>NC_136463.1:149605514-150805514 GCF_902686455.1 Sciurus vulgaris
TACCACTTATGTACTGTAAAGAGAAATGTCATATGTACAACAAGAAAAAATGGAACATTCTGCCATTCCAGACACTATTTCCTCCTGAGAAGGGGGAAACACATGGCATGTGAGTGGTACCTGAGGGAACTGGGGAGTTGCTCACAAACCTCCCAGCTGAGGCCCCTGCTTTCTACCTTGGTGACCGAGTCATGCTTTGTGTCTCACTAAAAGTCGTGAATAAATACCTATTCAAAACAAAAAAAATGCATATGTAATATAAGAAATACGTAATCACAGAGAGTAGAATTTTCTTGATATAAGGATTTAGTAAATATTTAGGTTATGGATTAGGCAGTTCTTTCTGGTTGGAATCCCAATGTGGGAATAAACTTAATAGTTTTTTTTTTTTTTAAATAGATCATATTTTTAGAGCAGTTTTAGGTTCCCAGGAAAATTGATCAGAAGGCATAGAGATTTCCCAGATACCCTCCTGCCCCTACACAATCCTCCCTTATTATCACCATCCCCATTGGAGTGGTAAATTATCACAATTGATGACTCTGTATTGACATAGTAAAGTCTAATTTGCATTAGGGTTCACTCTTACAGTTGTATATTCTATGGATTCGGACAAATATAATGACATGCATTCACTATTATAGTATCATACAGAGTACTTTCACTGTCCTAAAAATCTTGTTACCCTTCCCCTGGCAACCACTGATATTTTTACTGTCTTCATAGATTTGCCTTCTCCAGAGTATCATATGGTTGGAATCATACAGTACATGTAGCCTTTTTAGACTGGTTTCTTTCACTTAGTATTTAATTAAGTTTTGGCAATTATGAATAAAACTGCTATAAATATATGTGGGCAGGTTTTTGTGCTCTTTTGGGTAAATACCAAAGAGCATGATTGCTGGATCATATGGTAATAACAATTTGAATTTTGTAAGAAATCACCAAACTGTTTTCCAAAGTGGCTTTATCATTTTGCTTTTCCATCAACGATGAATGAGAGTGCCTGTTGCTCTATATCCTCACCAGCATTTGGTGCTGTCAGTGTTCTGGACTTTGACTATTCTGATAGGTGTATAATGGTATCTTGTTTTGTATAAACAGTTTTGATAAATAATTTTAAAAAGTTAAGAGAAATTTGGGAGTTGAAGATAGCAAGGTTTTTAAAAATTTGTGTAAGACAAATACATATGTTTCTCATTGGAAAACTTGAACTACTACTGGCCAGAATAAAGATAGGTATTTTTATGGAGATATATGTTATATCTTGTGCATGTGAGAAAGAGAAGTTTTTTTCATTCCAATAGAACATGCAAATGTCTGTCAACAAAGAACGTGAAGAAAACACATATTTGAGGTCTGAAATGCTATCCCTTCATGAAGCATCAGCAAAAACACAGGTAAATATTCACTGTTTTAAATGTTATTTAATTTTGTTCAATTAAAGAATCAAGATTAATTCTGATTATACAAATGCATACTATGTATATCATCTAATCATTTACTTTCATAAGATGTGCTTCATCCATGAAGCATTATCAAATTAGCTATAGTTTTCATTTTGATCTCCAAATCCTGTGACACAATAATATATAAGATCTATCACTAAATCATACACTAGTTTACAGTTTGTTTCATTTCTAATTTAGTTGTTAAATATGCCTCTGCAATGAACTTAGAAGCAGTTCAATGGCAAGGGCTACGTATTATACTTTGTATTTTCTGTAGCAAATAGCACAGTAGGAACTTAATGCTTGTTGGATTTTGGAGTTATGTGTAATCATTTTCAGTGAGTTTGTGGTTCCTAAATTTAGCAGATACTTTAAATCTATATTAATACATGCATATATATTTTAGAGAACTGCCATGTATACATCAAACTAGAGTTATCACAGAGCCCAGTGAAGTAGTGTTTATCACTTAAAACAACTTTTCTGTTGGTACAATTTGATTACTACAATCATAGGATCATAATGTATTATGCTTTCTTTATAATAAAGAAAATACAAATATGTCTTTTTATAAAATAATAACAAAACCTACTACTACTACTCTTACTTTACTATTACTAAACTAATAGTAGTTAACATTTTTTCTGAACCCATTTCACATTCTAGGTACAATTGTAAGCACAATATATTACTAACAATTTTGTAATCCTTACAGTACTATGACTTAGAAACTCTTAGTTCCATTTTAAAGATGAAGAAGCTGGTACACAAAAAGTTTTAAGAGTGTAGCTCGTAAGTGACAGTTGGAATTTGAACTCAGGTAATCTGCCTCTAAAGTGGGGGGAAAGAATTATATTTTCGAGGATCAGGTGTTCTCTATGTGTCTCACTTCTAGGTATTCCTTGATGCATGGTTTGTACATCTGGTTATGACTTTTAACATACTCTTTAATGTGTTCCTAGATACTGTATGGCATAGTATAGTATGCTTGCTAGATCATCTTTTATTTATCTTAACATTTTATTTTTTCCTGTTGCCCCTTTGGAGTGATATACTCTTATCCTTGAAGAACTTGTTCATTAAAACACAAGGTCCTTGCCAAGTCTACCTTGTAAAAAATAACTGATAATTCAAAGGAACATTTTTCACAATATAAATTTCAAAATATCAAAAGACAAGAATTATTAACTATGGCTGGTGATTTGTATCTCAGTAACAGAGCATTTGTCTAACATGTATGAGGCCCTTGGTTCAATTCCCAGTATCACTAAATAGAGATTTCTTAAAACTATGTGTATGATCTGTATCACAAAGGTTTTGTTTCATTCTAAAAGATTAATCTCATGATAGTAAATCCATCCATATTTTGCTTTTATCAGTACTATCTTTGATGGCAAAGGAACTTAGATATTTCATGTTATTAGCTAAATAATTCTGAATGCTCATCATGTAGTTATAGAAATCAATTTATACAAGATTGGCTAGGTACCTAAATTGTAAATTCTATTCTACAGATGTCTTGTGCTAATTGATCAGTGATCAAAATTTTGAAGATCAGTAAAATGCCAGATGACTTAGCTGCTCTACCCAATCAACAGATCTCTTCTTTTAATTTAGAATTTTTTAGAATTTGGACTCCAGATATTTTAAAGTACTTTATAAGCTGGTGAAACATTAATTGGAAATAGGTTAAATAAATTTGACTCTATAGTGAGATACTATGCAATCATTAAAAATAATAATATATAAGTGAAATAATTCTTTTTTAAAAGATCTGTGACATGCTATGTATGTTGTCTTAGGCTTCAAATGACCAACTGAGTAGAAAGTGCTCAGAGCTAAGCAGTATGCTTCAGAATGTTACTGTGGAAAATGCCAAGATTATTGCTGACCACCAAGCCATTCTGCAGGTATTCACTTAACACTAGTGAACTTCTGCTAGAAGCAGCAGAAAGCCAACCTAAGAGGTCAGAAAATGTGCATAACCAACTAAATAAATGAAATATTTAAACAATTCCAAAAGTTTACTAAATTATTATTATTTTTATTAGTTTCCAGTTTTCATCAGAGGAATGATTTGGCCTTACACTTGGTATTTTATAATGGTTTCTTTTCAAATATTGTTACTTTTAAGTATGTATTGATGTTAGAAGTTTACAGAATATGCAGCAGACTGGGTAAACCATGTCTCTTGTTATGGACTAGTAGAGGTTTAAAATTATAGAACTGTGGTCAACTCAGTGTGGAACAATAAGAAAGCTTAGACATTAAATCCTATTAAAATAGATTTTATTTATGGAGATAAAACTTGTATATTATAAGTTAGTTTGATGTTTTTGATCAGATATTCTGAAAAATATACTCTATCAAATGGCATCTTAACTTTTAATATTACTCCTAACACTCAGGTAGAGCAAAAAATGATGACACAGACATTTCAAGAACAAAACTTACTGTTGGATGCAGCCCATGCCAGCATCACAAGTGAACTATACACAGTTCAGAATGAGAAAACCCAGCTCCAAACACATCTGTAAGTAAATTAGGGGCAACTTCTTATTCATCTTTTGTTCTTGCACTTGTATTTCTTCAATAAAAGTATTTAATTCCATTATCGCTGGGCCAGCCACAAAGATAAAGATTCTGTCTTCGACAACTCGTTTTGTTAGAACATTTTGGTAACTACTCTCAGGCAGGAGTTATGTTCTATAAGAACATTTTTCATTATTCTGTTAAAATAGAACTCTCATTTAACTTTCATGTCTCCTTGTTCTCTTCCTGCAGGGACCATTTAATCCTTGAGCATAACCAGTGTATACAGAAAGCACAGGATGCTGAGAAGAGGACAGCTGCACAGAAAGAGCTTCTAGAATCAACTATCACAAGATTGAGAGATGAACTGGAAGCATCATTGCAAGAGAAGAAGTGTCTGCTAGAGGATAATGAAAGATTTCAGAGAGAGGTAGGAAAAAGCAGATTTATATTACCTCCTGCTTGCAGTGTGGTGATGCTGTTTTAAAATTCTGTTCTACTCTACGTGCAAAAGACATGAAAAGAAAGAAAATTCAGAGCAGTCTGAGTTACCCTTTAAAAAAATGGCTAGGGGCTAATCTGTGCATTTTGACATATGAAATCATCTGGGCCAAATAGTGTAGTTTACCTTATACAGCATTAGTGAATGTCAAATAATAATTCACACATCCTCTTGTAAGTTAAGGGGTCAGATTTTAAAAATTAATTTTCCCTGAAGGAGTGGGATAGTGGAGGTTAAGGGGAAGAGCCCTTTTTTCCTAGTTAGGAAGGAATCAGCAGAGTCTGACATGCAGGCGTGTCTTTCTACTTGCAGGGCTATTTGTGAAGTCTGCTCTGCCTCAGAGACTCCCTGACTGGCCCCTTTTCTGAGAGGATGTGCTATCTCTGCAGTGTAGGTATTAACTAACATGCAGGATGTGTCTGATATAGTAGAGCCTGTCAACTGCTATAAAATTGACCCATTTCTTTTTCCTCCCTTGGGCAGGTTAATAAAACAGAAAAAGAAATAGCACAAGAGAAAAGCAATTTGGAAAACGAATTAGCTAAAAACAAGGTATTCACATTTTATTTATTGATATTCACTGTATTTAATTTCCTTCTGATTGCTGATAAAGATATCAGATTATCTTAATAAGGAGATGGGTGATTTTTTTTTTATTGTAAACAAATGGGATACATGTTGTTTCTCTGTTTGTACATGGCGTAAAGGCATACAATTTGTGTAATCATAAATTTACATAGAGTAATGTTGTTTGATTCATTCTGTTATTTTTTCCCTTCCCCCCACCCCTCCCACCCCTCTTTACCCTCTATACAGTCGTTCCTTCCTCCATACTTGCCCCCCTCCCTAACCCTAACTCTAACCCTAACACTAACCCTTCCCTCCCCCCCATTATGTGTCATCCTCCACTTATTAGCGATATCATTTGTCCTTTGGCTTTTTGAGATTGGCTTATCTCACTTAGCATGATATTCTCCAATTTCATCCATTTGCCTGCAAAGGCCATAATTTTATCATTTTTTATGGCTGAGTAATATTCCATTGTATATATATACCACAGTTTCTTTATCCACTCATCAATTGAAGGGCATCTAGGTTGGTTCCACAGTCTGGCTATTGTGAATTGAACAGCTATGAACATTGATGTGGCTGTGTCTCTGTAGTATGCTGATTTTAAGTCCTTTGGGTATAGGCCAAGGAGTGGGATAGCCGGGTCAAATGGTGGGTCCATTCCAAGTTTTCTAAGGAATCTCCACACTGCTTTCCAGAGTGGCTGCACTAATTTGAAGCCCCACCAGCAATGTATGAGTGTACCTTTCTTCCCACATCCTCGCCAACACCTGTTGTTGCTCGTATTCTTGATAATCGCCATTCTAATTGGGGTGAGATGGAATCTTAGGGTGGTTTTGATTTGCATTTCTCTTATTACTAGAGATGTTGAACATTTTTCCATATGTTTGTTGATTGCTTGTAGATCTTCTTCTGTGAAGTGTCTATTCATTTCCTTAGCCCATTTGTCGACTGGATTATTTGAATTCTTGGAGTAGAGTTTTTTGAGTTCTTCATAGATTCTGGAGATTAGTGCTCTATCTGAAGTATGATTGGCAAAGATATTCTCCCACTCTGTAGGCTCTTTCTTCGCATTGCTGATAGTTTCCTTTGCTGAGAGAAAGCTTTTTAGTTTGAATCTATCCCAGTGGTTGATTCTAGCTTTTATTTCTTATGCTATGGGAGTCCTGTTAAGGAAGTCTGATCCTAGACCAACAAGGTGAAGATTTGGACCTACTTTTTCTTCTATAATCTGCAGGGTCTCTGATCTGATTCCGAGGTCCTTAATCCATTTTGAGTTTAGTTTCGTGCATGGTGAGAGATATGGGTTTAGTTTCATTCTGTTGCATATGGATTTCCAATTTTCCCAGCACCATTTGTTGAAGAGGCTATCTTTTCTCCATTGCATATTTTTGGCCCCTTTGTCTAGTATGAGAAAATTGTATTTATTTGGGTTTGTGTCCGTGTCCTCTATTCTATACCATTGATCTACCTTTCTATTTTGGTACCAATACCATGCCATTTTTGTTACTATTGCTTTGTAGTAGAGTTGAAGATCTGGTATTGCAATACCCCCTGTTTCACTCTTCCTGCTAAGTATTGCTTTAGCTATTCTGGGTTTCTTATTCTTCCAGATGAATTTCATAATTGCTTGCTCTATTTCTGTAAGGTACATCATTGGGATTTTAATTGGAATTGCATTGAATTTGTATAGCACTTTAGGTAGTATGGCCATTTTGACAATATTAATTCTTCCTATCCAAGAACATGGAAGATCTTTCCATCTTCTAAGGTGTTCTTTAATTTCTTTCTTTAGTGTTGTATAGTTCTCCTTGTAGAGGTCTTTCACCTTTTTTGTGAGATTGATTCCCAAGTATTTTATTTTTTTCGAGGCTATTGTGAATGGGGTAGTTTTCGTAATTTCTCTTTCTGAAGATTCATCACTTATGTATAAAAATGCGTTGGATTTATGGGCATTGATCTTGTAACCTGCTACTTTACTGAATTCACTTATGAGTTCTAAGAGTTTTCTGGTGGAATTTCCAGGTTCCTCTAAATATATAATCAGTCATCAGCCAACAGGGATAGTTTGAGTTCTTCTTTCCCAATTCGTATCCCTTTAATCTCTTTGGTTTGTCTAATTGCTCTGGCCAGAGTCTCAAGAACGATGTTGAATAGAAGTGGTGAAAGAGGGCATCCCTGCCTTGTTCCAGTTTTTAGGGGGAATGCTTTCAGTTTTTCACCATTTAGAATGATATTAGCCATGGGCTTAGCATAAATGGCCTTTACAATGTTAAGGAATGTTCCTACTATCCCTATTTTTTCTAGTGTTTTGAGCATGAAGGGGTGCTGTATTTTATCAAATGCTTTTTCTGCATCTATTGAAATAATCATGTGATTCTTGACTTTAAGTCTATTAATGTGGTGAATTACGTTTATTGATTTCCTGATGTTGAACCAACCTTGCATCCCTGGGATGAAACCCACTTGATCATGGTGCACTATCTTTTTAATATGTTTTTGTATGCGATTTGCTAAAATTTTGTTGAGAATTTTTGCATCGATGTTCATTAAGGATATTGGTCTGAAATTTTCTTTCCTTGATGAGTCTCTGTCTGGTTTAGGTATCAGGGTGATATTGGCTTCATAGAATAAGTTTGGGAGGGTTCCCTCCTCTTCTATTTTATGGAATACTTTGAGAAGTATTGGAATGAGCTCTTCTTTAAAGGTTTTGTAGAACTCGGCTGAGAACCCATCTGGTCCCGGACTTTTCTTTGTTGGTAGGCTTTTGATGACTTCTTCTATTTCAGTACTTGAAATTGGTCTATTTAAATTGTTTATGTCCTCCTCGTTCAGTTTAGGCAATTCATATGTCTCTAGAAACCTGTTGATGCCTTCAAAATTTTCTATTTTGTTGGAGTATAGATTTTCAAAATAGCTTCTAATTATGTTTTGTATTTCAATCCTGTCTGTTGTGATATTTCCTTGTTCATTCCGAATTTTAGTGATTTGGGTTTTCTCTCGTCTTCTCTTTGTTAGTGTGGCTAAAGGTTTATCAATTTTGTTTATTTTTTCGAAGAACCAACTATTTATTTTGTCAATTTTTTGTATTGTTTCTTTTGTTTCAATTTCATTGATTTCAGCTCTGAGTTTAACTACTTCCTGTCTTCTACTACTTTTGGTGCTGTTCTGTTCTTCTTTTTCTAGGGCTTTGAGCTGTAGTGTTAGGTTGTTTACTTGTTGAGTTTTACTTCTTTTATTAAATGCGCTCCATGAAATAAATTTCCCTCTAAGTACTGCTTTCATAGTGTCCCAGAGATTTTGATATGATGTTTCTTTGTTCTCATTTACCTCTAAGAATTTTTTAATTTCCTTCCTAATATCTTCTGTTATCCATTCATCATATAGTAGCATATTGTTTAATCTCCAGATGTTGGAATAGTTTCTGTGTTTTACTCTTTCATGTATTTCTAAATTCAATCCATTATAATCTGATAGAATACATGGTAGTGTCTCTATCTTCTTGTATTTGCTAACATTAGCTTTGTGGCATAATATATGGTCTATTTTAGAGAAAGATCCATGTGCTGCTGAGAAGAAAGTGTATTCGCTCTTGGTTGGATGGTATATTTTATAAATGTCCGTTAAGTCTAAATTATTGATTGTGTTATTGAGATCTATGGTTTCTTTGTTCAATTTTTTGTCTGGAAGATCTGTCCAGTGGTGAGAGAGGCGTGTTAAAATCACCTAGTATTATTGTGTTATGGTCTATTTGGTTTCTGAAATTGAGAAGGATTTGTTTGACATACATGGATGAGCCACTGTTTGGGGCATAGATGTTTATGATTGTTATATCTTGCTGATTTATGCTTCCCTTAAGCAGTATGAAATGACCTTCTTTATCCCTTCTGACTAACTTTGGCTTGAAGTCCACATTATCGGAAATGAGGATGGATACTCCAGCTTTTTTGCTGAGTCCATGTGTATGGTATGTTTTTCCCCATCCTTTTACCTTTAGTTATGGATATCTTTTTCTATGAGGTGAGTCTCTTGCAGGCAACATATTGTTGGATCTTTCTTTTTAATCCAATCTGCCAGTCTATGTCTTTTGATTGATGAATTCAGGCCATTAACATTCAGGGTTATTATAGAGATATGATTTGGTTTCCCGGTCATTTGGTTCATTTTTAAAATTTTATTTATTTATTTGTTTGACACAACTTGTTTCCTCCTTTATTTGACAATTCCTTTAGGATAATTCCTCCCTTTGCTGATTTGCTTCTTTGTTTTTCATCTCTTCCTCATGGAATATTTTGCTGAGAATGTTCTGTAATGCTGGCTTTCTTTTTGTAAATTCTTTTAGCTTTTGTTTATCATGGAAGGATTTTATTTCATCGTCAAATTTGAAGGTAAGTTTTGCTGGGTATAAGATTCTTGGTTGGCATCCATTTTCTTTCAGGGCTTGAAAAATGTTGTTCCAGGCCCTTGTAGCTTTTAGGGTCTGGATTGAAAACTCTGCTGATATCCGTATTGGTTTCCCCCTGAATGTAATTTGGTTCTTTTCTCTCACAGCCTTTAAAATTCTGTCTTTATTTTGTATGTTAGGTATTTTCATTATAATGTGCCTTGGTGTGGGTCTGTTGTAATTTTGTGTATTTGGAGTCCTATAAGCCTCTTGAACTTGATTTTCCATTTCATTCTTCAGATTTGGGAAATTTTCTGATATTATTTCATTGAATAGGTTGTTCATTCCTTTGGCTTGTGTCTCTAGGCCTTCCTCAATCCCAATAATTCTTAAATTTGGCCTTTTGATGATATCCCATAGTTCTTGTAGATTCTGTTCATGATTTCTTACCATCTTCTCTGTTTGTTCAACTTTGTTTTCAAGGTTAAATATTTTGTCTTCAATGTCTGAGGTTCTGTCTTCCAGGTGTTCTATCCTATTGGATATGCTTTCTATGGAGTTCTTAATTTGGTTTATTGTTTCCTTCAAGTCAAGGATTTCTGTTTGGTTTTTTTTCAATATCTCTAACTCTTTATTGAAATGATCTTTTGCTTCCTGTATTTGCTCTTTTAACTTTCGATTGGTGCGATCAATCAATCCCTGCATTTGCTCTTTCATCTCATCATTCAGTGCGTGCATTTGCTCTTTCATCTCATCGTTTGCTTCTCTGATCATTTTAATTATGTACATTCTGAACTCCTTTTCTGTCATTTCTTCTGCCATGCTGTCACTGGGTTTTATTGATGTAACATCTAGATTTGTTTGCAGCATTTTCTTTCCTTGTTTTCTCATATTGTTCAGGTATCAGAGGACCGCTGAGATATTGCAGATTTCCTCTATTGACTTACAATGTCCCTGAAGATTTCTATATATATCCCCCCTTAGCCTTCAGTAGGCTGAAGTCTTGGAGGAAGTTGATAATGCGGTGCTCCACAAGGAAGCTGCCTCTCTAGGAGTGGTGGCCTTCAGGTGGGGTATAATCCCTGCTAGTGGGCAGAGGTGCCTCCACTTGTTGACCAATGGTCATCCAAAGGGGACCTAGGCTGCTGGCTGAGGCAAGGCCTGTTTGGGCCTGAGTCTCTGGTTTTACCGTCCTTGTGGGGAAACCTCACCCAGCAGGGAAGACTCACCCGGTGGGGAGGTCTCGCTGGTCAGTTCCCTCCTAGAGGTTCCCCTCAATTTACAGCTACCGCCTGGGCTGGGCTGCCTTCCTCTGCAAAGTTCCCAGGGGCCCGGCCCTACCTCCTGGGCCTGGGAGCCTCACCCTTTGCAGATGACTCTCCTTAGGATGCCCTTCCTCAGAGAATCTGCCCGCAGGCCTGGAACCTTCGCTCCGCCCTAAGGCTGTCTCTGTGTGACTCTTCCACCAAGAAGCCTCCTAGATCCTGGGACCCTGCTCTGCACCTAATCGCCTGGCTATGCGGCCCCTCCTCTGAGCAGCCACCTGGGGCCCTGTACAATCGCTCTGAATCCCAGAGACCCGCCACACGCCTCTTCCTCCAGACAGCCGCCCAGTATTCCGGTGGGGTCACTAGGAGTCCAAGAAACTCACTGCGTGCCTCCTCCTCCCACCAACCCCCCATAGCCCTGGGCAGTCAATCACTCCACGTCGAAGTGACCCTCCCCGTTCCTCCTCCTTCTCCAGATAACCCCCAGGGTGTTCAGGAGCGGTCGCTCTGAGTGGCTCTGAGTCCACGTGACCCGCAGCACGGGTCCTCTGGGCCACCGCCCGGAGCTCTGGTGCGGCCACTCAAGACCAAGCGACCCACCACGCTTCTCCTCCAGGCAGCCCCCCTGTGTTCAGGAGCTGTCCCTTTACGTCCAAACAACTCACCACTCGCCTTCTCCTCTGAGCAGCCGCCTGGAGCGCTAATGCTGTCACTGGGAGTCCAAAGGACCCGCCGCGCTCCTCCCCTCCTCCTCCTCCTACTCCTCTGGGCAGGCCCCGGGGTTCAGAAGTGGTCTGAGTCCAAACAGCTTGCCACGCAGCCCCTTCTCTGGCAACCGCCTGTAGCTCTGGTGTAGTCACCCCGAATCCAAGCGGCCGCGCTCCTCCTCCTCCTCCTCGTCCTCAGGGCAGGCCCCGGTGTTCAGAAGCGTGGTTCTGAGTCCAAACAGCTCGCCACGCAGCTTCTCCTCTGGCAACCGCCTGTAGCTCTGGTGCAGTCACTCCAAATCCAAGTGGTCATGCTCCTCCTCCTCCTCCTTAGGGCAGGCCCCGGTGTCCTGAGTCCACACAGCTCTCCTCGCCACTCTTCCCCTGGGCAGCCGCCAGAGCCCCAGTGGTTGCTCCTAGTCCCAGCGCCGTGCCGAGCGGCCTCCTTTACGGCGCTCCCAGCTGTCCGAGTTCACTGCTCCAGCGGGGGGAGGGGCGTCTCGCCGGCAGTTCTACTTCACAAAGTTTCCTGCGTTCCGGGACCACCGTCCCATCCGGGATGCCTCCCCAGGGGGTGAGAGTCACCCGGCTGCTTTGAGTTGGTCCCAAGCGTCTCAATATCTCCTCTTT
Source organism: Sciurus vulgaris (assembly GCF_902686455.1). Lineage (NCBI taxonomy): Eukaryota > Metazoa > Chordata > Mammalia > Rodentia > Sciuridae > Sciurus > Sciurus vulgaris. Next base: position 149,617,559 of record NC_136463.1, read on the forward strand.
TGAATCCTGAGTCCTGGAGCAACATGAAATGCAGCCACCCTCTAGGCCGCCATCTTGAAACCAGGGTGATTTTTTGATTACCAAGTTGTGGGAGGAAAGGGAGTCACAAAGCTGGTGCTACTTGGAGCATTCCAATCACTGCAGCAGAAGGGTGCTTCCGGGGGACTTTTGCTTATTGAACATAGAGAATGTGCCAGTGAGTCTTCACTGCCTTTGGCCCCAGTGTTCCCTGAGAGTGAGCTAATGGGCCTGTGAGAGACAAAGGGATGTTTGCAGACACTGCTGATTTAAAAAAAAAAAAGCTAATTAACTTAGACTTCCTAAGCACCTAGTAGCACCTGCCATTTTATTTTGAAGGTACCCTTTTCTGTTTTTCTTTTTAAAATTTTTTCAGAAACTGAGACATAATATTGGTACGTCTTTATTGGGTACATTATGGTAATTCAGTACATGTGTTCAATGTATAGTAATCAAACCAGGGGAATAAGTACTTCCATCTCTTAAAACATTAACTATATTTATATATATTAGGAATATTATATTCTTTTTCTCTAAACATTTGGAAATACATTATTTTAACCAATAGTTACCCTACTATGCTATAGAAAACCAGAACTAATTCTTCCTCCTGGTAGTTTTGGTGGCCCTTATGTAACTCTTACCCCTGCCCCTTGCTCTTTTGGTCTCTAGTGACCACTATTCCATTCTTCTGTGGCAGCAACTTTTTAGTTTCCTCAAGGGAATGAGAACGTGTGATATTTGTCTTTCTGATTTCATTTAACATGGTCACCTCCCGTTCCATCCATGTTGCTACAAATGACAGGACTTCATACTTTTTATGGCTGAGTAATATTCTATTAGGTATATGTACCACATTCTCTTTATCCATTTATCCACTGATGAGCATCTGAGTTGATTCCATATCTTAGCTAATGTGAATAGTACTGCAGTAAACATGGGGATGCAGGTATCTCTTCAGTATAATGATTTCATCTCATTTGAGTATATGCCCATTAGTGGGATTGCTGGATCATATGGTAGTTCTGTTTTTAGTTTTTTAAGGAATCCCCACACTGTTTTCTATAACCATTCTACTAATTTACATTTCCACTAACAGCTTATATGAATTCCTCATTCACCACATCTTTTCCAGCATTCATTACAGTTTGTCCTTTTGGTAATAGCTATTCTGAATGGGACAAGATGTTATCTCATTAGTTTTGATTTTTATTTCCCTGATGATCAGTGAGATAAACATTTTTTTTTTCACATACTTGTTGGCCATTTGTATGTCCTTTTTTTTAGAAGTATCTATTTAGATCTTTATCTTTAGCCCATTTTTAATTGGATTATTTCTTTGGTGTTCAGTTTTTATAGTTGCTTATGTATGCTGGATGTTAGACTTGTTGGAGGCAGAGTTTGCAAATATTTTCTCCCATTCTGTTGGTTCTCTCTTAATTCTATTATTTCCTTTCCTGTGCATTTGATAAAAACCCATTTTTCTATTTTTAGTTTTGTCGCTTGTGCCTTTGGGTTTATGTCCAAAATAATCTTTGCCTATACCAATGTCTTGAAATGGTTTCCCTATGTTTTCTTGTGGTAATTTAATAGTTTCAGGTGTTACATTTGGGTCTTTGATCCATTTTCATTTTAATTTTGTACATGACAAGAGGAATAGATCTAGTTTCATTTTTCTGCATATGTATTTCCAGTTTTGCCAGCACCATTTATTGAAGAGACTGTCTTTTCTGCACTGTATGCCCATGGTACCTTTGTCAAAAATCAGTTGCCTGTATGTATGTGGATAAATTTCTGGGTTCCCTATTCTGTTTATAGGTCTATGTGTTGGTTTTTACACCAGTATTATTTTAGTTATAGTTTCGTAATATATTTTGAAGAGAGGTATTGTGCTTTTTAAATTTTTTGCTTAGGATAACTTTGGCTATTCTAGGTCTTCTGTGGTTCCACAAGAATTTTAGGATTGTGTTTTCTATTTCTATGAAGAACGTGATTGGTATTTTTAGGGACTGCATTGAATCTGTAGATCACTTTGGGTAGTATCGTGAACAGTTTTTATTCTTCTAATCCATGAACATGGGATATCTTTCCATCTTTTTGTGTCCTCTATAATTTTTTTTATTAACATTTTATAGTTTTCATCGTGGAGATCTTTCATTTCCTTGCTTAAATTTATTCCTAAATATTTTTGTAGCTGTTGTGAATAGTTTTCTTGATTTCTTTTTTAGCAAGCTCATCATTTCAGTATTAAAATACTATATTTTTTTTGTAAGTTCATTTTGTATCCTTCAGTATTACTGTATCAGCTCTAACAGATCTTTTGATGTGGAATATTTAGGTTTGTCTATGTATGTATAAAATTTTGCTAACTATAAAATTTGCTAACATGGATAATTTAACTTTTGTCTTTACAATTTAGATGGCCTTTATTTCTTTCTCTGGACTAATTGCTCTTGCCGAGGCTTACAATATCCATTAAATAAGAGAGGTTTAAGTGGACATTCTGTCCTGTTCCAGATCTTAGAGAAAATGCTTTTGTCTTTTGCCTATTCATTATGTTATTGGCCTTGGGTTTTTCATTCATAGGCTTTAGTGATTTTTTTTTCTTTTTTTCTTTTTTTTTTTTTTTTTCAATTTATACTGGGAATTGAACCCAAGGGTGTTTTACCACTGGACTATGTCCCCAGCCCCTTTTTATTTTTTATTTTGAGACAGGGCCTTGCTAAACTGCTTAGGGCTTCATTAAGGTGCTAAGGCTGGTGTTGAACTTGAGATCCTCTAGCCTTAGCCTCCTAAAGTTGCTGGAATGACAGGCATGCGTCATCATGCCCTGCTAATTATTTTGATGTATATTCTTTTAATACCTAATTTGTTGACAGTTTTTAATCATGAAAGGATATTGGAACTTATCAAAAGATTTTTCAGCATCTATTGAGAGGATCATATGGTTTTTGTCTTTCATTTTACTGATATCTTCTATCATATTTATTGATTTGTATATGTGGAACCATCTTTGCATTCTTGGAATGAATTCTACTTGATCATATGCAGATCATTTATAATCTGTTTTATGTGTTACTGGATTTTGTTTGCTATTATTTTGGTAAGAAATTTTTGCTTCTATGTTCATTGGGGATTTTGATGTATAGTTTTCCTTTTGGTTGTTGTTATATCTTTGTCTGGTTTTAATATCAGGGTAATATTTGCCTTGTAAAAAGTATCTGACAGTGTTACTGCCATTTCCATTTTTTTTTTTCTTTTTCGCAGTAGTTTAAGAAGAGTTGAAATTAGTTCATCTTTAAATGTTTTGTAGAATTCACCAGTACAACCATCAGGTCTTAGAAATTTTTTTTAGATGGGAGCCTTAATTACTGCTTCAATATCATTACTCATTATTGATCTGTTTAGATCTTTGGTTTCTCCTTGATTCAACTTTTAGGTTTTCTGAATCTTTAGCATATAAAATTTTTCATAGTAGTTTCTGTGATCCTTTCTATTTCTGAGGTATGTGTTATAATGTCTGATTTTTTTTGTTTGTTTTCCTCTTTGCTGGTCAGTCTAGTTAAAGGTTTGTCATTTTTGTGTTTTTGAAATACCAACTGTGATTCATTGATTTTTTTTTTATTTGTTTCAGTTTTATTTATTTCTGCTTATTATTTCTTTATTTCTACTAATTTGGAGTTTGATCTTTTCTATGTCCTTGAGGTACACTTAATATTTATTTGAAATCTATTTTTTTGATGCATGCATTTATTTCTGTATAATTTCTACAATTTTACTCTATGTACTGCTTTTGCTGTATCAGATTTTGATGTTTTGCTTTCATTTTAATTTTTAAGACATTTTTGATTTCCCATTTAATTTCATAAATTACATATTGATCAGGCTGGGGAGATAGCTCAGTCGGTAGAGTGCTTGCCTTGCAGGCACAGGGCCCTGAGTTTGATCCCCAGCACCACAAAAAAAAAAAAAAAAAAAAAAAAGAAAAAAAAAGAAAAGAAAGAATTACATATTGATCATTTAGGAATATATTGTTCAATTTCCAAGTATTTTGTACTTTCCATTATTCTTGTTGACCTGTAAGTTTATTCTGTTATAGTCAAGGAGATAAATGATAGAATTTCAGTTTTTTTTTTTTTTAATTTATTGAGACTTGATTTGCTGCCTACCATGATCTGTCCTGAGAAATGTTTCATGTATGGATAAGAAAAATATAATATTCTGCTGCTCTTGGATAAAATATTCTGTAAATGTCTCTTAAGCACATTTGCTCTATAGTATGATTTAACTATAGTGTTTTTAAATTGATTTATCTGTCAGGATTAACTGTCCATTGAGGACTGTAGGGCACTGAAGTCTCTAACTTTTATCGTATTGAAACCTGTCACTCCCTTTATATAAAATATTTGTTTTATATTTGTATATTAGGGAAGTCTAGTATTGGGTGTATATATATTTATAATTGCCATAACTTATTGATGAATTATTTTATAAATATATAATGAACTATATAATTTTTATAGTTTTTGATTGAAAATCTGCTTCATCCTGCTCACTTTTGGTTTTCGTTTGCATACTATATTTTTTCCTTTTACTCTCACTGTGTGTATATTTACCAATGAAGTGAGTTTATTGTAGGCATCATATAGTTGGATCTTATTTTTTGTTTAATCCATTCAGCAAATCTGTCTTTTAATTCATTTATATTCAAGGTTATTTTTATGGTTTCAATATTAAATGTCTTTACAAAGCTCATGTGTAGAAAGCTTGGTACCAAGCTAATGGTGCTATTGGGAAGTAGTGAAAACTATAGGAAACTGGGCCTTGTTAGAGGAAGCAGGTCACTGGGAGTATGCCTTTTAAAAGTGTATTTTTTCCCTCATGCTTGCTTTGCATGTGTTCTTTCTCTTTCTTTCACTCCCCCTTCTCTTCCACGCTCAGGTGAGCTGTCATGAAGTGAGCAGCTTTGCTTTGCCATTCCATCCCTGCGGTGATGTTCTTCCTCACTACAGCCCCAGAATCAACAGAACCAAGAAGTCAGAAACTGAACCTCTGAAACAATGAGCCAAAACAAATCTTTCTTTGTCTAAGTTGATTTTATTGGGTATTTGATCACAGCCACTGTGATTAACACGGTTATTAACAGGTTCAAGTTCCCTTCTGTCATTTTTTTTTGTTTTATATTCCATGTTCCTTTTTACTTCTCTTATTATTTATCTTTGTAATTGGGTATTTTCTTGCCATGGTTAAGTTTGATTCTCTTTTCTTTTTCATGTATCTGTTCTTTTAGTGTGTTTTGTACACTTGTGTGTTTTCATGATGGTGGTTATTGTTCTTTTGTTTCTAGCATAGGACTACTTTAAGCTGTTCTCATAGAGCTGGTCTGGTGGTGAATTCCCTCAGTTTCTGCTTATCTGGGAAAGACTATTTCTTCTTCACTTCTAAAGGGGAGTTTTTCTGTGTATAGGGTTCTTGGTTGGCAGGGTTTTTTCTTTCAGGATTATGAATATATCATCTCATTCTGTTCTGGTTTGTGAGATTTCAGTTGAGAAATCTGCTGTTAGTCTAATAGACATTCTCTTATATGTGATTAGATGCTTTTCTCTTACTATTCTTAAAATTCCATATTTTACCACATAATCATCACAGATTTTATGACAGAATTTTTTGCACAAAAGCGGGATGCACCCATTATAAAGAGCTTTAAAAAAATCATGCTATTACATTAAAATAATGTATTACTAAATTATCTTTGGTGTGAGATTAGGATATGTGGAATACTTGTGAACATACATCAAAATCGAATAGTCCAAATTGATACACTTAATTTCATCATGGTAGTTTAGTGAACATTTTTCTGGTATGAAAAAAAGAGTAACATAGTTGTTATTGATCTGTTCATTATAGTTAAAATACTGCACTTGAAAAAAATTACAATATTGCAAAATCTGAACTTACAAAATCTGTGTCTGGAAATTGTGCACTGCTGTCATTTGTTTTGTGTGCTACTGTCATTGTTTCATCATCTGATACTGTTCTCAGCACCACTCATATAACATGTGCTCCCTGTTAGTGCTGTGTATTCTACACAAAGCATGCAAGCTGACTTTTAGAAATACATTGACCATGTGTGTATAATGAGAATCATAGGCTCATAGCTTACGATGCATGAGAAGACAAGTACATCCATATGCCTCTGGTGAATACCATGCTGTTCTGTGAATCCAGTGAACTCAAAAGACCTTTCTTGAAGTTCAGATTTTTTTTGTTCTGTTTACCTTTTAAGCAGCATGATGAACAGAATTATGCCTTGTGATGATTACACAATGAGATAATGAACCAATATTTGGTCTGGAAAAGCAGAGTGACAATTATGTGGTAAAATATGATTCTGTCTTGGACTTTTGACATTTTGACTACAGTATTCCTTGATGAAGATCTCTTTTAGATGAATGTACTTGGGGACCTTCAAGCTTCTTGCTTCTGGATTCATATCTATTTGAATACTTGGGAAGTTTACCATTACTTAAAAATTTTTTTACTTTTTATTTTTAGTTCATATGGCAGTAGAATGTATTTTGACATATTTTATGTAAGTGGAATATAACTTCCCATTCTTATGGTTGTGCATGTTGTGAAGTAACACTGATCATGAATTCATATACGAACATAGGAAAGTTATGTCTGATTCATCCTACTGTCTTTCCTATTCCCATCCCTTCTCCCTTCCCTTCATTACCCTTTGTCTAATTCAATGAACTTCTGTTCTTCCCTCCCCCTGCACCTATTGTGAGTCAGCATTCACATATCAGAGAGAAAATCCAGGTTTTGGGGATGGCCTTATTTTACTTAGTTAGCATGATAGTCTTCAGTTCCATCAATTTACTAAAAAATGCCATCATTCCATTCCTCTTTACAACTAAGTAATGTTTTCACCTATTTTGTAAACCAGGTTTTTATTTACTCCTTTTTAAAATTTTTTCCTTCCTTCCTTCCTTCCTTCCTTCCTTCCTTCCTTCCTTCCTTCCTTCCTCCTTCTTTCTTTCTTCTTACTGAGTTAATTCAAAAGACCTTTCTTAAAGTTTAGAAATTTTTTGTTCTGTTTGTTCTGTTGTGAAAATTTTTTGTTGTGGATTTCTTGTTGGTTCTTTTTCTGATTTCTTTCGTTAATTTCTTACTCATATCCTGACTTTTTTTTTTTTTTTTCTTACTAGGGATTGAACCCAAGGATGCCCTATTACTCAGCTATATTCCCAGCCCTTTTTATTTATTTTTTATTTGGAGACAGGGTGTCACTAAGTTGCCATGGCTGACCTCAAATTGAGATCCTCTGGTCTGGCATCACCTCCTGAGTCACTGAAATTACAGGCATGTACCTAAGTTGTTTTCTCATTTCTTTGTATTAACTGTCTGTGATCTCGTACATCTTACTCATTTTCCCAGAATTATTATCTTAAATTCTTTTTCAGGTATTTTGCATATTTTCCTCAAACAGGCATCTGTCTCCAGAGAACTATTGTGTTGCTTTGGAAGTGTCATATTTCCTTTCCTGATTTTTATGTCCTTACACTGAAGTTTGTGTATCTAGTATAACCAGTCATCTTTCCAGTTTTCTGGAATACCTTTTGTAGGCAAAATTTTTCATTTAGATGGACGTAGGATGTGAGTTGGGTAGGCTTTTGGACTGTAGTTATAGGTGAGCTCAAAAGTAGCCTCAATGTGACTTTTTATTCTGTTTAGATATATATGACAGTAGAGTGTATTTTGACATATTATACATACCTGGTATATAACTTCCCATTCTGGTGGTTGTACATGATGTGGTACTGGCCATGTTTTCATATATGAACGTAAGAAAGTGATGTCCAATTCATTCTACTGTCTTTCCTATTCCCATTCCCCTCCCTTTCATTTATTCCTCTTTGTCTAATTCAGTGAACTTCTATTCCCCTTGCTCCCACCTTTTTGTGTGTTAGCTGCCACATACCATCAAGAGAACATGCAACCTTTGGTTTTTTTGGGTTTGGCTTATTTCACTTAGCATGATATTCTCCAATTCCATCCATTTACTAACAAGTGCCATAATATCATTCTTCTTTATGGCTTAGTAATATTCTATTGTGTATATATACCACATTTTCTTCATCCATTCATCTGTTGAAGGGCATCTGGATTGGTTTCATAGCTTAGCTATTGTGAATTAAGCTTCAGTAAACATTGCTGTGGCTACATCACTTTAATATGCTAATTTATTTTTAATTAAATTTTTTATTTTTTAAATTTCTGATTAGTTATATGACAGGATGCATTTAGACATATTGTACACAAATGAAGCACAATTTCACCTTCCTCTGGCTGAACACAGTGCAGTCACACTAGTAGTGTATTCATACATGTATATAGGATAATAATGTTTATTTCATTGCATCATCCTTCCAATCCTCTTGCCCTCACCCCTTCCTCACTCCTCTCTGCACAATTCAAAGTCCCTTCACCACCACCCCCAATTAGGGATCAATACCTGCTTATCAAAGAAAACATTCAGCCTTTGTTATTTGGGTTTGGCTTTTGTAACTTAGCATGATATTCTCCATCTCCATCCATTTACCAGCAAATGTCATAGTTTAATTCTTCTTTAAGGCTGAGTAATATTACATTGTGTATATGTACCACATTTTCTTTATCCATTCATCTGTTGAGGGGCACTTAGGTTGGTTCCATAGCTTAGCTATTGTGAACTGAGCTGCTATAAATACTAATGTGACTGCATCACTGTAGTGTGCTGATTTTAAGACCTTTAGGTGTAAACCAAGGAGTGGGATAACTGGGTCAAATGGTGGTTCCATTCCAAGTTTTTTGAGGAATTCCCACACTGCTTTCCATAATGGTTACACCAATTTGCACTCCTACCAGCAATGTAAGAGTGTACTTTTTTCCCCATGTTCTTGCCAACACTTATTGTTGCTTGTATTCTTGATAATTGCCATTCTGACTGGAGTGAGTTGAAATCTTAGTTTTGATTTGCATTTCTGTAATTGCAAGAGATGATGAACATTTTTTCATGTTTGTTGATTGATTGTCTTTCTTCTTCTGTGAAGTATCTGTTCAGTTCCTTAGCCCATTTATTGATTGGATTATTTGCTTTTTGGTGTTAAGTTTTTTGAGTTCTTTATATATCCTGGAATTAGTGCTCTATCTGAAGTACATGTGGTAAAGATTTTTCTCCCATTCTCTAGACTCTCTCTTCATGTTTTTGATTGTTTCCTTTGGTCAAAAGAAGCTTTTTTAGTTTGAATTCATCCCATTTATTGATTCTTGATTTTACTTCTTGTGCTTTAGGAGTCTTGTTAAGGGAGTCAAGTCCTAAACCAACACGATGAAGATTTGGGCCTACTTTTTCTTCTATTAGATGCAGGATCTCTTTTCTAGTTCCTAAGTCTTTGATCCACTTTGAGTTGAGTTTTGTACAGGGTAAGAAATCGAGGTTTAATTTCATTTTGCTACGTATAGATATCCAGTTTTCCCAGTTCCGCTTGTTGAAAAGGCTATCTCCTTTCTCCAATGTATGTGTATGGTGCCTTTGTCTAGTATGCGATAACCATATTTATGTGGGTTTGTCTCTGTGTCTTCTATTCTGTACCATTGGTCTGTGTGTCTCTTTTGGTGCCAACACTGTGCTGTTTATGTTACTATAGCTCTGTAGTATAGTTTAATGTCTGGTATTGTGATGCCTCCTGCTTTACTTTTCTTGTTAAGGATTGCTTTGTCTATTCTGGGTCTCTTATTTTTCCAAATGAATTTCATGACTGCTTTTTCTTGTTCTATGAAGAGTGTCATTGGGATTTTAATAGGAATTGCATTAAATATGTATAGCGCTTTTGGTAATGTGGCCATGTTGACAATGTTAATTTTGTCTACCCAAAAACATGGAAGAGTTCCATCTTCTAAGGTCTTCTTCAGTTTCTTTCTTTAGAGTTCTGTAGGTTTCATTGTAGAGGTCTTTTACCCCCTTTTTTGGGATTGATTCTCAAATATTTTATTCTTTTTAAGACTATTGTGAATGGGGTAATTTTCCTAATTTCTCTTTCAGCTTTTTCATCATTGGTGTGTAGGAACACAATTGATTTATGGATGTTAATATTATGTCCTGCTACTTTGATGAATTCATTTATGAGTTCTAGTTGCTTTCTAGTGGAGTTTTTTGGGTCTTCTAATTGTAGGATTTTCTTGTTGGTAAATAGGGATAGTTTGAGTTCTTCTTTTCCTATTGGTATCCCTCTAATTTATTCCTTTTGCCTAATTGCTCTGACTAGCATTTCAAGGACTACGTTGAATAGAAGTGATGAAACAGGGCATCCTTGTCTTAGTCCAGTTTTTAGAAGGAACACTTTCAGTTTTTTCCGCATTTACAATGATGTTGGCCTTGGGTTTAGCATAGAGAGCTTTTATAATGTTGAGGTATTTTCCTACTATCCCAAGGATTAGTGTTTTGAACATGAATGGGTGCTATATTATGTCAAATGCTTTTTCTGCATCTATTGAGATAATCATGTGGTTCTTATCTTTAAATCTATTGATGTGTGAATTACATTTATTGATTTCCATATGTTGAGCCAAACTTGCATCCCTGGGAAGAACTCACTTGATTATGGGGCACTATCTTTTTAATGTTTTTTTTTAATACTTAATTTTCCAGAATTTTACTTAGAATTTTTGCATCTATGTTCATGAGAGTTTTGGTCTGAAGTTTTCTTTCTTTGATGTGTCTTTTGCCTGGCTTTGGTATCAGGGTGATACTAGCTTCATAGAATGAGTTTGGAAGAGTTCTCTCCTTTTCTATTTCATGGAATAATTTGAGGAGGATAGGTATTCTTCTTTGAAGGTCTGGTAGAACTCAGCTGAGAATCTATCTGGTCCTGAGATTTTCTTAGTTCTTGGCTTTTGATGGCATCTTCTATTTCATTGTTTGAAATGATCTATTTAAATTGATTCAGTTTGGATAGGTCATATGTCTATAGAAATTTGTCAATGTCTTCAAGATTTTCTATTTTATTGGAGTATAAATTTCAGAATAGTTTCTAATTATCCTCTGTATTTCAGTAGTGTTCATGGTGACTTTTTTTCATTATGAATTTTGTTTTTGGTTTTTTGCCTGTTTCTCTTGGTTAGCTTGGCTAAGGGTTTTTCAATTCTGGTTTTCAAAAACACAATTTTTTGTTTTGTTGATTTTTTTTTTTGAAATTTTTTTGTTTCATTTTCATTGATTTTGGCTCAAATTTTAATTGTTTGCTACATTCTTCTGCTTTTAATGTTGATTTGTTCTTTTTCTAGAGCTTTGAACTATAATATTTATAGGTTATTTATTTGGTGACGTTCTATTCTTTTAATGAATAAGTTCAGTGCATTGAAATTTTCTCTTAGAAGTGCCTTCATCGTGTCCCAGAGTTTTTGATTTATTGTATCACTCTTCTCATTTATTTTTTTATTTAATCCCTGATTATTTTATGTATCCATTGGTCATTCAGTATAGTATTATTTAGTCTCCAGGTGTTAGATAACTTCTATTTTTTATTTTATCATTAGTTCCTAATTTTATTTCATTATAATGTGATAGAAAACAAGGTATTATCTCTATTTTTTTTTGTATTTGCTAAGAGTTGTTTTGTAGCCTAGGATCCATGGTCTGTTTTAGAGAAGGATCCATGTGCTGCTGAGAAGAAAATGTATTCACTCTTTGATGGATGAAATATTCTATATATGTCTGTTAAGTCTAAATTGTTAATTGTATATTTTAGTTCTGTAGCTCCGTTATTCAATTTTTGTTCAGGGATCTATCCAGTGATAAGAAGGGCATGTTAAAGTCACCCAGTATTATTTTGTTGTGGTCTATTTGATTCTTGAAATTGAGAAGGATTTGTTTGATGTATGTAGATGCTCCATTGTTTGGGCCATAAATATTTATAGTTGTTTTGTCTTATTGATTTATAATTCCCTTAAGCAGTATGAAATGACCTTCTTTGTCCCTTCTGATTAACTTTGCTTGAAGTCCACTTGGTCCGATATGAGAATAGAAACCCCTGCTTGTTCATGAGATCTATCTGAATGATGCCTTCCCAGCCTTTCACCTTCAGTCTGTGAATGTCCTTGCCCATGAGGAGAGGCTCTTGGAGACAGCATATTGTTGGGTCTTGTTTTTTAATCCAATCTGCTCGTCTATCTTTTGACTGATGAGTTTAGGCCATTTACATTCAATGTTATTATTGAGAAATGATTTTTACTCCATGTCATTTTGGTTTATTTCTGGGCTTTTAATTTGAATTAGTTTCTCTTTGATTGACTCTCTAGTGTAGTTCCTCCCTTTGCTGGTTTTCACTTTACATCTTTCTTTTCTTTTTAATTATTATTTATTTATTTTAATTAAAAATCATAAATTTACATAGGGCAATATTGCTTGATTCATTCTGTTTTTTTCCCTTCCCCTCACCCCTCCCACCCTTCTTTTCCCTCTATACAGTCCTTCCTTTCTCCATTCTTACCACCCTCCTTATCCCTAACCCTAAACCTAACCCTAACCCTAACGCTAACACCTCCTACCCCCCCTTATATGTCCTCATCTGCTTATCAGTGAGATCATTCGTCCTTTAGTTATTTGAGATTGGCTTATCTCACTTAGCATGATACTCTCCAATTTCATCCATTTGCCTACAAATGCCATAATTTTATCATTCTTCATGGCAGAGTAATATTCCATTTTTTATATATATATATATAAAATTTTCAATTTTTGTTCAGGGATCTATCCAGTGATAAGAAGGGCATGTTAAAGTCACCCAGTATTATTTATACATACATACATACACAGTTTCTTTATCCATTCATCAATTGAAGGGCATCTAGGTTGGTTCTACAATCTGACTATGGTGAATTGAGCAGCAATGAACATTGATGTGGCTGTATCTCTGTAGTGTGCTGATTTTAAGTCGTTTGGGTATAGGCCAAGGAATGGGATAGCTGGGTCAAATGGTGGTTCCATTCCAACCTTTCTGAGGAATCTCCATACTGCTTTCCAGAGTGGCTGCACTAATTTGCAACACTACCAGCAATGTATGAGTGTACCTTTTCCCCCACATCCTCGCCAACACCTATTGTTGCTTGTGTTCTTGATAATCGCCATTCGAATTGGGGTGAGGTGAAATATTAGGGTAGTTTTGATTTGCATTTCTCTTATTACTAGAGATGTTGAACATTTTTTCATATATCTGTTGATTGCTTGTACATCTTCTTTGGTGAAGTTTCCATTTCCTTAGCCCATTTGTTGATTAGATTATTTGTATTCTTGGAGTAGAGTTTTTTGAGTTCTTTATAGATTCTGGAAATTAGTGCTCTATCTGAAGTATGATTGGCAAACATATTCTCCCACTCTGTAGGCTCTCTCTTCACATTACTGATAGTTTCCTTTGCTGAGAGAAAGCTTTTTAGTTTGAATCTATCCCAGTTGTTGATTCTAGTTTTTATTTCTTGTGCTATGGGAGTCATGTTAAGGAAGTCTGATCCTAAGCCAACAAGTTGAAGGTTTGGACCTACTTTTTCTTCTATAAGATGCAGGGTCTTTGGTCTGATTCCAAGGTCCTTGATCCATTTTGAGTTGAGTTTTGTGCAGGGTGAGAGATAGGGGTTTAGTTTCATTCTGTTGCACATGGTTTTCCAGTTTTCCCAGCACCATTTGTTGAAGAGGCTATCTTTTCTCCATTGCATATTTTTGGCACCTTTGTCTAGTATGAGAAAATTGTATTTATTTGGGTTTGTGTCCGTGTCCTCTATTCTGTACCATTGATCTACCTGTCTATTTTGGTGCCAATACCATGCCGTTTTTGTTACTATTGCTTTGTAATAGAGTTGAAGGTCTGATATTGCGATACCCCCTGCTTCGCTCTTTCTGCTGAGGATTGCTTTAGCTATTCTGGGTTTCTTATTCTTCCAGATGAATTTCATTATTGCTTGCTGTATTTCTGTAAGGTACATCATTGGGATTTTAATTGGAATTGCATTGAATCTGTATAGCACTTTAGGTAGTATGGCCATTTTGACAATATTAATTCTGCCTATCCAAGAACATGGGAGATCTTTCCATCTTCTAAGGTTTTCTTTAATTTCTTTCTTTAGTTTTCTGTAGTTCTCATTGTAGAGGTCTTTCACCTCTTTTGTGAGATTGGTTTCCAAGTATTTTATTTTTTTTTTGATGCTATTGTGAATGGGGTAGTTTTCCTAATTTCTCTTTCTGAAGATTCATCACTTACGTATAAAAATGCATTGGATTTATGAGCATTGATCTTGTAACCTGCTACTTTACTGAATTCACTTATGAGTTCTAAGAGTTTTCTGGTGGAATTTCCAGATTCCTCTAAATATATAATCATGTCATCAGCGAACAGGGATAGTTTGAGTTCCTCTTTTCCAATTCGTATCCCTTTAATTTCTTTGGTTTGTCTAATTGCTCTGGCTAGAGTCTCAAGAACAATGTTGAATAGAAGTGGTGAAAGAGAGCATCCCTGCCTTATTCCAATTTTTAAGGGGAATGCTTTCAGTTTTTCACCATTTAGAATGATATTGGCCATGGACTTAGCGTAGATGGCCTTTACTATGTTAAGGAATGTTCCCACTACCCCAATTTTCTCTAGTGTTTTGAGCATGAAGGGATGCTGTATTTTATTGATAGCTTTTTCTGCATCTATTGAAATAATCATGTGATTCTTAACTTTTAGTCTGTTGATATGGTGAATGACATTTATTGATTTCCGGATGTTGAACCAACCTTGCCTCCCTGGGATAAAACCCACTTGATCGTGGTGTACTATCTTTTTAATATATTTTTGTATGCGATTTGCTAAAATTTTGTTGAGAATTTTTGTGTTAATGTTCATTAAGGATACTGGTTTGAAAATTTCTTTCCTTGATGTGTCTCTGTCTGGTTTAGGTATCAGGGTGATATTGGCTTCATAGAATGAGTTTGGGAGGGTTCCCTCCTCTTCTATTTCATGGAATACTTTGAGAAGTATTGGAATGAGCTCTTCTTTAAAGGTTTTGTAGAACTCGGCTGAGAACCCATCTGGTCCCGGACTTTTCTTTGTTGGTAGGCTTTTGTTGACCTCTTCTGTTTCATTGCTTGAAATTGATTTATTTAAGTTGTGTATGTCCTCGTTCAGTTTAGGCAATTCATATGTCTCTAGAAACTTGTTGATGTCTTCAAGGTTTTCTGTTTTGTTGGAGTATAGATTTTCAAAATAGCTTCTAATTATGTTTTGTATTTCACTCGTGTCTGTTGTGATATTTCCTTGTTCATTCCGAATTCTAGTAATTTGAGTTTTCTCCCTCTTTCTCTTTGTTAGCGTGACTAAGGGTTTATCAATTTTGTTTATTTTTTCAAAGAACCAACTATTTATTTTGTTAATTTTTCTGATTGTTTCTTTCGTTTCAATTTCGTTG
This sequence comes from Sciurus vulgaris, assembly GCF_902686455.1. Classification (NCBI taxonomy): domain Eukaryota; kingdom Metazoa; phylum Chordata; class Mammalia; order Rodentia; family Sciuridae; genus Sciurus; species Sciurus vulgaris. The sequence continues at coordinate 149,633,060 of NC_136463.1, forward strand.
ATTTTGGCTCTGATTTTAACTATTTCCTGTCTTCTACTACTTTTGGTGTTGGTCTGCTCTTCTTTTTCTAGGGCTTTGAGCTGTAATGTTAAGTCGTTTATTTGTTGATTTCTACTTCTTTTGTTGAATGCGCCCCATGAAATAAATCTTCCTCTTTGTACTGCTTTCATAGCATCCCAGAGATTTTGATATGATGTGTCTTTGTTCTCATTTACTTCTAAGAACATTCAGGGTTATTATTGTGATATGATTTGTATTCCTAGTCATATGACTCATTTTTGTTTTTGACATGATTTGGTTTCTCCTTTATTTGGCTATTCCTTTAGGCTAGTTCTTCCCGTTGCTGATTTGCATCTTGTTTTTCATCTCTTCCTCATGGAATATTTTGCTGAGAATGTTCTGCAATGCTGGCTTTCTTTTTGTAAATTCCTTTAGCTTTTGTTTAGTATGGAAGGATCTTATTTCATCGTCAAATCTGAAAGTAAGTTTTGCTGGGTATAAGATTCTTGGTTGGCATCCGTTTTCTTTCAGAGCTTGAAAAATGTTGTTCCAGGCCCTTCTAGCTTTTAGAGTCTGGATTGAAAAATCTGCTGATATTCTTATTGGTTTCCCCCTGAATGTAATTTGATTCTTTTCTCTCGCGGCCTTTAAAATTCTGTCTTTATTTTGTATGTTAGGTATTTTCGTAATAAAGTGCCTTGGTGTGGGTCTATTGTAATTTTGTATATTTGGAGTCCTGTAAGCCTCTTGTACTTGGTTTTCCATTTCATTCTTCAGATTTGGGAAATTTTCTGATATTATTTCATTGAATAGATTGTTCATTCCTTTGGTGTGTTTTTCTGTGCCTTCCTCAATCCCAATAAGTCTTAAATTTGGCCTTTTCATGATATCCCATAGTTCTTGTAGATTATGTTCATGATTTCTTACCATCTTTTCTGTTTGGTCAACTTTGTTTTCAAGATTAAATAGTTTGTCTTCAATATCTGAGGTTCTGTCTTCCAGGTGTTCTATCCTATTGGTTATGCTTTCTATGGAGTTTTTAGCTTGGTTTATTGTTTCCTTCATTTCAAGGATTTCTGTTTGTTTTTTTTTTCAATATCTCTAACCCTTTATTGAAATGATCTCCTGCTTCCCGTATTTGCTCCTTTAACTGTTTATTGGTGCGTTCATTTAATGCCTGCATTTGCTCTTTCATCTCCTCATTTGCTTCCCTGATTGTTTTAATTATGTACATTCTGAACTCCCTTTCTGACATTTCTTCTGCTGTGCTGTCATTGGGTTTTATTGATATAGTATCTAGGTTTGTTTGGGACATTTTCTTCCCTTGTTTTCTCATATTGGTCAGATGTCAGTGGGACTTTGTGATATTGCAGAATTCTTCTATTGGCTTATAGTGTCCCTGTAGATTTCCAGTGTATCACCTTCCTGCCTTCAGTAGCCTGAAGTCTTGGAGAAACTTGATAATGCAGTGCTTCCAAGGAAAGCTGCCCCTGGCCCGCTACTGGTTCCAGGACTTGGAGTTGGCTCTGTGTGGGAAGGCTCTCACTGGGGGGCCTGCTCCGAGAAGCTAGCCTGGAAAGGCGCTTCCTGCCGGAGGGAGATGGGCTGCTTGGGGAAGTCCCTGGCTGCTCTGTCCTTGTCCCTGAAGCAACCTGTGGACAGGAACTCGCCACGCTGGCTCAGGGACTTGGAGCTTGGTTCTGTGCAGAAAGGCTCTCACTGGGGGGCCTGCTCCGAGAAGCTAGCCTGGAAAGGCGCTTCCCGCCGGAGGGGGCCAGGCTGCTTGGGGAAGTCCCTGGCTGCCCTGTCCTGGTCCCTGAAGCAACCTGTGGGCAGGAACTCGCTGCGCTGGTTCAGGAACTTGAAGCTTGGTTCTGTGCAGAAAGACTCTCACTGAGGGGGCCTGCTCTGAGATGCTGGAGAATCTGGCCCTTGGGAGGAGCCCACCGCTGGAGTGTGCAAGGCTGTCTGGGGAAAACTCTAGCTGCTGTGCCCTACTCTAATAAGCCGCTTGAATCCTGGCCTACCGCCCAGGCAGAGCTTCACCGGGTTGGGGAGACTCACCCTGTGGCTCTATTTTAGTCCGAGTCTCTCAATGCCTCCCTTTCTTGAATCCTGGGTTCTGGAGCAACTGGAGATGCAGTGACCTTCTAGTCCGCCATCTTCTTCGCCCCGTGGAAAAAGCCTGCGGCTGGGGGGTGCGGTGGGGCAGGTCCGCCTGGAGAAGTCTCTGGCTGCCTTGCCCTGGTCCCAGAGGCTGCTTGCGGGTCGGAGGTCTCCACTGGCTTGGGGACTTGTGGCTGGCTCTGTGTAGAAAGGCTCTCACTGGGCGGTCTGCTCTGAGAAGCTAGCCTGGAATGGCGCTTCCCGCCGGAGGGGGCCAGGCTGCTTGGGGAAGTCCCTGGCTACCCTGTCCTGGTCCCTGAAGCAACTTGCAGGCAGGAACTCGCCGTGCTGGTTCAGGGACTTGAAGCTTGGTTCTGTGCAGAAAGACTCTCACTGGGGGGCCTGCTCCAAGATGCTGGAGAATCTGGCCCCATGGGAGGAGCCCACCACCGGAGTGCGCAGGGCTGCCTGGGGAAGACTCTAGCTGCCCTGCCCTACTCTAATAGGCTGCCCGAATCTGAGCCTGCTGCCCGGGCAGAGCTTCACCAGGTGGGGGAGACTCACACCGTGGCTCTATTTTAGTCTAAGTCTCTCAATGCCTCCGCTTCTTGAATCCTGGGTTTTGGAGTGACTGGAGATGCAGTCACCCTCTGGTCTGCCATCTTGGATTGCACCCATTTTTCTTTTCTTAATGCAGGTTTTTTAGTGGTGAATTCTTTTAACTCTTCTTCATCATGAAGGTTTTTTATTTCATCATCAATTCTGAAGTTTAATTTTGCTGGGTATAGTATTGGTTGGCATCCACTTTCTTTCAGAGCTTGGTATATGTTATTCCAAGACCTCATAGCTTTGAGGTCCTGAGTTTAGAAATCAGCTGCGATCTGGATTGGTTTCCTTCTAAATGTGACCTGTTTTTCTCTGGCAGTCTTTAAAATTCTATCCTTATTTTGTATGTTAGGCATTTTCATAATTATATGCCTTGGTGTGGGTCTTTTGTAATCTTGTATATTTAGGGTCCTGCATGCCTCTTGTATCTGATTTTCCATTTCATTCATTAGAATTGGAAATTTTTCGGACAGTATTTCATTGAGAAGATTGTGCATTCCTTTGGTTTGTATCTCTGAGCCTTCATCTCTCCTAATAAATCTTAATTTTGGTCTTTTTAGGTTATCCCATATTTCCTTAAATTTCTGTTCATGGTCTCTTAACATCTTCTCTCCTCAACTTTATTTTCAAGATTATATATTTTGTCTTCATTGCCTAAAGAAAGACAGTAATCTAGTCTGCTGGTGATGTTCAGCTGCAATTGATATCAGTAGTATGTATGAGTGCCACAATAGTCTAGACTTCAGTCATTCTTGAAAGTAGTTGTATGACTATGGAATGGATGTATGCTTATAAAGATACGTGTCTTCAGGCCCCAGAGAGTTGACTACCAATGACACTGAGGTTTATAACAGCAGCTTCTGTAGTTTTAGTGGTGCAGGCTGTAGATATAATTGTCCTTAGTTCCCACAGGGCAAGCACAGGTGACACCAAGTGTTGTGGCACTAATAGTCACAGTCCTGGAGCCACAGAATATGAACAGAACCTTTCTCAAGTTCTTCAGAATGAATGCAGGAGATGTCAGGACCTATGATATTAGTAGCCACAAATTCTGGAATTATGGGATGGGTTGATATCCTCTTCAAGTCTCCTTGGATGAGCACAGGGGATGCCACGGTCTGTGGCACCAACAACCATGGACTTGAATTTGGGGGCACAAAGGAGAACTTCCCATGGTCCTATGCTGCAGTCCCAGTTGGGGGACTTGTGGCACTTACAGTTACTTTTCTGGAGCTGAGGGTCGTGGATGGGACCTTCTCCAAGTCCTAAAGAAATCCTATGGTCATAAATTGTAGAGGAAACCCTCTCTAGTTTTCATGTGATTATACAGGTGATGTTGGGGCTTGAGTCACTGCTCTCCACAATCTCAGAGGCTCAGGAGGTGGAAGAAAGCCTTCTTAGGTCCCATAGAGCAAATGCAAGTGGTGCCAGGTCTTGTGGCTCTGTTATTTATGGTCTTGGTGTTATAGGACATTAATGGGACTGTCCCCAATTTATGTGGAGTGAGTGCTGGTAAATCTGTGGCTTGTGGTATTTGTTGCCATGATTCTAGAGCTATATCGCATGGATCCAGATCCTGTGGGACAGGCACATGTAGTGCCAGAGTTTTGTACTAGCTGTCATAGTCCCAAGTTATTAAACTGAGGAAAAGAGTTTCCCAAGTTCTTTGGGGTGAATGTGAGTGGAGCTAGAGCTTGTGACTTTGGCAGCCATTGGTTATAAAGCTATGGGACACTGAGGGATCTGTCCTCTGCCCTGGGAGGCACACATCAGCCCAAGAAATTGTCAGGGAACCAGCTACTGGCCTCTAAGACAGAATGTTACCAGCTTGAATTCTGGGGGTTTGGGAGGACCCTATATGAAATTCTTTCTTTGGAGCAGAACAGTTGATCTGAGACCAGCTAGCTCCCCAAACTGTGAGGATTGTAATTCTCTTGTAGTTAGGACTGTTGGTCTGCTGTTATGATGGTGGTTGCTGGTACTTTTCTGGAAATGTGAGAATCCCCCACACCATCTCTCCCAACTCCCACCCCTGGCCAGAGAGCCCAGGTCAAAGTTGCAATTTACTTTTTCCTTTCCTTAGATTTTCTCTCTGACACTGTACTGTTTAGGTTCTCATCACTTCCATTCTGATTTCTAGAATTCTCCCTAGTCAGTCCTAGAAATTATTTTTTCCTTTCTTGTCTTGATTCCCTGTGGCAATTGTTAGCAGGGCACCTCTATTCACCTATCTTGGATCCTTCCAAGGTACCCTTTTCTATTTTCTTAAAAATTAATTTGGTTGTTTCTAGAGTCTGCAATAATGAATAAGGCTTCTATGAATATTCACATATGCATATATATTCTTATTTCTCTTAAGTAAATATCAAGAGTTAGATTTTGGATTCTTTCAAACTATATGTTTAATACAATAGGAAAATACTCAACTGTCTTTCCAAGGATCTATGTAGTCTCGCATCCCCACAAGGAATTTATGAGTTCCAGATTCTCTACATTCTCACCAACACATGATATTTTCAGTTCATGGATTAATGTATTATCATCATAATTGTAATTTGTGTTTTTCCAATAACTAATAATAGTATCTTTTCATATGCTTATTTGACATTACAAATTGGAACATCTATGCAAACAATTTTTTTTAATTTGTTTTCTTACTGAATTTTCTGAGATTTAACACATATTTTCATATTCTTAAAAACATTCTTGCTATTTGTATATATGCAAATTTTTATCAGATATGTCATATTTTCTTTTATTTCTTTTGAAGAGCAGCAGTTTTAAATTTGATGAATTACCAATTTTTAAAATTTTATGGACTGTTCTTTAAAAATTTTTTTTTAGTTTTAGATGGACACAATAGTTTTATTTTATTTATGTTTTTAATGTGGTACTGGGACTTGAACCCAGTGCCTCAAACGTACTAGGCCAGTGCTCTGCTACTGAGCCACAACCGTAGCCCTGGACCATATTTTTTTAATATCATATCTAAGAAACTTTTGCCTGTCCTAAGATGACCAAGATATTATTCATTTTTCTCTAGAAGTCCTACAGTTTTAGGTTTTATATTATTAGACCTATTATTCATTTTTGCTTAATTTTTGCATATCATATAAGGTATAGTTCAAGGTTCATTTTAATTTCAGATGGATAGCTCCTTGTTCTAGTATCTTTTAAAAATGTATCAGTTGATGGGCATTCAGGTTGTTCCCATTTTTGAGATATTAATAATTCTATGGACATTCATGTTCAATTTTTCATAACCCATATTTTCAATTGTCTTAGGACTGCTGGGAGTGGAACTGCTAAGTCATGAGGTGACTTTATTTATCATTTTGAGAAATATTTGCCTAATTCAAGGTCATAAAGATTTTAATACTGGTTTTTTTTTTTAATTTAAAATATTTTTTTTAGTTTTACTTATTACATTTGGGTCTGTGATTTGGGGTTTATTTTATGTATGGTATGAGAGAGTACATAATTTCCCCTCTGGATATTCATTTGTCTAGCACCATCCACAGAAAAGATCATTCTTTCTATTGGATTGTCTTGGCTCCCTTGTCAAAATCAATTAATCACAGATGTATGACTTCATTCTTGGACTTCCAGTTTTCTCATATTGTCCTTTCTTATGTCAGTACCATACAGTATCAGTTACTGGAGTTTTGTAGGAATTTTAGACATCACAATATGCAAATCTTCTAATTTCGTTTTTTCAAGATTGTTTTGGCTGTTCTGTTTCCTTGCATTTCCATATCAATTTTAGGATCAGCTTTCCTGTGCCAGGTGTGGTGGAGCACACTTGTAATCCCAGTGATTTGAGAGGCTAAGGCAGGAGGATCACAAGTTTGAGACCAGCCTCAGCACCATGGTGAAGGAAGCCCTTAGAAACTTAGCAAGACCCTGTTTCAAAATTTAAAAATGTTGGGGATGTGTCTCAGTGATAAAGCACCCCTGAGTTCAATCCACATTTAAAAAAAAAAAGGCAGTTGGAATCATTGATTGTGTAGGTCAATTTGGGAACTATTCCAGTCTTAATACAGAATGTCGTATATTCGTGTATTTTCTAGATCGAAGAAAATACGGGTAGTTTTACTTTTTTCCTTCAAATTTTGCTGCTTTGTTTCCTTATCTTGTGTAATTGCCTTGGCTAGAACCTCCAGTGCAGTGTTGAATAGAAATGGTTTAAAGCAGACATCCTTGTCTTGTTCCTGATGTTAGGGGAAACTTTTAGCTCATTACTGTTAAATATCATGCTAGCCATATGATTTCTTTTTTTGTAAACGCCCTTTATGAAAATGAGGAAATCCTTTCTATTCTAAGTTCGTTGGGAATTTTTGCCATGAAAGTTTGCTGGATTTTGTCAAATAGTTTTTCTGAGTCCATTGAGATAATCTTGTGGGCTTTTTCTTTTTTTCTGTTACTATGGAATATTAAAACTTAAGGTTTGAGTCTTAAATGTCCTTGGAAAGTCATTTGCTAAAGGCTTGGTTTCATCTGACAGCACTGTTGAGATGTGGTGGAAACATTTGAAAATGGGGCCTAGTTGGAGGAAGACAGTCATGGGGTCATGACTGGGAAGTGTTTATTTTGTTCCTAGTCCCTTCCCACCACTTCTCTGCTTCCTGGCTGCCTCTAAGTGAGCAGCTTTGCTCCACCCATGCTCCCTGCTGTGATGTCCTGCCTTATCACAGACCCAGAAACAATGGAGCCAAGTGAGCATGGATTGAAACCTCTCAAACTATGAGCCAAAATAGAGCTTTCCTCCTTAAAGTTGATTTCTGTCAGGTATTTTGTCACAATGACAAAAAACTGATGAATACACTTACATTCATTTTAAATTCTTAGCTTACATTAATGAACCTTAGATAAACTTCATGATGAATAAGGCTATTTATATCTTGTTGAATTTGGCTTTCTAGAATTTTGTTGAGATTTTTTTTGCCTCTGTATTCATAAGGATTTTGTTTTGTGGCTTGCTTTTCTTTTGTTATGTCTGTGGTTTTGTTTCAAAATAATATTGGCCTCCTAAAATGATTTGATAAGTGCACTTTTCTGTTTTTGTAACAGTTTATGAGTGGTTGGTGTTAATTCTTCAATTATTTTGTAGCATTTCGCATTGAAAACCATCTGGTTCTGAGCTTTTCTTTGTGGGGAGATTTTTTTTGTTGTCCTATTTTACATTATTGCTGATTTAGCATCTTATAGTTCAGATTTTTCTTTTTCTTTGGCCAGTTTTGATAGATTACATCTTTCTAAGAATTTTTCTATTTCATCTAGGCTGCCTAACTTGTTGGCATGCAGTTGTTTGGAATAGTCCTTTATTATTATTATTTTTTTTATTCTGTAGTAATGTCCTTTTTCTTACTGCTAATTTTAGTAATTTGTGTCTTCTCTTTTTCTTCTTTGTTAACCTAGCCATTTGCTTCTGGTTTTATTTACTTATTGATTTTCTATTCTTTATGCTCTAATCTTTATTATTTGCATCCTTCTGTCTGCTTTAGGTTAACTTGTTCTTTTTTTCTAGTTCCTTAAGATAGATTAGGTTATTGATTTGAGAAGTACTCCTTTTTCAAAAATATAGACGTTTATAGCTATCAACTTCCTTCTCTGTACTGCTTTTAGCTGCATACCAGGAATTTTGGTATATTGTTTTCATTTATCTCAAATTATTCTTTAATCCCTTGAGATTTCTTTTTTAACCTTTTGGTTCTTTAGAAATGTGTTTAATTTCCTTGTACATCTGAATTTCCCAGATTTCCCTGTTTTATTGATTTCAGTTTTATTCCATTGTGGTTTGAGAAAATACTTTGCATCATTTTAGTTCTTTTAAATTTATTGAGAGTTACTTTATGAAGACTATTCCATGAGAACTTTTTTAAAAAATGTGTCACTCTGCTCTTGGAGGATTTTTCTCTAGATGTCTTGTTAGATCTATTTGGTTTATAGTGTTAAACAAGTTTTCTATTTCCTCATTGATCTCATCGATCTTCTATCTCATAGTTTTATCAGTTATTCAAAGTGAGATATTGAAGTTTCCAACTATATTTAAGTAAGTTATTTCTCCCTTCAACTCTGTCATTTTGGGCTTCATGTATTTTTGGACTCTGTTGCTAAATGAATATATTTTATAAGTATCCTGGATGGGAGTATATTTTTTCAATATACTCATTTCTCTCACCAATTTTTAATCTTAATGTTTAATACTAGTGTAGTCATTTCAGTATTTTTAAATTATTGTTTACATGGTGTGTACTTTCCACTGAGCTACATCCCCAGCTCTCTATTTCTGACCTTCCATATTAATGCTTTTTATTACTTTTTCCTGCTTTATTGCACCAGCTGTGGCCTCCTTATAATGCTGAATAGAAATAGTGAGAGCAGAGATACTTGCCTTTTTCCCAATCTTGGCAGGGGGAGGTGTAGTTAGTCTTTCACCTTTAAGAATGATTAACTGTAGGATTTTTGTAGGTACATTTTATCAGGTAGAAGTGATTGCTTCATTTCTACTTTGCTAATATTGAAATCATGAATCAGTGTTTAATTTTTTTGAAATGTTTATTCTATATTGAGATGGTCATATGGTTTTTCTTCTACTGACATGGTGAATTATATTGATAGTGAATATAAAACTAACTTTACCAGGATAAACACTTAGGTCTTATATCCTTTTTGAATATTGCTGGATTCATTTTATTTATATTTCATCAAGGATTTTTGCATCTATATTCATAAACTTGAATTAATCTTTAAGCAAATACCAAGTACCACAAGGACTTCCACTTGTAATAAAGGTAAGCTGTATCATTTGGAGTAATCCTCCTACTGAAGACAACTAGTAAAGCAGAAAGAATTGAAAAGAAAAGAAAAACAAATTGTTTAAAATATCATAGAGCTATCAGACTGACTTATTAAATCTCCACACTTAGAGGCAGGGGAGCATTCGCACAAGCTACTTGAACATTCACACAAGTTACAACAGTCATTTTAGAAATAAGATGATATTTATGGGTATGGAATAAATAGTTTTTTTTCTCCTATTTTTCAAAGGCAGACATAAATGCATTAAACCAAAATCTGCAGACATTAGTAGAAGAAAATAAGCACCTGGCAGATCAAATGGCTTCCCTGGAAATTCAGCGAGTCACTTCTGAATACCATGGGGTGGGTATAAAAAGGTCAGTCTAAGTTAGAAAATAATGACTAATGAGTTTTTTAAAAATCAGAAGTCAGAAGATAGGTTTTCTATGGTGTGTGTGTTTGTGTGTATTAGTAATTATCATAAGTCCTAAATTACAGGATAAATATGGCAAAGTTAGCTACAGTTTTCAAACAATAAAAGATTTTAAGAAAATAAGAATTTAAGGCAGTTACTAAATGACTACCTACACAGATGATCTATAATCTAAAAAACACAAATATATCTGATGTTTTAAAATATTTTCTCTCATAAATCATGCTTGTATTTTCCCCTGTCAATTTCCTCCATTAGGCAATCAGTAATATGTCTGTTTTCTAAAAGATGTTTGATGATGTCAGTTAATTATAAATAAGTGGTAGAATTCTTAAAACATCTCTAAGTAGAGGGAATTTAAAGAAATGATCATTCTGTTAAGAAGTTAATAATTTTCCTTATAATAATTTTTGTGCTTTTGAATACTTGAAAAGGAATTAGTTGTTGCTTTTATAACATGCAAATCATTTTTGAAAATTTCATAGAAAGCCCTGATGTGAGTCTCTTGTATGAACTAAATTTTAAGACTGTTATAAACTGCTGATTATTTCAACTAAGAATAATTTATTTAAACTAAGTAAATCATCTTATATTCTCATGGATTTTAAGCCTAGTTTTCAATTTTGGCTGTGACCTTAAGTATGATCTTTAAGCTCTCAGAGCCTCAGTTTCTTATTCTGTCAAAATGAGGATGATAATATTACTGTGAAGTGGTTTGTGGATTAAGTAAGCTAATACATGTAATGCATGTAGCTGAACCTAATGTGTCTTGAACTGTCCCAGGGTAAAAAGCCTTAAGTGCCTAATGGAATAACAAGATCCTCAGCTATAATTTCTGGGATGATCTCAGACCAACCTCCCTGACCCAGGATTCGAGGTTCAACAATGTCTCTTTCTTGTTGGCCAGGCTTCAGCTGGGTTTATGTAGCCATCTGGTTTTGGTGCGTCTGGAAGACAACATCTCAGTCTGCCTGATTCTTCCCTGACCTTGCTGCCAGTGAGCAGGCCTATGGTCATACCTTACTATTAGTGTTTTTGACAGATCCTGCCAGTGATTTAGTCAAAATTGCTTCTTGCCTGCTGATCACAGTTCTTGATTAAGGTTTCCCAATAATCGCTCACACCTCAATTCTGGCTTGCAAAGACAAGAAGTTTCTCTGAATAAGCCAACCCAGAAGTGTTTCAATTGGTTTTATGAGTCTGAGGAAGAAATTTGAAATTTCGGGATTTATTTTTTTAATTTAGCAATATCATTAAACCTATTGCCATCTAATACTGGCATTGAATTTTTGTTCCATGAGCATTAAAACTTGAAATTCTTAATAAGAGAATTTCTTCTAATATAACCCCTTATTGATTTTTGGAGATAACACATTCAAGTGTTTGTTGTATGTATAACATCACAGACTTGAATTCAGGCAGACCTAGTTGCAACCCATTCAGTTTTTGGGCAGGTTCTTAACCTCTAATGATCTTCAATGCAGAGAAGGTTAGAATAATAACCACACTGATTAGAAACTGACCTCTTTATGCATCTACTTTCACTCTCTTCTAATGCACAAACAGAAGCTACTCACCTTAATATTCCCTTATTTTAGCGTAATTCCTAATACATATTAGGAAACATTGATCAAATAAAGTACAGAGATGACAAGGCCAGGCTTATAAGCATTACCCTCCATGAGGCCTAACATGCAATATTATCCTTTCTCCTTTTTCTCTCACATTTTCTAATATTTGGTTTGTTTTTTTTTTTTTTTTTTTCCATTTTGGCCATTAGTGATAATGCAATTTAAGTCTATTACCACAGGCAGTTAAGCAGGGAACCACAGTAAGAACAGATCCAAATGTAGGAAAGTTACTATTCCTGAGCTCAAGTTGAATGACCGTTCCCCACTTCTCTTTGGGGTTGTAAATATACATTTTTAAATAGTAGCACCCGATAAAAAGGCACTTTCCTGTGTAAATAGGACTTTAATGATTTGAAAATTAAACAATGAATTTAATGTTTTATTTTTTTAAAGGATAACAGTATAAACTTGTGCAAGTGTCAAAGTTGGTTCAATCTGCTGGGGCCTATGTCATATTTTCACTAAAATTCTTGCTTACGTTCTGCTTATAAAAGTACCTTTACCAGGATGCTAATATCTCACTCATTTTGTATATTCTTCCAACATCTTCTACTAATTTTTATAGTTCAAAAAATTATTTTAGAGCTGGGGGATGTGACTCTGGTAGAGCACTTGCCTGGCATGCATAAGATTTTAGATTTGATCCCAGCACCACAGAAAGAAAAAAGTATATATTTTTAGAAAGTGGTTTGTGGCTTACTCTTGTGTTAGTCAACTTTCTATCATTGTGACAAAATACTTGAGATAATCAACTTAAAGGAAAAAAGATTTATTTTGGTTCACCATTTTGTAGATTTTAGTCCGCAGTTAGTTGGCTTATTGCTTTTGGGCCTGTGGCAAGGCAGTACATCATGGCAGAAGAGTTGCTTACCTCTTCATAACTGGGAAGCAAAAAGAGACAGGAAGGGACCAGGGTCACAGTAATCCTTCAGTGGGCACTTCCCCAGTGACCTAACTTCCCTTCACTAACTCCCACCTCCTAAAGGTTCCACCACCTCCCATTAGTGCCACTAGTTGGTGACCAAGCCTTTAATACATGGGCCTTTGGGGAAGTATTCCAGATCATCCAAACCATAGCACTGTGGATCCTTGCCAACCTTCCTTTCATATCTTAAGATGATAATTCTATGATTGCTTCCCACTTTTCTAAGGAGTGATATCCTTGTGTTTCTGAATTGAAATGTATATTTTAAACATTGACATTTTTCTTTGTATGCTGTTTCTCCAATTTCTGTTTCACTCTCTATAGCAACCATCTTTGTATTATATTACCAAGGCTGTTTAAGCAAGGATTAGTCTCAGTTCTACTTTCTACAACTCAGAACCCAATGTGTTCACTCATATAAGTGGTTGCTAATATCCAGTCTCCCATTGATTGAAGTATAGGGTCTATTTAAATAATTTGTAAACAATAATTTAAGTAAATGCCTTAGCAAATGGTATAACAAGTCTTTTTGTTATGATATTTAAATAAGTGAATCTGTCAAATGTTGTCATATTTTTACTTTATATAGTTTTCACTTATTACATTAGCATTCTCTTCAGTGGCAAAAAGGGGAAATTATTATCTCTAAAATGTATTTAAAGATTAATGGAATTTCTTTATGCCTTTGCATAAAAGGGAATTTTATTGAGGGGGAAAAAAGTGCCATTGTTTAAAAAATTCCTGGACAGTTGTTATGGGAGACCCAGATCATCTACATTATTAGGAAAAAAAAAATTCTTTCCACATTCCAAGAAGATAAGTGATTTTTGAATGTTCAATATTTGTTATAGCAATCAGGGCTGAGGCTGTGGCTCAGTGGTAGAGTGCTCACCTAGCACACATGAGGCCCTGGATTCGATCCTCAGCACCACATAAAAATAAATAATTAAAGGTATTGTGTCCATCTTAAAAAAAAATACACACACACACACACACATATATAAAATATTATAGCAATCATATTTTAGGTTGACTCTAGTTCTTGTTTTTTTTTATATGCTGTATACTTTATAGCACATTGGGAAACCTTAATTTATAGAACTTGAAACTTTTAAATAATTAAGCTTTTATTGTATTTTATTGTAATTTTATTTTTATAGTATTATTGACCTCTCATAACTTATTTGTGACTGAAGAGTTGGTCAAAATATAATCCTAAACTCTAATGGTTCATTTATGGGAAGATTTTTGGATCATAGTTTCCAAAATAGAAAAATGGTACCATATATCTTCCATAAACAGAATGTTATATTATGATTAATTAATTTTATGATTTTATTGATAAATCTTCATTTCCCTAAGGTTATTTTGAAACCAACATTTGAGTAGTATAAATGCTTTTAGAAAAATACTTTTTGCCTTAGTGGGAGCAACACATAGTGTTTTCTTAAGAATCTTTGAAAAACAGTTATAGCAAGGTGCAGTGGCACACACCTGTAATCCCAGCAAGTGAGGAGGCTGAAGCAGGAGAATTACAAATTCTAGGCCAACCTGGGCAACTTAGTGAGACTGTCTTAAAATAAAAAATAAAAGGGACTAGGAGGGGCTTGGGAGATAGCTCAGTCTGCAGAGTGCTTGCCTTGCAAGCACAAGGCCCTGGGTTCGATCCCCAACACCGCAAAAAAAAAAAAAAGGACTGGGAATGTAGCTCAATGGTAGAGTACCCCTGGTGGTAGAGTACCTGCAACTATGGATATAACCATACCCTATCTGGCTTGGATCACAGATAGGGTATGTTATTATTATTATAATAATAATAACAAGAACAACAACAACAATGATGACAACAATGTACAAAGAACAACAAACTCTGAAATTCTTAAGGCTCTACACTTTATTTTTTTTAATTTTAAAATATTTTTAGTTGTAGATGGACACAATATCTTTATTTTATTTATTTTTACATGGTGTTGAGGATCAAACCCAGGGCCTCACACATGTGAGGCAAGCGCTCCACCGCTGAGCCACAGTCCTATCCTGGCTCTTCGCTTTAATTATCACTCTCCTATTATGTTGCTTGTTAGTACTGTGACCAGCTATCTAGAGAAACACTAAGAAGCAGCAGTAAAAAATAAATATGAATCTTAATCTTACTACTATAGAAGTAGTAAGGGTACTCATACTTTTTTTTAAGGAAAATGATTATTCCTTTCTATGCCAAGAGGTACTGATACCTGTGTTTGCATTATCAGCTTGCTGGGCAGAAAATGGAAAATGTCTTGGGAAAAATTACTGAGAGTAAAAATAAACTGGCCTATGAAAAGGGAAAACTCCAGGTATGAGATTTATTTTCATATTTTATCTGATTTTTAAAGATACTAATTCTCAGACTAAATATTGCTGGATTTTGAGAAGACCTAGCTCTATTTTCTAATTCTGTTGTCTTTGAACATCCCTGTTTTTTGCTTCCTTAATTAATACGCAGGTGACTTCTGTTCACATAATCATATAATGCTGAAGACTAAAATAGTGAAAATCGTTATAAATTCTGTGATTTGAAGACTTATTGTAGTTATTTTATGCCTCATCACTCATTGAGAATATAGAGATCCTACGCTTTCTTTGTTTTTATAAATTTTTATAAAACATTCCTAAAAAGAAATAACTCTGACAATTGGACCTCAGAGACAATAGAATAGACTTAAGTGAAAGTGATGGGACTATTCTTTTTCTGATTGTGAGTTTTGCCCCCATGGCACCCACAGGGCAAGAAGCTTGATACACTTGTGACTAAGCTGTCTTAAAGCCACTGTAATGGAAACACAGAAGTTCACGTCAATGGTTCTAAGCCAACAGCATCACCTAGGGAGAGTTTTAAATACTGAGATCTGGAACATGCATCATGTTTGCCATTTACTTTTAAATGCATCCTAGAAAAAAATAGATTGATGGATTGATAGAGAGAATGATAGATGGATAAATATGTGATAAGTAAAAAACAAAAACTAATGGTAGAATTTTGTTGGTGGACCAACGCATGCTCATAGTAAAATTCAGTCAAATTTTCTGTATGTTTAATTTTTTCTTAATAAAATGTAAGAATGAGAAATCCTCATGACTAGAATTCGAACCCAGAATAACTAAGTCAGAATCTTGGGGGCTAGTCCTAGACTCCAATACTTTTTAATGTTCCCCAGGTGATTCCAGTGTGCAAACATAGCAGAGGACTATGACTGAATATGAAGTGAACCCCAGTTAGGCTTGGCAACTGTAGAACTGACTTGATAGCAATATAACTAGAGGCTTGTCAAACATGTCAGCATTAACCCCATCCTGCCCTGCTTAAGGGGTTTACATTAGGGTTAGCAGACAAGATAAGACCCAGAAATGAAGGCTATCTGAAAGGCAGTGGATATAAACTATGCTTGTAGAATAATATCACTAGTCTAATAAAAGAGACTACTTGTCTACTGTTTATATGCTTTTGATTAATGTTTTAGAGGCTGTGATACCTTTAAGCATAATTGTTTACACCTGTATAACTTTCGGCCCTGGTGCTTTAAGCCTTAAACTGACATATTCTAAAAGCACTGACTTCATGACCTTAGGGAAAGTGCTATTGTTGCACATAACTAATGCAAAATAATTTAAGAGCTGTGAACTAAACATAGTCAAAACACTAGCTTGCTGTGCATTCTCTCTCAATTGCATTAAAAATATTGCATAGAATTTATATTATGTAAAAGAATACCTTTTCAGAATTGATTTGATAATGAAATAAATTATTTTAGGTGTTAATTTATACTGTGCTTCATATTCAAATATGCTTTGAATTTCATTTTCAGGGTTATATGGTATTCTGTTATTATAAATGTCACAAAATATTTAATCTTATGTTGATGGATATTTGGCTTGTTTCCAATTGCTTGCAAGTAATTTTACATGTCTCATGTACTCATATCTAAAAGAGTATCTAAGTTAGATATAATTCTTAGGAGAATTACTGGTCATATGGTATCTTAAATTTTACTGGATTGTGTCAAATTTCTCCTGAAGGTAGTTATGCCAATTTTAAAATTGGCGTATGTACCAGATATATTAAACAGGTTCACTTGAATTGCATGTGTTAACATGGATGAATCTCATACTAAATACTATTTAGAAATACATATCTAGTAAAAATTTTAAATTAAGAATGATAAACACCAAATCCACCAAATCCAACATAGTAATTAACTCTAGGATGGAAGGGGAGATTCGGTTAGAATGTGCTACAGAATTGGGTGTGTGTCTGTGTGTTGCGGGAGATACTGGGATCAAACCCAGGGCCTGGAGTTTGTCAAACAAGTGTTCTACCACTGAGCTACACACCTAACCCATAGGGTTTCAATCGATCTGGTAATGTTTTATTTTAATTTGAATGGTGGGTAGATGGGATATTATGATATATGTCTGAAAGATTTCCAACATTTTTAAAAATCATTTTTAAATGTGTCAATTTGAGTCCCTTAGCCTTGCAATAATCTGCCATTGGTTCCATCATTTGCACCAACCACCTGGATTCTAAGATGTTAGCAGACTGGCTCTGTAAGCGACTACAAATGTGAACTTAGAGATTAGATAATGGTTTTGTTTTATGTTTTTTCTTGAACTATAATATAATACTCAAAAGAACACAGGATACAGCCTGACGAATTTTTCACAAACTAAAGATCAGCATTCAGATTAAAAAACAGAACATTCCCAACATCCAGAACCTCCTTCCAATAACTATCCCCCACATGGGTAATTACCATCCTGATTTCAAACACCTAAGATTAGTTTTACCTGTACTTTCACTTTATATATACACAATACATACTTTTTAATGTCATGCGTCTTTAACCCAACATTTCAGTTGTGAGTTTCATTCTTATTTGTTGTGGTGGTTCTTTAGTTTGCATTGCTGGTTGCATGTTGTCCCATTATATGAATATTCGATAAGGGCCTTAAAAAGAAAAAAAAATATACTGTACTGAAATTATCAGTTTGTTGAATGTATTTTCATACTTCTAGTCAAAATATATAGCTTTGACCATTCCTGTTATTTAAACCCATTATGTAGGGTTTAATAAACCTACATTCACATTCCATATGTAGGCCTCCATATAAAAATACCAATGGGATGCTGGGACTTAATGGGTTAATGCGGAAGCTCATTTGAAACTATAAATAAGTTAGTGTTATAGGTGTGTCCTACTTTATTTTGAATTTACAATGTGTATTGAAGGAAAAAAACCTGGGAATTTTAATTGTATCACTTTAGAATATTTGTATTATAAAACAGACTAAAAGGAAAGTTCCTTTCCATTTCTTAATTATCTAATAGTTTCTGTAGTGTTAATATATTTAGTTTTATATATATAATTAGAACAGTTAAAACAATATGGTGATATGACCTTGACCTAAATTACTTCTATTCCTGAGACTGCACTGATAAGATAGTTCTAGGGATAGGGTTGTGGCTTGGTGGTAGAGCACTTGCCTAGCATGCGTGGGGCACTGGGTTTGATCTCAGCACCACATGAATAAATAAAATAAAGGTAGTTCTAGAAACTGCTTGGATTTTAATGATCACAGAAACACCAGACCTCTGAGAGGCAGCAGTATTTATTTGCTTCTGACCCATCCTTCTCTGTTTCTTCCCATTGCAAATGTCCTGAGTTAATTTTTGCCGAATGAGAGACTCCATATAAACATTAAAGTGCTTTATAAATAAGAACATGCTGTCTGCAGTTTCAAGGCATTTAATTGGGCACTCATGGCTCAAGTAGGGTGAATTATCTAATATTGGGGACTAGGACTTTGTATTACTTGAAGAGAGGTAAACAGTGGGCTGGGGTTGTGGCTCAGTGGCAGAGCACTTGCTTAGCACATGCAAGGCACTGGGTTTGATTCTCAGCACTGCATATAAATAAAATAAAGGTCCATTGCCAACTAACACACACACACACACACACACACACACACACACACACACATAAAAGAGAGGCAAATATTAAAGTCTTTTTAGTCAAACACAGCTCATTTTTCCTTGGGTTCTGTGGGCTAACAGCAGTTTATGTTTAAAATGAACATAATTATTGATCAGTACTAGGGATATCATTTTAATTCTGAACCTTAAGTGAAGACCATGATTAATTTTTACTAATGATTTAGAGAGCCACAGCACATTTTATACTGTTATACTGTGGGAAAAGATTGGCAGACACTGACAAAGGTGAAAGAAAGAAGGATCCTACTGATGAAATAAGAGATATTTCCTAAGCCAGACTCAGAAAGTCAAAGGTCAAATGCTTTCTCTTATATGTGGAAGCTCGTCTAAAACTGGGGAGAAGGTGGGGGGGGGGGTCGGTATTCCATCAAAATAAAAGATGAGGGGAGGTAGAAGAAGGGGAATGAGGAGGAGGAGAGGGACAGGATAAGGGAAACTTAGAATGTTTGAACCTAACTTACATTATATGAACTTACTACAGTGAATCATTGTATATGCTCAGAAGGTACTAATTTTTTAAAAAATATAAAATAGATCATCAATATACTAGATAAAGGAAACAGGGAGGGAAGAGAGGGAAGGTAAGTAAAATACTGATTTAATTGGAGCAAATTATACTCCATGCATTTATAATTATGCCAAAATAAATCCTAATGTTATGTATAACTATTATGAAGCATCAAAAAATTTAAAAAAGAGATTTTTCTGAGACAAAGTTTTCTTCTACCCTTCCAAAATAATTTAATATTAGCACTCACATTTTAACAATTCCCAAAAACCTAGTAGCTACAGCCAAAAAGGTGTTTGTTCTCCACTAGCAAACAAAATATCAAGAAAAAATTAAATAATGTTTATAAATTTAAAATTATGGATAAATGTTTTCCTAATTCAGGGATAGGCTAAGTAACATTAATTGTTCTTTTACATAAGAGGGCTAAGAGAAAGAAAATATGGAAAAATAGAGAATTTGCATATTTATAAGTATATGCTTATGATTTTTATCCCAGAAAATAATTTTTAAAGAGAAAAATGTATAGTTATCCTTATGGGTTAGTTTTGAAATATAATTGAGTTGAATTCCAGTTATTCAACTTTTCTGATTCTTTGTCAGTAAAACACAAGACTATTTCTACTTCTTGCACATTGACAATTCTAATTATCCATATACAAAGGCTTTTGAATGCCAGGTACCAAAATTCCCTTAAAATTAAAATATATTAATTATAAAATCTCATTGTTAAATTTATGCATCATATTTATTTGTTTTTTCCATGAGCAATAGAAACAAAATGAGTAATCTCAGTACATTTAAATAGCTATGCTATACTTTCAACTGTGTTGAACTAGAATTCTTTGCATGATTAGAAAAACTTAAGATTTTTTTTTTTTTTAAGTTTCAAGTGTCCTCTGTAAATTTTTTGCAAAACTTACCTCTCCCCCTCTCCTTGGAAATTATGAAGCTTATTATATTTCTATCTAACTTTTAGATAAAAGTTAAACAGCTCGAAGAACAACTGCGTTCTTTTACTGAAACCAGTTTACAGAATGACCATCTTCGCAAGCTGAATAAGGCTCTAGAGGCCAAATATGCTCAGGTATGTTTAATAACTTCAAAAACTGATTGCTGTCAGATTGCTGTTCTTGTTTTAGTTTTTAAGAAATTGTATGATGCCTTTCTCCTCACCTTATCATACAACTCCAGAAAGATGAATATCCTTTCTTGGTTCAACAACCATTTTTAAGCACCTACTATGTACAAGATTCTGCTAAGCCGTAGCAGAATTAAGACATTTAACTTGCTTCTAAAAGGACGTTTAGGAATGTACTTAATAAACTTTATTATAGAATAGAAAGTTATGCCTTTCAGAAAAAATATAGTTTATATTAATGAGCATTCATAGGGAGCATCATCATGATTAGAAGCATTGATAAATGCTTTTGTAAAGGAAGTAGTTTTTGAATTTGAGCCTTAAAAATCTTAGCAGATGGAAGGAACAAGTACCTGTTTTTTGAGTGAGTGATAGGCCAACTTGGAACTCAGTGCCAACAAGGTATATCTGCAACAGACAGAAGCTCACCTGAAGGGAGGTATTAATAGTGAAGATGTTTCCTTATCAGCGAAAGGTGACTGTTGAGGCTGAAACCTTTTATAGGTCACATAACATTTCAACAAATGAATAAAGAAAAGTTAAATAAGCAAAATACATAAAACATTTAGTGAAGAACTTAACCCAGGAATGTTTTACCAAAAGAAAGTGGTTCTTTTAATGATTACAAAATTACCGTGTGTATATTAGATTATTTTAAAAAATCTTTAACTCTAGATGTAAGCATGTATAATTTCTGTGTCTATAATATTTGTGTATATATGCCCCCTGTAACCAAGGCACTAGAATATGTCTTCCAGTGGAATACTCATGGAGTTCTAGCTACCGACTGTATCCATGGGTGATGAGGTCACAAAGTTGTAAGAGTGACCTCATTAGATACGTTCTCCTACAGGTAATTTGGTTTAAGGCCTATTTCTTTACTAAATCATACTTTACAGTGTGATCTCTTTATTCTGAAAGCAAAGGAACACATTTTCAAACATATTTTTTATTGTGGCTGCTGCTTTTTATTGCTGTTTCTCCGAGAGAAACAATTCTTTGAAAAATAAGGCTTAATTTAGTTGATTTTTTTGTTTTGTTTTTAAATGGTGATGCCTCCAAGAAAAAGGAAATCTCCAGAGAGGCCAGCGTCTTCAAAATCCCTTGAAAGCTCTAGGCCTTATGTAAATAATATAAAGGAGAGAACTTCGACAGTTGGTTTGCCCAGTGTTGTTCCAAACTCTGCACGCCGTGTGAGTTTTGCACCTACACTGCCTTCTGTGAGAACGTCTCAGGAGATTGGAGACTCCAGAATCTCTCTAAAGACACTTTTGAATGCTATTAAAACTATGGAGGGAAGATTAGAAGGCAAAATAGACATTCTTGCCTCAAGACCCTTACTAAATGATGAATCACCAAATTATCTTAAACAGGATTTGGTAAGTGAAGAACACAAATAAAATCTTAGGGAAATTTCAGATTTATAAGAATGAAGAAAGTAGTGATCTAGGAAGATAATACAAAGATATGAGTAACTACAAGGAAATTGATTCTTCACAAATAAAAACTGATGTAAATTGAAACCATTCTTGACCATCAAATAATTTTCATTTGGGTATAGAAAATTTGGCTTGAATTACAATTGAGTTTTGTAAAATCTGATTTTTTTTAATTCAAAATTTCTACCTAATCTCAACATTTGAGCTAAAATGCTTGAATAAATCATGATTTTAAAATAGAAATACATTAATCCATGAATCCCCATGAAATTGAACATTGGAAAATACTTTCCAGAGAAAACTTCTTAGGGCATTCATCCACTTGATATTTAAAAATAAAAAGTACTGCAGCTGATCTTATGAAGTAGACTACTGTTTAGATACTTTGTGTAAATAGTTTTGCTAGCTGCATTTTGTGTGTGTGTGCGTGTGTGTGTGTGTGTGTGTGTGTGTGCGTACATATATCTTAAAAACACTGGTAAAATTTTTAAAACTATATTCTTCCTTGTATTCTTTGCTAGAACAAAATTCAGTAGATTTTTAGAACCTATGAGTTGGGCACTATTCTGGAATCCTTACAGAAAAAGTTAAAGTATTTTAAATGTCGCAGGTTAAATTTTAAGGAAATATAAAACATTGAGAAAGGTGTGAGAAAAAGACATTCTTGGTTGCTGTTGGGAGCATAAGTGGTACAAATTCCTATGGAGAGCAATTTGGCAATAATTATGACAAAATTAGACCTCACAATTTAACTTCTAGGATTTTTCTGTACATATTTAGTAGCTTATACACATGACTTGTTTACAAGATTACTTACTGAAGTGTTGTTGGTTAATAGCAAAAGACTGCAAGCAACCAGAATTCCATCAATAAGAGACTAGCTAGGTAAATCATATGTATCTATAGCTTATAATCTGCTTCAAGATATGTATATTATTAGGTTAAAACAAGGTTCAGAAATGAAAAGATAGTATTTTACTCTTTTCATGCAAAAAGGGCAGGGAGATAAAAAATATATACATAAATATTTATTTGTATATGCATTGTGTTTCTCTAAAATGAATCAATAAGCTGGCAAAATTTTGAGGAAGGATACTGTAGCTGAGAGATTTTTTTCACATTATCTTTTTGTACATTAAAAAATAAGGTGAATATGCTACCTGTTCAAATAGTTAACTGATGAACATTTCATTTTTAATAAAACTGAAAGTCAAGGAGATTGGTCTTTTCAACAAATTGTGCTGGAATAATTGGATATCCATATGTAAAAATAAAAACTATATGATCCATACTTCATGCCATATATAAAAATTAATTCAAAATGGATCATAGATATAAATGTAAATCCTAAAACTGTAAAGCTAGAAGAAAACATAAAAGGACATCTTTGTGATCTTGGGTTACACAAAGATTTCTTAGATCTGACATCAGAAGCGGAATCCAGAAGGTTGACTCTATGGTAGAGCTCTTGCCTAGCATGCATAAGGCCCTGGGTTCAATGCCCAGTGCTGGGGGAGACAACGTCTGATCAATAAAGGAACCAAAGTGGTAAATTGTACTTTATTAGAATTGACATGTGCATTCTTCAAAGACATTAAGAGAAATGAAAAAATGATCAATAGACTTGGAGGAAATATTTATAAACCACAGTTGTGATTAAGGACTTGTCTCTAGAATGTATTTTTTAAAAATCTCAAATTCATTAAGAAAACTGCCCAATAACAAGAATGGGTAAAATATTTGAGCAGATATTTCAAAAACAGATATATAAGCGCTTGAAAGATGTTAAACATTCACCATTAGGGAAATGCAGTGAGATATTACCACACACCTATTAGAAGGTCTAAAATTTGAAAACTGATCATACTGAGCGTTAGGATGTAGAGCAACTAGAACTCTGATACATTTCTGATGGAAATGTGAAATAGCACAACCACGTTGGAAGATATTTTGGTACTTTTTTTAAAAAGTAAAGCATGCTAACACTATGTGAACCCTAAGTTGGTTCACTCCTAAGTGCTTCCCAATAAAAAATGAAAGCGCATGTCTATACAAAGACTTGTATCCAAGTGTTCACAGCAGCTCTATTTGTAATAGCTTAGATCTGAAAACAACTCAAGTATCCAAGAGGTAAATAGGAAAGTAAATTGAGATATATCCAGATAGAGTACTAAGCAACAGAAAGGAGCAAACTATTGATGAATGCAACAAATTGAATCAGTCTCAAAATAATTATGAAAGAGTAGGTAACAATGATTCCACTTATATAAAATTCCAGGAAATATGAGCAATTGTGACAGAAAACAGATCCGTGCTTGCCTTAGGTTGGGGTGGGGGAATCAGGAGAAATAAAGGGGGAGATTACAAAAGGACATAAAGAAACTTGTGGGGTAATGAAAATGTTCAATATTTTTATTATGGTTTCAAGGATTTATACATGTCAAAACTTCTCAAATTGTACACTTTATGTATTTGGAGCTTATTGTGTCAGTTACACCTCAGTAAGAGTTTTAAAAGAATATGAATGTGTTATCTGTTCAAGTATTTATTATATTAAAATGTTTAATATTCTTAAAAAAGACAGAACTGTAGAGATAGAAAACAAAATTAAGGTTTACCTGGGGATGGATAGGTTTGGAGGGGTGGTAAATGCAAAGAGGTAGCAGAAGGGAATAAGTGATGATGGAAGTGTTCTTGATCTTGATTATGGTGATGATCACATGAGCAAGTGTATGGAGTCAGATTACATAGACCTATATTTGTGTGCACATGCACCCCTGGGACAAGCACACATAGGTGCATAAAGAGTTAAAAACGGCGAAAACTGAGTTTTGTAATCTAGTTAATATTAATAGTGTACCAGAGTCAATTTTCTGGTTTCAATATTACACTACAAAGAACTTTTCATACTAGTTTCCAAACATTCTGTGAGCCTGTAGTTATTTTGAGATAAAAAGGATTTTTTTTGATGTTGTATTAGTTTTTTGTTTTGTTTTGTTTTGTTTTGTTTTTTGCTACCAGGGATTGATTGAGCCCAGGGGATCTCAAGTATTGAGCCATATCCCCAGCTCTTTTATATTTTATTTTGAGATGGTCTTGCCAAGTTGTTTAGGGCCTCGCTAAATTGCTAAGTCTGGCTTTGACCTTGTAATCCTACTATCTCAGCCTCCCAAGTTGCTGGGATTACAGACATGCACCTCTGTGCCTGCTAAAGTAATATTTAAAATAGTACAATATCTAAAATAATTGTGTGAATCTACTGGAAGTGTTTCAAGAATATAAAGTTCTAATATTTCTATCTTTCTATTGTTTATATTATAGATACTAGTTAGTATTTGTCTTGACTTTCATTATATTTATGCATTTACATTTTCAAAAAAGTTTGTTCAATGATAATCAGTTCAATTTCATTTTACATTTCAGCTTCATAATCTTACTCTATTCTTATGTTTTCATACAGAGTGACTAATATGTTCGGATTCCCTGTGTTTTTTCACACAGATTTTGTTATTTTTGCAGTTTCCTACAAAGGGATAAGCAGCTAATAAAGATGTAATTTATTTATAATAGTGAATAAACATTTAATCAAGCATCTTAAGTTTGGTTTCTAAATGGCTGTATCTTATTCTCATCACTGATTTATCGTGTTTTAGAAAGTTGTTTGTTGTTTCTATTTTTTTATTAAGGTGAAATCCATTCTTGAAAGAAATGAAGAAGAGCTATCCCAAGCTGTGAAGTGTCGAGATGCAGTCCTGCAAGAGAGTCATAAGTTGAAAGGGGACTTGGAGGCTTTGGAGGACAGGGAAAGCAAGAAGGCAAGGCGTTCCTCTTTTCTGAAAATTTGTCACTAAGATAAAGTGCTTATGAAACCTTTCATGAGCTGTATTCCTGATCATCTTGTTTCCGTTAGTAAAAGGAATGAGGACTGATCAGAGGAAGAGTTCTTCTTATAGAAGATAACTTTATTATAGTTTTTATACAATTCCCATAAAGATATATTATGTAACTCCAGTGTTTTTAACTGTCTTAAAAGAATCAAAAATCCTAATCTTTCTATTAAAATTCATCTGACCTTGGTAATATTAACCTTCATACTTAGGTTTCATTAATGTGATATAACAGTACTATGATACTTTCTCTTTAACATTCCTGTGATGTGTGATTAGTGGGAACAGAAGTCATACCAAACTTATTTTTTTCTAACATTTTTATTTTTAATTGAGACACTATAATTGTATATATTTGTGCCATTCTGTATGACATGTATGTCATATGTAATAATAAGATTGAGGTAATTGACATCTTTATTACCTTATATATTATCATTTATTTGTGTTGGGAGCATTCAGAATCCTCTCCATGAGCCATTTTGAAATATTCAACTAGTTGTTGTCAACCATAGTTATCCTGCTGTGCTTAGCACATTAGGAGTATTTCCTCCTATCTAGCTGCACTCCTGTATCTGTTAACTATCCCATCTCCATCCCTGTTTCCCCTCATCCTTCCAGGTTTTGGTAATCACTATTCTAATCTATGCTTTTGTGAGGTCAACTTCTTAGTTTCCACATATAATGAGAACATATAGTATTTGCCTTTCTGTGCTGATATTAGTTCACTTAATTTTCTCCAGTTCCACCCATGTTGCTACAAAGATAGAACTTCATTATTTTTATTACTGAGTAATATTCTACTTCCACATTTTCTTTGTCCTTCATCCAACCACATTCCAAACTTCTTGAGAGCACATACTAGATTTTGCCTCCCCGCAGAGATCTGTGAGCTGTATCCTCCTTCAGCAGCTTCCAATTTCTCCTGCATCTCCACAAAGAGATAATCTTGGTGGATTTCAGATAAGTTCTCTTCTGATCCCATCAGAAGACAGCTAAGCATACCACCTGGGACCACCCCTGAACCCAAGAATTTGTTGACCTTGTTATCTCTGGTTAATGTGTGTGCTGTGTCATGACAGTAGTCTACTATGTTTTCTGTAGGATCTGGGGTCTACTTTTCTTCCTCTCAAAGTCACAGTAACTTTAGTCATTCCTATCAGTGTTCTACCATTCCTGTTTTATATCCTCTTTCCTAGGACTAATGAGACACACAAGAGTAACTAGAAAGGATCAAGGGTGTTTGTCTTGTTTCATTTTCTTTTAGGTAGGAAACTTTCAGCGACAATTGGCAGAGGCTAAAGAAGACAACTGCAAAGTCACAATCATGTTAGAAAATGTGCTGGCTTCTCACAGTAAGATGCAAGGTGCTCTAGAAAAAGTACAGATAGAACTTGGGCGAAGGGATTCAGAGATTGCAGGCCTCAAGAAAGAAAGGTACCTGTGATTATTTTTCTGTCCTTGATATTGCTGCATTGTACTACAAAGGAGTGTTCAGTGAAAACTTATGAAGTGACTTTATACCACTTCCTTCATGAAAGACTACTAAAATACAGTTTAAAGAACTAGCAAATTAAGGGAAATCTGGAATTAGTAGTGAACATGATTTCTAAAAATTCAAAATTGCCATATTTTGCTATGATATGAAGAATTAGGTATCCTTGAAACTCATGATGTATTGCTGTTTTACCTTTGTTGCTTTCTGCACATTTTAAACCTAATTCTGCCCTTGGCTCTATGAATAGTAATTGTTGAGATAATTGAAGCTAGACGGGGGTGTAGCTCAGTGGTAGATAGAGCACTTATGTACCATGTTTGAGGCCCTAAGTTTGATCCTCAGAACCAGGAAAAAGAAAAAAAAAAAAAAAAAAAATATATATATATATATGTATGTATGTACATCTATATAAATAAATATATATAAATTAAATATATATATTATATAAACATGTTTATATAATATATAAATATATATGTGACTAGTTTGAAATATTTATTACTATCCTATTTCAAGATTAAAAATTATTTTGGATGAATCATTCTGAGAACTAACTACTTCTAGCCATGTTTTATTAATAAACTCTTCTTTGTTTTAAAAATTATATAAAATTTCCCCTTTAGGTTAAAGAGCAAATGACCTGAGCCTAACAGGGCTTCTAAAATATATCATGTGTATCAGTGGTATATGTTGCCTGTTTTCTGAGAGAAAAGTGGATTTTACTTTCTTCATTGTGCTTATTTTTTTTTCACATATTGTGAAAATATATTACCTTTGCAGTAAAACCAAAAGTCAAGAGGACAGTATTAAAAATATTTTTTGCCATTCACAATAAATTTCTAAGTAACTTTGTATTTAGAGGCAAAAATCTCATCAGCAAAATAATCCTAGTAAAAGTGGTGAGTTTTTTTATAACTAGTGATATATGCAGTATAAAACTACCATCCTATTAGAAATATGTATCTATAGAGTAATGCATTAAGCCACATTGAATCATAGATAGGACAAGTTATCTAATTCCTTAGGAGCCTTAGTTTCTTACTCAAGCTAAGACTGTAATTGTCATCTACCAACTGTCAGATATTTTGAGCATTTGTGCCTACTATGCTTGATGCTCTTTGAGCTTCTTAGAAGAGTGTCCCAAAACTCCCAAGATGTATAATTCTTAGATGAGTCTTTTCTGTAGTCACTCTTCTTGTGCTTTTTATTTTTAGGGCTCTAAATCAACAGAGGGTGCAGAAGCTAGAAGCTGAAGTGGACCAGTGGCAGGCCAGAATGCTTGTTGTGGATGCACAGCACAGCAGTGAGGTAGAGGCCAGGTGTTTAAAGATGATAATATTGAGCTCTTTTGTTTTATTGGGATGTTACTGTTTGAGAAAAATGAAGTGAAACAATCAGGTAAATTTCTTTTTCACTCAAGTCTGAGTTTTGGGCAGTGACATATTTACAAATAGGAAATGAACCTGAAGCTTTCCAATGAGTCATGTATTGGCAATCCAGGAACATAATTATGACTAATATTCTTTTGTCTTGTATGGTCCAGTCTTTTCACTTAATGCGTAAATATATTTCAGAAGCTAAAAGACTTAGAAAATAACATAATCTCAAAAGTAGCTGGAGTGATCCCTCTGTTAATCAGAAGACACAAACGTGTGCACATACATGAATGTGTATCTGCACATGGATATTTCATGTCAATAAGGCTTTTTGGAAGAATATATAAGAAATAGTTGCCAGTTTTTATCTCTCCTAGGGAATAAGACCAGAAGGTGATAGGATTGGGAAGAGGAATTGCAGTTAAAAATTTAAAGATAAATTAAGCTGGCTCTGTTTTCCAAAATTCTCTGGTGACCACTGGAATATAGCCTTCCCATTGCCTTCTAAAGTCTCCTAAGCAATCTCTAATAAGTTCTCACTTATATTCCAAGCACCTGGAATCTGTTCCTGGTTCCAACTAATTATTTCAGCGGCACTTGAGGATACAGTGTAAGGAATGAATGTACCGTGTGATAGGCTTCTTGCATCTGTTACAATGGCATTAAAAACACCCTTCTCTTTCAGATGGAGCCTCTCCACAAAGCTCTAGAAATAGCAAGAGAAGACAATAGGAAACTGGCCATGAGCCTGGAGCAAGCTCTCCAGACAAATAATCATCTGCAGTCTAAACTAGATCACATTCAAGAAAAATTGGAAAAAAAAGAACTTGAGCGGCAGAATTTGGAAACCTTCAAGTAAGGACAGTATAGTCACAGTAAACTTGGGAAAGAGCCTCTAGAAAAGTAAGACCACTTATTTACACAAGCCAGTTAAACCCTCTTCTCCCACTTTGAGCTAGCACTCCCAGCCAAACCATGGTAAGAAATCAGGCATAGCTGATCACCTGCAGATAACAGCTGGTTAGGGCATCCTCATTTGGCTTTCCTTTTCAGCTTTTCCCTCACCCATTGTCAAGCTGCTTCCTTATGTGAGGGTTAAACAAAAATTTAAAGAATATTGGTTGGGAGTGATACTGGTACTTGTTTCTTGCCAGGCTTATGCATCCTTTCGAAGCACGATTTAGATAAGGAATAAGCAGACTGGGTGGGACTAGCATGGAATAACTCCATCTAAGTAGATGTTAAACCATTAATTATTTTCAATTTTTACCTGAAATTAGTTAGATCAAGCCCATCAAGTTCGGGTCAAGCTACTTAAGTTTTGTCTTAAGTTAAACCTAGATAAATATGATTTAGATACTAATATCGTTTGGAAATTTATACCTAAGGGAAATGCAGCATGCATGTAGATCATTGTTCTTTTAAGTTAGTGTACATGTTGATATAGGAGATAGGAATGAGCTGAAGCAGAAATGGTATTTTTCATATATGTGATCTGTGCAAATTTTATATTCTGATAAAATACTAGCAGTTACTGCCTCAGGACTACTCAGTATTAGTTAAAACAATATCATGTTTATGTAGTGGTTGGCAGAATCATTTAAAAACCCTTCAGTAGCCAGGCACAGTGATGTGCACCTGAAATCCTAGCAACTTGGGAGGATGAGGCAGGGGGATCATAAGTTTGAGATCAGTCTCAACAACTTATCAAAACTCTATCTCAAATTAAAATACTAAGGGCTGGGGATGAGTTCAATGGTAGAGTGCCCCTGGGATCAGTCCCCAGTACCAAAACCCAAACAAAACAAAACAAAAACCCAAAGCTCTCAATGACAGCTTAGGTTTAGATGGCTAATAAGTTATTTCAAACCCTGAAAATGTTTCAGTTGACCATAAAATATAATCCCTCCTACCACTGCTAGAATTATTTTGGCAAGATCATTTATAGGAAAAGGGTGAGCTGAAAGTTAGAGGTCTCCTCACAGCATTTGCTTCAGAATTTACCTTTATGTCACTGCTTTAATAGTTCATGTTTTCATCATGATTCACAGAAGATCTGTAAACCTCTTGAAATTATGCATATTGTACTTACCTATGCCACACTCAGGAAGAAAGACCAAATTTGGAAGATTATGTTTTAGACATGTTGGTTTTGAGGTGAAGAAATGAAGGCCTAATTCTGATAAGAGGTTACTAGTTGAAATTCATCTCTACAAAGATGAAAGTTGATGCCTTTGAGCGATTAGTGTGCCCAGGGAGAAGTCTAGGATGAGAACCAAGGTAAGAACTTGGAGATCTACTGCATTTCAGGGGGAAGGAACAAAAGCCAGAAAAGGAGGCAAAGAAAGAATCTAGAGGATGTAGACTCACTCTAGGCAGAAATGAGTGAGTCATATGCTGCTGAGTGGCAAGAATGAGACCAGAGACAGAGCACTGAGCTTTACAACTGGTACCTGCAGAACATCCTCCAGTTAGCCAATTTCTGTTCATCTAGAAGATTAAAAAGAGTAAGTGATTGATGAGAAAAGGTAGTGGTGAAGAGAAAGATTGAATAGTAGCTTATGAAGAAAAGTAGTAGAAGAAGAAAAGCTATTCTGCTAAGATCTTATTTTAGGATAGGAGGAACTGGAGCATGATTAAAGAGTAGGAGGAATAATCCTATAGAAATGGATAAAAACAAGAACAAAGAAAAGTAGAGGTTTATCATTGAAATTGAGGTTGTGCATTTCTTCCTTTGAGATCAGAAGGAAGGAAGAGAAGGTGGTTCATTATTCAGAGAATTAGAGGTTGATGGTCTGATAATTTTCTTAGAAGAAAGTAAGAGCAAATTGAATAAATTCTAGAAATCTATATAGCATAGTGCCTGTAGTTTTCAATTCCATATTATTTACTTAAACTTTGTTAAGAGGGCAGATTTTATGTCGGGCATTTCTGAGGTGAGGATGAAAGTGAAAGTTAATTTGATTTAAGAAATTAAAATTTAAAGTTAATAAAAACTCAAATTACATTTGAAAAATACAAATTACTTTTAGTAAAAATTAGAAGTTTTAGGACTAGATGATTGTAGCTGATGTGTATTATGTGCTCATTATGTGCTTACCGTTAGGCTGGCACTTCCTTTTGTACGTGATTATCAATGGTAGGTACTGTTTTTATTCCCATTTTCAGATAAGGAAACAGGCATAGAAAGATCTTGTTAGAACTGGGATTTAGATCTAGGTGGCAGCAGGCTGACTCTAAAACCCCTAGTCTTCATCACTTTGCTATAATAAGCACAATAAATTTAAAGACAATTTAGAAAGTCATTAAGAAAATCAGAATAGAATACATACTACACAAATAATGGTTTGTTCCCTTTATATATCTCCATGTATTTTTTTTTGTCCATTTTTTAGATTGGGGTGGGTGTAGGAAGAGTGTGAGAATGTAATAAATAACAAAATAGTCACCTCCCTTGACTTCAAATTTCCCATCTGTTTATGTGGTGCCATTAGAACAAGTGTCAACAACTTTTTTGATATGACGTGCCAAAGTTGATTGCCATGTTCCCACCTGAGGACCAGGAAGTGAGGATGGGGTACAGTTGCAGTTGTCTCCTGCAGAACTTCAGGTCTCATTCTATAGACTAAGCCAAGTGGACAAGCTGAGTCCATTAGCAGAGACTTTTAGAGGCACATGAGGAATGTGTACATGTAATCCAAATAAACACAAAAGATGCTCAGGAGGCTAGGGAGCAAAGGAAGATTTCACAGCAAGGCAGGCTCCTCTTGCCTTTCAGAAATACAGATAATCATGGAATAGTGCCATACTAAGGCATTAATATGAGAAGGCAAATCAGAGAAGGGTAAAACTGGAAGAAGCCTTGCTGTTGTTTATGTTCTTTCTTTTTAAACCTTTTTTGGAGTCACCTATACTTGTGTAAGAGTCGAAAACTATGGATTCACACCCACACACAACATTTCCATACCATTTCAGGGAATTTCAGTATCTTCAGAAGCCTAATCATGGATCTTGACCAAGGAACCCAAGTTAAGAATGCTGATCTAATATAAGGCTCTCACTGTAAAGATAAGGAAATAATAACAACTGGAAGTTAAAACTTCAAGGAGTGAATAGCCGATAGCAAAAAAATATGATAAAATGAAAACAAGTATCTCTAAGTATGATGACTTCCACTAATATTTCTCCTGAGTATGATTTATTTCACTCTTTTGGATGAATCTCTTAATACAGATGGACATATTGGGCTGTTTTTTTTTTTTTTTTTAATACTGCAAGTAAATGGACCTTTTTCCTTAATGAATTCTAAATCAATGAGATTCAACTGAAAACTGATCCGCTTGTTTGTAAATCACACACATTTTGGAGTGTTGTGCATTCCCCTCCAAATCTTTCATGCCTCCTAAGATGGTTTCTAAAGCTGCTTTATTATCTGTCTTCCTCAAAACAGAGAACATATGGCTGAGGAGTCCAAAGTAGAAGCAGAGTTGCATGCTGAACGCATAGAAGCTCTAAGAAAACAGTTTCAAACTGAGAGAGACACTGCAAAGAAAGCAGCACAACGGGAAATTGCTGAGGTAGTAAGTGACAAAGTTTCTCTCTAGGTGAATACCTTTTAAGAGGGTAACTAGCTAAAGGACTTCAGAGGACAACTGCAGTTGTTCTTTGGCTCTTCTCCTTCTCCTCTGATTAGCAAGTGAGATATAATTTAGCCATCTCTGTGTTGTTTGTAAAGCAGCACTTTCTGATACACAATTCTCTGCCCAGAGAAAGAGTGCCTTGATGAGAGCTTTTCCGTCAGAGAGCAATAACTGAGAAGGACAGAGGAATGAAAAGACCGCCATCTGACAGAAATCTAGTCACCTGTCTCGGTTCATTTAACCAGCATCCATTGTGCATCTACCTGCTTCAGAAAGCCACAAAATGAAGCATTAGGAGATATAGTCCCTGTTCTGATGTGTGCTAAATAACCCTGGTTTAATCGTGATCTCCACTCTGGTCATGAGAGAAACGGGGAAAACATCAGAGAACCTTTCTTGGATAGCTAGAGACAATGCACAGTTTTGGAGGAATTCAAAGTAACAAAGTTTATTTTAGGCTGGTTGGGTACTAGACGACAGGAAACTTAATGAAAGTATAGCTTTAAGTCTGGTAGAAAGGCAGGTCTGGACACCATCTGTAGGAGCCTATGCAAAGCTGAGTTATAAAACCCAACAGGACATAAGCAAATGAGAAGGAGCCTCTCTGACTAGAGGCTTTGGAAATGTTAGAGGAAGAGTGGTGAGCATAGATGGACCAGCTGATTGTTGGCCTCACCTACTAGACAATTTCATGTGAACTGTTAGGTAAAAATGAAATGATACAGGTGTCTGAGCAAAGGGATGATCTAAGAACAATTTTAGGATGTTAATGTGACAGTAGTTCAGAGTAGTGAAGAATGCAGTAGGCATGGAGAGTCAAGAAAACCATAGCAATTAATTTGGGAATTGATGATTAGGGCCAAGCCAAATAGTTCTCTTGGAAATATAGAAGGATTAAGTCAACCATTTTAATAGAAAAATCATCAGACATTAAATGTGTCATGAACGTGGAGAGTAAGGAATTAAAAAACAATTCCAAGACTTGATTAGGATGACTAGTGTGAGTTTTTCCAAATTTATTAGCTTTAGTAATTGCCATTGACAGGTATCAATCACAAATCAATACAGATATATAGAACAGTTTTATAAGTTGTAAAATGCAACATAAATATAAATATTATAAAGAACAAATTTAGTGGGAAACAAAAAGGCTCACTAAATGTAGAAAGATACCTTTAGTCAGAGGTCATTGTTCAAAATGTTTATGAAACTGGAATCCTTTTAACAACAAGGGTCAGCGAGATGGTGAAGTTGTAAGAAGACCATCTGGGAACAGTGAAAATGTGACATGAGTGAGCAGATAGCAGCAGCAGTGGTTCATGCACAGTGCTTGAGTCCCAGTTCTGCCTCTTATTAGCTGTGTGTTAATTGACTCTTCAGTGACTTAACTTCTGAGTCTTAGTTTTTCCAGTCACAAAATAGAATTCGTCATAACTATGTATCAGGTTTCTTTTAAGAATTAAGTTGAAAAGTATTTGTGAAGTAATTATCATACTGCCTAAACATAAGTACAAAGTGAGCAGTGATTTGGAGGCTTATCTAGTTTTAGACAGAGCAGTGATTAATGTAGCAGTAGACTAACAGGAAGTTGGTTGGGTGCTGATAGAAGACTGTGGTGTAAAGTTAGGATCTAAAGGAAGAAACTAGTTTGGGAGGAAATGGTACAGATAGTCTTAACTTCATTCCTTATGTTCAGCACCACCATCCTAGAGAATACTACCTTCCTATTA
Source organism: Sciurus vulgaris (assembly GCF_902686455.1). Lineage (NCBI taxonomy): Eukaryota > Metazoa > Chordata > Mammalia > Rodentia > Sciuridae > Sciurus > Sciurus vulgaris. The sequence goes on from NC_136463.1 coordinate 149,667,815, forward strand.
TCTCCCTTCTCAGGCGCCTCTTCTTTTTAAAGTGTAAGTGGCATTGAATTAAAAGAACATTAGGAGGAGGGAGATTCATAAGAGTGTTTTAGTAATCACCATGCTATTTTTCCCCAAGAGAAAAACTTAAAATTCTTAAGAACAAAAAGCAATATTTTTATTCTAATTAGTTATACATGATAGTAGAATGTATTTTGACACATTATACATGTATGGACTGCTCATTCTTCTGGTTATACATGATGTAGAATTACATTGGTCACGTAATCATGCACGTAGGATAGTAATGTCCCATTCATTCTACTATCTTTCCTATTCCCATTCCCCCTGCCTTCCCTTCATTCCCCTTGATCTGATCCAAACTATTTCTATTCTTTCTTAAAACCACCCCTCTTATTGTGAACGAGCATCCGCATATCAGAGAAAACATTTGGCTTTTGGTTTTTTGGGATTGGCTTCTTTCACTTAGCATGATATGCTCTAGTTCCATTCATTTACTGGCAAATGCCATAATTCTGTTCTTCTCTATAACTGAGTACTATTCCACTGTGTACCTATATCACATTTTCTTTAACTGTTCATCTGTCGAAGGGCACCTAGGTTGATTCCATAATTTAGCTATTGTGAATTGAGCTGCTATAAACACTGGTGTGGAGGTGTCACTGTAATATGATGATTTTAAGGCCTTTGAGTATATGCCGAGGAGTGGAATAACTAGGTCAAATGGTGATTCCATTCCAAGTTTCCTGAGGAATCTCCATACTGCTTTCCAGAGTGGTTGCACCAGTTTGTAGCCACACCCAGCTTTCTGCCATGGCCTGTGTGGAGAGGGAATAGGTAACCCTCAGAGGTGTGGGCCAGTGAAAATAAAAGCTAGAAAAGTTATATTAAGAAATAAAGCAGGGCCTGGGGTTGTAGCTTGGTGGTAGATCACTTAACCTAGCATAATTGAGGCACTGGGCACAATTCTCAGCACTGCATATAAATAAATAAATAAAAATGAAGGTCCATCGACAACTGAAAAAAATAATTTAAAAAAGAAAGCAAAAACCACAGAAAATATTTTTTGAAGAGGGTGCTTGACTGGTGGAAGAGGCCTGATGGGTCTGATGCTAACAAGGAGAAAAACCCTCGAATGCTTTACTTATAATGAAACACACCAAAGTCGTTTATGGTGAGGGGTTCTTCGAGGTAAATAACAAGTGAGAAGCTGTGGGGAAGTTGGCTTGATTGGGGACTTAGCATTTGCACAGTAATTCTTCCTCCTCCAGGCAGCTGGTGCCACAAGGCTAGTTGGAGCACTTGTGTCTCTCTCCACGTCCAAGGAGTTGTGTTTGAACCTGGGACTGTCTGAGCCAATACATTCCTCAGTATCACAGAATCCACTCTGAGCAGGACATCTGCCAAAGCAACCGAGCAATCTCAGATTGGTGAAATTGCACTGAGAGTTCTCCGAAGGGCTTACCTCCATTTTGGAGTTGGCTCAGACATGCCCAGTTCATTCGCTGCTTCCAATAACCAGCAACGTATGATCTGTTGTTCCATAAGTCTGCTTAATCCAACATCATTATTGTGTTTCTTATTCTCCTTTCTAAAAGAGATTCAAAGACGACAAAACATAGGAACAAAACTGAACAAACATCTCTTAACTGAATGGTATGTAAAAATGTTCCAATTTTTTCCTTTGTGTCCTAAGCTGAAGAAAGCCCTTGACGAAGCCAACTTCAGATCAGTAGAGGTATCTCGAACCAACAGAGAGCTGCGGCAGAAACTTGCAGAGCTGGAAAAAACACTGAACAGTAACAAGGAGAAAATAAAGAATCAGAAGGCCCAAATAAAGCTCCACTTATCCACTAAGATGAATAATGCTCAGAATATGGAGAGAATGAAGGTGTCTGAGAAACCCTAAGTCCCTATGTCTCCCCTCACTTTCTTAGTATGCTAGCAGATCCAGGCAGTCGTTATAGTCTGAGGAAGATAGATTTCAGAATCTTAACAGAGCATGTATTCTCTGAGAATTAACAGCCACAATTTGGAAGTGGGCAAATTGCTTTTGTGGGACTCTATTTCAGTGGAGGTGTTTCTTTGTAAATGTTTGGTTTCTTATTGGCTGTCAGTGTCACATTCTGGCTCCCCATCTGTCTTTTCCATGTTGATTGTACTGCACTTTGCTCTTTTGGGGGTCAGTGGGCCACATAGGAAATAGAGCTCAGCAGAACTTACAACTTTGGTTCTCATATGGGATTCTGTCATCTAAAAGGTAAAAATGAAAATGCTGCTTTTCCCACCAATCATCTTTTTTTAATGTTATTTGTACATTTACTTTCAGCAAATAGAAGCAGAATTGAGGCAAATGGAGCTAATTAAGGATCAATATCAGAAAAAGAACTATGAACAGGTATGATTTCTACATCCATTTACTATTCATTACAAAATTCCAACTTAGATACACCAAATGTTTTCCTGTTGTTCTCTGCCAGTCATTGAGTATCCAGAGATTCGTATCTGAAATGAGTAACCTGCAGAAAGAGATGCAGCTCTTAGCCAAGAGCCAGTATGAAACTTCAGCACGGAATAAACAGCAAGAACTGCGACTAATAGCAGAGCAGAAAATAAGGCAGGAACTGGAAAATCGGTGTCAGGTAAAAGATCTCTTAAGATTGTTTTCAAAGACTCTGAGCAAATGGCCTGTGTCTAAAACCAGCATTATAGCCCCTAGGTTTTCTAGTAGAAAACATCTGTATAAGTTGTTCATATTAGCTAACAAACTTCTTAGAAGGGTAATATTCTAGGAAGAAGCCTGAGCTTGGAATATGACAAAAGCTTTCCACTTTCAATTTACTAAGTGTTTACTTTTAAAGAAAAGCTAGGGTTCATGTATGCAAAATATCAGTTACTAAGTAGTCAGACTTCTGAACTGGATTTCATAGTCTTTCAGGGAATGTATACCCATTGGTTTTTCTCTATAGCATAGATACATACTTGTGGCTACTACAGGAATTTTAGCTATTCCAAACCTAGTAAAACAATATAACATTATATTGCTGCAAAGGGACTTCAAGAGAGCATTGAATTCTTGCCTTCTAATAGGGATTTTCTATTATGAACGGTATCTCTTCAATTCTGAAAAGAGACATTAATTACTTTCTCTTAGCAGAATTCATAAGTCAGAAGCAAAATCTGTAACAATATACCTATTTGTAGAGTATGATGTTGAATTTTTATCTTGTATTTTGGAAGCACCTGAAGTTCAAAAATATACATCTACTTTCATAATTTGATTGCTATATTACAAATTTGAAACTTCTTGATTTCATATGGTATATTTAGAAGTTTCTAAAAATTTTCCTCCCATTTTCAGGAATTGGGAGAAACTGTTAGGCACTTGAAGAAATGTAAAGAGGCAACAGAGAATAAACTGAAAGAAGCCAGTGTGGAATCAGAACAGGTGAGCCAGACCCATGACCATAAAAACTTAGACAATAACCCTGAAACACAAATGTGAAATCCTTCATCAACACAGTTGTCATGAGTGCAACAGGCAAGAGCCAATAATTTACTAAGTATAGTCTCTAATGTAGAAAATAAGTAGTTTTTAGATTAACATTCTGTCTTGATAGGTAATAGAATACTAAAATATAAATTGAATACAAAGTCCAAGTTTTGACCGCTAAATATAAGGGAAGACTAGCATATGTGTGAATTTTACTGCATTATTTGACTTGAACTAAGGAAGTTGGAAATTCTTTGTTCTATCAATAACTAGAAGCATAAAGTATGTCCTAATCTGTGAATTTGCTTTCTCTGTTCTAAACTTAAATTGGGGGAGGACTGGGAAGATGGCGGAGTAGAGGAGGTTGCTTTCCAAGCGGCTCCGTGGAGTGAGACCAAGAAAGAGGATAAACAGCTTCTCAGTGAGGTGGGTGAAAGAGGGATTTAACTGGGATTTAATACTGGACTCTCAGTACAGCTTGGGGACTCAGAAAGTTGGATATAGTAAAATAAAAGAAGAAAGCCGGCTGCCGGTGCCAGTGGCTACCAGAGCTGATCCACCATGGGCAAAATGGGGAGGGGGACTAAGAGAAACCGCATTTCAGGTGGCGCAGTGGCATGTCTTGGTACGGAGAAATCAGAGATCAAGGACACTACCCAACTGATCTAGAGGGTGTGCTACACTATTAGCCTATGTTGGAAAGATGCTGTGTGTATCCCGGTGGTTCAGAGAGCCAAGGCAGAGCCGACTTCCCACCATGCTGTGGTGGCTGGCAACTGTGGGAGCAAGTCCAGGATCCTGGATCTGGGAAATGTGAGATGGGTCCAAAAACCAGATCTGCCTCGCGCCTGCCACACGACTCAGAGTTGCCTAGGAGACCAGGAGAAATTCAGGAGAATGCTTTACCCAGGGGAATACAGGTTATTGAGACCTGAGAGATTCCAGGTCCCTCTCCCGCTTTGAGTCTGTTGACTTGCAGGACTGACTGGGATGGACAGAGAATTCTGGTGGGCAGGAGGGACTGTGCTGGGGACTGAGTGGGTGAGGCTGGGAAGGGTAGGATCTGTGAGTGGCAGAGGCGGGCACAGGATTGATTCCTCCACTGCACAAGTGGAACCCAGAGGAGACTTCAGGGGTTCATTGTCCCAGTGTGGATCACCCACTGCTGGACCCTGGAGGTGTTCTGATTTAAAATTCTAAAGACCGGTCACCACTCAATGAAGCACCTGGGGCCTAACTAGACCCTAGCCCTGCCTTCAGGAGCTCCATCTATAGGAACTCCTCTCACAGGGGACCGCATTGTGAAAGTGGAGTAAATAACACTCTTCAACCCGCTCTTCCTCATACTGCCAAGAAGGGAAGCCAAGAATTTTTGAACTCCAACTGGCAGCTTGATGAGAAACACAAAAAGAGGAAGGATTTGGCAGCCTGCAGCTGGTTCTCTTGTGTGAAGTACATACCTCAAGAAAAAAACAGAAAGACATTTGGGAACAGACAACAAACATATTCTCATTGATGATTCTTGACCACCACAGTGGAAACAATTCCTCAATTTTTTATCAAGAACCTTGTTTTTCCTCTTTTCTGATTGTTTGCTTCTGTGCTAAATGGTTCGTGGACATTTATACATACACATAATTGTCTCTTTTCTCATTTCTAGCATTGTTTTGAAGGTTGTTATTTTTCATGATTGTCTTTTGAGGGCTAAGGATTTTTAGTATATTTTGGTTTTGTTTTTTCTTATTTCTCTTGACTTTCTTTCTCTTTTCTTTGGCTAACAGCCAAATTCTATTGCTCTCCCTTTCATTCTTCCTTTAATATTTTATTTCTACTTTCTCTACTCCTTGCTCATAATCATCACAACCTATATCTCTTCTACATTCTCCCTGTTCACCTTTTGAAATAGCAAACCCTTTTGCAAACTTACTGTCTTTACTTTTGGTAATTGCCTATTATACCATTTGTTTATTGTACCAATTAACATGGTAGATGTCATAATAGGAACTAAGTATTTAGTTTAATGCTGTATATTGTTTGCATTGGTTATTGTTATTATTTGTCTCCCCCTAAACTGTGAGGTGCTAGAAACCTTCAAGGACACTTAAGTTCATAAGATAGAGACTCTGCCGCCTCAGATTCATACTGATAAGTGGGTAGATACACAAACAAAATGAAAAAGCAAGGGAACAAACCATCCTAGGAAATATATGTTAACCTGTATTTCCTGAATAAACAAAACTTTCCAGAATAAACAAAAGTTAAAAGAATTCACTAGAAAGCCTGCACTACAAAACATGAATAAAATATTTCATGAAGAAGAAATGAAAAAATAAAATTATAAACCAGCAGAGGGAGGAAGTACATTAGAAGAATAGTCAATTAAAGGAGAAACTAATACAACTAAAAAGTAGAAATAAAACGACAGGGACTAAAAATCATCTCTCAATAAAATTATTGAATGTAAATGGCCTAAACTCATCAATCAAAAACATAGACTAGAAGATTGGATTTAAAAACAAGACCCAACAATATGCTGTCTCCGAGAGACTCACCTCATATGCAAAGACATCCACAGACTAAATGTGAAAGGATGAGAAAAAACATTATTCACATGGATCTCGTAAACAAGCAGAGGTTTCTATTCTCATATCAGATAAAGTGGACTTTAAGCCAAAGTTAATCAGAAAGAAGAAAAGACATTTCATACTTATTAATAGAATTATACATCAACAAGATGTAACAATCATAAATATTTATGCCCCAAACAATGGAACGTCTACATACTCAAACCCTTCTCAATATCAAGAGTCAAATAGACCACAACACAGTAATACTGGGTGATATTAACATGCCTGTCTCATCACTAGATAGATTTATTTTTTAAAAGTAATAAAGAAGCAGGGGAACTAAACAATACAATTAATAATTTAGACTTAACAAACATATATAGAATATTTCTTCCATCAATGACTGAATACACTTCTCAGCAGAACATGGATCATTTTCTAAAATAGACCATATGTTAGGCTATAAAGCAACTCTTAATACACATACACAAAAAGATAATATCTTGCATTCTATCAGATTATAATGGAATGAAATTAGAAATCAACAATAATATAAAAATGGAAGCTACTCTTAACATCTAGATACTAAATAATATGCCATTGAATGATGAATGGATAACATATGAAGTCAAGGTGAAATAAAAAGTACTTAGAAATAAATGAGTATAATAATGTATCAAAATTTCTGGAATACTCTGAAGGCAATTCTAATAGGAAAGTTCATAGCTTGAGCTCATTCATTAAAGAAAGACACCAAATAAATAATATTATATAATAATATATCTCAAAGCCCTAGAAAAAGTAGGATAAACACTAAAAGCTCTAGAAGACAGGAGATAAAATCAGAGCCAAAATCAACAAAACAATATTTCTAAAAATCAACCAAACAAAAAGTTGATTCTTTGAAAAAATAAACAAAATTGATAAACCCTTAGCCAAGCTAACCAAAGAAACGATATGACTCAAGATTATTAAAATTTGTGATGGAAAAGGATATATCACCATAGATGCTACTGAAATACAGACAGTATTCAGAAACTATTTTGAAATTTATACTCCAATAATTTAGAAAATCTTGAAGACATTGACAAATTTCTAGAGACATATGACCTACCCAAATTGAACCAGGAGAACATAGAAAATTTAAACAGATCAGTTTCAAGTAATAAAATTGAATGTGCCATCAAAAACCTACCAACTAAGAAGAGCCTGGGATTGGATGGATTCTCATCCTGAGCTCTACCAGACCTTCAAAGAAGAACTAACACCAATCCTCCTCAAATTATCCTGTGAAATAGAAAAGGAGGGAACTCTTCCAAACTTAGTCATGAAGCTAGTGTCACCCTGATACCAAAACCAGACAAAGACATATCAAGGAAATAAAACTTGAGATCAATATCCCTGGTGAACATAGCTGCGAAAATTCTTAACAAAGTAGGAGCAAATCACATACAAATGCACATTAAAAAAAAAAAGATACCGCACCATAATCAAGTGGGTTTCGTCCCAGGGACTCAAGGTTTGTGTAACGGAAATCAATAAATGTAATTCACTACATAAATAAATGTAAACACAAGAATCACATGGTTATCTCAATAGATACTGCAAAACATTTGACAAAATACGGTGTCCATTCATGTTTAAGAAAATTAAACAAACTAAGGCTAGTAGGAATATACCTCAGCATTGTAAAAGCTGTATATGACAAACCGAAGGCTAACATCATTCAAACAGAGCAAAACTGAAAACATTCCCTCTAAAAACTGGGACAAGACAGGGATGTCCTCTTTGACCACTTCTATTCAACATAGTCCTTGAAACTTTAGCCAGAGCAATTAGGCAAAAGAAAGAAATTAAATGGATCAAATAGGAAAGTAAGAGCTTAAACTATCTCTGTCAATGACATGATCCTATATTTAGAAGACCCAAAAAAATTCTACCAGAAAACTTCTAGAACTCATTAATGAATTCAGCAAAGCAGCAAGATACAAAATTAGCATCCATAAATCAATTATGGTCCCATACACAAATGATGAATCAGCTGCAAAGAGAAATTAGGAAAACTATCCCACTCATAGTAGCCTTAAAAAATAAATAAACAAAATACTTTGGAATCAATCTATCAAAGGAGATGAAAAATCTCTACAATGAAGACTACAGAACACTCAGAAAGAAATTGAAGACCTTAGCAGATGGAAAACTCTCCCATGTTCTTAGATAAGCAGAATTCATATTTTCAAAATGTCCATACTGTACAGATTTAATTAAAATTCCATGACATTCTTTAGAGAAATAGAAAAAGTAGTCATGACATTCATTTGGAAAAAGAAGCCCAGAATAGCTCAAACAGTCCAGTCCCTAGCAAGAAAAGCAAAGTAGGAGACATCATAACACCAGACATTAAATTACACCACAGAGCTGGAGTAACAAAAACGGCATGGTATTGGGACCAAAACAGGCATGAAGACCAATGGAATAGAAGATACAGAGACAAACCCACATAAATACAGTTTTATGGGCTGGGGAGGTAGCTCAGCTGGTACAGTGCTTGCCTGGCAAGCACAAGGTCCTGAGTTCTATCCCCAGTACTGCAAAAAAAAAAAAAAAAAAATATATATATATATATATATAGTTTTCTCATGCTAGACAAAGGTACCATAAACATACCTTGGAGAAAAGATAGCTGCTTCAACAAATGCTGCTGGGAAAACTGGAAATTCATATGTAGCAAAATGAAATTAAACCCCTCTCACCCTGCACAAAACTCAAAAGTAGATCAACAACCTAGGCATTAGATCAGAAACCCTGCACCTACTAGAAGAAGATATAGGCCAAACACTCCCAACATGTCGGCTTAGGAACCAACTTCCTCAACAAAAGTCCTAAAGCACAAGAAGTAAAATTTAAATAATCAATAAATGGGATGGCATAAAACTAAAATCTTGTTCATAACAAAGGAAACAAAAGCATGGAAAGAAAGCCTACAGAATGGGAGAAAATCTTTGCCACTTGCACCTCAGATAAGGAATTAATTTCTAGGATACATAAAGAACTTAAAAAGCTTAATACCAAAAAGCCAATCCAATCAATAAATGGGCAAAGGAACTAAGTAGACACTTCTCAAAAGAAGAAATACAGTTAGCAAATATATGAAAACATAGAGATGTTCAACGTCTCTGGCAATTAGAGAAATGTAAATTAAAACTATACTGTTTTCACCTTAACTGTAACCAGAATGGCAATTATCAAGAATACAAGTAACAATAAATGTTGGTGAGGATTTGGGGGGAAAGGGTACATTCATACATTGTTGATAGGTCTGCTAATTAGTGCAACCACTCCGGAAAACAGTGTGGAGATTCCTCAAAAAACTTGGAATGGAATCACCATTTGACCCAGTTATCTCACTCCTTGGTATATATCCAAAGGAGTTAAAATCAGCATACTACAGTGATGCAGCCACATCAATGTTCATAGCAGCTCAATTCACAATAGCTAAGCTATGGAACCAACCTAGATGCCCACCAACAGATGACTAGATAAAGAAATTGTGGTGTATGTACACAATGGAATATTACTTAGTCATAAAGAAGAATAAAATTATTGCATTTGCCACTAAATGGGTGGATCTGGAGATTATCATGCTAAGTGAAATAAGCCAATCTCAAAAAAAAAAAAATCAAAGGTTGAATGGTCTGTGATATGTGGATGCTACCACAACAAGATGGGCGGGGAGAGGAAGAATGAAGTTCATTGGATTAGATAAAGGGGGGGGGGATGAAGGGAGAGGAGAGGAATAGTGAAGACAGTGGAATGAATCTGACATAACTTTCCTATGTTCATATGTGAATGCACTGCAGTGAATCTGAACATTATGTGCATCTACAAGACTGAAATCCAAATTAGAATTAAGATATATTCCATGCTTCTGTAAATATATCAAAATAAATCCCATTGTCATGTATAACTAAAGAGAACAAATTTTAAAAATAAATTTAAATTGACCTCTTGGGGGTATTTTAAATCATACATTTTTAGACCTAAGAAGATTCTTTGAGATTATAACTCTACTACAACCAGCCTTCATTTTCTAGACTCAGAAAAACAGACATTCTTAAGCTTAAAGTATCATTGCTGTCAATTTATCATTTGTCCCTCTTCTAGCCACTAGATTACATGACAACATGATTTGTAGAATGGTATATTAAGATTTAGCATGTACTCTGAGAGACCTGAGTGCCAACTCTGATGCTTACTGTGTGCACTTAGGGAAGTTAAATTTACTTTTTTTAACCTATAAGTTACCACATCTACACAACTTAACACGTTAATACCTACTATTATTTTATTTTGATATGTTTCCCTCTCATTCATCATACATAGATGTCATATACAAAGCCATTTCAAGTACCTTTTCTTCCACTTCTGGTAGATGCTAGAGAAAGAGAAGTTGAGGTGGAGAGTGGAATTACAGTTTTTATCAACATGCACAAGCAGACCTGGAAAACATTTTAGCTTTGTAGTTTCTAAAAGTTAAATAACACAGTAAAGGGGAGTTCAGTTTCTTAGCTCACTATAGTGTGCCCCCTATAATGACCTAACTGTTCTGGGGTAGATACACAGGAGTACATACTTCTTGAGGACAGACTGTGTTGGATACCTTGCTAGATGAGGGAGATAAAGGTTCAGGTGAGGGATGTCCAGGAAACATTAAAAGTGATGAAGAGCACTGAGCCTGTATGCATTCCTTTAACCCGCATTTAGAAATTAATCTAATCTGTTGTTAAAGGTATTGTATGAATAGTTTGCAAGGACCTTGCAGTCAGAACTTAGGTCTTTATCTAGGTAAAAGTCTCTGGAACTAATAGAAAACAAAAACAAAACAAAACGAAAAAAAACACTTGTAACCATTTTCTGTGTTCAGATAACAGCTAACCTGCAAGAAGCTCACCGCTGGTTTCAGTGCAAGTTCGATGGCCTACAACTTGAACTGACAAAAAACCGATTGCAGAGGCTTCCCCGGGAAGACAGGTGGCTAGAAGGGGTAAGGTTAAGATGTGACTGTGTTAAACAATTTCAACTTTGTACCTTCTCAGACTTCAAATTACAGAAATCTTCTATCATCCAGCTACTCTGTTATTAACCTTTAATCTTTAAACTGCTCATAAACCAATGAACTAATTTTTTTTCTTTAAAGAATGGTGGAATGAGTTTGACCAAACTTTCATGTGTACATATATGAATATACCATAGTGAATTTAATCTTAATGTGTATCCATATTGCACTAATTTAAAACAAACTATAAATAAATAGAAGAAAGCCTAGTAGAGTAGAGGAAAGGAAACAGGGAGAGGGAGGAGGAGGCAGAAAGCGAATATCCTGGGGACTGAATTGGAGCAAATTATAGTCCATGCTTGTATAATTTTATAAAAATTAACTGCAGTATTATATATATAACTACAATGAACTAATAAAAATAAGTTACACCTTATTTCTAATGTCTAGATGAGAACCACCTTACTGGATGAATAAGACATTCCACAGAGGCCATTAGGTTCTAAGCACTATAGTTGGTTCTCGACAGACCGATGTGCTTTCTTTTCAACAGGATCAAGATATAAGGCATGACATATCCAACCAGTCTGCTCTGCATCGATGGGAGGCTAAACAGAATCTTGGATTCATGCCCAAGAAGTGTCATTCTGAAGTAGAGAGGAAGTGATGTCCTTGACAAAGGAGCTTCTTCATGTGCAGCTACACCTCCATGATTCTGCAAGCCATGCAACTAGGTCTGGCCTCTTTGTACAGTCAAAAGAATGTGAAGTCTTTGATGAGGGCTGAAGAATTTGGACCTTAGTTAATCTTTTATGAACTTTTATAACCACTACAGAACCACCCTATCTTTGTCCCTTTCCCTGTATTCCACCCAATAAATTTAGTTTGTTTTATAATCGGAAATGCCATTGCCTGATACTTGGCTATTTCTTACTACATTTTATAAAAAATAATTTAATAAGATGTTAAAGGATATGACTAGTAAATGATATAATACTTTGAGTCAGTGAAATGTACTAGGCTCACATTCGGTAGATCATTCCTGGAAGGAGTCACCTGGAAAATGGTAAAAACTCTTCCACTGCTTTATAAACATGTACACTTTTGTACTAAGTAATCACTACTGTTATCTTTAATACACTAATACCTGTTCTTAAGTAACACATCTCAAAGTTTGTATTTACAACTTCCTAGATCATTAAAAGAAAGCTTGTTGAGTACATCAGTCTGCTCTATTTAAGGAAACTGCCTTATCAATGTAGATTTTCCTTACAATAGTAATTAATAAATTCAACTTTATCAGGTATTGAGTGGTGGATTAGGTAATGCAGACTTAATGTATATAAATGAATTGGTATAATACCTGATTTAATATTTAAGTAATGGTAGCTGCTGATATCAGAACCTAAACCAAGTAAGCAATTGTAATTATGTAATTTGATGGAAATTAGTTCGTTATGTAATAGAATTATATATTTGAGGGAAAGATTATCAAATATGACTGTCAAAGGTTGAAGAGCCCTCATTATCTGAAATAAAAGGGCAAAACTTAATATCCTGCTTACTGTATAGTAAAGAACTATGTCATTCAGGCCTGATCCTCCCTAAGCAGAGCACACTGTTGTTCTCATACAAGATTGCGAGAAACATGGAATTCAAGGATTTGAAGACTTTCAGAGGCTTCAGTAGGTTCTACTATATGAAGGAGTAGAGTTGCTCAGGTGATACTGTTGTTCATTGGACAAGCATTCAGAGCCATGTTTGTCTGACTTTAAGAAGTGAGGGATTATCACTGTTCAGCCATGTAAAAGCATACACTACAGCAAGTTGTCATTGATCTAATGAAGAAGTTTAAAACTGGTTCTGATAACTGTTTGTTACATGGCTTTCAAACAATCAGTCTCTTCCTGGGAAGGTAGGAATATTTTATTCTTTGTTCTCCCTTTTGGTTTTCATATCACAGTACAGCAGCTCCACAGAAGCATTTCAGATGAATAGCAAACATTAAACAACTATCTTACATGTCTGGTTTGAGAAAAATTGTGACTATTTAATTATTTGAAATTACTTTGGTGCTTTGATGTGAATGTGTCCCCTCTAGGATTCATGTTACAATTTATTCCATGTCATGTGATATTAAGAGATGGTACCTTTGGGGAAATGGTTAATAAGGGCAGAACCCTCATGAATGAACTGATTCTTTATTTAAAGAAAAAAAATAAAAAGGCTGGAGGTAATTAGCATAGTTCCTTTTGCTTTTCTACTTTCCACCACGTAAAGACACAGCACATCAGCCCTTACAGAGGACATCGGCAACAAGGCATCATCTTGAAAGAAGAGAATAGGATTCTCCCCAGATACTCAACCTGCCAGCACCTTGGTTTTGGATTTCCCAGCCTCCAGAACTGTGAGAAATAGATTTCGGTTCTTTAAAAATTTCTACTGTCAGGTATTTTGTTTAAAGCAGCAAAAATTAAGTAAGACATTTATTTAAGGAATTTTAACTTGTTTGCTACATCTCCAGGACTTGGGTTCTGTTGTTGACTGGGTTGGCCAAAATGAAGGAACATATTTTTGATGATCTCCTTAAATTGTTGAATTCCTATCAACATCCAAAAGAGTTGTTACTCAAAAAGAGATTTGTTTGCATTCTTTGTCTATCTTGAGATAGAATTAATTGTGGCTATTGGGGAGAAAGAATTCGTTCTGAGAGTCTCAGGCACCTGCTTGTTCTAAGGATCTTCGGTTAGCAATAAAACCTGTAGATTATCTGCTTCTGGAAGCTTTTTGGAAAACTTTTGAGTTCTCTAGTGCATATAACTTTCTAATTCTATTAAGGCCTTTTCTATTTTTCTAGAGGATTGAGAGTGATGTGGGCAATGGGATCCCAATTAAAGGGCAAAGCTTATAAAATTCAAATCATGAGTAACTGTTTTAACTTAATATGTCCCTATATCATTAGGTAAATAGGACGATTGGTAGAAAGCACAGAATCTAATCATTTTTAGCTGCTCTAAGTACTATGGCTTTTTGACAAAGGAATGCTCTATCCAGAAAAAAAAAATGCAATTATTAATATGTATTTGTAACACTTAGAATGAAGCAGTTGTTTAAAATTCACTTGAATATACTCAGTCTTTTAGGTATAGTACTAATTTGTAATCTACCTTTATAATTTTTCCAAATCAATTTTGTTACATGAGGCATGATCTATCCATATTCTTTGCCATTCTAAGAAATTGTTCATCAGTGTGTGGAAATTTTTCCCTATTATGATATGTTATCTTATAGAGGATTTCAAGTAAGTGTCTATTTGAAGTTTTTTCTATTGCTCAATGATCTTCCTAGAATTTGGCAGTGGGAAAGATATAGTGGGTTTAAGAGAGATTTCTTGAACTTCTCTTTGGATATTTTTATTTTGTTGTTGTATAAGCTGTCTGTGTATAAGGACTTTAGAGTGGCTTATGTAGTGTGATTTACTTAAGTATTTCTATAATATTTTCAAGTGTTTTTGTATTTTTATAGTATCTATAGTATTCTAAATTTAGTTGTGGGTCTCTACTTTTTCGACATCAATAGCATCAAAGTAATAGCTGGACATCAACTAATTCATATTTGTATTTTGTTTTGTTTTGTTTCAGTACTTGGGATTGAACCCAGCAGCACTCTACCACTGAGTTGCATCCCAGCGCTTTTTAAATTTTGAGACGAGGTCTCACTAAGTTGCTAAGGCTGACCTTGAACTTGCAATTCTCCTGCTTCAACCCCCTAAGTAGCTGGGGTTACAGGTATGTAACACCACATCTGTTGTGTGGTTCATTTTTATAGAATACCTAAGGATATTAAGAAATGTCTTCATTTCACTGGGTGCAATGGCATGTACCTGTAATCCCAGGTGTTCAGGAGGCTGGAGCAGGTAGATTGAAAGCTCAAGGCCAGTCTGGGCAACTTAGCTAAACTGTCTAAATATTAAAAAGAAAAAATGAAAAAGGACTGGAGATGTAGCTCAGTTGTTGTATAAGGTGTCTTTGGGTAAGGACTTGTGCAAAGCACCAGAGCCAGGCATGGTGGTGCACACCTGTAATCCCAGCAGCTTGGGAGATTGAGACAGGAGGATCACAAATTCAAAGCCAGCCTCAGCAAAAGTGAGGCACTGAGCAACTCAGTGAGACATTGTCTTAAATAAAATACAAAAATAGGACTGGGAATGTGGCTCAGTGTTTGAGTACTCCTGAGTTCAATCCCCATTACCAAACAAACAAACAACAACAACAAAAAAACACCAAGAAAACAAAACAAAACAAAAACCACACCCCTGAGTTCAATACCCTGTACCACAAAAAAGAAAAAAAAGTCTGTTTTTATAGAATGTCAAAGAAGTGAGTTATTGTAAAAGCATTGCAGCTACTAGTATATATATTCTTTCTTTTTAAATAACTTTTCATGTAATACAGAAGGCCACCCTCAGTCCTTCAAAGAGTTTGGCTTCTGGAAAGGAATTAAATTCTTTAAGAGTCATTTGATGACATAATCAGCTTGATAGTGTTCCTTTTGTTTTTAATATGAGATCATCAACAAACAATATTCCGTCGTAACTCAGTATTAGAATGTGCACATGTTCTGTTCAAGGCATGGACACACATTATTTGAATCACTGAAATGCCATAATGAAAATATCTTCCATTAGGTAAGAAATGTAAAATTTCTTGGATAAGACTATTAATCAGGGCTGGGGTTGTTACTCAGTGGTAGAGCACTTGCCTACCACTGGTGAGGCACAGGGTTTGACCCTCATATAAATAAATAAATAAAATAAAGGTATTGTGTCCATCTACAACTAAAAATATATATATTAAAAAAAGACTATTAAGCCAGCACTTCTACTGCCAGATTATATATGAAACAATGGTTAAGACACTAGACACCATACAACAAGGAACAGTGATCCCTGAGAGCAGGCGAATAAATGAAGTGAACCCTACAATTGCCCTGGTGCATGAAGGAGGAGTTAAGGTGGAGCCCAGCAGGTCCCTGGAGCTAAGGAGCTATAGCTGAGTACAGAATACCAGAAAGCAGAGAATTGCACAGAGAACATTTCAGATATCCACAGGGGGTCCTCTTATGAGTATTCAGCTGAATACTGGGTAGCACATGCATGTGGGAAACTACCCAAGGCTGGAGAAAAGGACCTTCCAAAAGAGGTAGAGGTAACAGTGCCTAGCACACACAAGTAGTGCCAGTTCCCATTAGCCAGAATTAGAAACCTCATGATTTGCAGGGCATTGGGTAGTATATACAAAAGGATCTTATCTCTATAGTACAGAATATTTAGACCTAATGTGATTACCACTCTGATCCTATCTAAAGAATCTTAAAAGTAAGACCCAACTGATCTGTTTCCAAGTGACTGTGTTCCCAAAATAAAACTTAAGCATATTTGTAGGAATACAAAAATGTATGGCACCCATCAAGGTAAAATCACGGTGCCTAGAATCCATCCATAATTATCAGGGATGCAAAGAAATAGGAAAATATGACTCTTAATGAAATATGAATCAGAATTGACCCAGAACCAACAGATATTAGAATTGGCAGAGAAGGATGTTAAAAAATAACTATATATGTTCAAAGAGTAGTATCCTAGTAGATGGTAATATGAGAGAGAATGATGATAATTCATAATTATGTAACCAGTAGAGAAATGTTGGGTAGTTTCCTTTAGCAACAGAGATTTGCCACACTGACATCATATTTAAAGGTGAATATTTCTATATATGCTTTGACTAATTTTTGAGAGTACTGTTGATTGGAGACAAAGATACTAAGCCATGGTTATAAATTAAGGGTAAAAAATAGTTCTATCTGTGATGTTTTGTTAACACCATGTTTGTACAAAAAGAGATTTATAAAAATCTGGGAAGAATCAATCTGAAGTCCAAATGACTCTGCTCATAGGCTTAATCTGTCTGTCAATGCTTTTGCTTTTAGGAATTCTGAGACCACGCTATTGAGAAATAGCTGAATTACCTGAGAAGGTAATTTCTTCATTATTTTCTGAGATTAGGGTAGATTTTATAATGTCATATTACCTTTAACATGTAAGGGTTGTAGGATATATTATCTGGGACTAGAGCCTACCTCTAAAATATATAGGTGTCACAGAAAATGAAGGAGTGTTGTTCCAACAGTGATCCCGAAGTATCAACCAACTACACTTTCGTCAGAGAATGGTAAACAATAAACATTGCTTTGATGTTTTTTTTTCCCCTACAGGTTGGGACTTAGGAAAGGACTTTACTACTGTTTGAGTCTGAAATGTCCCCAGAAGTCTTGGTCCTCAGCTTGCCATTATTAGGAGAGGTAGAACCTTTAAGAGGTAGAGCCTAGTGGAGGGAACTTAGGTCACTAGAGCATTCCCTTGAAGGACATAATGGGACCCTACCACCACCCTTGCTTACCAACCTCCTTGATGTGAATAGCTTCTCTACCATGTGCTCCTTGCCATGATGTACTGATTTTCCATAGGTTCAAAATCAATGGAACCAAGTAATTCTGAAATTTGAGTTAAAATGAATCTTTACTCCTTTTAAGTTGATTATCTCAGGTATTGTATCATAACAATGAAGAACTGACTAATGTAGACTTAAGTTTATTATGAATTCTCATTTCTATTGGTTCTGGTAAACCAAAGCAAATAATATTCATTTGTCCTGAACTTTCTATTGTGACTATGTATTCTAAAGTTCGTCTTTTATTATCTTCTTTCATCATCTATTATAAACAGTTACTTGAAGACAAAATCTCTATCTCACTATGGGTTAATTTGCCTTTTTGCTTTTTTTAGACAACTTTAAAATTTTGCTCTGAAGAATCTGACATTCCATAGTAGTGGGATTAATTAATTATGGATAACCCTGATGTCAATAAGAATGCCATTTGGTTCCACATGGGAGTTTAGAGGGAGAATAGGGGATTGTAATCTATTCCCTTGGGGTGGCATCCAGTTTCTTAGCCAGTTCTAGAGAAATGTTCTTTCAATTACCCTGGCCCTTTTGCTTGGAATATTTCCTGATTTCTTTACCTGCAGGCTTTCAGTTTTTTGTTTGTTTTCTTTGCAGTACTGGGAATTGAACCCAGGGCCTCACAAGCTTCATCTCCAGCCTCAGACTTTCGGTTCTTAACGGAAGATTTTTTGGTCACGTTTTATCTCAGGGGTCAGCCATAGGTTATATTGATTTCTAGCTTGTTTATTTTCTAAGGCTCTCTAAAAATACCTGGTCACACATTAGATATTTTCTGAAATAGTTTTATGTTTCAATTTCTCCTCATTAAATTCTCTAATTTAGATTTAAGCCTATTAAGAGAACAAAAAAAAAGGTTTCCTTCTTTTGTGGGGATATTTCATGAAAGAATACTGTATGAAAGAAGGGAAAAAATGTTAAGAAATTTGATAGTATTTGGCATCTCTCTTCTCAAAAGCACTTATTTATTCTGGCTCCTATCTGGTGATCAGTCCTTTTTCATTGAACAAGATGGCTTTAAGTTGGCACTGTATTGTATAATCATATGTTATCTGCCTTGGACTTTGAACAGTAGAGATTTGGTGGACCATTTGCTGATGTAAACCCTTTTACAAATGGTCAAAAACAATATATAATGTATAGCAGACTAGAAAAGACTGGAATATTTTCTGCTTATTATCCCCGGCAGCAAAAGAGCTTTTTCTGTTTCTTATAGCATATATCCAAGATTGAGTCTCATTGGACTGACCAATCACATGCCCACTTTCAGCTAATCAGAGTGACTTGAAAGATGCATTATGTACTTATTGGCTGGGTCTACATCATGTGTCCATCCCTGAAATTTAGGGGTTTCCCCAAAGGAAATCCAGGTACTGTTCCCTAAAGAAAGGAGAAATGGAGGTAACTCAGATTTAAAAAAAAGAACAAAAAACAAACAAACAAAAAATCCATGTGGATCACAACAGTGATGTTATTATATTATAAATAGAGAAAAAAAGCAAAGGTGGTCACAACCAAACTCCATTAATGCTGGAGCCAGGGTTTTGAGTATATATTATATTATTCTCTTATATTGACACCACGATTCTCTAGAATACTTATATAAGAGGGCACAAGCGTTCAGGATTTTTTTTTTTTTTTTTTAGATACTAGAGATCGAACCCAGGACCACTTTGCTACTAAGTTGCATTCCTAGCGCTTTTTATTTTTATTTTGAAAGAGGGTCTCACTAAGTAGATCAGCCTGCCCTCTAACTTGCCATGACTAGCCTCGAACTTGTGATCTTCCTACCTCAGGCTTCTGAGTTGCTGGAATTACAGGCATGTGCCACTGCACCTGGCTCAGGTCTTTTAAAAATGGATTCTTAAATAACGTAGGTAGCTGAAGACAATGGCAGGAACATAGCTACCTCCCATTATTTCCTCCACATGCAATTTGAAACAAGAAAGGAAAAATCAGTTCTGCATGAAGCCACACCCTCAGCAAAACTTGAAGGCAGAATACCAAAACTTCACAATAACTAACTAAAAAGAAAAACCATATAGATAGATAGTTCTTCTAACCCACCCCCACCCCACCACAAGGCTTTGTAGGAAACAAAGGTTGACCAATAAAAGCTGCAGAGGTGATGGAAGAAGGTAGTAAAAGGGCTTAAGGTGGTTCTGAAATCACCATTATGAAAATTAGATATACCCCAAGACTGGAAATACTTAAAAAAGTGTCCAGACAAAGCATGAAATTCAAGGGAATGAGCTTCAAAGTACACATGATTTAAAAGTGCAGGTCTGCTTTAAAGGGTCCCTTTTCAAAATTCAAAGCTTCTGAAAGAGAACAGAGGCAAAAAGGAAAAGAGATATCCCTTTTGGCAACTGCATTGTTAAAAAGAAGGGGGTGGGAATTTTAGGGCATAGTAAGAAAAAAAGAGAAGCATGAAATCAAAGGACTCAGTTGGGTCTGGAATGTGCCCAGAAGACTTGGTCCTCAGCTTGGCATTATTGGGAGATGTAGTGAGGGGCTTAAGGTGGATCTGAAATGACCAAAGGCTATAATATTTACTATCTGCCCTTTACAGAAAAAGTTTACTGACCTCTACACTAGTGGAGTTCTCCAACCACCAAAATACACCCTGGAAAAGGTCCCTGAACTTTACTAACAGAAGAAGACAGGATAAACTAGAAATATTGTAAAACAACCTGATAACATAAATGTGAGCAAGAGGATAATTAAGTCGTTACAGATCTATAGAAAATCCAGAAATTCCCTATCAACTTAAAAACATCTCCTCCAGAAAATAGTCATGAAGGCGAGAAACTAAAAGTGACTATTCTAAACAAATACATTGAAAGTTTTATGGATATGAAAAACTACTGTGAAACAAAAATCCAAAAATAGGACAGAAGTCAGGCATGGTGGTGCACATCTATAATCTCAGCTACTCTGGAGGCTGGGGCAGAAGGCCTGACCCCACATTGGAGGCCAACCTGGACAGCCTTACTGAGACTCTGTCTCAAAATTTAAAAAAAAAGGTGGAGATGTAGCTCGATGACAGAGTGCTTGCCTAGCATGTGCAAGGCCCTGTGCTCAATCCCTAGTATCACCAAAAAGAAAAAAGAAAAAAAAAAAAACAAAAAAACAAAAAAACAAAATCAGAGAAAAGGAGAGTAGATTCAAATGAAAATAAGGGTCATTGAAAAAGGCAGGAAAACAACCAAGAAAATAAAAATGACATAAATGAAGAAGTAAGAAAGTTCAGAGAAGTGTTAAAATAGAAGATGGGCAAAACTTGAATGATATTTGCTAGTGGAGCCCCCCTGAAGAAGAAAATCAAAACAGAACAGGTATTTAAAACTATAATTCAAGAACACTTTCAAAAACAGAAGAAACAGTCTGGGCTTACTGGGAACCTAGGGGAAACCAAATGATCAGCTAATGAATGTTCTATTTCAAAGACAAAATATTCTCAGGTTCTAATCAAAAAGGTCAAACAACTGAATGCAAAATAGATTGGCATCTGACATGTAAAAAACAATATACTAAGCATGATGATAAAGCAGTGGTATGGTTGGCAGAATTCTAAAATGGGCTCCAGATTTCTTGCCCTCTTGTGTAGAGGTTTGCATATGCTGGGACTGTGAAAACATGGTTTTATTTTCATGATTAGATTATATGTTGCAGTTGACTGAAAGAAAGGGAGAGTATGCTATCTAATCGTTGCAGAAATCAGAGATTTGAAGCACAAGAAGGATTTCATGTACCCTTGCTGGCTTGAAGAGGAGGAAGCCACATATGCCAGCCACCTCTGGGACCTGAAAGTGGCCCCAGCTGGAAGCCAGCAAAAAGAGTTTGGCTCTACATTCTTCCTCAGAGCTTCTAGTAAAGAACACAGATCTGTTAACATCTTGATTTCAGCCTTGTAAAAGAACAGAGACTCAGACCTCATTGTGCCTAGCTTCCTGAACCATAGAAACTGTAAGATAAGTTTGCATTGTTTTAAGCCACCAAGTGTTTGGTAGCAGCAATATAAAACCAACACAAGTAGCATTTTTTTTTTTTTTTTTTGAAACTCAGTGTATGGGAACCAAGGATTTTATTTCCAGCTAAGCTATCCTTCACATATTAAAATTATAGAAAATCAATTTTAAACATATAAAGGGAATTCAGCACCTATCCTGAGGAATACACTAGTAAGAGGTCAGTAAACTTTTTCTGTAAAGGGCAGATAGTAAATATTACAGGCTTCAAGGGGCTTTGTATGTATGTACCACATATGGTATGTGTATGTATGGTTCATGACATTTTTACGACCCTCTAATTGTGAAAGAAAATGATTAGTTCATAAGCCATACAGAAATAGGATCTGTGTCTGATTTGGTCCAAAGGACAGAATTCAAGCCCAAACAAAAAATTGTCCTGCTTTGTCATGTTTAAATATTAAAAGCTACAATTCACAATGAAGATATGACAAAAATACACAACAAATGTCAAAACAACTGTCAACAACAAAACAACTGTCAATCACAAGACATCTAGATAAGTCTGATGTATACATCTATCATCATGCCCTCATTAGATTCAGGCAGTTTATTACTTACATAGTGAAAGAAAAAGTAATCTAAGGTATTAGCTCTTCTGTCCCTCAGGCAGGATGACACTGAAAACAAAAGGGGCCAGATGGCTACAACACAGATGATGGCATACCCTGTTTCAGACACGCTGGTGTCTGGCTGTAGGTAAGCAGCTTTAAGGTCTGCCTGTGCCGAAGGTTCATATCAGTCTGGGAGTGGATATGAAACTGTCTCGTGACAGTCTTCCTGATAGGTAGGGAAGCAAGTGAGAAACTTCCCCTGCCTGTGTGATCAGTTCACAGCACTAAACATTTTTTTTTTTTTTTTTTATCAACTCAACTGTTGTAGTATTGCAGTGCTTTTGTTCAAGTAACCTGCATTTTATTTAACAGTGGCCCCAAAGTGCAAGAGTAGTGATGCTGGCAGTTTTATGACAGTGTGAACTTTATCACTGGCATGTATGTATAAGAACACACATACTCTCTCTGCAGTTTCAGAAACCCAGTAGGTATCTTGTGACCTATCTACTACGGATAAGGGGGAATACTATATCAATAAAACTCCAGTCTGTTATCACTTATGCATATCAATGGGAAAATGATTAAAATTAAAATATTAATTAACAGAATCCAGCACCACATTAAAACAATATACTGTGACCAAGTGGATTTTATTCTGGGAATACAAGGTTGGTTTCATCTAAGGTATTTTTAAATATACACCATATTAAAAAGTTAAAGGAAAAAACTACTAAAAATCTAAGATAAAAGTTATGGAATTATCTCCATATATGCTAAAAAAGCCCTTGATAAAATTCAGCACCCACTGAAAGATACTTTCTTAACATGATCAAATATGTATCACATATGTAGTGTTATGGTTTAGCCATAAGGGGGTCTCTCAAAAGCCCATATGTGAAAAACAGGAATGTTCCGAGGTTAGATCATGATTAGATCATAAAACAGTGACCTAATCAGTGGATTAATCCATTTGATGAATTAATAATTTGAGAAGACTGCTGTACTGGGTGATAACTCTAGGCAGGTAGGGAGTCACTGGAGGAAGTAGGTCACCGGGGGAGTGCCTTTGGGGTTTGTATTTTGTCCCTGGTGAGCAGATCTCACTCAGCTTCCTGGCTTCATGAGCTAAGCAGCTTTCCTGTGCCACCCAGATGGGCAGCTGTGTTGCCTGGCAACATTGCTTATAGTAAAGCATTGTTTACTGACCCTGAGGCAGTAAACTGCAGTGGATAGGGAGGATTAGAAGCAGACAGCAGTGCCTGGTGGAAGCAGGGGCTTCAGGCCACCCTGTGTAGTGTAATTGTAACTCATTGTGTCCTTCCTTATGGGATCCTGGACGCAATGTACAGGGATTCTTAGAGGAGATATTGGTTCCTCTGGGTGTTCTTTTCCTTTATGTTGCACTGTCATTGGGGCCTGACACTAGCTCCTGGTCTGGTGCCCTTGCTGGTGCCACATGACGCGTTCCTCTGCTGCTATTCTGTAATCTCCACCTTCTGTCCTTCTGCAGAATGAAGTGAAGCTGAAGCCAGGTGTGGCCTATTGGTTGTTCAAGTGTCCTGTTGACCTGAGCCTACTGCTGACCAAGCATTGCCAGACCGTGGTAAAGAATATTAAGCAAAGGTCATTAAGATAACAGGCTAGTGAGTCAGCCTTTAGAGGAACAAGCAGATTTCTGTCTCATCCTACCTCACAGCACAGGTCTTTATGCAGATGGATTATCCACATAAAGGGGAGCATCACCTCTGGATGTGTAATAAGAATCTGAAGAGTTACTTTTGCCCCTGGAGCTTCCTAACATTGACCCACAGATGCCAATGTCATCGTGGGCCAGTGTCAGGCAGCTGACTTATTTGATTGGTCGCTGTCTATACTTTGATAAGCACAGTAAGTCAGTTCTTGACTCATTCTTGCAAAGACAAAGCAAATGGACTTCTGGCTTCAGGATGAGACTAGGATCATTTTTGTGTAAGGCAAAGGCAGACATTTGCTCTAAAGCATTTCATCAGTCCAGACCAGACATGCCCTGTGTATTTTTCATCCTTACAACATCTCAAAGGAGGGGAGGGTCTTGTAAATCCTTCAAAATCTGCCTCTGCCTTTCAGTTTCTGAAGTCTAACCATGTTTCTATAGCTGCCTCTTTTTCTTCCCACACCTGCTTTCTGCTTCTAGAATCTGTTAGTGTTCTGCACAGGCTATATAAATGGTTCTATTTGTTCCCTATTTTCTGTCCAGATATAGTTGGGGATAGGTTTGCTATTGTAATGAACTCCATTTGATTTTCCAGGGTCTTCCTTACTTTCCCAATCACAGTTCAACCTTATTTTAAAGTTTCATGTTGACCTCAGTGGAAAAGCAGAAGAAGGAAAAAAAAAAAACAAGAAAAAGGATTGCTAACTTTGCTTACAATAATTTAAAATTTGAGTTTGACAAAAACACCACAAATAAAGTGAAAAGACAAATGATAGGGCTTAATACTATATAAATATTAAGTAAAGAATGCTCTTAAAATTCAGTAAGAGATACAATTTTTAACATGTAGGCAAAGAATATGTCAAAAGCAATTCAGAGAGAAGAAAAATCCAAAGGTTTACAAAACAGATTTCAACCTTATCCTAGTATGCAAATTAAACCACCACTTCCACTTATCATTTGGGGGAAAAAATATCAGTTTGGAGCAGGAATAGGAAACAGGTATCCCCATGTAATTGGTACAGCCCTTTGGGAGGGCAACTTGGCAATATGTATTAAAATGTGTGTCCTATGATCCCCTAATTCTAAACAGATACACAGGAAAGCATGCCTGGTTCTTTCCTTTCTCCCCTGGGAAAGCCAACTTTTGTTCCTAGAAGTATTATGCATCCTTAGAGGAAAACTTTACACCTCTTCACCCAAATCATTTGAAAGACACAAACGGACCTTTATATGGTTAGACAGCTTCAATGTGTTAACATGTTACGGTACCTCTTTTCTCAAGCTTACAGAAGGTTCCCTCTAGAGACTGGAAAGAGAAGAGATTAAGAAGAGGGGAAAGACCTATCTTGGCATTTAATACTACTGAAATCATCAGGATTTTTTTAAGCCTGATAACCTGGAAATGCAGAGTCCATGCGAATTACTCCAAGGTAATGCTTTTCAAACTTTTTCATGTTGTGGCGCACAGATGCAACCCTTGTAGAGCCCACTCAGGTGAAGAGTGCAGGCTGCCCCCTAGGAGGCCTGACTCCCAGCTCCCAGGTTCTATGAATACCATGCGCCCTCTAGTGGCTAGATTCGCTTCCTTCCTCCTTTGGTCAGATAAGCCCAGGCACTTGAAAAGGAGAAATGCAGTTATCATGCCTCATACACAGCACACAGCACGAACCTACCAAGCACCTCTACACAAACAAGGCAAAACGAAGTCCGTGAAGTGTGTTATCAGGAGATACTTTTAATTTTCTGAGGTTATGTTTAAATAAATAAACACATTGTGCTGCATTCAGGCCCCTTGTAAACGACAATAGTGACTAGCTTTAGAAAGAGGAAGTAAAACTGACATGCCTAGAATTAGCTGTACCTTGGTTGACTGGCACGTGTCCTCTTTTTGTACAACTGCAGTTCTTGGAGGCAGAGGTGTGTTGGCTGGCTTCCCCTTTCTTTTCTACACTTCCCCAAACTCCCTTCTCTGGACATAAATACTTGACTGTCTTTACTAAAATACCAAGGTGGTCCCTTAATGCTCTGTAATATTAACTTACTTACCTTGAGTCTGCAAACAAGGTAAATTTGGGGTATGATCTTCAGGGTCATGGTCACACTTTTCATGTCACACTTATCATGCATCCACCTTGATATCTGCCAGACTTTTTTTTTTAATTAAGGCAGAAAAATGGGCAGTAGGAAACATGCGTTAGGGCTCCAGTGTCTTTCCATGGTGATGAGGAGCAGTGCAAAGGGGCAGAAGTTTTTGCTTAGATATGGAGGGGGATACTGGAATTTTTAAATATCCAACTAAAAAGTTAAGTTTAATTTTTCAACGATATACTATATTAAGACAATGAAATTGTGAAATATAATTCTTAATTTATGGAAATGTACTGCCATCTACTGCATAAAAAAATCCTTGCAAGAGTTTGTCTTACTGGAATTATGTATAATCAAGTAATCAGGTATCTTAAACCATAAGATATGGTAACTGCCACAAATAAATTATAAAACTGTTAGGTAAGCTTCAGTATTTTTCATTGGAAATTTTCTCCTGTCTTTAATTTTCCATTTTGTCTTTTTAAATTCTATCTAAATGCCATCTCTTCATTGAATTAATTTTAAGTTACATTTTTAATCTCATAAAACTCTCATTCTTTGCATTCATTCCTTTTTAGAGCATCCATCTTATATACATATTTTCCTATCTAGGAAAATTAATTGCATTTATTTTTCTGCTTCCTGCACTAGTTCTGTGCAGAACCCTTTGAGCTCTTCACCGCATCCTTTGTTTATGTGGATCTCTTTCATTTCAGAATCTTCCCTCAAACATCTAATGACCAGGAGCTTGTCCATTCATGCTAATGGCAAGGCGCTAACAAGCTAACCGCCTCAATGGGAGTTCAGAAGCAGGTTTCCTTGGCCAGGATAGGCTCTTTCACTGGGAACCCCTGTTATTGTTGGGGTATTCAGATGGAGTCCAGGTCCTTGATGTCCGTAACAAAGAACTGAGCAAGAAACACAGAAGTAACAGGCAAAGTACAGATTTATTGAAGGTTAGGGTGAAAGTAGCACCGTGTAAGGTAGAGCAGAGTGGGCTGAGCATGAGAGGCTCAAGGCCCCGATGTCTGGAAGTTCTTGTCTGACATGCTGAGCTCAGATGTTCTCTTCCCTATACAGAACTAATTGAAGACCTTACCCCATTTGTACCCATTGTTTACCTAATGGTGCCTGATTAGAATACTGTTCAATTTACCCCATTGGTTACTTTAGAATACCTAATTAGAATGCTGTCCACTTTATCCCCCTTGGTTGTTTTAGAATAAATACTGAATCTGTGACCAGAGTTATCACAGGTGATAAGTCCTCAGTGGCAGGGGGAATCGTAGAAATGGGACATAACGACTCATCTCCCTGTCTTGTCCTCCAGCAGCATTTTTCTTCTACCTTGCCTCTGCCAAACTCCTACCTAAAACCCCCAACTGTCTTGTGAGAAATAAATCCATTGGTCCATTTTCAGAATATAGTATTTAGTCTTAATTGGTATCTAAGATCCATTTGTAAACATTTTGAATTTCCCAACCTGTATCTCATCATATCCATCTTAACTACAACCTTTCCTGTTGCCCTCCCCAATTTTTAAATTAGCCAGTCACATAGATTGTAATCCCAAGCTTCTCCTATCAGAGCAAGAGGCAGTGCTGTTAGGGATAAAACAGGTGGATGCCCACCCAAGTATGCCTGCTTGCCAGACTTTGTTCAGTAGCACCCCCTTCTGCAGAGGTAGTTTGACTGCTGAGCTATTTCTGAGCATATGTTTGATTCCACATGGCACCCCCATATTTCTAACAATTTGGCACCCAACATGGAGAGAGGCATCACCTAGGGGGTGGTGAGGACTCCCTTCTCAAGAGAAGATGCTTCCCACTGCCTTCCAGCACTGTGAGCTAAAATAAGCCATTTCTCTTTCATTATCGCAGATATTTGTTACAGTAATGGGACACTAACATAGCTTCTTGTAGTATTAACTTGACAGTATTATATTGACAGTATTAACTGCCTTGAGCAGCACAGTAGTGAACAAATCTGTCAGCTTTACACCACCAAACAATAGGCACACTGCTATTATTTCAGCTGTAAGAGATTTTAATTAGATTTTATATTACTTGTAATTCAGCAACCTGGTTGCTACATATACTATATGCTCTTCCTCAAGAAAATAGCTAGAAAGTAGGAATGCTAATGAAAAGGAAGATAAAATGGCAGAGGGTCCATTAGGATTTTTTGGTTTTTGGTGCAGCCAACAAAAATTCAATACACTGGAAACATTGAAGTGTGTTATACAATCAAGGGTATCTTTAGAATGAACCAGAGGGTAAAATGGAGCTGGCTTTAAGAAAGAACTAAAAATTGGAACAAGTACTCTGTAGATTCCTGGGGATTTTCCATATCATCTTTCTTTTTTAAAAAAAATTTTTTTACAGACTGCATTTGATTCACTTCATCTTATTTCTAATGCATAAGCCTCACTTTTCTTTTTAATTGCTGATTGGCTGCAAAGTTCTGAAGTTCTAGCTTCACAGGAAGGCAATACCTCAATTCTAAAATTCCCCGGGGAAGGAGGGAGGAAATTCTTGATTGGTCCAGTCTAGAAGCAGACTACCTGTTGGATCAATAGTAAGCATAAAAAAGGACTATTAGAATCCCATTGGATAAGGTTGGTATGTAGCTTCTAAAAAGTCACCCCAAAAGATTTTTTTTATTGTAGATGGACACAATACCTTTATTTTATTCATTTTTATTTGGTGCTAAGGATCAAATCCAGTGCCTCACACATGCTAGGCAAGCGTTCTACCAGAGCGACAACCCCAGTCCCTAAGATATTTTCTATGGTAATTTTTAATAGGATAAAGGCCTACAGGATGAAACGCAACCACCAATTTCCTTTTTCTATATAAAATAACTTAGACTCAATTTTTATTTTGTTACTCTGAAATGGAAAAAGTATGTTCCTTTGAAGGAATGAGCAAGAACTCGCTCGCCAGTGATCTTGAACATGGTGTTCAACCTCTGTGTATGGTATGTGGTAGAGATAATAGTAATAACACTACTTTGCAGGTAGTCCTCTGAGAAGATCAGATAGTGTATCTAAAGCTTCCAGCACCGAACTCAGTAAACCCTCAGCAAATAGCAGCTGTGATTTTAAATGCCAAACTTATGTAGCACTTTCTCAGAAAATGGATTTTTCTTTCACAGCTGTTCAGCAGATACTACAATGACAGTCTCTCAATTGCTAAGATGGTGAAAAGTAAAAAGTCAATTGTTTGTTTTCCTACCACATAACCATTAAATAATTTTGGTAGGTGCTGAGTGAAGTAACTGTCTCGACATCATAGAGTCCTAATTTATCTTTCCATGAGTTCACAGCTCAATTAATTCAAGAGAAAAACTGAATTCAGAATGTTAAGATCTACAGGCAGGATTCCAAGACATAAATCTAACTTGTTATTCTATCACAGTTTTACCATTATCTGCCAGAGGCATGAACTTAAAAAATATAAGCATGTGAAACGCCTCAATTATAAAAATAGAATTTATTTAAATCATATATGGAGTGCACGATGTATTTACTTATTACATACAAATTCAGCTTCTCAACTAGAAAGCTGTATTTATTCCTAAAAAGTTCATTGTATTTCTTTGATTCTAAATCTCATGTTTCCTTTCCACATCTGAACTGGATCTTACAATCCTACGCACATTTACTATGGCATTTATTTTCTTCTAAAAACTGTTATGCCAATAGTATAGCAAGTATCTTTAGATTCAATAACATACAATATTTGGAGTAAAAGGTTTTAATCTTTTAGACAATGCACTTTATTTGTCTTGAAGCAGTATGTTTTGAATTAAGCCCAGTTTCACAGTCCATGTAGCTAAGATACATGGAGGTAAAAAGCAAAAGGTCAAATCAATTATTTGTCTTCCCATCATATAACCATTTTAAATAATTTTGTTAGGTGCTGATTTAAGTAACTGTCCTAACTTAAGAGTCCCAATTTGTATTTACTTTAATAAGCAACATCCTTTTCCATGTATTTGAAAAGTTTTTCAACTTTTCATTACGCATGTAATAGTAACAATTTTAAGAAATGACAATAATGTATGTAGAAACACAGTAAACAGTGCTTCCAAGTAAATAAAGACTGTACTGAGTGGTAATTATCTCAGTAATGTACTCTGTAAATGCTACAAGGACAAGACCACATCTGTATTACATAGGTTTTAATATACAGTATTAAGGGCAAAGATGATTAAATGGAAAAGT
Organism: Sciurus vulgaris; assembly: GCF_902686455.1. NCBI lineage: Eukaryota > Metazoa > Chordata > Mammalia > Rodentia > Sciuridae > Sciurus > Sciurus vulgaris. The sequence goes on from NC_136463.1 coordinate 149,698,049, forward strand.
AATGTATTCAACTCCAAGCTGGCTCAGAGGTAAATACTGTCCATTCCAACACTGGGGACAATTTTAGAAGAATGATAATTTTTACATATATACAGAAAGATAAAAGCTGCAATGTTTTGTGGTGCTGAGGATTAAACCCAGAGCCTTATGCACCCCAGGTAAACACTGTCCCACTGAACTATACCCCCCAGCTCAGAAGCTGCAGTTTTTAAGGTAACTGGAGTGATGGTAGTACTACAGCAGCCACATATTAAAGATGAAACACTGTTAAATGATGCCAAGTATTTCCATTTTGGAGTTGATAATAAGCCCTGAGACAAAAGAGATTGGTTCACACCCAGTAGTTGTAAAATGCTTCCTCTGCAGTTGATATGCTTTATATAGAACAATAGGTATATAAAAGCTTTTGGGCCATTCCAATATTCCCGCTGCTCTGATAAATGAGAGATAAGTTGTAGGCAATATCTCTTCGTAAGTCTAACTGGTCCACCTCTATACCCTAGGAGGAAAAAAAAAAAAAAAATTATATTTCAAACTGCCAACAAGGACAATTTTATGGCAATTAGTTTTATAATTATATGTATGCAGCTATTAAAATCCATATAATACTAAACAAATTATACCTTGGACCAATGCTGATTCATTCATCATTACAGTAAGTTTCATCAAAGACTTAAAAATGTATAACCAATGTTTATAGAAAAAAATCTCACCAATAAGCCATAGCAAAATAATCTTAAGAACTGATTTAAAAAAAAAAGAGAGAAACCATAAAAAAAAAATACAGTTGAATAATAAAATCTTGGGAAAGGCCCTTCTAAATATAATAGTAAAACTCAAAACTATAGGGAATGCTATTTAATAAAGTGTTACCCAATTTTAAAATAAAGAGTAAAACCTATTAAGACTGCTAAAACTGAACTGTTGTAATTTTGTCTTCTGACAGGGCAGGCAACCAGCGGAAGATCCAAAGGCAGCTGCTGCTTTCTTCCGAGGCACTCTGAGGAATGCAGGAGCCCTGTCTTCTTCATGGAGCCCCAGGGGTTTAAGTGAGGTGCCTCTCAGCAAGCTTCTGTTCATTTTGCACTATGCCCCAATCTTTCTGGCTTTGAGGATACTAGGCTTAGCTGGCACAGTGATTTTAAATGCCGGACTTATGCAACATTTTCTTAGAAAATGGTTGGATTTCCTTCCACAATTATTCAGCAGATGCTACGATCACAGCCTCAGTCCCTACGATGGTGAAAAGTAGGAAGTTATAATTTGTTCAATGCCTCACAGAATTTCCACGAGCAATTCAAACATTTTTAAGGAGTAACCCAGGTGAATGTAAATAAATTGGATAAAAATTTATAAATGAACAATCCTTTTTAGTAACTTCAATCTTAAGGTTGTGCTCTTTTAAGTTTTATATAAATGTCCAGGTCATTTCCAAATAAGTTTAAAATAGTAAACATTAATTTTTAAGCATGAATTTAAGGTGTACATACTTAAATATCTTGTTTCTATAGGGCATAAAGAATCTAAATATATTTGTTATACTGTTAGTAAATATATATTGTTCCACATTTTAAAAACTTGTTCTCATATTGCTAAAAATTATAAGATATTAGTCTACTGATTGTTGGTTCAAAATTACTAAGAATTAAAATTCTAACTATTTTTTTTTTCTAATATGTGGTATCTAAACATAAGAAAGGGAAACAATTCTGTGAGGAAAACCAAGCCTGTTTTATAGAGGTGGTTATGGAATATGAGGATGTTTTTGTTGAGGGTATTTTTCTCTGGTTATTCCACACTGAGAGGGAAGGGACGTGTGGGGCAGACCTTCACAGAAGGCCTGTGAAGATGGCTCTTGTAGAAACAAAACAATTTATGACTGGTCAAGGTGGTTAAGATTAAACAATTATTTGTATTATTTTCTAAATAAAAAGCATTGATATAAAAAGTACACTGATATAAAGCTAGAGTTGAAAACAAAAATTCTATAATTTTCTTATACCTTTGAAATCTTTTGTCACTTTGGTTTTATTTCACAATGATCTATGATCCTATTTGAGTGTTTTAAGCTTTTAATATTTTTTTACCTTGAAGGGCCCCTAAAAGTCCAAAAGGGACATATTTAACTTATTTCAACTTGTTAAATTATATGGGACGTCTTCTCAAACAAGGAATGTTTAACCTTCTTTGAGTTCTATTTGTATGGATATACTGTTAATTTATGTTCAAATGACTGTATAAAATTCCTAGAAATTTGAAGTCATTCTTGCTATTACATTAAACTACTATATGTCACAGAATAAACTTTCATCAGATTTTAACCATGGCTATTTTAAAGCTTGTTGTCCATAGTTAAACTGCTTTTTTCTGATGTTGTTCTGGGAGCTTTTTGTAAGTTACGTAATCCTATAGTTTTGTGTCTTCAAGGAGATTCATAGAAAGGATAAAAAGAACTCTGATGAGTGTAGGTTTCTAGTAGTTTTAAGACCAACAAGCAATTGGTCCGAGTAAGAATTCCAGAATGCTGATGGAAAACCTAGACTTAAAAAATTCATAAGCTAATATCAAAAAGAACAAGAATTACATGAAACTGAATGAACTGATGAAGAATTATTAGGTGGGTTTTTCTTTTTCTTTAAAGTGTTGATTCTTTTCTGTTTGGTTTTCCAGATTAAAGGAAATGAGTTTCATCTTTTTAAGCTACCTACAGTTTAAAGTAGATTAGGTAGAATACATTTTCATAAACAAAAATCAAAACATTCATTTTTTTCTTGATCCCTCCAGAATCTGGAAGCTGTTCATGAGTACCCTTTCACTATGCTTATATATATGTGTGTATGTGTGTGTGTGTGTATATATATATACACACACATATATATATTTTCAATAAAATCTATTTTTATAATAGGATACAATTGGAAATATCGGCTTTGACTAGAATGTAATGCTTAAGAATATACATAGAATGCCTGGTTTTAAGGCTTACAGTGAGGGAGCAAAAACTGTCACTTCCTGGTAGGCCCCGGAATCTCAAGATATTAGATACTACAAATAAAGTCTGCCTTGGTTTGGTTTTCCAGCCTGGAAGCTTTTAAAAGTCCAATCTGAAACTCCCTGTCAAATTTCCAACAAGAAATTTAAAAGGAGACTATGGTTATTATGGCTACACTTACATAAGTAATCAAGAGACTACCTATTTTGCAAGTAATCTGGTCTGTGATTATCTTTGGTAAACAAATGGGGGTGATTAGAAGGAGAAAGCTACAGAATATGCCTATTATTCGACTGTAGCCCTATTCATTGTTTGAGTTTTTAATGATTCACCCTTAGACTGGATTGGATTCTGAACTCTAGTTTTCTCTAATATCTGGTAACAGAAACTACTTGGGTCCTGAAGCCCTGCACACTGAAGCTGGACGATTTGATGTAAATTAGAAAGGAAAAATCTTATTCCTAATATACGGGTCAAGGTTCACCAGAACAAGAAGTTCCTACCTTACCACTGTAAGCAGCTTCTCCCATCTAAGACTGTCATATTAAGATGCTCACCCCTCAAAATTTTTCCTTGCTCAAGACCTACCTCTTTCATTTGGCAGGATGCTGCTATAATTAGAATTTAACAATTAGTAGTTTTCTAATTTAAGAGGTCTGTTAAACATATCTTTACAGGTCCAAAGAAATTTTGTACCTCGTGCCCTACTGCCCCTGGGGCTAGCAGCATCCCTACTGCAAGTCTTTGTTCAAATTGTACTAGTTATCGTTTTTAGCACTATCTACCCTATTCCTAGGATGCTTGATGATGGAACTAGCACTTCTTGTTGCATACTGATAAATATTTCATGTATTGTAGGCACTTGGTTGCAAAAATGAATGAATGGGCTACCTGGTTAAAACACACTGTTGATCTGGCTTTTCAAATTATTTGATTTAGTTGGCTGGTTTATGGGAGCCATACTTGGCTTCTCTGGCCAAGAAAAATACCCCAAACTCTTAGAATTAGTGTCCTGGTAGTATAATAGTTTTCTGTTACACTGTATTTTCTCAAAAAGTTTTAAATAAATGTCAAAACAGTCTCTCTTTGGCTGGAATGACAAAAACTCTTTTAAAAAAGAGATCATGGGGCTGGGGAGATAGCTCAGTCAGTAGAGTGCTTGCCTTGTAAGCACAAGGCCCTGGGTTCGATCCCCAGCACACACACACAAAGAGATCATGATCACAAGGACACCATGATTTGTTGAGACCAGAACCCCAAAATGATGGTAACTGAGAGTAGCACTAACATCTCAAAAGGGGATAATTCTTAAATACAACTTACGATAGGCCCATGTTTTGGACTAAGCTCCTACACATTGAGCTAAAAATCAAAACGAAGTCATTAGTGCTAAAGTTCCACGTCCCCCAGCTGAAACTAAGCTGTTTATCTGACCTTGCAATAAACTGGGATTAGAGAGCTACTGAGTCTTAATCTTCAAGATAATGAAGTTCCCTTTGTTTTAATCCTTATAATCCTTACACAGAAAACCTGAAGTAACTTGATGGTAACTGGTCATTTCAAAGTTACTTTCTTCGTAAGGAGGTGCAGAGAAACAGAATAATAATTTAAAAAAACAACCAATCTGCTTTTTTCAAGCCTTTCCCTATCTATAAAACCAATTTCCTCTGCTTGGTTCATCAAAATACTTGTTGTATCTTGTGGAATAAAATGTTGCCTAATTCCAGAATTTAAAAAAAGCCAATTAAGATTTTTTTAAAAATTCTATAGATATGACTTAATTAAAAAAAAAAAAACATATAAAAGACGAGATGGGGGGAAAAACACAGGCGTATGAAGAATAGGTCAAGTAGGGTATCTATCAAGTTGATTGATTTCCTCAGGTGTATTATCTTTTTTCCTATTTAAACAACAAAGCAGAGTTCAATCCCTGGCACCAAAAAAAAACAAACAAAAAACAAAACAAAAAAAAACAACAACAAAGCAATGAACTGCACAGCAAACCCTCCAGTAACCTCCAGCAATTGTCTCCCCACAGAAACATCAATGTGAACAGCTATTTACAGGAGATCCTCCCTTCATCAGAGTTAAGGAAAACAGGTAAGGAATTGCAGTTTTAGCATAACAAGAAAAGATGCTTTGAGAGAAGGCAGAAATGAAAGAGTTGCCTGAGTCACCCTCCTCAACACAAGAAGAGAGACTCCTCTAACTTACGGAAAATGGAATTGAGTCCAGAGCCTTAATTCCTTAGACTTGGAACCCTGCAGAGCCCCAAGGCTCATGTCCCCCAGGCCAAAGATGGGCCCTCCCATGTGAGCCTTGTGGCTGACCAAATTACTCTAATGCTTCTCCTCCAACCTTGGGCTTAGAGTGTGGAAAAAGATTCCATCTGTTGGGGAAAGGGATGAGGTAAGACAGGGAAGTCTACATAGAACTTTGCCTTGATACTCAGTATTGAGTTGGTGAAATCCAACACCAGGCAGATCCCAATGGTTCCCATTGCTAGGCCAGTGCTTATAGACAGGTTCTCTGGACCTACCCCAGTGCCAGGCTAAGACCTGGGCCTACAGGGACAGAGTTGCATTCTGGCTGGTTGTGATCTCGGGCCATGACAGCACCAATCTGATCTTCAACCTTAGGCAGTACAACATAGAAAGAGACATTGTCCGCTTGGGAGAAGAAGAATAAGATAAATGTCACCTCATTATTTAGGAATCTAGGACTGTCTTCTCCAAAGTGAGGCCCAGCAGAATCCCAAGATGACTGATCACACAGGATGGTAACTTTGGACAAGTTGTCTGGGCCCTTCCTGTCTTGGGGTGCACTCTAGTGCTGAAACATAGGTAGTGACCATAAGCACAGAGAAAAGAAGCTTGCCTGTATCCTGAAGGACAGATACAAAGTCAAACTGTGAAGACTTAGTAATACCTAATCATTCAATATGCAGACGTCATCACTGTTCACCACAAGCATCAAGAACATTCAGGGAACCACAATTTCATCTGACAGACAAAATAAAATGCCAGTAACTGACCAAAGAGCAATGTGTACACACCTTCGAAATTTTAAATACTTATTATTTTAAGGAAAACACAGAAACAACTGAGTACTTTGTGAGAGAAATTTAAGAGACTGAAGTACATTTTAAAAACAAATCCTGCCAGGCACAGTGGCTCACACCTGTAATCGCAGCAACTCTGGAGGCTGAGACAGGATTTCAAGTTCAAAGCCAGCTTCAGCAATTTAGCAAAACCCTATCTCTAAATGAAAAATAAAAAGGGCTGGAGATGTGGCTAAGTGCCCCTGGATTCAATCCCTGATACCAAAAATAAAAAGCAAATCCTAGAGCTGAAAAGTGTACTGAAAAACAAAACAAAAAATAGCATTAATAGCAAAATAGATAAAAAGAAGAAGGCACCCCCCCCCCAAAAAAAAAAAAAAAAAGATTAAGAAAACTTATTAAGAAAAACTTTGGGACAGCAAGTATTTGGATTATTGTGGTTCAAAAGAGACTTGAAAATGCTAATAGTGTAGAAAGTTTATTCAAGGAGGAAATATTTCCCAAAACTTCCCAAACCTAGACAAGGTATCTAAGTACCCAGGAAACAGGATGGTCAAAGAAGATTGTCAGATTCAACTCAACTAGGTCTACTCTGAAACATATCAAGCTCTCAGCAGTTAAAGAGAGGATTCTCTAAAGAAACAATACATAAATGTGTCCCAATTTGACTGACAGCAGACTTAGTAGAAACATTACAGGCCAGGAAAGAATGATGAGAGATTAGAGTGCTTCAGGGAGAAAACTGCCAACCAAGAACACTATACTAAGGAAAGCTATCCTTCAAAAATGAAAGCAATAAAGACCTTCTCAAACAAGCTAGAATTTATTACCATGAGATCTGTCCTATAGGAAATCCTAAAGGGCATTCTTCAAACTGAAAGAAAGATACAAAAAAAAAAAAAAAAAAAAAAATTGGAAGTATAAAATTCATGGATAAGAGTAACTATATAAACTCATTGTTCTAATACTGTGAACATAGTGCATAAACCATTTATAGCTTTAGTATGAAGACTAAAATAGTTTTTAAAATAACTAATATGTTGAGATAGGCAGTATAAAAGTGAAATGGAGGTATGTATGGTAGTACATGCCTATAATTCCAGCTACTCAGTGAGGTAGAAGGATCACAAGTTCAAAATCAATCCAGGCAACTTAGCCTACAGCTAACATCATAATGAACAGGAAAGCTGAAAGCTTTCTGAGAACTGGAACAAGATAAAGATACCCATTTTTATCACTTTTATGTAACACATACTAGGAGTCCAAGCCAGAGTAATTAGGCAAGAGTAAAAACTAAAGACATCCATATTGGGAAGGAGGAAGTCAAATTGTTACTGTTTGCAGATGACATGATCCTAAATGTAGAATACTCTAAAGACTCCACCAAAAAACCTTTAGAATAAATAAATTTTAGCAAAGTTAAATTCACAAAAGTCAGTAGCATTTCTACATGCCAAAAGCGAATTATCTGAAAAAGATATCAAGAAATTAATGTTTGAAAAGAGATATTCTTACTCTCATTTGACCATTACAGTGTATATATGTATGGTCATAAATATATATAATTTGTGTCAAAAACCAATAACTTAAAAAAAAGGAATAGATCAGAGTGATGTTTATAATCTTCCCCAATAGAAATCTGTGAGGTCAACAGGAGAAAACAGCTGCAACAATTAAAAATCATATGTATAAAATTAAGGTAGCAATAACTTTTACATGTTTTCATATAAACAATACAAAAGTATACTTTATAAGCATAACTACAAAAGTATACATTGGCTTAAGGAGCAAAGTCAGATGAAAATAATAAAAAACAAGTTATATATACTGATATATATAATTTAAAACTTATTAATGAAAATGAAAACACTCATACTCTTCTTCAGGAATTCAAGTATATATCAGAATAAATAAATAGAGATCAACATAGTACTGGTAACACTTTACCTGTCGTAAAATAAGAAGTTATACTAATATTAGTCTTTTATCTTTATAAAGAAATGTTCATTATACTTGAACTTAGAAATGAATAATGGCAATTATTCAACACTCAGGTTTCATATCTACCAGCTCCTATCTGTAAAGTGCAGGGGCTATCTTAGGACAAATCAAAGGGTCATCGCAAATTGTACATGTTCATATGGTTGCTGATCATGTCATAAGGCTAGGATATCAGATTTTTCTGTTGCTGAACATAATTACAAATACAATGAATTAGAGAAAAATACATGTTAATATAGAAGTCATAATTTCACTGACTGGACCACAATACTTAACTAACTGCACTTATCTACAGAGGAAATGAAGTGATTGCTTAAGTTAAGTAAATTATACAATACCTCTACTACAAGTGGAGGGAGCTCCAAGGCCTTCTGGTAATAGTGAATTGCAAGATGAGTCAGACCCAGTTGATGAAGGCCACGACCCAAATTGTAGAATGATTCCTGGCAAGGTCCACGTAAACTGAGGTATCGATTAAGGAAGGAGAAGCCCTACCAGAAAGGAAAAAGATAATTCAGTATTTCACTCATGTGTTAAGTATGTATTAAACCACTCTATGTGCCAGGTACTGGGAATACAAATATTGAAGAAAAAAATAGTCCTACCTTATAAGAGCATAGTACATGTTACACTACATCATATTTTAGATACATCAAACATATAAAATAAGGAAATTAGCCAGGTGTGGTTATACATCCCAGACATGAGGGAGGCTGAGGCAGAAAGAATTTTGAGTTTGAGGTCAGCTTGGGCAAGTCAGTGAGACCCTACTTCAAAATAAAATAAAAAGGGTTTAGAGGTATAACTCAGAGGTAGAATGCTCCTAGGTTCAATCCCCATGATGAGAGAAAAATAAATAAGGAAATTATAAAAACAAAAGTGTTGAAGATACAGTAGTGAACAAGGCTGGTAAAAATCTCATCTTGGGGCTGGGGAGATAGCTCAGTCGGTAGAGTGCTTGCCTTGTAAACACAAAGCCCTGGGTTCGATCCCCAGCATCCAAAAAAAAAACCAAAAACAAAAAACTCATCTCTTGGAGTTCATGGTCTTATAAGAGGAGACAAGCTACCAAAAATGTAAAAAGCAAAACAAAAACAATTTTGAATTGTTATAAGAACCAGGAGGAAATCTGTTTTTTTGTAGTGCTGGAGATCAAACCTAGGTCCTTGCCTTGCACATGCTAGGTAAGCATTCTACCATTGAGCTATAACCCCAGCCTCCCCAAAAGGAAAATTTTAAAAATAACATCTGTGGGTGATGGTGTAAGAAATCATGTGCATCCAACATACATTATCATATACATATATATATATTTTTTTTATTGTAAACAAATGGGATACATGTTGTTTCTCTGTTTGTACATGGTGTAAAGGCATACCATTTGTGTAATCATAAATTTACATAGAGTAATGTTGTTTTTGTTTGATTCATTCTGTTATTTTTTCCCTTCCCCCCACCCCTCCCACCCCTCTTTACCCTCTATACAGTACTTCCTTCCTCCATACTTGCCCCCCTCCCTAACCCTAACTCTAACCCTAACACTAACCCTTCCCTCCCCCCCCATTATGTGTCATCCTCCACTTATTAGCGATATCATTCGTCCTTTGGCTTTTTGAGATTGGCTTATCTCACTTAGCATGATATTCTCCAATTTCATCCATATATATATTTTTAATGAGGGTTTTTTGTTTTTTCTTTTTTGGTACCAAGGATTGAACCCAGGGATACTTAACCACTGAGTCATATCCCCAGCCTTTTTTATTTATTAATTTTGAGAGAGGGTCTCACAGAGTCACTGAGAATGGTTTTGAACTTGCAACTCTCCTGCCTCAGCCTCCTGAGTCGCTGGGATTATAGGCATGTACCACCACACTTGGCTATATAATTATATATATATATATATTTTTTCAATATTTTTAGTTATAGTTGGACACAATATTAGTTGTTTGTTTATTTAATGTGGTGCCTCATGCATGCCAGGCAACCGCTCTATCACTGAGCCACGACTTCAGTCCCTATAATTAAATTTTTAAAAACTAATTTAAGTTAATCTTTTAGGGCCTAGAAGAGTAGAGATGTTGGGGGTCCAGAGTATAAGGGAGGCTGCATATAAATTCCTCTAGATTTTGCCAATGTCTTTTCCCCGTGATCTGGTTGTGTATCCTTACTACCTTGCTCTAAGTCTTGGCCAGGAGTACAACTACATGCTGAGTCCCATGAGTACTGAACATAGGGACAAATGTTGGGTGTCCCAGTGTGTACCAAGCAGGTATTACTTTTGAAGTAGGATTTTAAAAAAGCATTTGTCCATTTTCAAGTAACATAAAAACAAGAAATCCAAATGAATTACCTTACCTGCACAATAAGAGCATGTCTCTTTAACACATACTTCTGAGATGCCATGTGAATAAAGGTTAGGCCTATACAGAGGCTATAAAGAGGTTCATCAGGATAACTGCGAAAGGCTTGCACATATTGTCCTGGAAAATTCAAAGTGGTGTCAGATGATGTGACAAGAACAGAGTTCCTTATTTCCTCAACACTCAAACATTTTAAGGCCAAACATTACTGATCTAAACATATTCAGGGTGTACATTCTATCTTAGCTATCAATGGATGCATATTAATTTTATAGCAATATGTAACAGAATACAATTAGAAGTTTCTTCAGAAATGCATCTAGATCATGAAAATATGTGAGTAACTAAAAGTAACTTTCTTTTAAGCACAGCTAGACATTTCTATGTATAATAACACTTCTAAAAAATCAATTGTGATCATAATTCTATTTATGATCTTAAATCTATTTTAAAAAGCAATGGGTAAATGTACCTTCTGGTGAATTTTTTATAAAATTAATTGATCTAATAAATTCAAATGTGACAGATCATAGAAGTGAGAAAAGCAAAAGAAAAAGGCTTTGTTTCTTGGATTCAGTGTTTTCTTAAAGGTAACAACTATAATTTTCTTAAGAGAAGCTCATGTATCTAATAAAAATTTGGGGTTTTATGAATTCCATATATATAATTATGTCCAAAAATGATCAAATGAGCTAGGATAATTTAGCCAAATTCATCCTACATAGATTAAAAACTTCTACTCCTTCTAGCTTCTATTCCAGGAGGAATGGTAACACAAGGTTTTAGTTTTAGTTTTTGATTTTTTTTTTTTAAGTAAGAAAGATGGTAGACTGCCATTTGGACTTTTCTATTTTTACTGTCTGTGAAAACTTTTAAAATCTCAATTTTCTATTTTCTAAATATTAAACGAACAAAAAAGCTTATAAAGTTCCAATAGCTGATGTTTGAGGTTAGTGGCTGAACAATTATAAAAACATGAGTTTTTTTTTTAAGTTTTAAATAGCCAAAATTGCAGTTTATTCAGATAATTCTGAATAAACCTGGCAGCCCTAACTTTCAGGCAGCAAGAGAGATGTGCCAATTTTAAGTTTAAACATTTGGTTAAGTGTTTTTCTTCTTTTGTGCTTCTGATTCCTTGTTACAGAAATTTCTTTTATGATAAATTAGCAAATTCTTTAAGTTTAAGTAGAATTTGTAATCATCATGTAAATAAATTTTGTTAGTAAAACTTGCCTCCTAGAACAATGACTATCAGCAAATCTTAAATTCTTTTTTTGCAAATTAGGTGGCAAAGCATTCATAATTAATGAAAATTATTCTAAAAACAAACAAACATAAGCAGGGAGAGCTGCTGACCTTTAAAATGAGTAAGTTCTTTCAAAACCAAAATTTAAGAATAACAAATACTGCCAATTATTGCTAATAGTTATAGCTACATATGCTATCTTTGTACCAGGCGCTGTTTTAAGTACTTTATGTTAACTCACTTAATTTTCACAGTAATCTATAGAGTAGGTCCAATGATTATCTCCATTTTAGAAATAAAGGAACAGAGCAGAGCAAGACAGAATAACTGTTATTTAAGCCCAGGTGATTCTGCTCCAGGGGCTTGGTCCTTAATCATTACACTATCTATGCTTAACAAAGCATGTGCCAAAATGCTTACCAAGTGCATGCTTAAAACTACCAGATACAAATGCATTGTGTCCATTTAAAACACACAGGGCATGATTATCTGGGTTTTTCAGCATTAGACGGAGACAGAAGCGATGATGTCTTACGTCTTGGGAGTGCATGGTAACTTGGTTGAAAATATTCCAGAGCTGGGGTTTATTGACATTTTCCATTACCATTATCCTATTGCAGAAAGGTGAGGGGGAAATAATGTTTAAAAAAAAAAAGTCCATTTCCTGATTTCTAAGAATGAAACTCTTCAGTGCTATCCTTCTATTACCAAAATGTGCCATCCCTAACAAGGAAAAGCAGAGTGCTTCAATCTATTTAAGCAAAACCTCTTATACAATAAAAGATTTTACTCAAAAAATGCTGCTTAAATTAGTATGTCTACATCTTGTTTAAAACTTTTAACCTTTTAAACCAAATAAAATCTAGACTCAAATGGTTTCACTTTTTCCTCTTCCTGCCCAGCTGTAAAGCTGAAGTACAATAAGCACTGAATGAATAATAACGTGCTCCTGACACTGCTAAAAGGCTCTGCACATAATTTGACCCTCATAATACTATAGGGAAGTAGTGGTATTAAGAGGTCCTTTTAGAAACAGGACAGAGAGATACTACAGGTTAAATTAACTAGCCTTAAGTCACAAAGCCAGGGCTGGAATTTGAACCCAGGAAATTTAGCTCTAGAGTCCATCCTCTCAAATGCTGCCTCTGAGAATCACTAATGAACTGAATCAGCAAGCAACAAAAGCTAAAAATAAACAGCTTATTAATTCTTGACTATGAGTCTAAATCAAAGTAAATGTGTACTCTATCAAAGAATTTGATGAAATTATTGGAAAGTCACCTGATGTAGTTGTATGCCTTTCTGAAATTTTTATCCAGAATTGCAGCAGACAGACCAAAGTATTCTAGTTCTTTGCGTTTCTGCCTGTCGTCATAAAATGAATAATATTCCAATGAAGAATCTACAAGTAACTCAGCCTCTTGAAATCGGCATAGATCACATAAAGAATATATGGCCTTCAATAGAAGGTTCCACCAGTCATCTTTTGGCAAGACACTTGTGAGTACAGCAAATATTGCTAAAATGAGATCAATGAAAACCAGTTAGGACAGGGTATTTCCAGAAACAGCAGTGTCAGAAAGAAAAATTCACATCCTTGATTTTAAGATAAACTTAATAACTATAGTCCTATGGGCCTAAATTCTTGACAATAACACTCCTGACAAAAATGAGAAGGAAGCAGTTGCTTGTGTAAACTCCTTCAACGCTATCCCCCTTTTCTCTGCCTGTTTAACAATATGCAATTGTTAATTCTCATTCTGACTTGTTCTCTACAAAGTCCAACTAACCCCATTTGCATTTCTTGGTACCAGCTAGGATATAACCTGCTCCAGAGCAGAACAAATGTCCTTTCCATGATTGTGACCAGATAGAGGATTCTGCACATACAAAGCATCCCAATGCCATTTTCTGAGCTAATGACTTCCAATTTATATTTCAGATTAAAGTGTTCTTCATCTTCTTCTAATCAGTTTTGTTTTCTCTGTTGTGAAATTTTTCTTTTAACAACCTTCTTATCCTTCTTTCTCTGTAATAAGCTTCCCTTTTATAACCTTAAAAGTTACTAAAAATATTTTCCTGTCTTTGATCCACTAAGTCTCCTTGTGGGAATCTATCCTAAATTATCAAAATATGGATAAATCTATATATACAAAGATGCTTACTATATTATTTACAAAAATTTAGCAGAAGTAATCATATACCAAATATAATAAGGAAATGATTATAGAACTTCTATAGAAAATACAGCTAAGACAATATTCCTAAAATACAGTTAAGACAAGAGAGCAACATGAGAAAATTTCTGTGAGAAAACGTTAAGTGAAAATACTAAAGTTGCATGTAACACAAAAAGGCTTTAGCTCATCCACCTGGGACATCAGTGATCCCCACCATGATGAAATTAACAAATCTAACCAACAAAACCTTATGAACCTAAGAAAAACCAACAACAGATCTGAAACGAATCCACTGAAACAAGCAGGATCATATATAGAGAAAAATAAAACTTTAGGAAACATGTCAAAATATATACTTTAGTGGTAGAATATGTTGGGATAAGCCCATAATAAATGAACTGGAGAGTTGGCAGGGCTCTCAGGAATTTATAGCTAAATTATAACTGTAGTTTGTGCCAGGCTAGCTCAGATGCTGGTAAGGACAGAGTCAAGACCCCAGACTCCAGGAGCTGGGTGGAAGCAGGCTTGTGGAGAGCAGCCTGCAAACTCATTTATTGCGGGAACAGCCATCCTTTTTATATGCCCATCCACTTCTCACTTTATGCATCTTACCTGCAAAACCAGGCCTAGTCACGTAGGCAGGAAGGAGAGATAAAAGGGGGGAAAGAACTGGAGAACAAAAGAGACCTTAACCGATTAAGGATGTAGGGTGCGCTCACTTCTTGGGACTTTAGAACACCAGCCGTGGCCCCCTTCTCCCTCCTGGGAGAGGTCTGTGTTATTAACTTTAAATAGAACCTGCTTAATATGCTAAATCCTACTGTAATGTTAGGATTAGCCTGCATACTCTTCCTTATAGTACTTGCAGCTCTTAAATGTGTGTGGTCCATTTTTAACAAAAGAATCACAAGGGTTCAGGTCAATCAAGTCCTCCTGAAGGAATCCCTGGATGAAATTATTAAAAATTGGGGAAATGTTGGAAATCCTAGTTCTTGGCTGGGAGCAGTGAATGTCTCAAGTGTGTAAGGAAAACTTGCAGGGAGGAGCATTCTGCTTCTCCTAACTAGGAAAGTAAACAACTGCCCCAAGTTGACTCAGTGTTACCAGGGGAACCCATGTAGGAGCCTGGTGGTCTGATCCCCCGTAGCACATTGTGATTGGGCAAGAAGCCTATAAAATATATAGCTGTTCCCGCAATAAACGAGTTTGCAGGTTGCTTGCCACAAGCCGGCTTCCACCCAACTCCTACAGTTTGGGGTCTTTTTGACTCTGTGTCCTTACCAGTGTCTGAGCTAGCCTGGCACAAACTACATATATCAGCTAAGTCCTCCTGCCTTTCTTCTGATTCTAATAATGCCATAGTGATTTAATAAATGTTGGTTGAATTAATTAACAATGAAGTCAGAGTCTGTCTGACTTATATCTCTAGTTTAAAGCCTAAGTAATTTTCAAAGTTCTCTGAGTAATAACCTCATCCAAAACATACTTGATGCTTTTCCAAGTAAAAATAGATGCCTTTTAAAGTCCTAGGACTTGAGAGTAGGGCACAGCAACTTATTTTCAAAGAGTTTCTATTAATATTACTACATTCATCAAAACAAACAGGGAATGGAATGTATGTAACTGAAGTGACTAGACAAATAATTGGTATTGTCACCAAATCTTCAAACTTACTTTCTTCTTAAAAGTCAAAATTAGCCAGGTATAGTGGTACATGCCTATAATCTTAACAGTTCCAGAGGCTGAGGCAGGATGATCATGAGTTCAAGGTCAGCCTCGGAAAGTGAGGCACTAAGCAACTCAGTGAGACCCTGTCTCTAAATAAAATACAAAATAGGGCTGGGGATATGTGACACTCAGTGGTTGAGTGCTCCTGAGTTCAATCTCCAGCACCCCACAAAGAAAAAGGGGACTAGGAATATGGCTCAGTGGTAAACCATCTCTGGGTTCAATCATAAGTACCAAAAAAAAAAAAAAAAAGTCAAAATTACAACTAATACTTTTCAACAGAAAGTTGTAAGCAAATGTTTTTCCTTTTAATCTTTTTAAAATTGAAGTATTGGGCTAGGGGTGTGGTTCAGTGATAAGAGTCCTTGCCTAGCACTCGTGAAGCACTGGGTTCCATCTGCAGCACCACATAAAAAAACTAAATAAACAGAAAACAAAGGTACTATGTCCATCTACAACTAAAAATATTTTTAAAATAAATACATAAAATAAAATTGAAGTATTTACATTTAGCCCATCAAATGAGTTTATTATACTTGAGAAATTTGGATTAGAAATTTCATTTTATTTGAAAAGGATATATTTTTAATTAGATTACTGTCAGATATTATATCCTGAATCAGTGTCAATTCCTCCAAGTTTTATATAATAAAGCAAATGAAGAAATTACCTTTTGCATCACAGTTTGCTGTCTCTTGGTCATTGTTGTCTGATATTTTGTCTCTTGATACTTTAATAAGGTAGAGATGCCTCTCTCCAGATTTGGAACTAGATATCAGACAGACTTGGGCTCTATTCATAGCTACCTGAATTAAAGAAGGTAATTAGTTTTATTAGTCAATAGTTTATTTAAAAAAAAAAAACAAAACAAAACTGTAAGAGCCATAAGTACCACAAATGTGACTGAAAACTCCACCAGTAAGGGAAAAAGAGGTCAAATTACTATGAAAACAACCAAACAAAAATACTCTAACAGTAGAACAAATTTATTTAGATAGAAAAGGCAATTCATATTAACTTTATAACATGTATAGAGAGAAAGTGCATTCACATAGGCATGCCAAACCCCTACAAAAACAGCCAGACGCAAAAGGACATCAAGGTCTAGAAGAATTCTGGCACAAAGTACTGCCTATATGGCCAATAACTGACACCATTGCTCTCACTTTTCTAAGTAAGTTCTAGGAAAGGTTTTATTTCATGTACTCTATGGTCAAGTTTATAATGTCAGGAAGAACTTTCAATTCACTAATTTCTAAGTCTTTTGTCTATATTTGACTCTCACTTTAAAATGTCTGAGTTTAAAAGAGTAAAATAATCATAAAGTAGCAATATTGGTTTAAATCAAATAACAAACATTTGAGCTTGGTGCAGTGGCACATGCCTGTAATTCCAGAGGCTCAAGAGGCTGAGGCAGGAGGATCACCAGTTCCAAATCAGCCTTAGCAACTTAGTGAGGCACTAAGCAACTTGGTGAGACTCTGTCTCTAAATAAAATATAAAAACGACTTGGGTGTGGCTCAATGGTTAAGTGCCCCTAGGTTTAATCCCTGGTACCAAAAACCAACCAACCAAACAAACATTTAAAAACTCATATAAAGATAATTACCAACCTTTAAAAGCATGGCTAGCATGGTTAGTAAAGTATCCACATAACCATACATTTTGCCTTGTGAAAACAATAGAGTAGAACGGTGAAGCAATAACTTCAGTTCCTAAATAAACAAACACATGATAATAAGTGTGATAAAATTCCTTTGCTGTAAACTGTTTTATTTACATAGGAAAACTTTATTTTAGAAATCAAACCTTAAGAACATTTGCTTTAATGGTCTTTCACAATGATTAATGTCTAATATTTTAGAAACTAATTTAATGTCTCCTAATAAAAATGGCTAAAACGTAAGCCTCACAATAATTTTTAAAAAACATTAAATTTAATACCCCAAAATAAAACTTTGGATCTAAGCGATAGAGACATCCTTAACTGAGGAGAAAGTTCTAAAATACAATCCACCAAGAAAAAACTATGCTACATGTCTACCTGCTGTGCAGCATTTGCATCCTGGGCTAAAGTATCAGGATCATACATTGGTTCCAGAGCTTCCAGAGCCTTTTCAGGTCGGCCCAGCTGTTGCTGAAGGGTGGAAAGGGAAATCCTTGCATCCAAATGGAGGGGGGCCAGATCAACCACTTTGCCATAGCTTTCAGCAGCACGCTCCATGTAGCCTAAGGCCTTTAAACACTCTAAGAGGATGTTAAAGTATACATGTGAATTACAGATTTGTAAATTGGCCAAAATTATTTTTCCATTTTTAAAGAAAAATCATAGTAACATGAAAAATTACAAGAAATGAATGTATACTTTTTAGTACTTAAAGCAATAATTCCTTCCAATTTTTATTGATTTATCAATCTCTAAATTCAAATTCCTACAAGGATGTATTCAGTGTATATGTACAACTTGGTGTTTTGCTTTATTCACCTAGCATTATCCTTCAAACATTTCCCCATGTCTTCACTGGCATTTTTGAATGGTTATATAATAACCAGACTATTAACCAAAGTTACTTTACATTTAGGTTATTTCCAAATTTTTATTCTTATAATACCACAGTAAACATCTTCACATATATAAAGCCACAGTTCACAGTAGGTAAACCAAATTAACCCACAGATATGATTATTAGGACATAATGGTTTTAAAGATGATTGTGTATATCTTTAAATTAGTATTTTTATTTAAATCCGGGGTACTGGCTTCTTTTGAAAAACTTGGCTTTGGCAACACTGGGACCCCTGGTCCCATGCTAAGAAACAGCCCTTTCACAGCGCTCTCCAGTTCTCACGCCTCCTTACTACTCTCACCTGCCCACCTCACTTACTTTTGTCACTCCTGAGTTTTGTGATCCCCAGTATCAACAACCTCCCCTCACTTCACTCAGCTCCCTAAGATAATTCCCAGACATGAGATTATTGAACTCTATTTCTCAAACTATGCCCATTCAACCACTAAGTCCTATCATATGAACTTGAAAATGGGTCTCTGTGAGCATTTCTTCTTTCCATCCTAACAGCCATAACGCTAATCTGGGCCCTTTTCATCTCTTTCCTTTTTTACTGCGGTGCTCCCCTAAATGTTTTTGCCTCTGTTTTCTCAAATCTCTCTGGACTATCAACTTTAGGTTAAATTTTAAATATGTTAGAACATTAATATGAATGGATTGTCACAACGGAATTTCTAAAATTTTTCAATATTACAGATGTTTTATGTTATACTACAAGTATTAAATTCCTCTGATTTTTCTTGATTTTTAGATAACTCTGAGGTTTTACCTTACATTCATCTCCAGTTACATGGGCTCAAAATGGAAATAGTACTTATCAGTATCATGATTACAATGAAGTAGGAATTTTTAAAATATTTACTACTAGTAACAGGAGTACTTTCAGTATCATAACCTTAGGTTAAAAAAAAAGAAGCAAAAAAAATTTCTGTTCTTATCTTTAAAATTCAAATCTCACAAAGATAACTTTTTATGATGGTATTGCATTTCTATTCATGTTCACTCACTTAAAACAGAAAAACATTGTTTTTTTATTTGGTTTTGTTTCATTTTTTGGTACCAGGGATTGAATCCAGGGGTGCTTAACCACTGAGGTACATTCCCAGCCTGTTTTTTATTTTAAGATAGGGCCTCACTAAGTTGCCACAGCTGGCTTTGAACTGGTGATCCTCCTGTCTCAGTCTCTTGAGCCACAGGGATTATAATGCTGGGAAAGCATTATCTTAAGTACTCTCTTTCCCAGTTCCTATCTGTGATATGAGTGAGTTACTGACTCAAATGCCAATCAGTCCTTCTCTAGAAAACTTTCTAAAATATTTCTCATGTAATATCTTAGAGCCAGGACAATTTTCTACTATCGTGCAATATTTTAAACCAAAACAATTCCATTTTTAATGCATCTTCTATGTTAACCGTAAGAAATCCAGTTAGAATATATTTGCTTTCATATATTTTTCCAAGATATTTAGTTGTGTTCTGGAGTCATTTTTTCTACTCTAATTGACTTATTTCAGATTACTGTGGACTTAGGCAAAGTGAAATGAGTGATAAAATTTAATCTTGAACATGTATGGCTCAAAGAGTACTGAAAAATACATTAAATATTTTCTCTGAAAATAACATTATGTATGCATCTATAAAAATTCTTCAAAAATTAGATTTTACCCCAAGTCTAAAAATGCATTACCACAAACCAAAGTATACAGGTAGCTAGGTAAGAGACAGACATTTAAGGGACATGTTAGTCCTTCTACTTCTCTGTTACCAATAAGTGAATTGTTTCCCCAATGCATCAGTGAGGGGAAATCACTTAGTAGTATGACAATTTATAATAAATTCCAATCTTCATAAAACCACCCTGACCTGGGCAAAGTGGCACACATCATAATTCCAGCTACTGGGGAGTCTGATGTAGGAAGAAGGCAACTCAGACCCTCTTTAAAGTAAAAATTTAAAAAGTAAAAAAGGGTTGGAGATACAGCTCAGCAGTAGCACATGTGAGGCCCTGGGTTTAATCTACAGTATCAAAAAACAAACATAAAACTGCCTGTACCAGAAATATTTCCACTAAGATATTAATACAATTATTGCCATCTTGGAATAATAAGTTCTTGTCTGCTTATATGATTAAAACTCTTCCCTCCCACTAAAAATGTATTACCTGCATGCCGAAGCCAAACTACTGCAAGGTTGTATCTTTCAGAGCAAACTAATGCACTGAGGAGGGGAAGTGCAGAATTATATTCACCAACATCCAGAAAAGCTTCAGCAACATCTAGATAAAGGTCTCCCATATCTTCAGGATTCTGTTCCACTAGTGTTGTCAAGAGCGGCTAGACCCCAAATAAAAGCCTGAAGTTATCAAACATTCATTACAAATGTGCACATCTATGTACAGTTCTCATTTTAATATATGTCAGTTATATGAAGCAAGCTGAAAGGAGCAAGGCTTAATAGAAACAGCTTAAATGATCATTTTTCTATTTATCTCTATGGAAAAGAACTCATACATCTATCATTCACTCATTCAAAACATGATGTGGACCTGTTTAAAGGCAGGCAACTGCAGGAATTAGGACCACTCTGCTCCGTTGAGATCCTTTTCTAACAAGCCAAGCACACCCATTCCTTGTCATCCCTGTGTTTGCTGATGTGTTTGGAAAGTGATTTCCTTAGATATCCCCATGGTTTACTTCCTTACTTCTTTTGGGTCTTACTGAAATGCCAAAGAGGATGACTTTTCTGATGCCATTTGTGAGCTTTCCCACCCCCAATATTTTTATTCCTTGTTTTTCTCCAGAACATTTATCACCAACCAATATCTGACATATTTTATGAATTTATTTTACTTTTTTATCTAACCCCATTAGAACAAAAAACCCATGATGGTAGGGATTTGTAGTATTTTACTCAATAACCTATCCTAGAGCCAACAAAGTAGAGGCCCATTACGTTTTTTTCCAATGAAAATACTTGGTCCAAAGTCGACAAAAAAAAACCAGGTGTCAGAATTATTATCAATGAACTAAAGACCCAATCTCAATTTTTGATCTTTGGATTGTTCTCATTCTAAAGGAAAACAAATTATTACAGGGCCAATTCCAAAACACTTTTAGCTTGTCTTAGACATTCATACAAAAGTAATTTGATGATTACTGTGACCTCTTCAGTTAAAAAATGTGAAAATCCAGGGTCAAGTTACAGTATTTGTCATCCAAAGAAAACCGTGGTTTTGATCTGATGTATCTCAAGTGCACATCTTAACGTTACTTACATTAAGTGGTTCAAGGATGTTGAGATGTACAAGGCAGACCATCAACTTCACCATGATATCTATTGGCACGCCATCAGGTATAGTGCAGGTAACATTCTCATCAGCTGGGAAATCATCAGACAAGAAGCAGTTCTTATATGCAAGCACAGAATGTGGGGCAAATGAAGCAAACTGTTTTGTACATAATATCTCATTTACTTTATTCAAAGAAAATGATTCCACAGTCAATTCTAATTTTGGCCAACTCTGTTATTAGATTCTTATATCTACTTCAGTCTGTCCCTTTTGTTTGCATTCATCCTTCTTATTCTTTTCCTAGTATCTACTTATCTAAAACAAACTCCCATACTTTCTATCAAAACTACAAAGAATAAAAAAAAAAATGATCAGGTTATATGACATCTCTTTAGTTTTTATTACAATGAGATTAAGAAGAGGGTAAAATTCAGTTTATGTTGCAAGCAGGCAGGCAAAGGTGTGTTTCCTTCAGACTGCAAAATAAAGGCCTGAAGTTCACTGCTTTCTGAAAAAAAAAAGGGGGGGGGTGGCAATGAGGGAAAAATAATACTGTTTTGTTTTCTAAAACATCATTACAGAAGAAGAACAATTTTTAAAGCCCTGAGAAATTAAAAAAAATCTGATCCACATTTAAAATACTTTATTAGCAAGAAAAATTTGTATCAGTAAAATTCAAAGTATGTGTTCCATTTTAGAAAATCCTGAAGTATAGGAAATCAGTGATATAAAGTGGTAGAATAAAATTAACTACTTTTAAAATAAAATAATTTTCATGTTTTAAGAACTCGTCATAAGTTATAGCACTGCTGAAAATTACCAAGTCATAGAAGGATTTGGACAAGTTTAGTTAAGAGACTTTCTATCACTGAGCTTTAAGGTAGTAACTGGTATCAAAGACCCAGCTTATTCCCAGGCATGGTGGTACACGCCTGTAATTCCAGTGGCTTGGGAGGCTAAGGCAGAAGATCACAAATTCAAAGCCAGTCCCAGCAACTTATTAAGACCCTATCTTCAAATAAAAAATAAAAAGGTTGGAGAAGTTCAGTAGTAAAGCATTCTTGGGTTCATTCTTCAGTACCATCCTGGGCTCCTGGGGTGGGGTGTATGAGGGGAGGATCAGCTTGTTTATTCTGCTCAATAATAAAGCAGAATTTTCCCAACATGGAAATTTATTCACCCTAGACCCCACATAAATTCCATTAGAAGAAGAAAAAATCTAGTCTGACTGACTTGGCTATATTTATAGCATATTTCTTCAGTAAATAGTAGTTATAGGCACTTATCCGAATAGGATTAACTAATGCGATCATTTTATTAAGCATTTTGACTTTACTAAAATGGGATTCTATTTATATGTGGATACTATATTCCAAACTATCATTTTGATTTGCTTTCTAGAAATACTTGCCTCAGTATGAATTTTGTGTTCCCCTAAAACTTACTTGTTGAAACTGAACCAAGTGATGATATTAAGAGGTGGGGTCTTTGAGACATGATTAGGTCTGAGGGCTTTGCTCTCATGAATAGGATTCATAGCCTTAAAAAAGAAGCCTGAAGTACTTCGTCCAGTCCATTTGTCATGTGAGGACACAGCAAGACCCATACAATGCCATGGGTGAGGAAAGAGCCCTCACCAGACACCAAATCTGCTGGTGCCTTGACCTTGGACATCTCAGCCTCCAGAACTGTAATAAACTTCTGTTGTTTATAAATCACCCAGTCTAAAGTATTTTGTCATAGCAGCCCAAAGGAACTGAGACACTATTCAATGAAATATCCCTGTTAAACAGTCAATCTGTACAGATGTATAAGTCAAAAACCTTGCTTTTACAATAGTTGGAAGTTCCTACCCAAGGAGAGAGTAGCTGCTGGAGGATGAAGAGAGAGTCCACACATAGGAAAGGGAAATATGAATTCAAATTAGGACCCTCGAGTGGCGGGCCAAGATAAAGTGTCAGAGACAAGTGCTCAAAAGTAACTGAAAAACTGCCCTCTCATAAATATGTATATCATGGCAGAATCTGTAAATGCCATATTACATGTTATGGTAACAAAGATATGTTATTATTATTGTTTCTGTTTTACAAAGAATCTGAGGCTTAAATAAATGAAGGGAAAGTATTAAATTAAGAAAAAAAAAAAAAACCTTGCTTTTAGATCAAATCACAAAGTAAAAGTCAACTTTATGTTGAGCACAAGATGCATATCTAAAATCAAGAGGTTCTGAACGGTTGCAAATAACATGCAAACAAAAAGGGAGAAGTCACAACCTCAATATCAGACAAGGCAGAATTCAGGTAAAGTATATTTAAAAAGGCAAGGACATTTTATAAAACTACAGGGCAATACTACTTAAGATATAGTCTAAGACCTGTGCCAGTCCACAAACTTTAACCAATTCAATTGGATAAGTACAGAGACTGCAAGCAATTATTTAGACACTCAATAATTTGGCAATGCTAAGGAGCATATACAGTTAGATTCCCTACACTTTATATAATACATTATTAACTACCACGTATTAGCTCTATCTTTTAAAAAGCTGATGATGTCGGTCACTGACACTTTATTCTCCTGAATTCTCATTAAATCTTTCACAGTTAGAAGAATTAAGAAATCTGAATATCAATAGCAACACAATCTACCAATTAGTGTTTTCATTTTCAAAAATGCCTACAGAAAACAATCTTTGCTTACATTGGAAGTGTTTCAACCTTCTGATCTTCTATTCTCCTATATATATTTTTTAGTTATTTTATAAACTGTAAGATGCTGTAGATTTCAGATGCATTATTATTTTATACACAGATCTCCTCAACTTAACAATGAGGTTATGTCCCAATAAACCCATCCTAAGTTGAAAATGTTATCAATCGAAAAATATATTTAATATAACTAACCCACTGAACAACATAATTTAACAACACAGTCCACTGTAGGGTATCAGTTTTTTACCCTCATGATCTATGACTGATGGAACTATATAGCCTGCTCTTCCTGCCTGGCATCATCAGAGACTCTGATACTGCCTAATGCTAACCTAGAAAAAGATCAAAATTCAAATTCAAGTTGCCTAGCATATGTAAGGCCCTGAGTTTGATCCCGAGGACCACAAGAAAAAAAAAGAATTCAAGACGCAGTTTCTACTAAACATGTATTACTTTCATACAATGGTAACTATTATAAAGTTGCAAAAATTGTGAATCAGGGACCAATTGTTCATTTTTAAAATTTTTTTTGTATCAGCGACTGAATCTAGGGGTGATTAACCACAGAGCTACATCCCCAGTCCTTTTTATTTTGAGACCGGGTCTTGCTAAGTTGCTTAGGGCCTTGCTAAGTTACTAAGACTGGTTTTGAACTTGTGATTCTCCTGCCTCAGGCGCCACCATGCCCACCAGGAACCAACTGTTCTAAGAAAGAAAAATACCACTACTTGAAAACTCTACCATGCTGTTGATTTATGATAAGGTGCTTCCTGATTCCAGATAGGCTAAATCATTAACGAACTAAAGAAGGCAGGAAAACAGAATCAGTGAAACATAGTAAAATATATTGAATTATAAAATGTCTCATTATATTGATAATTAAAATTTTAATATTTTTCAAAACAAAAAATTTTAAACAAATATTTTAGGAGAAAAATGTTAAACAGAAATTATAGCTGTAAAATAACATAAGAGCCTCAATTCTAACCTATCCCAGATCCAAAGAAAGTATTAAAACTGACAGTGTCCTTCAGAGGCCCTAACTCATGGTTTCATACCACAGTTTCTACTCCTTACTCCACTCAAGAAGCCCAACCAAGAGGTGCTATCTGATCCTACCCAGGCCAAGCAATACTCCCACATGCTGTGACTCAGTTTGGAACTCCCTTCCCCATGATTGTCTGCTTAAACTGTACTTCTATAAACATATTCTGATCTGCAATACACTAACTTCCTCTCTTCCCGTTTTACCACAAAATCATCAGATAATTCCTCCTATTTTGATTAAATTATATGCACTTAATTTGAACCCTTCCTCCCCTCCCTACTTCCTTGAGGGCAGGAAATATCATATTCATGGGTGCATTCTCCATACCCAGCATAGTCACTAAAAGAAACTTACTGAACTAGGATTCTTTTCCCCAACAACTTTCCACTTGAACATTTATCTGTCCCATATCTCATCTTGAACCTTGCTCTCTATGAATTAGCAAACTGATTTGTGAAGTGAATTAGTACTTGCTATTAAGATGAGTCATATTTTTTTAAAAAAATTTAAGTAATTATGGCTTAACCCAAAGGATTACAACATGATGGAATCTTTCTGTATGACAACAGGCCATGGAGGGACCTACTCTGAAGCAGGTAGTACTCAGTATCAACTCACTTCCTCCAATTCCACAAAATTCTCATGGGATAGTAGCGCAAAGTATAACATAGGAATTCTCTCCTAAGAACAGGGATGTCCACTCTGCCCATAAAGAAGACCAATTTAGTTATAACCTCTCACAGGTTCTTACATGTTAATATTTTCACAGAACCGTCAATGGGTATGGTAGAAAGAAAACAACAGGGATGAGAGAAAGAGCTAACAGAGACCCTACAAGCCATACTTCCAGTACAACTGTCTAACCAGATCTCATTACGTATACTGAGTTTTCAAACAATATAGAGTATCATTAGTTTCTACTTTTCATGTGAATACTTAAGTTTTAAGTGGAATTTTTAATAGTACAGCATTTTAAGTCCTTTTTGAAAAGTAAATCACTATAAATCTAAAAGTTTTTAATAAACTGTTCAGGAGTTCATTCTTTTATCCTACAAGAATGAATAAAAGAGACCCTGGGTCATTGAGAAATGCTATTTTATCAAAGGCATTTTACTAATGCTTTTATTCTTATCAAAAAATAAAAGGAATATGAAACATTTTTTAAATGACTACTAATAAACCAATATACACAAGAAAAACATATAAAATCTTCAGAGGAAAAACTGCTTATTGGGAATACTTGCTATGAGAACTTTAACTACCAATTCAAAATACCGTAGTATGCACAAGAGAGAATTATGTAGACTTTCTTATGCAAAGGAAACTACAACCTTTATTTTCTTCTGAAGTGCCCTCTTCTGAAGTTTTCTTTTCTAGCAGAATTCCAGAAAAATCTGTAATTACCTAAAAGAATGAAAAAAAGACAGGAAAATCACATAAATGAAAAATCTTTTCATAATGCAAAGACTGGTGTAGTTACTTAAAATAATCTTTGCAACATAAAAATGGGATGTAAAAAGGAACAGTAAGTCTTTTTTAAAATAAGAAACCATAGCTGGGATACATTAATATTTTTGTATATTAACTAAAACTAAAGATAGAAAATAACTCAGCAGCAAACCAACCTACTTTCCTCAACAGCTAAGGAACTGAATGAATCATAATAATTAATCTGAGTTCTGCTACCAGGAAGTGCAGACACACTTGGCACCTATGATAATGGCAACATCATTTATCATACGATAACTACATTTTGTATTTCCTACAGAATTACTACAGAATCTAGAAATCTATTATTTCCATAGACTTTAAATATACAGTTTAATATATAATTTAAATAAGAAATTGCCAATTTCTAAGAACTTCTGGAATACAGAGAAAACAAACACTCCTACCTCCAAAGCTTTGTCATATTGCTTGTTAGAAATATACAGTTCAGCTGCTATGTTAACATCTTCCATAGAGACTAGGCCCTGGTGTTTTGAGAAAGCTTCTTCAATTATATTGATAGCTGAAGTACCATCATTGGCTTCATAGTAACTCCTAAAAAAGTGAAGTTACAAAACGGACAAATACTTACTTAATTATGATTATAAAAAACAGTCCCTGGCTGAGTCCCTCTAACTAACTATGGTTTAATTTTCTTAAAATTTGAGAGGAGAAAACATTTTCTTTTTTAAAATCATAATCGGCATTCTGGTTCTATGAGCAACACAATGACAAAAGAACAAGTCCCTTACAAAAGGTGGCAAAAAAGAGTCTAAAAAAGATTTGTATAATGTGAAAGGTATATTCAAATGTTCAGTGTAAGAATTAGTGGGAGTCTCAGGGACAACTCAGTGGTAGAGTTCTTGCCTCAAAAGCACAAGTCCCTGGGTTTGATCCCCAGGACCACAAAAGAAAAAAGTAAAAAAAAAAAAAAAAAAAAAAAATATTGGGAAGGCACTAGTCACAAGGGCCCAGGAACCAGGGTATATGTGGTGAGGCTTGCTGATGTGCAGAATGATGAAATTGCATTTAGAAAATTCAAATTGATTACTGAGGATGTACAGTACAAAACCTGTCTAACTTCCACGGCATGGATCTTACTAACGACAAAATGGGTTCCCCAGTCAAAAAATGGCAGAATACAATTAAAGCTCATGTTGATGTCAAGACTACTGAGGGTAGGGAGGCTGCTTTTCTGGGAACTCCAGGGTGAAATTCCCCGGGGTTCGAGAAAGCCCAGATCATTCTGGCACACTGCCTTAGCCCTAGGTTCAAATGCAGCCATCTGGAGATGGGTATAACCTGCCAACCCCCAAACAACTTGTTTTCCCCTTTCTTACCCTGTTTTCCTGAAGAAGCTCCTCACTGAATCCCTTGGTGTGTTTCACTATAAATAAAGCATTCAAGGGCTTTTCCTTTTGTTAGGATCAGACCCATTAGGGCTCTTCCACCAGTCAATGCCCTCGCTTTGAATAATTTCTCATCTTTTGTGTTTATTTCTTAATATTACTTTTCAAGCTTTTATTTCCAGTTGGCCCATACCTCTCACGGTTACCTACTCCCTCCCCATGCTCAGCACCTGAAGGTATGCCAAATCTGGAAAAAGATGATGGAAATCATGACCCAAAAGATGCAGACAAATCACTTGAAAAAAAGGGATCAATAAACTGATTCAACATTACAAAAGACAGAAAGGCTTGTCAATCTATTTATACTCTTCATGATGTCTATTGGAAAAGTAGAAGTGCAGCAGAAGTGGTAATGCACACCTGTAATTCCAGGGACTCGGGAGGCAAAGGCAGAAGAATCACAAGTTTGAGGCCAGCTTCAGCAATTTAGCAAAGTCCTAAGCAACTTAGTGAAACTCTGTTTCAAAATCAGAAAAAAAAGGGGGGGGGGGGACATGGGGATGTGGCACAGTAGTTAAGTACCCCTAAATTCAATCTCAAGTACCAAAAGTAAAATTAAAGAAAGAAAGAAAAGGGCTGGGGTTATGACTCAGTGGTAAAGCACTTGCCTAGCACACATGAGGCACTGGGTTCAATCCTTAGCACCACATAAAAATAAATAAAATAAAGATATTAAAAAAAGAAAGAAAGAAAGAAAAGAAAATGAACAGTAGAAGTGCTGAAGAAGCCCAAGTTTGAACTGGGGAAACTGATGGCGTTTCATTATGAAGATAATTCTGGAAAAGCAACTAGAGATAAGACCAGTTCTAAAGTTGAACAAGCTCATAGATATGAAGCACCAGACCAAGAATTTATTTAAAATTCAGATTTTTAAATAGTGACAAAAAGTCTTATTTATGAAAAAAAAAGCAATCCAGAGAAAAATGTGCAATGTCACAATGCATAACAATGTCCTAATTTCAAGTATTTCCCCTAATTTCTCATTTTTCAAATTTTCTATTATTTCTGCTTATTCCCTCTGTAATCCAATACCAAGAACACTTAATGGATCTACAAAGCACTGATCTTACCACTTATTCACTGTTCTCTATGTCCTTCCTGTCCTCATTTTTTCCCCCTTGTTGGTAGTACATAATTACTTCCTTGTGCACACCCTCAGTTTTCTTGCCCTGCCTCTCCTATCAAAATCACTTGATAAAACCCCCTACAGTTAAATAAATTCATCTGTGCCTATCTTTACCACCACCTGCCCAGCTAACACACCAGCTGGTTCCACTTTAAATTAATGACCCTAGCTCAAGAGTGCCCACTGTACTGATAAGCAATATAGTTATATAGTTTACCTAGTCCAGTACTTCTCGAATTTGAATGTACATAAAGATGAAGTGGGAAAATCTTTAAAGGGGCACATTCTGATTCAGTAGAGCTGAAGCATAGCTGAGATCCTGCAAGTCCAACAAACTCCCTAGTAATACAAATGCTGCCAGTCTGTGGGGTAGGTAAGGTTCTATTAAATATTTAGCTGTTTGTTCCGTACTGAAATGTAAGCTCTGCAGGGCAGGGGACTTGTAAAATTTGTTCAATAATGGATATCCTGGTTCCTTGTACAGTGCCTAGCATATAAGATATAGTCAATAAATATCTCCTGGAGGAAAAGTGGGGATCAAAGAGGAAGCCTAATCAATCATTATAGTAACAAAATTTCATGTAAGAAAACCTGCCCCCCCCCCCCACCAGCAGTGTCAAAACTGGTCACTGCCACTCTTCCCCAACAAAAATATACATAACACAAGTGAAAAATTTACTACCACAGGCCACCTACTAATTCTTAAAGTAGAATCCTACTAGACTAACCACCAAAAGCTAGAAGTTTATTAGCAGATAACCTGGGAACACCCTCAATATTCATGGTATGCCATCAAGGATCAACTTGGGGTTACTCTGCCTCACCAAATTTCCTAAGAATACTTACTTGTATTCTTATATAACCCATTCCTTGGAGGGTAAGTGGCAATTTCACAACCAAGCATCACCAGAATAAAAGTCATACAAATAATGGAGTTAACATTACTGTAACCAGATCAAGAGGATTAATCCTAGGCTGAAATACTATATGGTAGATACCCATAAGAACAGAAAGCATACCACAGGCATTATTAAGCCAAAATGTTCCCCACTTTGTTTGGCTACACAGCATATCAGAGAAGTAAATGCAGTATGACATACTTTAGAATAAAATATAACATCATAATAACATATGCCAACTATAAAAGAAATTTTTAATCTTAAAATATTTTAGTACTGACACAAGATAAAATGATTGTAGGTAGTGGTAAAGATAGGCATAGATGAATTTATTTAACTATAGTGGGGTTTTATCAAGTGATTTGGATAGGAGAGGCAGGGCAAGAGAACTGAGGATGTGTGCAAGAAAGTAATTATAATATACTACTAATGAATAGCACTTTTCCAATAAAAAATTAAAAAAAAAAATACTACAGATATATACAACTTCAACTAAGTTGTGGAAACCTGAAAAACAATCATCTTTCAAAATATGCTTTATATTTAAGCTTCTATAATTGGAAATGTAATCTTATATACAAAATTTTCTAAGTCATCAGTTCACTTGGAAACAGGAAAGTATTTTTAGAAAACCCCACTTCTGTATTTAGGCACAATATAAAATATAAAAGGCAAAAACATGTCATTGAACCTCAATGAAAAGTATATTCTATTTCAAATGCATTTTTTTATTTATAAAAACAGATGATTAATAAAAGCATCCATATATATTTCAATCCAAACTTACTTTGCCATATCTCTAGCCAACTGCATAAAACGTTCTCCATCAGATGGAGACAAAAGATTTAAAATACGCCTATAGCCATCCATAGCCATTTTATGATCACCCATCTGTTCATAAAGGCTTGATCTCTCCCAGAGATAACGGACATTAGTAGGTTCATATTTAAGAGCTAAAAAGAAAGGAATAATAATTAGATATTTATCACAAAAAGATGTGTGATCCATAATCTTCTCAAAAATTTAATAAACATTTTAATTCTGCAATGGTAAGAAGCGAGTTATTCTGGAATAAATCTATCTTCACAGGAACAGTTGACTAAGGTTTGATCTAAGACTAGTTAGAACCTGAATCTCCATATTATTTCATTTGGTTACTTTAGTGTGACATGAATTCTCAAGGATGTTAATTCTCTAGAACCAACACTGACCTCAGTGGGAAACTGAAAGTAATACTCATCTATCAACTTTTGTGCTATATTAGCTCACAATGTAAATAAAGTTGCTGATAAATAGGCGAACAGAGGAACCCCAAATACTTTCTCTGGCATAACTGATATGAAAATAAACACATTTCAGCCAACATCTTAGCCTAGAGTAGCACATGTAATTACCAAACAACCTATTACATAACATCTAATCAAAGTGAGAAAAATGGTTTAATTACCTTTTGTATAGCAAAAAATTGCCTGCTTAATATTGTCTTGTTCAGAGGACATTTCTGCCAGTCTAACCCATTCTTCTGTGTCACTAGGATTTAAATGTGCAGCAATCAATTCAAATTGCAATGACTTCTCCATGTCACCTTGATCCTCATATATCATGGCAAGAGTAGAGAATGGTTCATAAGCCAGAGGAGCTATAATGAATTAGAAAAATAAAATCAATTGACTGAGGGAAGCTGCTTGAGCTGATTTTGATCCCATGGTTCAAACTGTGGATCATTTTAGAATAAACTCTAAATCATTTAGCAGAATTATACAAATATTTAATGGAATTTAGAATAAACACTAAATTATATTTGCTTTATTTTACTTTCATACATGCTTAGCATTTTTCAAGTATTATTTTCTTTAAGCAAAATATAACATTTAAAACCCTATCCTCTACTGCACCTTCCTTGTGAAAAATTCCCTTTCATTAAGGCAAAGTATGGTTCAATAACTTGGTAAATTCATCCCAATAACCATTAGCCACATCATGGGAATGAATCTTCATGATCTAGCTGTCACATGAAAGTATGGGATGAACTCACAGAGGACACCTTAGCAGTACCTGACCCCAGGAGATCAAAGTGACTGACTTATCTACATTTTTGAAATACTGTTTCCAAAACAAAGTTCAATGACTCAGAATTAAAGTCAAAGATTAACACTGGGGATGGAGCTCAATGGTAGAGTGCTTGCCTAGCATGTATGAGACCCTGGGTGGAATCCCAGCACCAAAAATAAATAATAATAATAATAAATTCAATAATAAACAATTATAAGCTGAAATAAAAGAATAGATAATAATGGAAAGGAGGAACCAAATGAAATTTCCTGAAGAGTTTGGTTAATCTTACTTCTAAAGTCACAACAACAAAAGTAGTGGCCTCAAATTACCCTAAAGAATAATCTAAGAAATTATAACATCTAAAACAATCCTAGTATAACTAAAAGGAAATGCAAAAATAGTGAAAAGGCAAATTAAAATTTCATTGTTTCAGAACTACCTAAACCAATCTGCAGAGCATCAATTGGCAACAATCAAATAATAAATAATAGTAGTTAAAAAAAATCACTTTTATGCCCAAGATGTGCCATTTAGTCAAGAAATAAGAGGACAAGTTTAAATTGCATCTTTACCAAAAAATAGGTTAAAATAATTTAGCACTGCCTCATTTGGAATATGGAAGAAAAAAAAACTCACGCTTTTTTCCTTCTATATTCATAATGTGTCTGCCATTGCAAAACAGGGCTGGGGGTATAGCTCAGTGTTAGAGTGCTCGCATAGTATGTGTAATTCCCAGCACCACAAAAAAATAAATGAATATAATTTAAAAAAAATAGTACAAGTCTAAAACCCCTAAAATAAAAAATTAAACAAAAAGGAGCCTTGCAAGACTTCAAAAAATATTAATGATATCTCACTGAATCATATCCTATGATCTTCATTTTCTAGATAATAATGTGAAGTGAACGTGGCAAATTGCTGTTACCACGATCACCTCTAAGCTTCTGAATATATTTACAAATAGTGGAGTGAAATGCTCCTCCATTTGTTTTAAAAATAAGACTATTAAATTGCTATTATCCAAAAAATTCCCCACAAAAAACACCTTGTCTTATGATTTCCATGCACATCAATATTGCCTCTTCACGTTCTCCTCGAGCAAAGCGAATATTGGCTTCACCCATGAGACCTCTCAGAGCTCTGGGAAGTTTACTCCGAGGCCTCTTCTCCTGTATGGAAGAAAAATGACACCTAAATTAAAATACAGTAAAGTATTAGATATCAACTTCAATGATATTAGTAAATACAAAACATCAAGAAACTGAAAGTTTCCTTTAAAACTTTTTAATCTTTTAAATTCAGAACTAGGGACTAAATGGTTACAACTGACTCTTTAGCTTTAAAGTCTACATTGAAGTAAAAAAATCTAAAACTCGATTGCAAGAAAAAAACAGAATTATTCTGATATTCTCCAAAGAGAAGCACCTAAGAAAATGAATAATAAAAAACAAACAAAAAAACTCCCTTTCTACAGTAGAAAAGTTCAAAACACAGTAAAATATAAGCAAAAAATCAAAGTGTTCAGGAAATTACTATCACTAACTAGAACAACAAATTATTATGCAGCAAAATGGATGTATATACCAAGAAACATATTATTATGTGCTCTACTAGTGATCTTCCTTCAGGTTAGGGATGTAGCTCAGTGGTAGAGAACTTATCTAGCAAGTGTGAGGCTCTGGGTTTAATACCAGTAACACACACACAAACACACACACACACACACAAATCCTCCTTTCAAATTTATCCATTCAGAATGAAGTTGGTTTAAAAAAATATTAAGATATACTATAGACCTTCTAATAGCAAAACCATAGTACGTTTGGACAAATATGATAACTAAGATTTTATGTTAAAATTCTCTAAAAGAAAACATAAGAAATAAATAACAGCAATTGTTTCACAGTATTTCCTTTCTTATTGTTTGAACTGTTTCCCAAGTATAAAACTTTCTTTTCAATGCCTATGTCAATTTCTTACACTTTATAAATAAGTAATTTACTTTCATCATTTTCTTGGTTTCACGATTAAGAACCATCTCCAATACAAATACATCGCCTGCAGTTGGTTGCTCAGGTGTTTCCTCCTCTTCCTCCTCTTCTTCCTCTTCCTCCTCATCATCTTCAGTCTCTCCAAGCATGGAAGCAAAGACCTTATGAACTGACTTACTCACTCCATCTGATGTTTCTCCTACAGAAAGAGACATTAAGATTGGGGAGGGTGGAGAATTAAAACTTTGGAACACTCAGTGGTTGAAAGAAAAAAGTATTTTCTGGTTTTATGGAATACAATTTTCTGACCCCAGCAACATCATACTTGAAAGTAAATAGTAAATAGTAATTCACTATTTGCTAATGATAAATTAGCATCCTCCAAAACAATCCAAAGAAGAAAGTTGTCACAAAGCCATGTTTTCTGCTCTGTAAGAAAGCCAACTCCTCCTTTATGGTTCATCTGGATATATGTAGGCAAAATTAAGTGGAAAACTTAAAAAAAAAAAAAAAAAAAAAAAAAAGCAAAGAGGGAAAAAGATGTTTTTATTTGTAAGTCATAGACCCAAGAACTAAATAAGCACATGGTAGAATCCACATGGTATAGCACATCAGCTAGATGTGAGAGCTATACAGCCAAGATGCCTGGTTTCAAACTCTATCTCTATCTATCTACAGCTGTATAAACTTGAACAAATGACTGAGGTTTTCTACTAGTGCTTAGAATAGACCTGCATAGAGTAAAAACCTCACTGAATGCTACTGTTAGTATTAAAATAGCATTATTATTTCAGAAACAAATCAACCTGACATACTTCATATGCATATTAGGATACTACTACAGTAGAATGATTTTTGTATGTTCATAATGACCTTCAAAGTGATGAAGAAAGGTTAAGTTCAGAAATCATTTTTCTGTTAAATAAAGCAGAGACATGGAACACATTTTAGAAAAGTTCCAATAAAATAGTTAAAATTTTAAATATTGTATTCAAAAAACCCTTAAGCCTGTTCAGTTATACTTCAAACCCCAAAGATACTGAATAAATGAAATAGTCAATGTTTAAGGAAGAACAGACTTTAAAAGCTACATGTTCTGGCTCTTTCCACCATCATTTTGTGCCGCCATAATGGTGCACATGAATGTCCTGGCTGATGCTCTCAAGAGCATCAACAATGCTGAAAATAGAGGAAAACGCCAGGTCCTTATCAGACCGTGCTCCCAAGTCATTGTCCAGTTTCTAACTGTGAAGATGAAGCATGGTTACATTGGTGAATCTGAAATCATTGATGATCACAGAGCTGGGAAAATTGTTGTCCACCTCACAGGCAGGTTAAACAAGTGTGGAGTGATCAGTTCCACATTTGATGTGCAGCGCAAAGAACCTAGAAAAATGCCAAATAATGTGCTCCCAACCTGTTAGTTTGGTTTCATTGTATTGACAACCTCAGCGGACATCATGGACCACAAAGAAGCAAGACGAAAACACAGGAGGAAAAACCCTGGGATTATTTTTCTGGGGTTGTAAAACATACATACAATAAAATGCCTCCATGGGGAAAAAAAAAAAGCTATGTGTTCTGAACAACAAATAAATAATTATTATTACTTATTATTATTAGGAAGTCATAAACATCATATTCAAGAATTCTGAACATCCAAAACAAATATGAAAAGAAAGATGCAAAATTCATCACAAGAACAAAACAAAAATAATAAAAGAAAAATCAAATGATTATCTGGATATAAAGAATAATCTGCTAAAATCCAACATTCATTATTAATAAAAATTCTTAGTCAACTGGAAATGAAAGGGATGATCTTTACTTTGATGAAGAGTATCTACTGGCCAGTCATGGTGGCACATGCTGACCGGGGGATGGCAAGCTCCAGGATAGTCTGGGTAACTTAGCAAGACCCTGTCTCATAATAAAAACAAAAAGGTCTGGGAATGTAGCTCAGCATCACGGAGCCACGGGTTCAATCCCTAGTACTGCTGGGGAAAAAATCTTCAAAACTTTTCACAAATAGTTTATGGTGATTTACTGAAAGTTACTGAGATTGAGACAAAGATTCCTGTTGGTACCACTTCCATTCAACATTTTACTCATTTTACTGGATGTCCTAATCAAGGAAAAAAATAAAAGCAAAGATGGCAAGGAAGAAATGATCATATTATCATTACAGATGACATGATCATATATAAGTGATCCAAAAGAATCTAAATTCAAACCATCAGAATACATTAATTTGACAAGGTTGTTGGATACAAGGTCAATATATAAAAATTGTAGTATTAAATATCAGCAATGATGAATTGAATATGAAATTAAAAGACCCTATCTGTGTGATATGTAGAAAAGAAACTCCAGAGCAAGAATTTAGCAATGATATTCAGCAATGTCCAGGAAGAAATGATCCTAAAGACCATATGTTTTAATCAGTAGATTTTGCCAAAGCTTTTTCAAAAGTAACCCCTTCTATTCTGAAAACATGCTCACACTCACCAAGAGTCTTCAAAGGGTTCTGGGCCAATTCCTTTTTAGGAACAGGGAAATTTTTATCTTTAAAAACTGAGGGTATTATTTTAGCTGAGCCCCACCTCCCACCTCAATTCTTGCCTCTCTGCTCATAAAGAACTAGAACTGGACTCAGTTGACCACCCTTTTTTTTTTTTAAAGGGAAGGCCTGATGGCCAGCTTTTGTGGCCAACTTTAGGTAAAAAGGCTGACAAGCACCCAGTGGTCCCGCTGTTAGAATTGTACCTCAAAGACTAACTATAAAACAGCTGCTTATCCCCTGAGCAAATAAAGAAGGACCCGCAGATTGTAGAACTTCAGTTGCTTCTCTACTCCACTTGCAGGGCAAAGTAAGAAATTGTAATCCCAATTTCCTCCCTTTACCCCTTCTTCCTCATGTGGTCCAGGGAGGTAGAAATAAAGCTTGTTTGTTTTCTGTGTGTTCTCTCTGTGCTTATTTGTTCAAAAAGAAGAGAGCCAGTCCATATTTTTACCCCCCAAAACTAGAATTCAGTGTAGTTCTACATCAGATCCTATACATGAAGGTACATTCTAATTGATCATTCAGCATATTAGGTAAACTTGACATGGGCAAATGGATATTATGAGCTATTATCAGCATTCTGACTCTGATCAGTAGGTGTATCAATCACTAGAACTTAATAGATTTGCTTATTATTTCACCTATTAGACTCTGATGAGTTTAATTAGTCTGGGTATACTAACCAAATTTAACATCTGGACATGCAAAGCTTAGGACTGGATCCTAGAATGAGGTAGCACACCATAATACCATAATACCTACAAGTGTGAAAATACTTGTGTGTGAAGTCCCATCTGAACAGTCACTCACCTTCCAGTATGACATGGTTTGGAAGGGAGTTTGTATGGGAAGTCTGACTCACTACAATTTGGGTGAGTATAGTCTGAAATTAGTCACCAAATAAGAGGCCCAATTTAAAAAATAATGACTACAAAGGTAACCAAACAAATACATCAATTTGAAACACTTCTTCAACAAGAGGATTTCACAAAAATAACCATTATCATATATACCTACTGTTATTTATTGAGCAGCTACTATACACTGAGCATTATGCTCCTAATACACCAGGCAATAAATAATACCACTTCAATGAAAAACATGTTTTCACTGAATTACTTTGCTTAGGAATTCTTAATATTTAATGCACAAAGCAAATAATCCCAACATACCTTCATTAGCATCTTTGTCCTGGGATTTGGTAGATTCAATTCCTGATGAAGATGGAACTTCAGAATCATCTGGGTTTTCTTCAGCTGATAATTTTCCTTTTTCCTGAAGACTCTGTGATTGAAAATTAGCTTAACTGATTCCAAAAACTAGTGCAGATTTAGCTCTCCCCAAATTTAGCTTTGCCTTAATTTTTATTTATAAAACCTGGGACTAGACACCATAGGTGGATCTCAATTTCAATACTGTCAAAGCATTTCAAAGTACTTAGGGTCTGACTCTTACATCTTAAGTCATTTGAGAAAAACAAATAACAGAAGTGATTATTTCACTAATCTAATACTTTAACCGAAGACATGGGGCACTTAACAATTAGGTAAGAAACCACGAGCTAACTTCAAAATGTTCAATTGCTTTTATTTTCCCTGGGACTTCAAATAAGTGAGAAGCTATGGAAAAGTTCAGATATTTCTTGGTGAGTATGAAAAATAAAGTATGAGTGAAGATTTTGTTATCAATTTAGTTCACTCTGTGGAAGATTATACCACACCAGCCTGGGACTCCTTAAAAATGGGAGGTCAGGGTTTAAGGTTTAGCTCTGTTGTAGAGTCCTTGGCTAGCGTGGGCTAGGCCCTGGGGTTGATACCGGAAATAAGGAAAGTGGGGCCCAAAGAAGTGAGTTACCCACCAGGATCACCAACGACTTAGTGTCACACCTAGGACTAGAACTAGTCAAATATTCTGACTCCAAACTGTTCTTCCAGCTCCCATGTAACCTACCAGCATGAAGCTACCCTCAAATAAAAACTTACCATTTGGCTGAAAAAAAAAGGGGGGGGGGGGTAGGGGGAGGGGAGAGAAGTTACCACCTAGACAAAAGCTTTTCGGTAGGGGAAAATATTTTAAGAGGATCTTAGCACAGGGATGAGGGGTGAATACTGGAGTTTCGGTATTAGTAGGAAAAAGCTTCTGGGATTCCTGGGCCCACCCTATCACTGCGAAAGGGGTCATCTGGGTCCCCTACGCCTAAGTGTTTTAGGACGACAAGAGAGTGCGCATCTCACTTTCTTCTCTCGGGTTTTTCTCTCTTCTCTCCGCCTTTCGAACTCTTCAAAGGAGATTTTCCCTTCCAGGTAGTCGATGAGTTCCGGGCTGAACCCCGACATGTCTGCAGGGTCGGTTTAATCAGGCCCAAGCAAGGGAACAAAGAACAAAAAAGCGGCGACTCCGGGTGCCCGGGCCGCGGAGAGGCGGAACACCGCGTGCTCCCGGGAAACCTGCCCGGCCTGCGCCACAGCCACTGCGCTCGGGTTCCGCTGGTGCGCCCGGCCCGGGGCTTCCTTCCCCGACCCAGAGTGGCTCCCGATCCTCTTCGCAGGAGGCTATCCCCAGCCGCCTACTGCTGAAAACTTTTGGGCAGGTGGAAAAAATATGCTTCTAAGTGACTTTAAAAATCTAGATAATCTCCTTTAACAGCACGAAATTGCCTTACTCTCATTCCTAATCAGTTTCCATTTCTGAAAAATTTTTTTAAATTAATTTGATCGTTGCTGTAGTGATTTTCCCCTTTAATTTAACTACTCTTCCACGTGCATGTTTCACTTTCCATTTTGCACCTGCTGCAGAGAGCTGAAGTCCTCCCACAATTTACCTCTTAAACCACATCACCTTTGTCTGGCACCTTCAATTTTCCCATTTTCCGTAAATTCTCAAAATCTGACTTTCCTCAGGCTCCTCAGTACCTGATGAGTTCACATGCTGTTGCCATTTAGGCCATCTTTATCATGCAGAAGTACATCTGTCAACATATAAATCCTTAGAAGTGAAAGTTGCTATTCCCAATGACACCGTGTATTTTCTAGTAAGTCCTAGAACCAGGATTTTTAAATTTTATTTTTGGTGCTGGGGACTGAATTTAGGGCCTTAGGTATGCTAAGCACCCATTCTACCACTGAACTATACCAGGAGCCCTAGAACCAGGATTTTAACCCTGGTCTCTGACTTCAAATTCTATGCTTGGAATCGTGATGATACACTGTCTCTCCTTAATGAAGCTATTTTTCAACTCCTCCACACTCTGATTTGCATTTTGCCTTATATTATAACTACTTCTCTGCTTGTCCTATTCTAGAGAGACTACTTGGAAACATCTTGAGAACAGCACTAGCTGATGTGTCATGGTAAACCCTACTCTAG
This sequence comes from Sciurus vulgaris, assembly GCF_902686455.1. Classification (NCBI taxonomy): domain Eukaryota; kingdom Metazoa; phylum Chordata; class Mammalia; order Rodentia; family Sciuridae; genus Sciurus; species Sciurus vulgaris. The sequence goes on from NC_136463.1 coordinate 149,738,129, forward strand.
ACCAGTAATTTGTATTCAAAACACATTTGTGAGTTAAATTGAATGGAATTGAAAGTGCCTTTGGAACTTTGGGCAAGGGAGTTGAGGTATGGAGAATGTAGCTCAGTATGTAGCTAAGGTTAGAGACAAGTTACAGGGAGTCTGCCATCTGACCATCTTCATGACAATCCAAGTGAAGCTAAGCAGCAGTAGAATCAGAATCAGAGGCCAGGACCTGCAAAACCAGGACTACTGGGAGAGAAATATCTCACAGGTAGAAGTTATACCCTTTCTCACGAGGAAGGATCCTTAGAGTCCTACCAGGGACTAAAACATGAAAGGTGAACAAGTTAATGTAATCCACAGAAATCATTTGTGGGAATTTTCCCCTGAAGTTTTCCAGGCACTTAGCATCTGCAGCTAAGAAGTCAAGAGTCGCTAGTCCTAACTCTCCTAGGGAAAAAGTAGAGAATCAAAGCGTGAAGGAATGGTAACTTGGTAAAACACTGTAAGACTCAGATGGTTTCGATTAGCTTGTTTTATTGTTGGATACCTAGACTATGGGAATAACAAATCTGAGGGTACAGATTTCTGTTAAAGAAGAAGGGAGCAGTGCGTAAGGGGTGGGAGGAGAATATTGATGACAGGAAAGTTCTTTTAGAAGTCAGAAAGTAGTTGAGTAATTTGAACTTTTAATCTTTCTGTTTTTCTTTTTCCCACTTCCTTGTAGTGATTTGTCGTCTGGTGAGTCAGCGGCATCCACATTACCTTGAGACGAAGCAGAATTGTTACAGCAGTAATGAAAATAGCAAGAAGAAACATTATGCTCTTTTAGGCTGATTTTTGAGAATCAAAATGGGAAGTCTGAAAGAAGCAGAGCATTGAATTTATACCATAACAAGAGAATCTTAAGAGAGTACAGAGAGAAGAGATTACTCCGTTCTTTCTTGGAGCCAGGAAGAGCTGTGTTGGGGAGACCATTTTTTCCAAGAACTTCCACTTTTCTGCAAAAGCTTGTGGTAACTTTCTCTTTGTAGAGGAAATATGCTTGAAAGTAGAGATACTACCTCCTGTTGGGACAGAGATTTGTTTTCTAATTCAGTATAATAAAGATAATGTTTCTTTCCAGGCCAGAGTTTGGCATTTTTGCTAGCAGCCCCATTTTAAGAGTAGGAATGTCCTAAGTTTGGAGCTCCTCACCTCTGGCACAGACCCACTTGTGCCCAGCATGCCCCTGAACCCACATTTGCATGCCCTCCTTCAATACTTGGGGGATGAGCAGAATCCATATGAATGTAAAATTCATGCTGCCTGTCACATCGTGAGTCATAAAGTCAATGATCTCAGACCCAGGAGTTTCATGTGACTGCCTGGATTGATGAAAATGTAGGAGGCTAATGTGTAGCTTTCAAATATAATACAACCATACACTCTCCAAAGCCAGACTAGATCTGAGACAGAGGACAATGGGCCATGTCCTGGGAATGGGGCCCTCAGTGAAAAGAAGTGGGGTCCATGTTGGGAGGCTGCCAAGGACCTAAGTAGAGAAGTACCATACACCCCTTGAACATTTGCAGAACATTTATTTCCATTCGAGGAGACACTACAATTTTGTTATCCTGGCAATAGTTCTCTTGCCCAGGGGTGGTGTAGAGACCAGGGGTGTTAAGAATTGACACAAAGTGAAGCCTTCCCCAAATGCCAATAGCACCACCATTATGGAACTCAAGTCAGTGTGGAGAAAGGGCTGCCGTCAACAGCTACTCATTGTGACAAATTTAGCAGCTGAAGGATGCAAGCTCTTGCCTAAATCTTATGTGGATGTCTTTCCTTTTCAAAGGTCCTAAAGCTGATAAGCACTCCCTTTGTGGTAGTCTTGACACCCAGTGCTGGAGTGGTGGTGAGAAAAGGAAAACCACTGGTACTTGGAGTGAACCTCAACAGCAGTGAAACACTCCCAACCTTATAAAAGCTTTTATAAGGAATGGCTTATCAATAATTATATTTTAATGGGAAAAAATAATTGTGTCAACTAAAAGCAGCTTCCATTATTACGGTGTGAAGGATAGCAGAATAGTGCACCATTACTTCAATGTAACAAGTATTCATTAAGCACTTACTACATGCTACACATTGTGCTAACTGCTAGAGAAATAAAAATGGATTAGACATGATCTCTGCTCACCAAGTCCTCACAACACTCTAGGGAAAACAGACACATACACAACTAATTATAATAAAACATATTAAACCAGACAGAATTTGCTCTTACACAAATAATTTATTCTTGATATTCAATATTGATAATCCACAAAAAACTGTTTGGGAATGTACAGATTGCATTATTAGGACATTGATGTTCATATTCCAGTAGAGTTCCATTTGTAGGAATCACAGAGAAAATGATATAGCTATCTATAATGATATAGCACAGGTAGCTATTCCAGATGAGAATGTGGGAATTACAATAATTCAGAACACACTGACGAGGAGAGGAGGTTGGTTGGAAAAGAATAGAAACCCTCTTGTTTCTCCTCTCCCTTCTTGTGTCCCAGAGACTGAGGACTGGAAGTAGCTAGAATATTTGGTGTAGCACAATGTCAACCTCTGAACATACTAGCATGAGAGCATCTCCCAGGGACCTCAGTACCTCCTAGAATCCCATATCTCCTTGCTTCCATTTCTACTTACTCTTATTTAGTATGAAACTCAGACTGTGAGTTCTTAAGGAAAACATCTAATCTGGAAGATTATTATCTCTTTTCAACTTATGATGTCTTTTTTTTCTTATGATGCTATTGTAAGTCCTACAAATCAATGCAGTGCCATACATCAGATTTGTTATAGAAGGAAAAAAAAAACACTCCAAAATATGCACATAAGTCACATAATACCAAAGGTCCAGATATTTACATATAAATCTGGATATGTAGAATGAAATCATTACAAATTGACAAATAAGCATGGAGGAGAAATAACACACAGAAATTTAGCCATGACCATGGCAGAATAGCTCTAAAGAGAAGCTGCTTCTGTAATTTCAAAATGGCCAGATTCCTGAAAGAACAAGAAATGTTATAATGAAATAGAAAATGAAGACAAAGACAACCAATTCAACATATTTCAATGAAAACTCTTTTTGTTCCCTTTTTTTATATTAGATGTTAGGATTAACTAACTATCGAGCTCATAATTATGAAATATACTCCAAATCAGAAGATCTGCTTCTTTCACAAATTTGAATAATTCCTATATTACCTTATTCTATGCTCACATGAAAGTATGTATTTAGTATTTCTGTGATATTTTCCATGAGGTAGAGATTGTATTTGCAATTTATAGATGAAGAAACTGAGGCTTATAATCAATTTATATGCCTCACACTCAAGTAGGAACTATGGTATTAATGATTATTCTGTTTTAGTGTTTGATACCCTGCAGTCTATGTATGAAAAATAGTCAAGGAAAACCTTCATTAATATCTTTCTGTTTATTCCATTATTTCATTTTAGGCTAGTATTCAAGTTCATATTTTACATAGCAAATTGCATCTTTTTTAGAATAAGGATCTTTTTTTTTTAATCATCACATTTAAGAGAACTAATAATGAAAACCCTTTTACAAATACAATGAAACATAACAATTGTTATGCTTCCTCATAATTTCACCAATATAACTATGGAAGAATGGGAAAAAATTTTAATTATAATTTCATTCTCTTTATCATTTGGCCAGACACCATGCTAATGTACTAGAACCTTAATGTATTTTCTTGAAACATACCATAACTGCTGTTTTTTAAATGGTATATATAGAATGCTAATGCAATAAGAATACTAAATTCAAATCTTAAACATAATACTTCCTTTTTCCAGTGCTGGGAATTGAAACCAGGGCCTCATGCTTGCTAGGCAAACATCTACCACTGAACTACACTCACAACCCATAAATACATTTTAAACTTTTACTTGTGAGAAAAATGCCATCTTTCCTATTATTTTACTTTGTTTTTCTCTAATAAGGAAGTTCAAGTTCAATGATATCCATAATACTTTCTCTTCAAAAGAACCATTCTTTTAACTTTTATTATTTTTTATTTAACCCAACTGCTCAATTTGATATATTTCTTTATGTATGATTTTTTACATAATTATATGACCTGGTCCAAAAACTATATAGTTAGGAGTGTGTGCTATTTCATTAATTTAATCATTCTATTAAGAATAAAAATCCATTATTTTAATATATGTCTCCCTAGAAACTTATGCTTAAAAAATTGTAACTATTATTTTTTTAAAACTCATACTAGAAAATACCTGAACCAAATTCAGATGTTTAACCATGATGAGTATTATCAGAACTAAGCACTTTTTTCTCTGAGAAAAATAAAATCATTTTTCAAATAAATACTTTGAAAATCTCTATTTTATGACTGATTTGAATGTTTGGATAGATCTTGAGAATAAAGGGACAACTTTTACCTGAGCTCAGAGAAAACTTTCAGCCTCTGAGGTAATTGGGAAGGGAATTTTTCTGCTCTTCATAGTCTGCAAATGCAGAAGCTAAAAGTTCTGGCTGGAAAGAGAGAGGTCTGGGATTTTCATTCATGGAGAACGTATTTGGAAATCTCCCAAGATCAAGACCTCTGCCCTTAAAATATGCCTGAAGGCTTCTGAAAAACTAAAGAGAGAAAGAAAATATTCATTGCCCTATGTAAATAAAACAACACTACTCAAAGATGAATTTCTTTTCCTCTCCTTCCCCCACCCCAGCCACCCCCTGAATTGGCTACTCTAGAAAGCAGGAGGCTGAAAATCCAGAAATAAAAGTTTAAACTTCAACTGTTTCTCATCCCCTCCTCCTGCCATCTTTCTGACATTTCAACCCTAAACAAGGTCATTCACCATTGTGGATGAAAAAAAAAGAGGGAGGAATGTCAATCATAATAGCACCAGAGGCAGGATTCATTGTGAGCCATCTCAGAGTACTGAGGTCAGAGATAAAACTGAACTCCACACTTAATATTAAGCTGGATGTCTCCTCTGCCTGAAGGAGAGAGCCCAGTTGCTGCCCTGGGCAGTAGTTCTTTTTTAAGAAAGGATTTTTCAGATTCTGTTTAGGAAACAAACACATAGAAGCTGTGCAAAGCTGGTTTAATTGTTATAAGCCTACACTTCACATCAATTCTTTAGACAAACAGTATTTTAAAACGTTTTTATTGTGTTTGGCATACTTCAGAATTTTTACAGGTCTTTTGAATTCTATTTTCTAGATAACTGTATGTTGAAAATATACTTAGAAAATTGATAACTCTGCAGGGTCCCTTTCCAATTTTTGCAATTAGTTTTGCAAACGTTGATTATATGATAACCTATATTATTAGTTCAATTTATGATGGGCAAAAATCAGTTCCCTGTTATGCTTCACCATTGAGCTGTATCCCCAGCCCTTTTAATTAATTTTTCGGTACTGGAGATTGAACCCAGGGAGATTTAACCACTGAGCCACATTCCCAACTCTTTTATTTTTTAATTTTTGAGACAGGTCTCTCTAAGTTGTTTAGGTCTTCGCTGCGTTGCTGAGGCTGGCCTCAAACTTGCAATCCTCCAGTGTCAGTCTCCCAAGTCACTGGGATTACAGGTATCTGCCACCATGTCTGGCCTCTATTTATTTTTTGAGAAAGAGCCTCACTATGTTGCTGAGGCTGGCCTCAAACTTGTGATCCTCTTGCCTCTGCCTCCCAAGTAACTGGGATTACAGGCACATACCACAATTACATTATTTCGTGTATATATTAGGAATCAAGGCTATAAAGTCAATGTGCATATGAGACATTTACAAATGTAATGTGCTATGTATGTATAAGATCATTTCTAAATATAAATGTTTCTCCTTACAGAAATAAACATGAATTGGCCAGAGAAACAATACAATGCCAACCACTAAACTAGCAAAAACCTGGACCTGTCTTTGTGGAAATTCTCAACCCTCAACTGTAGCCTCCGCTCAACTGTGCCCTACAACATAGAACACAGTATGCATAAGTTCAGAGAGGTGCCAGTTCCACCCTATAGGCAGCATGCCCCAGATGTGTTCTTACCAGATCACGATTTCTGGGGTTGCTGAGTGACTTCCACTTGTCTTCATTTCTCAGCGTGGCTCCATGCACATGCCCAGTTAGCACCAGGGCAACACACAGCAGCAAGAAGGATGCTTTGGACATGGTGCAATGAAGCTGAGTAAAAGGAAGATCAGGGAGCTATTGATGGTCAGAGAGAGAGAGAAAGAGGGAGAGAGAGAGTCAGAGGAGAGAGGGAAAGAGGAAACATCTATAAAGGCAGAGAAGGAAGGAGAAATTATTATTGGTTCACCTAAATTTTGCAACCATCTTTTTTCCATATTCACTTATAGATGAGGCCCTCCAAATCCAGGTGACTCACTTAAAAAAGTCCATGATAAGGAGAACATTATACAATGGTGAGCAGAGCAATTATGAATATAACCTAGAAAGTCCATGTATGCCTTTTTCATCTTTGAACAAATGCACACTTTGCTGTCTCCAAAGAAAGCAAGTTTTACAGCAAAACCTTAAATTACTTAGGTCTTAAGATAGCAGCCTTAAAAAAGAAAAGAAAGAAAAAGAGAAAAATTTACTTCAGATACCCTACACTAAGAAATGCTTCTGACATACACATCTGAGAAAGAGAAATGCATCCCATACCTCTATGAATACAGACTGTCTTTCCACCCCAATATGTGAAATGAAAATGGAAACACAAAGGGCAATAAAGCTTACCAGGAGCTTGGCTTTGGCTGGCCCTTGTAGGTAATCCTGCCTACATTCTGCAAGACGATTCATAGGTACTTATAACCAGTGGATCAGCTGCAGGTGGGAGTCAGTGACGTGTGCAGAGGGATTTCAAAAGTAATGATCCCATTTTCATCCATGGCACAAAGACCCTTGAGAATCAGATCTGCGAGCTTCTTCAGGAATAGCCTATTTATCTTACAAATGCAGCAGCCTCTCCTTTAACCACTGAACATTTTATAAAACACGGGAAGCACTTCTACACAGCAAAGTGCTTTCTCCTTTTTCACATTTAAGAAAAGGTATATACATAGCAGCCGGGAATATGATGATCCCACCTAATAGAATGTTCTTTTGGAGATATCAGTTTTCAAATTAATAGCACTTTTTGAACAGGAAATTCTATTGCAAGAGACAAAATTGTTCTTTTTGGCATACACCTTGTATTTCTTCTTAGAATCCTGAGAAGCTTTACAAGTTTGAAATAGTCGCATGGCTTATCATAATACCTCTTCAAAATGGAGCAAAAATATAGCATGGAAAAAAGAAAAATTACTCTACCTACAGCATCGCCTTACTGAATAAATCCCATCTGTTGAAAATGGCAGGGTTGAGAAATTAGGCTTGATGTGATATAAAGTTGCTTTGGTTCCAATGATTCAGAACAAAATTTTGGATAAGCTCATTCATTGCTGTCGAGGCTGGTGCTCTTCACTGGAAATTAGAACATTTACCTATGGTTTCAGCCTTGCCATCCTGACCTTGGGGGCAACTCACTATGACCATCATTTGTTCATTTCCTTTATTCATTAAGTCAATGAATTTACTGAGTGCCTACTATGTGCCAGGCATTGTGCGGATAAGATGGTTAAGAAGGATAAATACAGTCCTTGCCTTTAATGGTCAACCAGACTTTCACCAGATCATTAGACTATAACGTGTAAATATAAATGATGCTAATTTCTGTGAAGAGAGATATGATTCAGTCTCCAGGTCAGGGAAGGCTTCTGTGAGAAAGTGACCATCGATTAGATGTTACCTAGGCAACCTGAGGTAGATAGAGGGAGAAGAGTTTCACACAGTGGCTAGCCGTACAGAAAAAACTGTGGCTAAAAAGGAACATTGCACATCAACTGAAAATAAGTTAGTATGCCAGGAGGAGAAGAGGGAATAGGGGGAAGCCTGATGTGAAGTGGAACCAAGAGACAGATTATGATCTTTCTGCTGCAAGCAATGCTAAGTGATAGAAATGTTTTAAGCACCTAAATGGTTTCATGAGATGAATTTTTTACGATTATTCTGGCTACACTGATGAAGACAGACTGAGCTTAAAAAAAAAAAAAAAAAAGAAGGATGTACAAAGCCAATTAGGTGGCTACTGCAGGTAGTCCAGCTAGGAAAAGATATTAGCATAGATTAGGGCACCATTGGCACAGAAGCAGAGATATTTAGAAGGGATTGGTAATGTACTGCCCACCATGGTGGTGGTGTATAGGGAGAACTAGGGGAAGGGAGTTTCAAAATTAATCCCCAGGTCTTTGGATTCTGTAGCTAAATGGATCACAGTGCCATTCACTGGGATATCGAACACAGGGATGGAGGAGAGAAGATCATGATTGCACCCATTTACAACACGTTGAACTTGAGGATTCTTTGAGATCTCCAAGCAGCATTGGAGAGTATGCAATGGCTACACAATGTAGTTCTGAAACCCAGAGGAGAGGTCTCAGAGAGAAATATAAATTGGAGTGGTTGACATAGACATGGACGAGATTAGCTCAGTAAGGTTCAGAAAATGATCAGAAAAAGGCCTAGGACTTGATCTCTGAGAAATTCTAATATGTAACAACCATATACAGGATTCTACAAGAGACCCTGGACTCTCCAATGAGAAGGTGGGCCCTCTCAGAAAGGAGAGGGACAGTGTGCCTTTCCTGCATTCCTGTGTTATTAGAGATCCCAGAGAAGTTTCCAGAAGTCCTGCCCAGGCCTCTTCCTGACTTTTGATTGATAGTAGGGTGACATCAGACTTTCAAGTTCCCACTGCCATGACAACTCTAGGTCACTTTGGCCCATGCTGACTAATTCTAATTGGATTCTTAACCATAAATTCTTACAGATTTTATAGTTAGGAGGAATTATCCTTATCTCCAAGTTTTGAGTTTTGGGATCTGGTCTGTGAAAAGGGTCACAAAATCTCCTCCTTCAGGGTAACTTGGATTCCTCCTATCAACAATATCTGGGGCCTGCATTTTACCTGCAAATAACAAGTTGTTTGCTGAGAAATGTGACATATCCTGTTCACTTAAGCCAGGCAGGGCTGCAGGTAAATTATTTCTTAGAAAAGAAAGCATCTCATGAACTATGTGATCCTGCAGTATGTACAATTGGAAAAATGAGAGATTACAGTCTATTTATGTATGATCTATCAAAATGTATAAATGCATTCTACTGTCATGAACAACTAATTAGAACAAATAAAATTCAAAAAACTTTTTTAAAAAAGAAAGGAAAGCAGCATAGTAGGCTCAATTTACAGAATTCTTCCCTTAACCTTGTTTTCCCACCACCCACATCTGTCTGTCCCCTATCAGTGGGGGACCCCAGGATGGCATGGAAACAAAAGTGCTTCACGAGGGGATGAATTGGACAAAATGAAGCCTGAAAGGGGTCAGTGGAACACTAGAGCTGTTTGGGTAGGTGGGGGAAAAGTCATACGAGAAGGGGATAAAGAAAGATAGCCCGGCAAGCTCTTGAGGAATTTAGCTGTGACAGGAAAGAGCAGAGGCAGCAACGAGAGAAAGTGGAGTCAAATGAGGGTGTCCTTGTAGTTTTTAACGTCAGAGCCTAGTTTGTTTAAACATCAGCAGTTAAGTGAGTAAAGGAACATTCTGGAATTTCATCACTCTCCTTAAAACTCCAGGACTCTGAAGTTAACACCTGATAAGACTCAAGGACTAAATTGTTAATGAGATTACAGCAAATTCAATTCACCAAAAACTCTTTAGATGATGTTCACTCTTACTTTCCTGGGGCCTAGAACATTGAGCTCAATACGCAGGCAATGTGATTTTTAAACAGAAGAGAGCAACTGAATAAACTAGATTTTCATAGCCATTGATCATGAATAACTTCTAGTTTTCGTTCCATTTTTATAAAACACAGCTCATTTGTTCTCCCATTTCCCCCAGCATTACCAGGAAAAAGGAAATCTATCAGGAGCTCAGCAAAGGAAGATTTAATGTTCTCCCTTTTCAGAGCTCCCCACTTGAGAAATATTTATAGTTTCTTATAGTAGCAATGGACAACAGGCCACAATTACATACGATAATCCAATTCATAAACACCAGGGTCCCCCTGATTGTTAAAATAAATGTTTGATTTATTTATGGATTGACTTTGGAACCAGGGATTGAACCCAGGGGCACTTAACCACTGAGCTACATCCCCAGTTCTTTTTATTTTATTTTGAAACAGGCTTTCACTAAGTTGCTTAGAACCTTGCTAAATTGCTGAGGCTGGCCTCAAACTTGTAGTGCTCCTGCCTCAGCCTCCCAAGTCACTGGGATTACAGGTGTGTGCTACCACACCTAGCAGAAATAATATATTTAAATAAAACAAGTTTCAAAAATTTCCTTTGCTTCTTATTTTTAAATCTGTTTTAAAGGGTTGAGAAAGAAAGGGAGAAAGAGAGAGAGAGAGAGAGAGAGAGAGAGAGAGAGAGAGAGAGAGAAAACATTTCAGGTTCCCAACCATTAATTTCCGGTCTAAATGTTTTCATTCGATTTCTTCATTAAAAACAAACAAACCAACCTTTGGACTTTACAGGCAAAAAGGTGCTTCTCCACCCAGAGGCATCTGAATGATTTTTCTTTGTATTTTTGTTTTTGACAGTGGGTAGATTTCAAATTGCAGGTGGAATAAAGAGAATAAGAGAGGTGAGAGGTAAACCTCTTGCAGTGCACAGAACAGAAACGAAGAGCTCTGGATCCAGGGAGAAATAGTGACTGGGAGGAACAGGAGAGGAGAGGTCATAGCTCATACCCTGGTCCTATGAGACCCTGGGGAGGTGAGAGAAGACCTGGAAACTGCTGAAATTCTCATATTCTCTCTCTCTCTCTCTCTCTCTGTCTCTCTCTCTCTGTCTCTCTCCTCTCTCTCTCTCTCTCTCTCATTGTTATAAGGGCTTCGAGTTAAGAAAACCCATGGCATTCTCAAACAGCTCCACAATAAGGCTCGCCACCTGTCCCTTTCAGCAGCATCAACACTAGGTGTCAGTGTCTCTGACTGCATAGAGTTGGCCCTCAGATTCTGGCTCTTCCGTAAGCCACGGAGAATCCCTGTTTTATTCTTTGCTATCACCAGTTTTGTTTAAAAATGTTAAGGGGAACCCAGCATGGTGGTGCACGCCTGTAATCCCAGCTACGAGGGAGGAAGGAAGATCGCAAGTTCAAGTTCAGCTTGAGCAATTTAGCACTTAGCAAGGCCCTGTCTCAAAATAAAAGGGCTGGGACTGTATCTCAGTGGTAGAGCACTCCTGGAATCCCCAGTACTGCTAAATAACTATATACGTTCATAAGTAAGTTAAAAGGGTATATTAAAAAAGGAAAAAAAAAAAAAAAGATCTTCTTCTGCATGTTATAGCTGTTTTTACCTCAAAAAACCAGAGTGTGAGCCAATCCCAGAAGCCTGAGACATAAAGGGAAGAGGCCTCACTAAGTGGGATGGCCATCCTTCCTTGAGAGCATTGACTGGCCTCACAGCCTCTGCTCTCCTCAGGTCTTCATTATCTCTGGATGGGTTAGAGCAGCAGACTCCCTTTCACCCTTCTCTCGTCTTATTCATAGCTACCAGCCTTCCCTAAACACAGATGCCACAATTTCAGCTAATCAGAGAAGACTAACCAGCACATACCTTTAAACCCTGCCCTAAGGTCAAGCTATCTCTCCTACAAGAAAGAGGAAGGAATTGAGGCAACAAAATGTAAACACCATGACAATCATGCTTGAACTGAAGCCAGCTGGCAGAAAGTAAACAAGAAGTTAGACATATAGACTCATGCGGGGTCCTCGTTCATCTCCTGTTGCTCAAACTGAACATCTGAGACTCAGTAATTCATAAAGAAAACAGGTTTAATTTTGCTCACAATTCTGGAGACTGGGAAGTTCAAGATCAGGTGTTTTCATCTGGTGAGGACATTGGGCTGTGTTAACTCGAAAGTAGGGGCACATGCGAAAAACAAATGGGGACAGCAGGACTCCTGTGATAGTGACCCGTTCCCTTGAGAAAAGCTTTCATCCATTCGTGAGGGTTCCACCCTAATGACCCAGGCACCTTCCAGTAGACCCCACCTCCCAATACTGCCACGTGGAGGAATTAAGTTCTAACACATGGATTTTGGGGGAAACAGTGAAACCATTGCCTTCCTCTGCAGCCTCCAAAATTCATGTCTTTCTCATGATGCAAAATGCATTCATTCCATCCGAATTGCCTCAAAGGTCTCAACTCATTCCAGAATCAACTTTAAAGTTTGAAGTCCAAAGTCTCACAGAAACTCAAGCAAAATTCCATCTGTGAACCTTTAAAACCAAAAGTTTTCCAATATACATGGTGGAATAGGCATAGGGTACATATTTCCATTCCAAGAGGGGAAAATTGGCCAAAATATAGGGGTAATTAATCCCAAGCAAGTCTGAAAACCAAGAAGGCAAACATTAAGTCTTAAAGCTGAAGAAAAATCCATCATTCTATGCAGCCTTCTGGACACTTTGGAGGTTGAGCCCCCAAAATGTTGGACAGCCCCACCTCCTGGGCTTAGCTGGGCTCAGACTGTGCTTTTTTTTCCCTTGGGTTGGAGTTGCACACTGGCGCCTGCAGCTTTTCCAGGTGTGTGTTGCACGTTGGTGGTGGTTCTGCAATTCTGGAATCCCAAGGGTGGCCCCACTCCCATGGCCGTACTAGGCATTTTAGGGAAGATTCTGTGGGAAACCTGCTCTTGGAATAGATTTCTCTCTGGAGCATCCTTTGAAACCTAGGCGGAGCCATGGTTTCTCCATGGCTCTTACATTCTACACACCTGCAGAATTTGCCCCCAAGACTTCCTGCTTGATCCTCTCAGGAGGAGGCACAAGCTGCACTTGGGCCACTTGAGCCACTGCTGAAGCAAAGGAGCACTGCACCAGAATGCAAGGAGCAGAGTCCTGAGGTGGCCCTGGGTATGGAGCCTGTGGAGGGTGTGTCCAACTAGTCCCCCAAAGTCACTCTGTCTCCTAGTGCTCTGGGTCTGTGCTGGGAGAGGCAGCACTGATGATCTTCAAAATACCTCCGGGACCTTGTCCCATTGTCCTGATGAACAGCACCTGGCTCCCTTGCAGTTGGGCTGATATCTTCAACAATGGTCACTTGGACACACTCTTAGCATTCTCTGCCAGACATGCTTCTTCACTTTTTACATGGCCAGGCTGAATATTTTTCAAATTTTTATGCTCCTGTTTCCCTTTTAATTATACATTGTACCTTTAGATCATCCCTTTGCTTTTGCTTCTCAACATATGTAGTAAAAAGTAACCTGTGGTAGTTACCTCATTCCTTCAACAAAACGCATTAATCCATTCCTGAGGGCTCCACCCATGACCTAAGCGCCTCCCACTAGGACTCTCCTCCCAGTTCTACAGCATTAAGAAAGTGAGGTTCCAACGTGAATATGGGGGAGATACATTTAAAACAGAGCACAGAATATCTTAATAACTGAACTCTATAAACTGGATTTGAGAACCAAGTTCCCCTGTCATATCAGATCATATTGACATCTCTAGAATTACAAAAGAAGTAAAGGATTCTTCCTAAAATAAGGAGGCTATTTTTATTTGTTTGTAGTTCTGGGTATTAAACCCAGGGTGCTCTAACACTGAGCTACATCCCCAGCCATTTTTTTTTTTTTTTTTTTTTTTTTTTTTATTTTATTTTTAAATTCTGAGACAGGGTCTTGGGCAGTCATTGAGGCTGGTCTTGAACTTGTGATCTTCCTGACTCAGCCTCCCAAGTTGCTGGGATTATAGGCATGTGCCACTATATCTGGCAAGGCTGATTCTAAGGGTTTTATAAACAGATTTTCAACAGGAAGACGGGTTTTTCAGCAGAAACTAAGGTGGCTGGCATCACTTTTGGCTTTGCGATGATCTTAGAGCAGAGACAACTGAAATTTACTAATTACTCACTAGCATTATGCCTACTTCTCCCAGCTTCTTGACATCCTAAGATAAAGTCTAAACTCTTGATAATGATGTTAAAGTTCTCAATATGACCTAATCCCACCATCTAGACACTGGATCTCTCCAGTGACCATCATCAACACTCATACCTCAGTGACATTGAACTTGCTGTTGCTTCTACCTGGAAGGTCTTCTCCAATCCCTGTATGCTTCTCAGAATTTCTCCTTGTCCTTCAAGGCTCAGAGAGAATGTCACTTCTTTTGAGAAGACCACTTAGTCATTTCCACAGCTCTCACCACATTGAGTTAATGTAATAGACTGAATGTACTCCCCCAAAGTTTGTAAATTGGAGACCTACACAATGCGACTGTATTAGAAGGTGGGAACTTTGCAGGTGTGAGGTCATGAGGAAGAGCTCTGATGAATGGGCTGTCATAAAAGAGACCTTGGAGAGTCTCTGGTGCTTTTCCCAACTTGTAAGAATTCAGTAAGAAAACAACCATCCAAAATCTAGAAGAGGATTTTAACCTGAACTTAACCACCTTGGCACTCTGATATCAGACTTCCAATTCCCGCAACCGTGAGAGATAAATCTCTGTTGTCTGGCAAGTCACTAGGGTACTTTGTCACAGCAGCTAAAACAAGACAATTGACCGAATTACATTTGCTTCCGCATATCTCATGGTTCACAAGGTGAACTCCTTGAAGTAGGCACAGTGTCTTTCTTTTTTTTTTAATCATTAATTCTTCAGAGTTGGACATAATACATAATGTCTGTCATAGAGGGTTATATCACCAATGTTTACAGAATTAATGATTGTTTAGGTAGAATTTGATCTTAGATTCTTATTATGTTCTTTTGAAATTTGAGCCTTGTTACACATTTCTGTTTAGCATAGTTCACCTAGAGACTAACATAATGTCAAATTTTAATAAAGATCATTCTAGTTGGCCAGTAAATATTTGTCAACTTGACTCGAATATCATCAATGGATGAGTAAAGTACAAACAAATATTTGATCTAGTGCTTCCATACAAACTAGTGGAGACTGGGGGATCATGACACTTATATGACCACGTACACTTTCTACTTTAATTGTTCTGTATTTGAGGGACTAGGACAGAGATACTTTGCCCAAGACCAAAGATGACACAGGTAGGAAATCCATTCAAGAAGAAACACATATTCAGCGAGCCAGCCATGGTGGCGCACGCCTGTAATCACAGTGACTCAGAAGACTGAGGCAGGAGAATCCTAAGTTCAAGCTCAGACTCAGCAACTCAGCAAGACCTTGCCTCTAAATAAAAAAATAAATAAATAAAAATAAAAATGATTGGGGGTGTAACTCAATGGTGGAGTGCTCTGAGGTTCAATCCATAGTACAAAATATATTTTTTTTTCTTTTCTTTGGAATAATAGTTCCTCAATGAAACGTTCTCCCCTAAGTTATCAGTGAAAAGCACCTTGAGAGTTCTTGCCTCTTCTTTTGTACCTTTTAAATAATTATCTAGATGTTTGGCTCATCACCAAATTTTAAGGTTGGCTTGCCCTTCTGATACAATAAGCATGGTATTTATTAGGTGGTTTTGTTAGCTATCATTGTTAATTTTCACAGCCCAATATATAGACCACATGCTTCTTGTTTTACACATTGGGAGTGGGTTAGGGAGGGAGGGTTATAACAGAAGTTTCCAACTGGTTTCTTAGCTTGTTACTTGGTGTAAATCTAAATGTGTTTCCTTATGAGTCTGGGACTGGTGTGCATTTCAGGTTTCAAAAGGGCTAGAAAATATATGAGCAACAGTTCTATGAAATGATCCTTGTTTCCGAGATGATCCTGGTTGCAGTGAACCTGGGAGTGCAGATTTAAACTTCAGATTCTCTCAGGATTTGGGCTTCCTAGGACCCATGTTACCCAAAGTACTCTAGGGCACTGGAAGATGTGGTAGACTGAAGATGCCTCCCCGAAGATATGGAGCCCTAATACTTATCAATGTTATCTTATGGCTTGGATGTGAGGTGTCTCCCAGAAGCTCACGTGTGAGACAATGCAAGAAGGTTCAGAGGAGAAATGATTGGGTTGTGAGAGCCTTAACCCGATCAGTGAATTAATCCCTGATGGGGACTAACTGAGGTAACCAAAGGCTGGTAGGGTGTGGGTGAAGGAGGTAGGGCACTGGGGGTGGGACTTTGGGGTAAATATTTGTATCTGGCGAGTGGAGTCTCTCTCTCTCTGCTCCTGATCACCATGTGAACTGCTTCCCTTTGCCACTCTTCCACCACGATGTTCTGCCTCACCTTGAGTCCAAAGGAATGGAGCCAGCCACTTATGAACTGAGACCTCTGAAACTGTGAGCCCCTAAATAAACCTTTCTTCCTCTACAATTGTGCTGCATGGGTCTTTTAGTCACAGTAGCGAAAAAGTTGACTAAAACGTGTTACTTTATTTGGGAAAAGGTTTTTATAGATATAATTAGCTTTAAGCTTTTGATATGGGAAGATTATCCTGAATTATCTGGATGCCCTCAGTGCAATCAACATTATCTCCTGTCTTTAAAAAAGAGAGGCAGTGGGAGAATCCACAGACACACAGAGGGGAAGGCAATATGAGCAAAGAACTGAGAGAGGTGCTAGTCTTCAGGACTAGAGAGATGCAGCCACAAGCCAAGGAATGCCAGCAGCCCACAGAATTTGGAAGAGGAAATGAACGAATTCTTCCCTACAGGCTACAGAGGGAACATGGCCCTGCCTACACCTTGATTTTGGTTCAGTAATACTGATTTTAGACTTCTGTCCTTCAAAACTGCAAGATAAAATATTTCTGTTGTTTTAAGCCTTCTATTTTTTGGTAATTTATTACCACCACCACACGAAAAGAACAGAGGAGATATGGAGATGTCAGGCCAGTCACAGGGGGAAGGTCCATGACTCACCACAACTGCTTTAAGTTCTATTGAACATGCTGCACTGTAGACAGAGAAGTTGGATCCAAATTCTTTATTTCCTTTTGAGAAATCTGAGCTTGTTCTGCCATTCGACTTCTAATACAAAATGGGTTTGGTTTGAAAGGTCTATTGTGAACCTGGGTTTTTAAATAGGTAAACCTACACTTTAATGCATCTTTTTTATACAAAAGGGATTAGATAAGACCCTACGCATGAGTCACATAATTTTGTAATACACTGTATATTTTAACTCATTAATAAAGTTATTCAAGTATTTGTAAAAAATACCATTTTAAAAATAGAACCACCCTAAATTTCCAGGTACGCATTTTGTATGATAAAGGAAGTAGTTTCAAAGAAGGAGAAAAATGAGGACAAGAAAGACAAGTATTTCTTTGGATATTTTGGGGCATAATCAGGCAGATGATTCTTTTAGTACTACTCATCAATTGTGAACTCTAAAATAGAACCAATGAGCTCTCATCCTAAGGAAATTTAAAAAGTCAACAAAAAACAAAACCCCAAATACTCCACCCCTTGGCAAAGGATATGGGTTCCTAGCATTCCAGCATAAAACATTACCTATTTATTTTTCACAAAATAGAATAAATAACAAACCTTTCTGCTCCACCTTAAAAAATGCATTATGTATGTCTGGCTCTGGGAATAAATTCATGAGAAACCTCAGTAACAAAGATGATTTCATCCTAAATCTTCCAACATTAATGTGCACCCAGATGTTAGTGGTTCCAGGTATCTGCTAAAAAATATTATCTGCTGACCTTTGCTTTTAAGCATTTCACACTTATTTTTAATTTAGAGCAATCACGTATTTTAGGTTCTCAAAAAAATTTTTTTTTAATTTCAAGAATGGCACATAAAAATTGTACATATTGGTGGAGTATGACATGATATTTCAGTATGTGTAGTGATCAAATCAAGGAAATTGACATATTTATCATGTTGTGTTTTAAATTCAAAATACTCTCTATTAGCTATTTTGAAATATACAATTAATTGTTGTCAATCCTAGTTGTCAACTTACTGAGCTACAGAATGTTAGAAGGTATTCCTCCTGTCGGGTGGTACCCCTGTACTTGTTAGCACACTTTCTCCATCTCTGCCTCGCCTCCCGTCCTGGCTTCCGAGAACTATGTTCTACTCTCTATGCCTACAGGATCAACTTTGTGACCTTTCACATATCTGCCTTTCTGTGCCTGACCTATTTCACTTGACAAAAGACCCTCCAGCTCCATTTATATTGCCACAAATGATGGAATTTCATTCTTTTTTACGGCTGAGCCGCATCCTCATTATGCATTCACCTGTTGATGGACAGTAGGCCGATTCCATGTTTTGGCTACTGTGAATAGAGCTGCAGTAAACCTGGAGGTGCAGATATCTCTTCGAGATTCTGATTTCATTTCTTCTGGGTACGTACCAGTAGTGGGATTGCTCAATCATATCACAGTGCTATGTCTAGATTTTTGAAGACACTCCATACTGTTTTTTTAAAATAATGGCTATATTAATTTACAATTCCAACCAATAGTGTATAAGAGTTCTGTTTCCTCCACATCCTTGCAAGCATTTTTTTGTTACTTTTGGTCTTTTTGATCAAAGCCATTCTAACTGGAGTGAGATGGCATCTCATTGTGGCTTTAATTTGCATTTCCTTGATGATTAGTGATAATTTTTTTTTTCTTAATTTTATATACTTGGCCATTTGTGTTTCTATTCAAATTATTTACTCCTTTTTAAAATCAGATTTATTTTCCTTTTATTGCATTGAGTTGTTTGGATTCATTATATATTCTGGATCCCCTGTTGGACAAATAGTTTGCAAATATTTTCTCCTATTATGTAAGTTGTCTCTTAATTCTGTTGATTGTTTGCTTTGCTGAGCAGAACTTTTTGGTTTGAATGAGAGAAAATTAAAATTCTGCTTTTACAAGATGGGTTATTTTGTGTTTTATTGTAAGTTGTACAAATTCTTTATATATTCTGAAAATGAGTCCTTTGTCAGAAATGTTCTGTCTGTAGTTCACTTGTTAATGTCTTTTAAAAGTCTTTACATTTTATGGAGGATATTTACCAATTTAAAAAATCATGGTTGATTTCTTTTTTCTAAGCATCTTTGCCTACCATTATGTCACATTTTCCTTTCTTCTTCTTCTAGTTTTTGTTTTTTTTTTGTTTTGTTTTGTTTTGTTTTTGGTACTGGGTATTAAGCCTAGGAATTCACCCACCCACAGTCAGAAAGCTTTCTACCACTGAGCTTCCCCAGACCTTTCAAAATTTCTTGATTTTGAGACAGGGTCTGAGTTGCCTGGGCTGGCCTTGAAATTGCAATCCTCCTGCCTCAGCCTCCGGAGTTGCTGGGACTACAGGTGTGTGCCACCAAGCCTGACTCAGAAACTTATTCTTGATTATGATAGCTTTAGAGAAAACTTTGAATGCATGTAATGTGATTCTTTTCAAATATTTGTGACTATTCAAAATGGTTTGCTTTTTCATATAAATTTTAGAATAAATTTCTAGAATTTTAGAAATGTATCACATTGAATTTTTGCTTGAGGTATTTGATCTATATCTTATTTTGAAGATATCCTAACAATTGTGAGTTTTCACATCAATGAATATTGTATCTCTATTTATCTTAGGGTTCTTAAAATTTCCCAAAGCATGTCTCGGGATATAGCTCAGTGGGAGGGCATGTGCTTAGTATGTGCAAGGCTCTGGGTTCTGGGTTCATCTCCAACATCACCGAAAAAAGATGAGAGAGAGAGACAGAGAGAGAGAGAAAGGGAGAAAGTTCTCTAAGTAATATTTTGTAGCTTTTGGTGTAGAGGTCCTGACATTTTAATTTATTCCTAACTACTTTATTTTTGTGGTAATACAAATGGTATTTTATAAAATTTATTTTATAATTGGTAGATGCTGTATACAGAATTTTTTGTAGATTTTTTAATAGATTTTGTGATCTCACTATATTCAATTATTGCTAGTAGTTGAATTGTGTACTTCTTCCTTTTTGATCTTTATGCCTTTTCCCACCCTCCTTCCTTTACTGTATTGACTAGGATCTCAGAACAATGTTAGAAAGAAGTGATAAGTGTGCAATCATGCATTGTTCTTGACTGTTTGGGATTTTATCATTAAATATATTTGCAGCCAGGTATGGTGGCCCACACCTCCAGAGGCAGGAGGATCACAGATTCAAGGCCAGCCTCAGCAACTTAGTGAGACCCTGTCTCAAGGCAAAAAGTAAAAGGCACTGGGGATGTACCTCAGTGGTAGAGGGACCCCTGATTTCAATCCCTAAAAAACACACAAAAATCATCTATATAGACATATATAATCATATTTATATATAAACATAATTATATATAATCATTCATATATACACAAATGTGTGTATATATCATATCTCATATATATATATATATATATATATATATATATCATATACTTTTGTGCTAGGGATTGAATTCAGGGGGGTTTAACCACCGAGCCACATCCCCAGCCCTTTTTAATGTTTTATTTATAGACAGGGTCTGGTTGAGTTGCTTGGCTCCTTGCTAAACTGCTGAGACTGGTTTTGAACTCAGGATCCTACTGCCTCAGTCTCCTGAGCCACTGGAATTACAGGTGTGTGCCACCACACCCAGCCCAAAGCCATTCTTCTTTATGGCCAAGTGTATATATACCTCATTTTATTTATCCATTCATCTTTTGATGGGCATCTACGTTGGTTCCATAGCTTGGCTATTGTTTTTAGTTTTGATGAAGACAAATTTATCCATTTTTCTTTTAGGGTTTGAGCTATGGGGATAATTTAACATTTTTATTCTATTTTATTTGTTTAAAGTTTCAACAGTTGTTTGTTAAGTAAAAACAAAGCCTAACTACAGGGGGAGAGGAAATGTCTTTAAGTTACAGTCAACATAGCTGGTTTACTTAGATCTCACATTTGTACATCTACATTTATCATATCACAGCACAAAATATCCCCCATCTTGTTCTCTCAAGCTACCAAATAAGTCAGAAGATTAATTCACACTGAGTGGGGTTTTCTCTGGATATCTGTGTAAAGGGTGAAGATGTGAATTCACTATTTCCTTGGGTGACTCTCAAAGTCTCTCCTTTCTTTTCAGTATTTTTATTTCCTTATTTTTCTTCTATTTACCAAGAATTCACATTGCAATATTTAATTGCCTATTTTTGCCACTTGTTTGCATCAGTTCTTTAAAATATTATTGCCTACGATCCATGTCATGTTCTTTGTAGAACAGAATCTAAAAGTTGTAGGTATCACACAATTTAATTCAATAATTATTTTTAAAATAGAAAATAATGAAGATGTTGGTTCCTAAGCCAATATGACAGAGGGTTGGGCCTACATTTTCTTCTATAATGTATATAATGCCTAGGTCTCTGGTATAATGCCTAGGTCCTTGGTTCACTTTGAGTTGAATTTTGTGCATGGTGAGAGATAGGGGTTCAGTTTCATTCTGCTACATTGGATTTCCAGTTTTCCCAACACCATTTGTTGAAGAGGCTATCTTTCCTCCAATGTATGTTTATGGTGCCTTTGTCTAATATGAGATAACTGTATTTATGTGGGTTTGCCTTGGTGTCTTCCATTCTTTTCCATTGTTTTTCATGTTTGTTTTGGTGCCAATTCCATGCTGTTTTTGGTACTATAGCTCTGTAGTATGGTTTAAGGTTTGATATTGTTATGCCCCTTGATTCACTTTTCTTGCTAAAGATTCCTTTGGCTATTCTGGGTCTCTTATTTTTCCAAGTGAATTTCATGACTATTTTTCTATTTCTCTGAAGAATGTCATTGGAATTTAAATAGGAATTGCATTAAATCTGTATAAAACTTGTGGTAGTATGGTCATTTTGATAATATGAATTCTGCCTTCCGAGAACATGGGAGATCTCTCCATCTTCTAAGGTGGCCTTCAGTTTCTTTCTTTAGTGTTCTGTAGTTTTCATTGCAGAGGGCTTTCACCTCTTTTGTTAGATTGATTCCTAAATATTTTATTTTTTAAAGTATATTGTGAATGGGATATTTTCCTAATTTCTCTTTCAGCTGATTCATCACTGATGTATAGGAATGCAATTGATTCAACTTCCTCAACAAGACTCCTAAAGCACAAGAAGTAAAATCAAGAATAAACAAATGGATGGTATCAAACCTAAAAGCTTTTTCACAGCAAAGGAAACAATCAAGAGCATGAAGAGAGAGCCTACAGAATGGGAGAAAATCTTTGTCACCTCCATCTCGGATATAGCATTAATCTCCAGAATATATTAAAAACTCAAAAATCTTAACACCAAAAATAAAAACAAATAATCCAATTAATAAATGGGCAAAGGATCTGAACAGGCACTTCACAGAAGAAGAAATACAAATAGTCAACAAATATATGAAATAATGTTCAACTTCTCTCACAATTAGAGAAATGAAAATTAAACTACACTGAGATTTCATCTCACTCCAGTCAGAATGGCAATTATCAAGAATACAAGTAACAATAAATGTTGGTGAGGATGTGGGGGAAAAGGCACACTAATACATTGCTGGTGAAACTGCAAATTGGTGCAACCACTCTGGAAAGCAGTATGGAGATTCCTCAGAAAACTTGGAATGGAACTACCATTTGACACTTTGTCTTATACCCACTTAAAATCAGCATACTACAGTGACACTACCGCATCAATGTTTATAGAAACTCAATTCACAATAGCTAAGCTATGGGACCAACCTAAATGCCCTTCAACAGATGAATGGATAAACAAAATGTGGTATATACACACAATGGAATATTACTCAGTCATAAAAAGAATGACTTTATGACTTTTGCCAGTAAATGAATGGATCTGGATACTATCATGCTAAGTGAAATAAGCCAATCTCCCAAAACCAAAGATTGAATATTTTCTGATATGTGGTAGCTAACCCACAATAAGGGGTGGGGAGGGAAGAATAGAAGTTCATTGGAATAGACAAAGGGGAATAAAGGGAAGAGTGGACGGATGGGAATAGGAAAGATAGTAGAATGAATTGGCCATAACTTTCCTATGTTCACATATGAATACACCACCAGTGAAACTCCATATCATGTACAATCTCAAGAATGGAATCCTAATTACAATAAGTCACAATCCATGTATGTATGTAAAAATGTACTCTACTGTCATGTATATCTAAAAAGAATAAATAAATAAAGATAACTGAAGACCATAGAAAACAACAATAAAAATTCAGTTGCCAAATTGGAGGATATTATACATTTGGAAGTATTCTATTTTGTTTCCATGACCTAAAATTTCTCACTTAAGGAAATGGACTTCATTCCTTAACATTTCTCATATCTTTCTCTGCTAGACATGGAAGCAAGTTTTCTGACAAATTTGTCCCAGGGGAACAAAATAAATGCTTTCCTGAAATGGAACGTAACTCCTCCTTAAGTATCAGTGTGGGAGCCCAGCGCCATTCTACCACTGAGCTTTGGCTGGGAGGACAGGCATGTTTCAACGTGGCTGCTTAGCATGTGTCATTTCTTGAGCACCTACTCATGAATGCATGTGGTACAAAATTCATCTACTCTTCACTTAAGAGTTGTAAGATAGATGCTACGAGGCATAATTTATGTATGAGGATATAGACTCGGGCTAATCAAACTTCATGCACTCAGGAAACTTAGGTCAGGAACCAAGGGAACAAGCCTTTCTGACTTGGTGAATCATCTACTAAAAATATACTCACATTGGAGTCATGGGGTTGGATGAAAGAGTAAAAAGGAAGGCTGTGGGCAGAACTTTGCAAATAACATTTTTTTAAGGTAACAGGAATATCAAATATGGTTAAAAAAGATTTTGACAGAGAGTAGGAAATGAACTAATATTATCAGATACTACAGGTTTTCAGTGAAAGATCTGTTTCTTAGATAATCTGGTTTTTTACTACAGGCAAATAGTTTAATTTCTCGGAGCCCACTTCCTTTTTTAAAATACGGAGATAGTAATCCTTCTAAGGGTTTTGTGGAGAATAAAATGAGAAACTGAATGTGAATGTATCTGCCATGGATTCTGGTCCAATAGGTACTTGATACCTGCTCAAAGGACAAGATAGAGCTGAAATGGAAGTCTGCATAAACCTCACAATAGTGTCCAGAATGTTCTTTTTTTTCTAAAGTTTTAATTTGTTCCAGTTTGTTGTACATGACTGAACAATGCATTTATACATTTTGATAGATCATACATAAATGGAGTGTGATTTCCCATTTTTCTGATTATATATATAGTTGGATCACCTCGGTCATGCAGTCATATATGTACATGAGGAAATAATGTCTGTTTCACTCTACTGTCCTTATTTCTTTTTTAAAATAATTCATTTTTATTGTAAACAAATGGGATACATCTTGTTTCTCTGTACATGAAGTAGAGGCATATTGTTTTTGTAATCATACATTTACCTAGGGTAATAGTTTTTGATTCATTCTGTTATTTTTTTTCTTCTCCCAACCCCTCCCTCCCCTCTTATTCCTCTATACAGTCCCTCCTTCCTCCATTCTTGACCCCACTCCCACCCCCCCATTATGTGTCATCATCCGTTTATCAGCGAGATCATTCATCCTTTAGTTTTTTGAGATTGGCTTATCTCACTTAGCATGATATTCTCCAATTTCATCCATTTGCCTGCAAATGCCATAATTTTAATATTTTTTTTTATGGCTGAGTAATATTCCATTCTATATATATATACCAAAGTTTCTTTATCCATTCATCCATTGAAGGGCATCTAGGTTGGTTCCACAATCTGGCTATTGTGAATTGAGCAGCTATGAACATTGTTGTGGCTGCATCACTGTAGTAAGCTGATTTTAAGTCCTTTGGGTATAGGCCAAGGAGTGGGATAGCTGGGTCAAATGGAGGGTCCATTCCAAGTTTTCTAAGGAATCTCCACACTGCTTTCCAGAGTGGCTGCACTAATTTGCAGCCCCACCAGCAACGTCTGAGTGTACCTTTTTCCCCACATCCTCGCCAACACCTATTGTTACTAGTATTCTTGATGATCGCCATTCTAATTGGGGTGAGATAAAATCTTAGGGTGGTTTTGATTTGTATTTCTCTTATTACTAGAGATGTTGAATATTTTTTCATATATCTGTTGATTGCTTGTAGATATTCTGTGAAATGTCTGTTCATTTCCTTAGCCCATTTGTTGATTGGGTTATTTGTATTCTTGGTGTAGAGTTTTTTGAATTCTTTATATATTCTGGAAATTAGTGCTCTAAGGACCTTGAAATCAGACCAGAGACCCTGCATCTTATAGAAGAAAAAGTAGGTCCAAACCTTCAACTTGTTGGCTTAGGATTAGACTTCCTTAACAGGACTCCCATAGCACAAGAAATAAAAGCAAGAATCAATAACTGGAATAGATTCAAACTAAAAAGCTTTCTCTCAGCAAAGGAAACTATCAGAAATGTGAAGAGAGAGCCTACAGAGTGGGAGAAAATCTTTACTATCCTTATTTCTGATGCAGGTGGGTGACTGAATCAAGTTAACTGGGGCCTCTAATTCAGGGCTCTGACTTGGACTCCAGTAACAGCAGTGCCATGAGGCAGAGAGGCAGCATTTCCAATCCCCTGAAGGCTACCAGGGAAACAATGCCACACAAACATCTTCAGGCTTCTGCTTGATTGGGTTTCCTCAGCAAGGGAACTGACTTGCTGTGAAGTTAATGTCTTCTTCTTCCTCCAGAGTCATTAGCTTTTTAATGCCCTTCTTCCCCCGCCTTCTGTCTGGTGAGGCTACAAGTTTACATTTAAAGGGAGAGGAGGATGAATTCTGAGTTGTTTATTTGTATTCCGAAGGACTCTTAAATAATTGGGAGCACAGGTTCTCTCCCTTTCCCAGGAGGTGAGGAGGGTAGCATGTTGCATCTACAAACTGTCAAAATGATAATTTCCCATTCCTCTTCTGTTGTGCAAAACAAAACTAAACTACACCAAAAACTCCTTTAGCACATTCAGGTTCTGTCTGGCTCTCCTCACATTGCTCTCAAGGGAGAATAACAGCAAGGGGAACTGACACGAATATTACTCGTACATAATAGTTTCTGATCCAGAAACCTCATTTTTGCTCTCAAGATAATATGGAGAGGGAGGTTTCAAGATGGCGGCCTAGAGGGTGGCTGCATTTCATGTTGCTCCAGGACTCAGGATTCAAAAGAGGAGATATTGAGACACTTGGGACCAACTCAAAGCAGCTGGGTGACTCTCACCCGTTGGGAAGGCGTCCCGGATGGGACGGTGGTCCCGGAACGCAGGGAACTTTGTGAAGTAGAGCTGCCGGCGAGACACCCCTCCACCCACAGGAGCAGTGAACGCGGACAACTGGGAGCATCATAGAGAAGGCCACTCGGCACAGCGCTGGGACTCGGAGCAACCACTGGGGCTCCGGCAGCTGCCCAGGGGAGGAGTGGCGAGGAGAGCTGTGTGGACTCAGAACACTGGGGCCTGCCCTGAGGAGGAGGAGGAGGAGGAGCGTGGCCGCGTGGATTCGGAGTGACTACACCAGAGCTACAGGCGGTTGCCAGAGGAGGGGCTGCGTGGCGAGCTGTTTGGACTCAGACCACTTCTGAACCCCGGGGCCTGCCCGGAGGAGGAAGAGGAAGAGGAGGAGCGCGGCGGGGCGTGTGGACTCGCAGTGACTGCATTAGCGCTCCAGGCGGCTGCTCAGAGGAGAAGGCGAGTGGTGAGTTGTTTGGACTTAAAGTGACAGCTCCTGAACACAGGGGGGCTGCCTGGAGGAGAAGCGTGGTGGGTCGCTTGGTCTTGAGTGGCCGCACCAGAGCTCCGGGCGGTTGCCCAGAGGACCCGTGCAGCGGGTCACGTGGATTCAGAGCCACTCAGAGCGACCGCTCCTGACCGGGGGGTTATCTGCAGAAGGAGGAGGAACAGGGAGGGTCACTTCGACTAGGAGTGATTGATTGCCCAGGGCTACAGGTGGTTGGTGGGAGGTGGAGGCACGAAGTGAGTTACTTGGACTCCTAGTGACCGCACCGGAATACTGAGTGGCTGTCTGGAGGAAGAGGCATGTGGCGGGTCTCTGGGACTCAGAGCGATTGTACAGGGCCCCAGGTGGCTGCTCAGAAGAGGGGCCGCATAGCCAGGCGATTAGGTGCAGAACAGGGTCCCAGGATCTAGGAGGCTTCTTGGTGGAAGAGCCGCACAGAGACAGGCTTAGGGTGGAGCGAAGGTTCCAGGCCTGCGGGCAGATTCTCTGAGGAGGGGCAGCCTAAGGAAATTCATCTGCGAAGGGTGAGGCTCCCAGGCCCAGGAGGTAGGGCCAGGCCCCTGGGAACTTTGCAGAGGAAGGCAGCCCAGCCCAGGCGGTAGCTGTAAATTGAGGAGAACCTCTAGGAGGGAACTGACCAGCGAGACCTCCCCACCGGGTGAGTCTTCCCTGCCGGGTGAGGTTTCCCCACAAGGACGATAAAACCAGAGACTCAGGCCCAAACAGGCCTTGCCTCAGCCCGCAGCCTAGGTCCCCTTTGGATGACCATTGGTTAACAAGTGGAGGCACCTCTGCCCACTAACAGGGAATATACCCCACCTGAAGGCCACCACTCCTAGAGAGGCAGCATCCTTGTGGAGCACTGCATTATCAACTTCCTCCAAGACTTCAGCCTACTGAAGGCTAAGGGGGGATATATATAGAAATCTTCAGGGACATTGTAAGTCAATAGAGGAAATCTGCAATATCACAGCGGTCCACTGATACCTGAACAATATGAGAAAACAAGGAAAGAAAATGCTGCAAACAAATCTAGATGTTACATCAATAAAACCCAATGACAGCATGGCAGAAGAAATGACAGAAAAGGAGTTCAGAATGTACATAATTAAAATGATCAGAGAAGCAAACGATGAGATGAAAGAGCAAATGCATGCACTGAATGATGAAAGAGCAAATGCAAGCATTGAATGATCGCACCAATCGACAGTTAAAAGAGCAAATACAGGAAGCAAAAGATCATTTCAATAAAGAGTTAGAGATATTGAAAAAAAACAAACAGAAATCCTTGACATGAAGGAAACAATAAACCAAATTAAGAACTCCATAGAAAGCATATCCAATAGGATAGAACACCTGGAAGACAGAACCTCAGACATTGAAGACAAAATATTTAACCTTGAAAACAAACAGAGAAGATGGTAAGAAATCATGAACAGAATCTCCAAGAACTATGGGATATCATGAAAAGGCCAAATTTAAGAATTATTGGGATTGAGGAAGGCCTAGAGAAACAAGCCAAAGGAATGAACAATTTATTCAATGAAATAATATCAGAAAATTTCCCAAATCTGAAGAATGAAATGGAAAATCAAGTTCAAGAGGCTTATAAGACTCCAAATACACAAAATTACAACAGACCCACACCAAGGCACATTATAATGAAAATACCTAACATACAAAATAAAGACAGAATTTTAAAGGCTGTGAGAGAAAAGAACCAAATTACATTCAGGGGGAAACCAATACGCATATCAGCAGACTTTTCAATCCAGACCCAAAAAGCTAGAAGGGCCTGGAACAACATTTTTCAAGCCCTGAAAGAAAATGGATGCCAACCAAGAATCTTATACCCAGCAAAACTTACCTTCAAATTTGACGATGAAATAAAATCCTTCCATGATAAACAAAAGCTAAAAGAATTTACAAAAAGAAAGCCAGCATTACAGAACATTCTCAGCAAAATATTCCATGAGGAAGAGATGAAAAACAAAGAAGCAAATCAGCAAAGGGAGGAATTATCCTAAAGGAATTGTCAAATAAAGGAGGAAACAAGTTGTGTCAAACAAATAAATAAATAAAATTTTAAAAATGAACCAAATGACCGGGAAACCAAATCATATCTCTATAATAACCCTGAATGTTAATGGCCTGAATTCATCAATCAAAAGACATAGACTGGCAGATTGGATTAAAAAGAAAGATCCAACAATATGTTGCCTGCAAGAGACTCACCTCATAGAAAAAGATACCCATAGACTAAAGGTGAAAGGATGGGGAAAAACATACCATGCACATGGACTCAGCAAAAAAGCTGGAGTATCCATCCTCATTTCCGATAATGTGGACTTCAAGCCAAAGTTAGTCAGAAGGGATAAAGAAGGTCATTTCATACTGCTTAAGGGAAGCATAAATCAGCAAGATATAACAATCATAAACATCTATGCCCCAAACAGTGGCTCATCTATGTATGTCAAACAAATCCTTCTCAATTTCAGAAACCAAATACACCATAACACAATAATACTAGGTGATTTTAACACGCCTCTCTCACCACTGGACAGATCTTCCAGACAAAAATTGAACAAAGAAACCATAGATCTCAATAACACAATCAATAATTTAGACTTAACGGACATTTATAGAATATACCATCCAACCAAGAGCGAATATACTTTCTTCTCAGCAGCACATGGATCCTTCTCTAAAATAGACCATATATTATGCCACAAAGCTAATGTTAGCAAATACAAGAAGATAGAGACACTACCTTGTATTCTATCAGATCATAATGGATTGAAGTTAGAAATAAATGAAAGAGTAAAACACAGAAACTATTCCAACATCTGGAGATTAAACAATATGCTATTATATGATGAATGGATAACAGAAGATATTAGGAAGGAAATTAAAAAATTCTTAGAGGTAAATGAGAACAAAGAAACATCATATCAAAATCTCTGGGACACTATGAAAGCAGTACTTAGAGGGAAATTTATTTCATGGAGCGCATTTAATAAAAGAAGTAAAACTCAACAAATAAACGACCTAACACTACAGCTCAAAGCCCTAGAAAAAGAAGAACAGAACAGCACTAAAAGTAGTAGAAGACAGGAAATAGTTAAACTCAGAGCTGAAATCAATGAAATTGAAACAAAAGAAACAATACAAAAAATTGACAAAATAAATAGTTGGTTCTTCGAAAAAATAAACAAAATTGATAAACCTTTAACCACACTAACAAAGAGAAGATGAGAGAAAACCCAAATCACTAAAATTCGGAATGAACAAGGAAATATGACAACAGACAGGATTGAAATACAAAACATAATTAGAAGCTATTTTGAAAATCTATACTCCAACAAAATAGAAAAATTCGAAGACATCAACAGGTTTCTAGAGACATATAAATTGCCTAAACTGAACGAGGAGGACATAAACAATTTAAATAGACCAATTTCAAGTACTGAAATAGAAGAAGTCATCAAAAGCCTACCAACAAAGAAAAGTCCGGGACCAGATGGGTTCTCAGCCGAGTTCTACAAAACCTTTAAAGAAGACCTCATTCCAATACTTCTCAAAGTACTCCATAAAATAGAAGAGGAGGGAACCCTCCCAAACTCATTCTATGAAGCCAATATCACACTGATACCTAAATCAGACAGAGACTCATCAAGGAAAGAAAATTTCAGACCAATATCCTTAATGAACATCGACGCAAAAATTCTCAACAAAATTTTAGCAAATCGCATACAAGAACATATTAAAAAGATAGTGCACCATGATCAAGTGGGTTTCATCCCATGGATGCAAGGTTGGTTCAACATCAGAAAATCAATAAACGTAATTCACCATATTAATAGACTTAAAGTCAAGAATCACATGATTATTTCAATAGATGCAGAAAAAGCATTTGATAAAATACAGCACCCCTTCATGCTCAAAACACTAGAAAAAATAGGGATAGTGGGAACATTCCTTAACATTGTAAAAGGCCATTTATGCTAAGCCCATGGCTAATATCATTCTAAATGGTGAAAAACTGAAAGCATTCCCCCTAAAAACTGGAACAAGGCAGGGATGCCCTCTTTCACCACTTCTATTCAACATCATTCTTGAGACTCTGGCCAGAGCAATTAGACAATCCAAAGAAATTAAAGGGATACGAATTGGAAAAGAAGAACTCAAACTATCCCTGTTCGCTGATGACATGATTATATATTTAGAGGAACCTGGAAATTCCACCAGAAAACTCTTAGAACTCATAAGTGAATTCAGTAAAGTAGCAGGTTACAAGATCAATGCCCATAAATCCAATGCATTTTTATACATAAGTGATGAATCTTCAGAAAGAGAAATTAGGAAAACTACCCCATTCCTAATAGCATCAAAAAAAAATAAAATACTTGGGAATCAATCTCACGAAAGAGGTGAAAGACCTCTACAATGAGAACTACAGAACACTAAAGAAAGAAATTAAAGAAAACCTTAGAAGATGGAAAGATCTTCCATGTTCTTGGATAGGAAGAATTAATATTGTCAAAATGGCCATACTACCTAAAGTGCTCTACAAATTCAATGCAATTCCAATTAAAATCCCAATGACATACCTTACAGAAATAGAGCAAGCAATTATGAAATTCATCTGGAAGAATAAGAAACCCAGAATAGTTAAAGCAATCCTTAGCAGGAAGAGTGAAACAGGGGGTATTGCAATACCAGATCTTCAAGTCTACTACAAAAGCAATAGTAACAAAAATGGTATGGTATTGGTACCAAAATAGAAAGGTAGATCAATGGTACAGAATAGAGGACATGGACACAAACCCAAATAAATACAATTTTCTCATACTAGACAAAGGGGCCAAAAATATGCAATGGAGAAAAGATAGCCTCTTCAACAAATGGTGCTGGGAGAATTGGAAATCCATATGCAACAGAATGAAACTAAACCCATATCTCTCACCATGCACGAAACTAAACTCAAATGGATTAAGGACCTCGGAATCAGACCAGAGACCCTGCAGATTATAGAAGAAAAAGTAGGTCCAAATCTTCACCTTGTTGGTCTAGGATCAGACTTCCTTAACAGGACTCCCATAGCACAAGAAATAAAAGCTAGAATCAACCACTGGGATAGATTCAAACTAAAAAGCTTTCTCTCAGCAAAGGAAACTATCAGCAATGTGAAGAAAGAGCCTACAGAGTGGGAGAATATCTTTGCCAATCATACTTTAGTTAGAGCGCTAATCTCCAGAATCTATAAAGAACTCAAAAAACTCTACTCCAAGAATTCAAATAATCCAGTGGACAAATGGGCTAAGGAAATGAATAGACACTTCACAGAAGAAGATCTACAAGCAATCAACAAACATATGGAAAAATGTTCAACATCTCTAGTAATAAGAGAAATGCAAATCAAAACCACCTTAAGATTCCATCTCACCCTAATTAGAATGGCGATTATCAAGAATACGAGCAACAACAGGTGTTGGCGAGGATGTGGGGAGAAAGGTACACTCAGACGTTGCTGGTGGGGCTGCAAATTAGTGCAGCCACTCTGGAAAGCAGTGTGGAGATTCCTTAGAAAACTTGGAATGGACCCTGCATTTGACCCAGCTATCCCACTCCTTGGCCTATACCCAAAGGACTTAAAATCAGCATACTACAGAGATACAGACACATCAATGTTCATAGCTGCTCAATTCACAATAGCCAGACTGTGGAACCAACCTAGATGCCCTTCAATTGATGAGTGGATAAAGAAACTGTGGTATATATATACTATGGAATATTACTCAGCCATAAAGAATGATAAAATTATGGCATTTGCAGGCAAATGGATGAGATTGGAGAATATCATGCTAAGTGAGATAAGCCAATCTCAAAAAGCCAAAGGACGAATGATATCGCTAATAAGTGGAGGATGACACATAATGGGGGGGAGGGAAGGGTTAGTGTTAGGGTTAGAGTTAGGGTTAGGGAGGGGGGCAAGTATGGAGGAAGGAAGTACTGTATAGAGGGTAAAGAGGGATGGGAGGGGTGGGGGGAAGGGAAAAATAACAGAATGAATCAAACAACATTGTTCTATGTAAATTTATGATTACACAAATGGTATGCCTTTACGCCATGTACAGAGAAACAACATGTATCCCATTTGTTTACAATAAAAAAAAAGATAATATGGATATTAAAAACCTGTTAAAAACTTCAACTTTGCACAGCAAAGAAAACAATCAACAAAGTAAAGGGAGAACCTGAGGAATGGGAGAATAATATTTGGAAAGGACACATCTGGTAAGGGGTTAATATTCAAAATAAGTCATGAAAAGCAACTCAATAGCAAGACCATGAATGGGCACAGGTCAGGGATGGTGTGCACGCTTGGAATCCTATCCACTACTGAGGCAGGAGCATTGAACGTTTGAGTCCAACCTGGACAACCGAGCGAGAAAGTTCTCAAAATAAAATGTAGTTCAGTGGTAGAGCACCCTTGGGTTCAATTCCCAGTACTGCAAGAAAAGAAAAGGGGAAGGATCTGAATAAACATTTCTCCAAATAAGATACACAAATGGCCAACAGGCTTAAGAAATATTGCTCCCCAATAATCATCAGGGAAGTGCAAATCAAAACTATAATGAGATATATCACCTCACACCTGTTAGAAAGGCTGTTATCAAAAAGTCAAAAGAACCCTTGGTGGTGAGGCTGTGGAGAAAAGGGGACTCTCATACATTGCTGGTTGGATGGGAAACTGATCCAGCCATTATGGAAAACAGAATGGCAGCTCCTCAAGAAGTTAAAAATTGAATTACTGTAAAATCATAAAATCCCATTCTTGGATATCCATCCAAAGAAAATGAAATCAGTATCTTAACAAGTTACCTGCATCCCCATGTTGATTGCAGCACAATCCACAATAGCCAGGATATGGAATCAACTCTAAGTGCTCATCCATGGATGAATGAATAAAGAAAGTGGTGCGTGTGTGTGTGTGCACACGTATACAAATAATGAATAGTACAATCTCTAAAGGAAGTGCCAGGTGCCAACCCCAGCAGCTCGCGGGTTCCTTGAAGGATGGGTGGATTTGGCACTGAGGAACGAACCCCTGGAGCAGCTTGAAGCAAGTGCTGCTCAGACTTATTTTAGCTCTTCTTTTATAGTATTAAGTAGAGCAGGATTAAACAAGATACAAGTTATAGAAAAATTACCACAAGATTGTCATTAACCATACTTTTCAGCAAGTGTCTAACACATAGCAGGTATATTTACTTGAAACTATTCACATATGCATATTACAGTGAAAGATATTTTCCTCTTTTCATTCTACTGACCTTTGTTTACCCTTTGGTGTCAGACCTATTGTTGGCATAATGACTATTTTATTTTAAGCTAAATTTACTGAGCTGCTAAGCAAAACATGCACTTAATCTTTAGCTCATATTATTATGTTTTTGATTTAACCTTAAAGGTCTACTCTATTACCTAAACAAGCTCAGTTGAGATTAAGTTAGGTTATTTACTGCCAAACAATCAGTGTGAGGGTTCAATTTTTATCCTAATATTCTTTATGTTATTGATTTGTCCTCTACCTATTGTAATACACATGTGAGACCTAAGCCAACATAAACTACTCATAACCAGTTAACATGTGATGAGGGCATTTGATCGTAAGATAATATTTTTCTAGTTGTTTGTATATGCTGTTTCTTTGTTCTTTAGTCCTACATTTCCAGGGTGGCCCTTGACATCCAAGCCTTTGAAGGAAGGACAAACTTTGGACATTTGTCCATTTACCATAAATCTTAATTATTTATTCACCATGTTCATTGTACACTCCTGTATAGGGAAGAGGTGTATCTGTGGGAGGTGGGTCCTTATACTTATTCGCTGGTTTCCCTCTAGGTGAATACCACAAACGTCCTCCAATCTTGTAAGCTAAGTAGGTCGGTCCTTGTACTGTGGGGACAACAAGTCTCCTGTTTTTCAGGCTGTTTTGCTGGTAAAGCATTAACGGGGCCAAGTGTGTTCAGCACAGGAGCAAGCAATTCCTGTAACTGTAGTGTTCTGAAGAACTCCTCAAACTCTGTACCTTTAGACTTATTATGCGTGTAAGGAAACTGGCCTCCCCACCACCTGTCAATCTGCGATCCGCCTGCCTCTCCTGTTACAGGAATTTCCGGCCTCCCCATCACCTGTCAGTCTGCGTTCTTCCCGCCTCTCATGTTACAGGAATTTCCGGCTTACGTTGCCGTGATCTTCCTGCCTCCCATGTTACGTTCTAATATGTCATTGGTGCATCAGTCAGTCTGTAAGAATTCTCCTCCGCCATTGGTTCTTCTCATCCCACGAAATTCCTGTGTCTGAGAGAAAATTTGCGCCATGTTCTCTCTTTCCTTCTTCCCTTTCCCTCAGCAGACTGCATCGTCTGCATAAAAGAAAAGTTCCTTGTGTGAGACCTGTGTCTGCGGAGTGTTTTCTGGGAGCTAGCGATGAACCATAACTGCCCCTAACAATGCATGATATTGGTACATTTTTTTTTATATTGGTACATTTTTTAAAGCATTCCTCATCCTCCCCCAAGCTCTGTAGATTCATTGAGGTTAAATTCTTATCACAACAATCCAGGGAATATGATTTGCAGTTGCATAGTTATAAGTATGATAATGACAAGAAAACACCCAATTCCTAGGAGCGATGACAGTAGCAATTTCCTGGAATGGTGGCCTTGCCAAGCCCTTCCCCATGCTTGGACCATGTCAAGCAGCTTGGTGGGAATGGTCCCCACCAAAGAAGGAAATTCTGTCATTTTGACATGGATGGCCTGGAGGACACTGCATTAAGTGAAATAACCTAATGGTACACAGAGAAGTCACATACCACATGATCTTCCATATGGAATCTAAAAAAGGCAAACTACAGAGAAGCAGAATGGTGGTTATCTCTGTTCAGAGGATAAGAGAAAGGGGGAGATATTGGTGGACGAGTGCAAAGTTTCAGTTATGGAAGATGAATTAACCCTGGATGAATTAACCATGGCATGTTGAGTGACTACAGTCAATAATATTGTATACTAGAAATTTGCTAGGAGGGCACATCTTAAATGTTCTCAACACACACACACACACACACACACACACACACATGATATGGTAATTCGTATGATTGTGGTAATTATTTCACAATGTACACATATGTAAGAAAACACCAAGTTATTTATTTTAAAATTATTTTTACTTATTCCTCAATAAAATTGGGTAAAAAAAATCTAAAAAGGTTACAAAATATATCCCAAACTAAGTTTCTCCAAATGGAGTGAGTACATTGCAAGTGGTGTGTGTGCAAGACAACATAGTTAGATGTGGGAGGAAAACAACCCATTTTCATATATTTAGTAAATTGTTATTAATATTTTATATACCGAGTGGCACTAACACACACCCATCTTTATCACAGTTGACTGTTATAAAGTGTGTGGGATGGAACCTGAAGAAGACTGGGAATTCCACTGCATGTAGGATGACAGGGCACCCTGCTAGTTTCTTCATTTGCTTGTTCATTTTAAGCTTATTATGACAAGAGTGTATGTAAGTTAAAGAATTAATGTGTTTTACTATTTCATATTGTATTAACTAACATAACTATCACAAATTGAATAAGCAGCTTCAAAAACACTCCTTCTAAGAAACCACAGGTTGAAAACACCAACAAAGCAAGCACAAACCGATGAAGGAAATATGCTTCTACTCCTTTATCAGCTTCATGAGGAATTAAAAGCAATAATCATATCTGATAATTTAATGTCATTTCTTCCCATTAAATCTCACCAGGATTTAGACGTATCAATTCATACCCATTATGGCCCTAAGTATATTTGGTCAAGGTATTAGCTACTGATAGTATGAAGTGCTTATAATTAGCAAAATATTTTTGATAAAGGAGTAGAAGCAATTTCCTTCATCGGTTTGTGCTTGCTTTGTTGGTGTTTTCAACCTGTGGTTTCTTAGAAGGAGTGTTTTTGAAGCTGCTTATTCAATTTGTGATAGTTATGTTAGTTAATACAATATGAAATAGTAAAACACAAAATATTTATAATTAGCAAAATATTTAAGATTTAAAAAATATATAATCTTCACTCTGTTATTCTAAATATTATTTACATATTAGTAAAGTGATATGTTTATGGGGGGATGTTCAAACTTGTTTTTAACTGTGAGGGTGTGCAATCAAAAAGTTCTTTAGGTTATTATCTAAAACAGCCACATTTCCCTTTGTGGTACTCTGTGGACCATAACTTCAAAAATTAATTACAATTTTAAAATAAGTATCATGGAGAAAGTAAAACAGTAGTTACTAGAGACTGAGGAGGCAGGTGGAACGGGAAAGTTTTAATGGGTATTTCCAATTTGCGGTCCCCGCCCATACCAGTGCTGGAGATCAAACCCAGGTCCTCAAGTCAGACAAGCTACACTCTCAACCCCAGCACTCCAGTTCAAAGATGAAAAGTTATGCTGATTCACGGTGGTGGTGGTTGCAATTACAAATGCGTTTAATATCAGTATTTATTTATTGGTAAATTCTGTCATGCACATTCTAAAAAATGTGCATGGGAAAAACTAGTAAGAACGAAGATTTCTAAACATAGCGAATGTTATTCGTTCCTAATTAAAATGCAACTGTATTCTTTTATAAAGGATAAATCAGTGCCTTTCTAAACCTCAAATCCTTTTTTACTCCAGTAGGTCAAAATCTTTTGCAGAAAAAAATCAACTTCCTTCTCTCTTCTATCCCAATCCTCTTATCATCTTAAGGGCAACAATCCCCCCACCCCATGTGAAATGCTACTTCCTACATGTGAAGAAACAGACTGAATCAGAAAAATTACTCTTTGTTATGTAGAACTAAAAAGAACATATTTTTAAAAAGTTATTCTTAAAGCACCTTCTCATTAAACTTTTGTGGTTCTAGACCAAGTAAGCCTTCATTGTTTTAGCTGAATCTTCTTTAACTCCTAGATCATTTTAGCGGTTTTCTCCTAACCTATAATTCTTTCTTGATCCCAATGGTACCTCATAGTAAAGGTGGAAAGCATAGTGATTGGGTCCTTTTTGTTGACCATGTGTTAATATGAACATTTCTTACAGATTTATTCCATACAGAAGATGATTTACATAACTATTCAAATGCGCACATAGCTCTGCAAAACCCAAAACTTTTACTTACATAGAATTAGCGATATATACACCCCTAGAAAGTCTATGGAAATTAATTCTTTCTCTATATATATTCAAGAGAAAATTACTAGAATCTTTTTTTGGGGGGAGGGGGGAGTCTGGGGATTGAACCCAGGGGTGCTTAAACCTTGAACTACATTCCCAGTCCTTTTTATTTTTCGACAGGATCTTGCTAAGCTGCTTAGGGCCTTGCTAAATTGCTGAGGCTAGCTTTGAACTTGCAATCCTCCTGCCTCAGACTCCCAAGTTGCAGGGATTACAGGCATGCTACTAGAAACATTTCTAAAAGACAGTTTGATTTACCATTTTACTTGTGTTTGTCATTATTCACAACTAATACCCAACGAGAAATTATATCTGTTAAGTACAGTTAAAGGCTACAACTCATTAAGGCAATTTGATCTACTCTTCCTTAATTTCAGGCCTCAACCAATTTAAAAAAAGGAAAAAAGAACAAATCCATCTCTCACCTTATCTTATATACAAGCAAAACAACCCAGGTGTGAGAGAAGTATTTTACTTTCTTTTTAAGGACATTTAAAATTCAATGAATGAATTGAGGGCTTTTATTTTTCACAAAACATTTTATATTTAATTCATCAGCTCTCTGAATTAACACTGAGGAATTATTATGCATAGCAGTTATGCAAAAATACTTTAGTTCAATGTTTTATGTGGTAGGCAGAATTCTAAAGTCCCCCAAATTCTCATGCCCTGGTATACATACCTTGTACAACCAATCCCCTCCCTGAACTGTGGGTGGAAACTGTGACTATGATGCAAATATGATTACTACATTACATGGCAAAGAGGATTTTGCAGATATAATTAAGGTTGACTTTGAATTAATCAAAAGGGGGAATGAATTATCACTATGGACTTGAGCTATTCACGTAAGCCCTCTAAATCAGGGTTTAAATCAGAGGTAGAGAAAATAAAGTGGTTTAAAATGTGGTCCTACTGGTCCTGAAGGAATAAATTGCTATGTTGTGAAGTGTTAGGTTGTGGGGCATGGCACCAAAGTGCAACAGTCCCAGGTCAACAGCAAGAAAACAGGAAACTCAGTCCTATCACCCACCAGGAAGTGAACTGACTAACTTAAATGAGCCTCAGATGGTTTAACAGAACCATTTGAGTGATTTCAGAAGTAAAAGACTCAATAGAGAACACAGTGGGTTATGTTTGAACTTCTACAGAATTGTGACTAAATGGGTGTTGTTTTAAGTTGTTACATTTATAATAATTTGCCATGCAGTCATTACGTGGGAATTAACATATATAAGGAAAAGGGAATGAAGAGGAAATTGAAAAAAGGGAATAAAACTGGTGGAATGGATCACAGGTTTTCATGTTGCATGCTCAGTGTTTCAAAATGTGATTGGTTTCAAGATAATCCTCTAGATATCAGAAGAATACACTTAAGTATCTAGTTATGTATTTCTCACCCTAAAAACTTTACATTTTGGGGCATATATAGTAAAGTACACAATATTAGTATATGTGGATAACTTATAAATATTCATATATTTAGGGTTCCTGGTTTAAAATAATTATCCCTCACAATTTTCTTATCTCATTTTATTTCTTCCATTCGTTCTATCGTGAAGTTTGAATCTATTCTAAACTCTCAAATTATACTGTTCTTTTAGGTACCTTATGACCCTATAGTGTCTTTCTAATTGCTTCTAGGAGCCCAAGCAAGTTAATTTTATTGACCAAGACAATGCCACCAAACATTTGAGAATTACATTTGGGTCACTTGTCAAATCAGAATTCCAGGTTTCTTTCCCCACCACCCCCAAGACTAATGATTGAACCCAAGGCCTCACATATACTAAACAAGCAATCTAACAAACGAGTCCTTAACAAAAATTATTTTGAGATATGGTCTCACTAAGTTGTCCAAGTTAGACTTGAACTTGTGATCTTCTTGCCTCGGTCCCCATAGTAGCTGGGATTACAGGTGTGTTGTTACTGAGCCCAACTAAATCTCTTCTTTAAAGATCAAATTTAGTAGTTATGGGGTGACCTGGAAATCTGTTTACAAACAATGCCTAAATCATTCTTCTTACTCAACTGGGCACCCAGGAACACATTCCGTTTGTGAGTGGAAATCATGCTCTTTAAGAGAAACACAACTGTATCATTCCTTAAGGCAGAATGAACTATGAAGTGCCCATACAAATGTATGTAGGAAGCTACAAAATACAAGTTGGGAAGTATCTCAATATATCTTGCTTCCAATATTTACTTGTGATACCTCATGCCCCATGCTGAATGGGCATTCTAATTTCTAGAATGCTAACACATGTAAAGAAACAAATTTTTCAAGGTTATTATGGAAGACTATGTGAACTAGTAAGCAATCTTTGTACCACGTGTGCTTATTCACCAAATTTATTTTTGAACATTCAGAACACCAGATTATGACATTAAAAAGAAAGCACCAAAATTGCTACACATTAATACCTGAGCAGAGACTGAAGGCAAATATTCATCTATTAAACTTACACCATAATGTGGAAACATAGGAAAAAAAATTCACAACACTCTATGAAGTACAATAAGTAGCACTTTTTCTGAATTACAACCAGTTAAATGTAACAATGTTAACTACACCATACCAAAAATACACACGAAATTACACATAAGTGTATTTAGTACACCATACATTGTACAAAGTACTGGAGAAGATCATGCATGTTTAAATGGAAAGATCTGCAAGGTGACAAGTTTTCAATATATACTACAGGACAAGTTCCTTTGTACTGTTAAGTACTGTTATGATGCACTGTACTTTCTGGATAAGAACAGAATTAATATGCTAATAAACGATTTCTTACTGAGTCTATCTCAGAACAACACAGTTTGTCCTCTGTAAAATTTTTAACTGTGATATAAAAAAATTGATGCAGGTTGAAAGCCACTTATTTTACTACATACCCTTGCCCAAATTACTTCCTTGTCAATTTGACCAGGCTTTAAGGAAAGACACGTCATCTTTCTATATGGTTTAGAGAAACCTACTTTCTTGTCTTTGGGGGATGATAGTGGAGGTAAAATAGGAAGAAACAAATGTTTTGAGTTTATGTTCAAACCTGAAACTGAAAAATAAAACAGAAACTCTGAGAACACAGAAACGTGGGCATCTTTTGGTAGAGAACATGATTGTCTTGTAAATGGAATAATTTGAACTTTAATAGAAATTGTGCCCATTATTTTAAATAAGCACAGTAAAGATACAAAACTATATATTAAAAAAACAAGCAAACAAAAACTGGAGCCAGTTTTGTCTTGGTATCTTAAAAGTAATTAGGAAGGAAAAAAGAAAAAAGAGAAAAACTTTAAAAGATACACTACATGAATCTGAGCTTAGTTGCTAAAAGTCATTATTGGGTACATAAACCTTATTTGAAACATACAAATACAAACCAACAATCTGAAGAAAAATGATCATAGGTCTTAGGAAAGAGTTCACTTCTTTGTTATATTATTCATTAATATGACAAAAAATTAAATTTTGAAGATTTGTATTTCCATGCACAATATGTTCATAGGTGCCATGACCTTCTCCTAAAATAATATTTTTTTCCACAAAAACTTTAGCCAAACTTAATTTTATACATCTATGTGGCCTAAGTCAATCTTAATTTGAAAACAAGAACTCTGGAAATTAAGGGAGGTCTCGAGAACAACAGTTCGGCAAATATTAAGTGAAGTACTAGTCAACTTTTAAAATTTTATTATCATCAACTTCAAAGCAAAGGATCTCGGACCAGTTAGAAAAGGCCACCCACAATAAAATATACAGGTATAAAATTGCAGGGCATTTCTTTATCATTTTAAGGCACAGTCTTTTTTTTACCCCAAATGACTACAAGTTCAAGGTCACAGTGATATATATTTAATTTTGGTCTGGTTTCTCATGGGTATGTTGCTACATTTATAGTTAGTGTTAAGTTTAAGAAACTGTAATACAATCAATTCAAAATAATATATTTAAGTCATTTTTATGTTTTTAAAAATGTAAATGCATAACACAATTTCCTAATATATATACACTAAAAATTGGATTTCCTCCCACCCCCACAACAGAGGAGCACAAGGTTATTTCTATCAGTATTACATCAAATACCTATTTGACAATGTAGAAAGCATGATTATGTTAAAATACAGACATCGCCTATTTGGGATAAATTGTTCAACGCAGAGGACAAACTCATTCCAAAGGACAGTATACAGTAAATTCAGATCTTGTACATTTCTTTTCACGAATATCACCCACAGTCCCCATTAGATAACTGGATAAACTGTCATTAAATCAAGGCCAAATATTTCAACATTGGCTTTTCTGTGCTACCTCTACTTCCAACAGTATTTATACAAACTGTATCGACATTACTGGGCAGAGAAACATGATTAAATGATGAGAAAAACTATGAAGATCTGAAACTTCCCTAAAGTTTATATGGGGAGAAATTGAAGCACTGCAAGCAGATAACCAGCAATTTCTGAGTCTATCATATTTCTACTTTTCTCTCACAAGCACCACCATATTAATGTAACCTTTAGCATTAACATCGTGATTGTTTTATAATATTTTCCTTTAAGATTCATATTTTAAAAAGTTTATTTCATTATACTATGCTAGGGTCTAGAGGATAATTTCCCCATGTGGCCATAAAAGGAAATGAGTGGAAACACACAGAAAACAAAAGAAATTGCAAATTTCAATTAACATAAATAAGACACCTGTATCTGTACAAAAAAAAAAAAGCTTTATATCACAAAATTAATCAGAAGCAAAATTATTTCAAATGATTACTTCAAAGATAAAGGTCAGTATTGGATGAACTGATTTTTACCAAATAAAATCAGAAAACATTAAAAAAATCATATAAAATAAACAAATTATACCATAGCTGAATATTTTCAAAGAAATTAGAATATGGAATTTCCATGATATACACATTTATTATAAGTCCTAAATGAAAAATACTGAAAAGATTATTTTTGCTTTAATCCCAATACATTAAGAAAGTTTCATTGGCACAAATATCCAGAGGTATTTTACAATTCATTTAGCTTTGGTGGTAAAGTATGTTTACCAGATGAATACAGTTATCAAGTTTCCAATACAGAGCTTTGATGCTAATAAGAATTCAAATGTGTTTTCTTCTTAAAAAAGGGATGTAAAAAGTTTAATATGAAACAGAACAAGTGCAACATGAAATACAAAATATGCCTACCATTTAGGCTTTTGAACAGTTAGTAGCTATACTTTGTCTATAAACTTTTTTACTCCTAACATTACTACTATATAAATACGAAAAGTCAAAATAACATTAAAAAATAGCATATGAATTTTACAAAATGGCTACTTTTAGATTCCCTAAACTAAGATTAGAATTTGAATATGCAAACAAACTTATACTACTTAAAATACACCAACAGATACAGTTTTTCATAAATGTTGAAAGTTACAATGGATAGAATGTTTACAGATTGATTCTGACTCTTATGCAAAATCCTCAGAAATTAACTGGTTTCCTGGTATCTAAAAACTTACATTTTGAGCAGCATAACACTTTCAGAAAGTACTGTACTTGATTTCAAAAGCATTAATCTAAGACAATTTAATCAAGATCTTAGAATATCACTTAACTTTTGCACAACCTGTTATCAATTTAGATGTACGTCACATTCATATTATTAATGCAAT
The DNA here is from genome assembly GCF_902686455.1 of Sciurus vulgaris. Lineage (NCBI taxonomy): Eukaryota > Metazoa > Chordata > Mammalia > Rodentia > Sciuridae > Sciurus > Sciurus vulgaris. The sequence goes on from NC_136463.1 coordinate 149,781,852, forward strand.
AACAGCTTGTTTATTCTATTTCCAAAGTTTGTTCTGTTTTTGAAATTAAGTTACTAATATACAAAATTCAGTATTCTCTATTCATAATATAACTTATTTAAAACTGTGAATTATTGAGCAATCACAGTACACATATTTGGACTTGGATCACTGACTCAACTTTTCTATTATCCTTATGAAAAGCAAAGACTTATTTTCTCAAGTCACTAAAACTTACTGTGAAAGAATGAGTAATGATTACAAATAAACTTCAGAATTTGAAATGTTCTTAGTTCAAAAAGACTGGGATAAAATTTCAGCTTTCAAATAATTTTATAATTTTGTAAAAGTATCTTCTGCATTTACATTTATTTGCTAAGAAAGTTTTCCTGGCAGGGTCTAATTTCCTAAAACAAAGATAATTTTATTGCTCCCTTTAGTCTGATAAGTGTGTGGCATACTCTCCCAATTGATTTTTCCCCCTTAATAAATTTCACAAGGTATCTTGTTTCCTATGGTATACAAATTCAAAAATCCTACAACACTGAGAAAACACAAAGTGATGATGAAAAATAACCAAAAAATGCCCAGTCATAGAAAGGCCTAACACATTTTTGGATTTTCCCCAAATGATTTTAATAAACAGTTCCTAAAACTTCAAATGCAACACTCTAAGGTTTTATATTTAACTAAATGATAATGCAAGACATTACACTTATTTAGAACTAATCTAAGATGAAATTATGTCAACTGATTTATCTGGAGATGCAGAAATCAGATCTAGTTTACCTTATATTTATGTTTCCCTAATTTTCCCAGAGCTTTAAAAAGCTACATTGAAAGGTGAGTTTTACTTCCTTTTATTTCCCTTGACCACCTTCTTTAAAAGTGCTAATAAGCAGCCAGGCTAAATGAACACATTATGCTATAAATGAGAAGGCTGTAGAGTTAAGGAAGCTATAGGAACTAGAAAATGAAAAAAAATTCTGCTTTGTACAAGTAGTGTATCTATATGAGTGCTAAGATAATCAGTAACAAACATTTAGTAGGCCTACCTACTACAGTTTTTTATTTTTCTTTACTAAATTATCATGTTGATATTAGTAAAGTTATTTCAACCAAGAAAAGGCATTCCATTATATGTATCTGAATTTATCTGACTAAAATATTTAAAAATTAATAGATTAATTAATCAATATATTATTAACATACATGAAAGGGATTAAAAATCAATGTTAATGAATTAAGAACCACTGCCTTAAATATTTTAATTTTGGTGAAAACTAAGAAAATAAGAACCTAATTTAACTCTGGTATGAAAATGATCCAGAAATAAAGTTAACAGGTGCTGATAGAGTAGCTCAGTGGTAGAGTGTGTGCTTAGTTTGTGAGAGGGCCTGGGTTGGCTCCCCAGGGACCACCCCCACTACCACACACCATGTTGGGGATTTCTATCATATTATGGATTCTAGATTATAACAGCAATAACTCCAGGGGAGGTGTTAGAAACACTGAAAGTATTCAGTGTTTTTCCCTGTCCAGTCTATATCTGATCTAGTATCAACAACAGTGTCTAGGAACTATTTTATAAGCAAAAATGTTTCCTCAAAACTCAATAATTTCTAAATAAAAAATGCCCTAAGAGCAGAACACAGAAATTTACTGAACTAGATTATCTCTAGCTGCCAATAAACAATTTCTTTTTTAGTAACACTGCTAATAGGTCTGTGCTGTTTTACCAGATAATAATAAAGATTGTAAGCATGATTCCCACAGTGTGTGATTTAAAGGCAAAGGAGTTTTCTTAAGTGATAGAAATATCAATTTTGCTAATCCTCATATGGAACCTACCTCTCACCTCTGGTAGCTACCTGCATTTAAAGTGCTTGATGAAGACCCTGTCAAAAATGTGTATATATATATATGTATCTTTGTATACATACAAATATAATGGCCAATAACCTAACCTACTACTGTTTATAAAATGTTTAATTAATTTTGTAGTCCTTAAAATGAAATATTTTATTGGCTTAAGTCTTTAGAACTTATGAAAAGTCCACTCCCACAAAAAATACATTAGGGAGAATTAGTATTCCTAGTTTGCTAATTTAAAAAGCAAAATGTACTGCTCCCAAGTGAGAAATTCAAGCTTGTAAGATTTTATCCTTGAGCAGTACTGACTAACCAAGGACTTTAGCTCTCATAAACATAATGATCATGGCTGTCAAGAGAAGATCCGAATTAATAAATTTCCTAATGTTCTTTCTGTATATAGATCTAAGTTCAAACTCAGCAAATGACACATTTAACCTATAACTTGGGATACAACTATAGTAACAGTAACAAAAGATACGAGCATAAAAGTTGTTTTATATGTACAGCCAAATATAGGTAGATGTGTTCCTATTTAAATATATATGTGGTATGCCACAGAAACAAGTGTATAATCTAATAAAAATCTCTTTCCTCTCAGGTATTGAACATTCAAGAATTTTATGGTTTAGTGTTTTTGCTACTTCTCTCAAACAAACAAAAGCCTGGTATGTCTCTAAGTTTACTATGAGGTTATCACACCCTTTAATGGTCTTGGTAAGTGATAATGTGAATACTGAACAATAAGCATGAAACTGAAAATGACAACAATGGAATCATGCGAACTTACAACCCTCAGAGGACAGAGTAATACCCTTTCTAACTAATGCTAAAATACAAGGACCTGAGGAGGAATTAAGAAGGAAAATGAGTTAATGCCCCACAGTTATTAAAGTGGGAGGGACCCTCTATAGAGTTAACAGCTGAGAGGTTGCAATGGAGTCCAGGTACAATGGCAGATGAAACAAAACTGATTTTCTAGGTTGTCCCAGGGTACTAACAAGGACAAAAATTCACATGTGCAACTGTGGAATCGCCAAAACTTAAGGACATTACTTAAGAGGTTTGGGGTGTTTTTAGTACACACATGTAAATGAAGGGCTCCATGAGCCAGGTGCACTTCAGCCTGAGTTTATTCTATGTGAAGCAAAGAGTACTATCCTCTTCTACCATGCTCCATTACCTTCTTCAAACTCTTTGAACCAAAATTTGAAATGAAATAGAAATGTTACTCTCTTATCTGTCAAACAGAAATCCTAGAAGTCACATGGGCAAATAAAGATTCCACTGTTAAACCTATTGGCTAACATCCCCTATCTATCGAGGTGTATTGTTTATATTTATGCTACTAATGTGATTAACACTTGTTTACTGTTATCCCATTAGCAGTATAATTTCATCCATCTGTTGTATACTATACTTGATCATGTTGATTTTTTTTTTTCACAGTGGACAAAATTAGTGCAAACCTAGAGTTGTTTCTGACTGCTAGGGTTGTCTTTTAATAAGCTATCATAGCCTGAAAACCTTTTGGAAATCATGGGGTAATGAATTAATCAAATGGTATAAACCAAATAAACAAACTACTGCAATCCCAATAACTGTGAGAATATTCTTTAACAACAGATTTCTTAAAAGGTCTCCTGGTATTCACCAAGAATATATGATAAGATTCATATCTGAAAATAACAGGAATATTTCATTGTTTTGAATCTGACTCATGTTCTCATCGTCAGTCTTGCTCTGGTTACCAAAAAGCAGATCTCCTTATAATTCAAAGCTCTATTTCCATAGATGGAAGAAGACAAAAGGCCTATTCTGTTTACCACAGCTGCCAAAAACCAGCCAAAGACTCTTTGTGGTAATTTAACTTCTGAGAAGCCAAACAGAATGAATTTTGTGTGTCTTTTCTTTTTTTTTTATCAATTTTTTAGGACTTATTTTTCAATACATAAACTATAGATAGCAAATATAAAACAATCCATTTTTCAGAAGAAAGTTTGATGAAACAAGTAGAATGTCTGACGTGAGACTACAAACAACGTTGCATCTACTGAGTCTCTAGAAAAAGATCCTTGGTATGGCTGATGAAGTAGATTAGGTGATATGCATGGGAGTCCTCAAAGACAGTGGCCATCATATCCCTTCACTAATTTTTCAAAAATGACTAATACCCAGATGCCACAGCACAAAACAAAACCATGCTTCATCTATTTTCCTCAAGCATTACAAAACTAATTTCCTATTTTCAATACTGTAAAAATAGATTTGTCTTCTCCAAAGATCTTGCTGCCCATGTTGGTGGATCTGTGTGTTCACTCTTACTACTGGCCTCAAAGGCATAAATCATTTTTATCATCACGTAAGTCCAATCTTACATAAAGTTGCATAATGCATGGAGTAAGAGAGGAATGAAGACAAAGCATGGAACCCTGTATAAGTGTGCTGATCCAAAAGCAATCACACCAACAGCCAAAGGAAGTGGAAATTGTGAGGCAGTCTTCAACAATTTACTGTAAAGAGAGAAAGAAAGATACATTGTTATGTAAACTGCAATGAGAGCTAAAACAGAATATGTCAATCTTTTATACATTTTTAGGAAAGGTAAGTATTCTAAGTGATTGTAAATGAAATAATTTTTAATGTAATTAATTTACCTGTCCATGATTTTTTAAAAGAGAAATATGAGCTATATTTTGACTAAAAAAGGGGAAAACATTTCTATGCAGAAACTAGCCACTTTTAATGTTTCAAATTTTAACAACAGAAAAATGTTAGTTTGACTTTTACCTAACAATACTACCTCTAAAAATTTATCCTAACAAAAATAATGATATTCACTAAGACACAGCTATAGAAATGTTTATTTTAATCTTACAGTAAAAATAAGACAAGCAAACCCAAAAGGAACATTTCTTCCTTTACTTATTGATTTGTACTGGGGCTTGAACCCAGGGGCACTTTACCATTGAGCTATATCTCCTGTCCTATTTGTTTTTTATTTTTAGACAGGGTATTGCCAAGTTGCTGAGGTTAACCTTGAACTTGCAGTTCTCCTGCCTCAGCCTCCTGAGTCACTGGTATTTACAGGCATGTACCACTGTGCCCAGCAGGAACATTCTTTAATTCCCAATGAAAGAATCATATAAGTTAAGATACTAAATGTTTTTAAGAAATACTACTCTCAGGAAAGACTATCACCCTTTTACTCTGAAAAGAGAGACACTGCAGATAAGAAGGGTTAAAAAGCTTACCTAAAGACATAAAAATATTGAATGGCAGAGCCAATATATGAGGCCCAGGTTGGTTTGATTCTAGAATATTTGCAAATATCTTCCAGAATCAACTGAAAAGGCTCCCAGAGCAAACAATCAGTGAATTAAAAGCCAAGTACTATTATGGAGAATTTTAACCATATACCAAAGTAGTCTAACAGCGTAGTGAATCCTCATGCACCTGTTAGCCAACTTCAAAAATTAGCAAATCATGGCCAATCTTAATTTCACCCACATCTCCATCTACTTTTACTCCTCCTGTACTTCTTAGAAGTAAATCTTAGATATAGCTTTAAAGGGTTAACTTTTTAAAGAAAATAACCCATATTATTACATCCTAGCATGTAAAACTTATAATTAAAACAAGTATAATATACTTACATATAAACCCATAATACTGTTACTTTTAGGAATAATTAAATTAATTACAAATAAAGAATATGCTTCAGAAGTAAAAACAAAGGGTGATAAAGTCCAAGAACAGACTTAAGAAAAAGAAAGATTAATGTATCATACCTTGATTTTACTGAAACTGTGTAAGTATTTCCAAGAATTGCCATAGTTGGAATAAGGATAAATGCCAAAGGTTTGCATGGATCAGGATTAAGTTTAAAATAATACCTAAATAAAAGAAAAAAACATAAATCAACAAAACAGAACTGTTCACTTTAAAAATCAACCAATCAATTAGGTACTGGAGCTTGAACCCAGGGGCACTTTATCACTGAGCTACAACCCCAGCATTTTTTGCTTGTTTATTTTTTGAGAAAGGGTATCACTAAATTTCTGAGGCTGGCAACTATGGCTGTGCACCACGGCACCTGGCTTGATCATTTTAAATTACCAGAATCAATCAAATTAAATAATTTTCAAAACATTCCAAAAGCAATATGGATAGAAGAAAGCTCTAAAAAGCTCATGAAATCTTTAATAAGTACTTTTCGCTCTACATCATCCTATAACCCAAGGTTTTATATGGAGAATTATGTTCAGACATGAGTAAAGGAAATGAAAACATCCATCATGAAAGATTTCCCTTTTATAATCAGTATAGGTCTAAAAGGTAATACATAGTTTTTAAAAGACAAATTATTTAAAACACATCAAAGCTGCCCTATAATAGATACAATGAATGAAAAGTTACCATTCCTTATCTTTTTAAAATTCAAAAATCTCATCTCTTGTTTTTATGTCAGTAAGATGTCTATAGCTTTTCTGAATCATAAGTTTGTGCTCCCCAAATAATTACAACTGCAAATCTGTGAACACAAATCTGGATCTTAACTAAAATGAGGGATAAAAAGATATTAACATCTGGTAACCTTTGATTTCATTTATTGAACTTATTTTTAGTTCTAACAACTTAAAAAAATACTTTCAATACTTAGATAATCTGAAAGCTTTATATTATTTTTTTTAATGTGTAGGGGCTTGACTACTATTTGAATGAGGTGGCCTTTTATTTAGAAATGTACCAATAAGTAAAAATACAAATCACTCATTTTTGAAGATTTTTGGAGGAGTTGATATTCCAAAAGTTTATATTCTTGTAGTGAATGAGAAAATGTGAACGTATTGAAAATAAATTTCATAGCTTCCCGGTCTTAAGGAATTTTCATGGGCCACCAGGAATATAAGCAAGTCTCTACTTACAGATAAGTTATTGTCTAAACCACAAAAATAATAATTACATAAATGAAACTCACCTAAGATTCTTTAACCAATAAATTAAAGATGGCATGCTGAGTAATACAATCCATGTTAATAAGTTAATCACAGTACTGTGCATGCGAAGACTGTCTTCAGCATCACTAGCAGATAAACGAAGATGGTGTACTGCGGAGTCTTTATGGTGATTGGATTTTTTTTCACTTCTTCTAGAGTGTTTGGGATTCTACAAAGCAATAAAGTAAAAATATCAAGATATTAAGTACACAAAAATAAATCAGAGATATTTGTTTTATTTAGAATTATAACTACTAAACAGTTAAATATGTATATCTTTCCATTACCAAACTGAAATAAAAACTGAAATGTAAATGGTACCTAATTAAATGGTTACAGTTATGAAAGTTTTATTCTTTTGACTTGCTATTTTCACTGCTGAGAATATAGCCTCTAAGTAATTGCTCAAAGTAAAACTTAAAAGATAATATTTCATAATAATAACAAAAATGACACAGCTACTAACAAAGGTCGAATTAAATTTATAACAGTTTACATCTATTTTAATAATCTTTAAGTTCACTTTTATTAAAGTTATTTAAAAATTCATAAGACTTTCACACACTATCAAATTCTAACCTTTCTGAAAAATAAACATATTTTCTAATGTTCATTCATATTAAAGCTAGGTAGAAGTTTTAAAATACAACGTACCACGGGCTGGCTATTTTTAAAAGTTGTTAGGCTGGCTTGCAGATGAACAATCTAGGAGAAAAAAATAACTTTAATTTTACTTGTTTTGTGACAAAAGGGATAGGAATTTTTATTAAAACTGAGAAGCACTGTAATCTGAAATCTTAAAAATCTGAACTAAAAATTCATTGAAATATTTACAAACATTCTTTTAGAAAGATAAAATAACAACATATGCTTGCTACCATGTATTAAAACAAGAAAATACTTGGAAACAAAACAATACAAACTTCCAGAGTATGTAGGGACCAGGATATGTTACTACACCTTTTGCATCCTGTGAACCTACGTTTGAATGAAGGCTTGCTATAGCCATTTTATGTATCTTACAGGTAAAAAATTTGATTATACTCAATGTAAGAAGTTAAATACAAATAAAAAATACAAATCAGTAATATACAGTGGTATAAGAACTTGAAAAACATCTGTACATTTAATATATTTGTGTTCCTTAAGTATCTGAGAAAGTTTTGCTTTTGTATCAGTTGTTTGAAATGCCTAATTAAAAACACTAAATATGCTGTATTTATGGATTAAAGTAGGTTTAAATATTTTTTCAGATGCACATGAAGTTCCTTTGAAAAACTAAAAATAATTTGTAATGAGTATATGTTAGTATTAAAAGCAGAGGCAAACATCTTTGTTCAAGGGCTGGGGTTGTGCTTCAGTGGTGGAGTGCTTGCCTAGCATGTATGAGGCACTGGGTTTAATTCTCAGCACTACATATAAATAAATGAATACAATAAAGGCCCATCAACAACTAAAGTCTTTCTTCAAAAAAGAAAAAATAATTATTATCCACTTGATGTCAAGTGTCCAGAGATGAATGTGCAAGTATAACCTCCTGGATTTTTCGGCAAAAGTGTTTTTTGCTTCTTCAGTAAAATTCAGCCCATTATTTTTATCATTGTCTTCTCATTCTTTAGCAACATTTCTTAATATTTAATGTTGTCTCAGCATGATTAGTAACTTGATTTCCAACTAACGTTTTGCTTTCTCTCATCCATGTTTAAAGAGGTGTAAATCAAACCTTTCTGATAAAATTTTTTAAAATGCTATTATTTGCAAGAATAAGAAGCAACCTAAAACAGACTATGTCTGTTCTCCTTTGTCTTTTTTTTTAGCAAAAAAACTGACTTGAATCAGTAATTTCAGTTCTACAGTAACTGTATCATTTAAATAACCAAGATGTTTAGAAACCTTTATTTAAATCTGTTATATAAGAGAAGGATGTTATAATAGTAATTAAAATTTTCATTAACAGCCTACAAGGCACTCTACAACCTCCTAATAAAAAGCCCAGTCATTCTGGCTCTACTACTGAGTTGACGTACCTTAAATACATAGTAAAGGTAAGAAAGAAGGATGGCAAGAGCTCCACAAGTTGTCCAACTAACTATGATCAAAACAACTGTCAAAAAAGGCAAGTCTGGTGATATCATCTTGATATCTTTAGGAAGTTCAGAGGGTCTGGAATAAGACAAAAGTTTAAAATAATAGAGTAACAGACATTTATACAGTCACATATAAAAAGAAAAAAATATGCAGGTTGAGCATCCCTAACCCCAAATTGGAAATTCTCCAAAATTCAAAAATTTTAACACTAACATGTTACAAGGGGCAATTCCATGCCTGATCTCATGTGATGGGTTATTTTCAAAATGCAGGTACACATTAAAAATACTGTATAAAATTATCTTTGGGTTATTTGTATAAGGTCTGTACAAAACATAAGTGAATTTTGTGTTTGGACTTTGTTCACATCCCTAAGATATTTCATTATGTACATGCAAATATTCCAAAAATTTTTAAAAAATATGAAATCTGAAACAGCTGTGGTTCCAAGCATTTCAGAAGGCTAATGAACCTGAAGTACTCTGCCAGCCTCTTCTGCTTAATAATATGTAAATATTATGTGGTAAACAGTATCAACAAAGGCAAGCGGTCACATTTATTTAAGTAATACAATGTGACGGCTCCTCTTCTATTGAGATACACTAAGGCTAACACTTGTACTGAGGAAGATAAAATGTTGCCAAAGGTAACCATTAATAAGGTAGATCCTGTGCCATACATCTCCAACCTTGATAGGAAGAACAAATTTCCAAAAGCCTTGTGACCTCTCTGATGCTCGTTGGTGTTATCATCAGAAACCCCTGCCAGAAGCACCTCAGAAGGCAAAGTAAGAAGCACCACACGGGAAACTCCATTTTTCATGACAGTAAATCAGATAACGTGTCTGGTATGGAGAAGTGGCAACAGAAATTAGATTGGTGTTTCAGAAAAGCCTACCAGTAACTTCAGATTGAAACCTTGTCTTTGGGTCCTCAATGCAATTCTAGGCAGTGTCCTTGGAAGTTTTATACATTTCATCTAATAGGATGCTGAATAGTGATTGGAATTTCTTATGCTCAGGTTTCATTATCTGAGCATATATAAAAGCAGGCAGGAGGCTCTCAAGTCCAAAGCCAGCTTCAGCAAAAGGGAGGCACTAAGCAACTCAGTGAGACTCTGTCTCTAAATGAAATACAAAATAGTGCTGGGGATGTGGTTTAGTGATTAAGCGCCCGAGTTCAATCCCAGTTTAAAAAAAAAAGAAAGAAAAAGGCACTGCAGAGAAACAATACCTTCTGAGAGATTTACAACAATGAAATTTGTCAAGTTTTTTGACTAATTCTTGGCACTAAGGTCAATATCCAAGGTGGTATTTAATTTGCAATAAATGATGATCCTTGACAAAGGCACAATTTGGAACACTACTCATGCTTTTGCTAGTTATACATCTTTTCTTAGAAAATAGTTTAGTGACTCTAATTAAGAGAAGTAGGAAAGCTTTGAGTCATTCATTTTACCTTTTCAAAGTTAGCCATAATGAGGAAAGAAGTCTCACAGATGCAGAAGACAGTAGGCCACTCCAGTAGGCAGTACATGTTCCAAATAGAAAGAGAATCAAAGATACAAGGGGGAAACACATACTCTGACTAGTTAGAACAATGGCATCTAATTCTGGTAATAATAATAAGTCCCATAATTCCTTAAACCATTTATACCTGTGAACAAAAGAAAACAAAATGAAAGCAAAACAATGAATAAACACCTCCAATAACTAACATTCCAGGATTTCATGTTTGAGGTGTTTGACCATTCTCTAGCTTCCTTAATGTTCTATGATTCTCAACTTAAAAATTTATCCTGAAAAACAAGCCAGAAGTCTCTGATGAAACAAGTCAATTTATCTCCCATATGAATCTACCTATCAGCAAGTGTGAGTACTGACTCTCAACACAGATTTAGTGCTCTCTTGATTTCTATATGAAGCAATGTATTCATCATGCTTCTTTTTTTTAAGTTAAAAAGTCAACAGTTAGTTGTAATGACTAAGTAATGGTTCTTAAACAAAAAATAAAAAATGTGAATAAATTAAGTAAGTAATGTCAACTGTAATCAAGAGTTCAAAAACATAGTTTCTATAAGGAGAGAAAATGATCAGAAGCACTATTTCATCAATACCCTATGTTAGTCAATCTGGGATACCCAAAGATTATGGACCATACATATCCATTTGCAAACCTTAAAGTATTGTTGAATTTACAGTCTAAGTTAAGATTGATAAGTTTGATAGTTACTTTTGGAATGACTATACTACTGAAATAAATGTAGATATATTGATTAAGCCCTTTCCTAAAAGAAAAATACCCATCCAATGAAACCAGTCAACTGCCAAATTTGTATGAAATTTTATACTGCATTATAGAATCAACCATATTTTTACATAAAATAAAATCTAAAAAATTACCACAGATAAAATAAAACTTACCCCAAAAGAAACTTAATCATAATTACAAAGGGATCAACTTTGTATGGTTTGGCTTCTTTATCCAATATGGTAGCATATTCTAAGCAATAACCTGTGATTTAAAAAAAATTACATGCATCACAGAATTCACAGTAATTATGAAATATATTTTGCATTGTCAAGAGCAGCATATTTTATGACAGAAAAGCAAGGAACTTTGCTACTATCAGAAACTCTTTTTGGAAAACTAAAAATTACTGTTAATTTAATGGTACTTAGAGAATAGTAATTTGTGAAATAAATTTAGGAACTCAAAGATATAGTTTCATTTCCTGTATGTTCACAAATCTTCACAGGTGACTTTTAAAAACAGATTTATTGAGATTAATCCTCATACCATACACTCCTCCATGTAAAGTCTCCACAATTCAATGATTCTTTTAGTATACTCAATATTGGGTTTCTGTCTTCAGTTTTAAAAGCATTGTCATTATTCCCCAAAAGGAACTTTGTTCCCCTTAAAAACTACCATCCTTAAGCAACCACTAATGTACTTTCATTATATATATGCCTATTCTGAATATTTTATATAAATAGACTCATATAATGTGTGGGCCTTTGTCACTGGCTTCATTCACTTAGCATTTTTCAAGCTTCATCTATGTTGTAACATGTATCAGTACTTCACTTTTTTTATTAATGAATAATATTCCACTGTATAGACATACCATTTTTATTAATATTCATTTAAATTAGTTTAACATTTTGGGTAGTATGAATAAAATACTCTATAAACATTTGTGTAAAGTGTTTATATGAATGTATACTTTCATATCTCTCAGGCCTATTCTAGGAATGGAGATGCTGAGTCATATAAATACCTCTGGTAACCATTTGAGGAATTGTCAGACTGTTTTCCAAAGAAATTATTCCATTTTACATTCCCACCAGAAGTTTAAGAGGGTTTCAATTTCTCAATATCCTTGTTAATACTTGGTATTATTTTTCTTACTATAGTCATTCTAGTGAGTATGAGCTATAGGTGATTATTATTATTATTTATTTTTTTGGTGATGCTGTGGATTGAACCCAGAGCTTCATGTAAGCTTGGCAAATGCCCTATCACTGAGCTATACTCCCAGTCCAGTAGGTGAATTTTCATATACACTCTTGGTGTAGAAGTATCTCTTTAATTGGTTTAAAACATATTCTCATACTTAAATATTCCAGAATAAGTAAAATCAAATATCCTGGAGTTTCTGGGCAATCTATCTGTGAATTCAGTATGTTTAGGAATCCATTATCAAGTCTGCTGAAATTAAGAAGTATGAGGCCTCTCTTTCAGACTTTGAAAACCTGACAGACAGACTGGGGTTGCAACTCAGTGCTAGCCTAATGAGTGTGAGGTCCTCGGGTTTGATTCCCCACCTTAGTGGGAGGGAAACCCAAACAAAACAGAACAGATTTTACATTCAAGTCTGGTTGATCTCATATCACCAGAATAATCTCTCTCCCTCCTCCTCCCCCACTCTTCCCTCCTGGTACTAGGGATTGAACCCAGGGGTGCTCTACCATTGAGCTGCAGCCCCAGGCCTTATTAAGACAGGGCCTTGCTAAGTTGCTGAGACTGGCCTCAAACTTGTGATCCTCCTGCCTCACTCTCCATCCCCGCAACTGGGATTATAGGCATTCCTGGAATATATTTTAACTCAGGTATAAATGAGCATGGAATGCAAACCTGAAGTTATATAAAAGTAACTGAAAGGTATTAAGTAGCTGTAGGATTTGGAAAGATGGATATGGTGAAAGTGATTTAGGGACTACTATTTTTATATGTTTTTACATATTTTACATTCTTTTCATATTTTGGTCCCACTCTTTTTTCCTGCTTCCTTTTATTACTCCAAGCCCAACAAAACAAAGATTAGGCTCTCAGGAAACTGTTCTAATTATTGGTTTTATCCACTTATCCTACATCTGCCTCTCCAGATCCATTCACTTTGGGAGGTTTGCTTTCAGGGACAGGCTTCTAGCTTGTTAGGTTCAGTGAATGAGAGGTTCTAGTAGATTCTTAGAGAGTAGGAAGAAATAGGGTTAGAAAATTTATTTCCCTATCTTTTTCCCAGGTATGCCACAGGTTGGCAGTACTGCATGTTCCTATACCCAAGGCTGCAGTTCTAGTAATACTGCTCACTCAAACAGGTCTCTTAGGTTTCCTTTTTTTTTTTTTTCTAGCTTCTACTTTATCATCTCTTGGTAGTTTCCCTCAATTCTACACAAACCTTTGAAATAGTTCTTTCATTAAAATCTCAATTATTCCATTCACTGTGCCAGGACCTAAATGATATTGCTGATACAGACTAGTTTACTAAATGTATACTGTGTTTGGTATGACATAAGTCTCCAGAAATAAAATGGAGAACAAAGTGCCTTTGATGAGGCTCTGCATCTGAAGAGGTCCTTAAGAAGGAAGAAGCTTCAGGTATAAAGGTATAAAGTGTAAAAACAAATAAGGAATTTTCTTGGGGATGTCTTAAACCTTAGAGGATTTGCCAGTCCTTAAGAACTTGGGAGACATGAGTCATGAATATTCTGTCTTCTTTAGCCACATGTAGGATGAAAAAGTAGCTATGATGCACTGGACCATAAAGAGGAAAGGAAGGAAAGAAGGGAGGTAAAATAAGAAAGGAGGAAGGGAAAATGAGGGAGGATACTAATAGAAGTGTACACCCCTGAACAAAGATGCTAAAAGCATATGTTGGCGAAAAGAGAATTTTTCAGAAATAGTACAGGCAAAACTGGATATCCACATGTAGAAGAATGAAACTAGATTCCTGTCTTTCACCCGCACAAAAGTGAACTCAAAGTGGATCAAAAATCTAGGAATTAGACCAGAAACTCTGCAACTGCTAGAAGAAAGCATAGTGTCACTGCTCTTAACATATAGGGGCAGGCAACAATAGGACTCCTAAAGCACAGGAAATAATTATAAGAATAAATGGGATTTCATCAAATTAAGAAGCTTCTGCATAGCCAAGGGAACAAGAGTATGATGAGAGAGTCTACGGAATGAGGGAAATTCTTCGCCAGTCACTCTTTCAATTGAGGATTAATATTGGCAATATATAAAGAACTCAAAAACCACCAAAAGGGGCTGGGGAGATAGCTCGGTTGATAGAGTGCTTGCATTGCAAGCACAAGTCCCTGGGTTCGATCCCCAGCACCGTGCAAAAAAAAAAAAAAAAAAAAAAAAAAAAAAAACCCAAAAAACAACCCAAACAATGGGCACACAAACAGACACTTGTCAAAAGAAGAAATACAAATAAATGGCCACCAAAAAAATGAAAAAATGTTCAACATCTTTAGCAATCAGGGAAACAAATCAAAACTACCTTGAGCCAGGTGTGGTGGCACATGTCTCAGGATCCTCAAGCGAGCCTCAGCAACTTATGGAGGCCCTAAGCAACTCAGGGAGACTGTGTCTCTACATAAAGTACAAAACAAGGCTGGAGATGTGGCTCAGTACCCCCAAGTTCAATCCCTGCTACCAAAAAAAAAAAAAGAAGCTAAAAAACTACATTGAGATTTCATCTCACTCCAGGTGAAATGGCAATAATCAATAAAACAAATAATAATAAATGCCAGTGACAGTGTGGGGAAAAAGAACACTTATACACTGTTGATGGGATTGTAAATTAGTTCAAACACTATGGAAATCAGTATGGAGGTTTCTCAAAAGACTAGGAATGGAACTACTACATGACCCATGGATATGGATCGCTCTTCTTTATCCAGAAGAATTAAAATCAGAATACTACAATGATACACACATACATTTTATAGCAGTGCAATTCACAATAGTTAAGTTATGGAATTAGCTTATGTGTCATCAACAAACGAATGGATAAAGAATATGTGATATATATACACAGTACAATTTTATTCAGCCATAGAGAAAAATAAGATTAACGAGATTATGTCATTTGCAGGAAAATATATGGAACTTGAAAGCATTGTGTTAAGTAAAATAAGCTAGACTCAAAAAGTGGAGGATCATATGTTTTCTCTAACATGTAGAAAATAGACGGGGGAATAAATGTGTGTGTGGGGGCATGTTTCATGAAAATAAGAGGAAGACCAACAACAGGATAGAGGAAGGAGACCGGGGGAGGGAGGAAGGCAGTACTGGGGAATAAAATTGACCAACTGTTATGTGCACATACAAATATATCAAGATGAATCCTATTACATACAATTATAATGAACCAATAAAAATTATTAAAAATGTATATAAAACTGTAACAGGAGCAGCAACAAGAAGTGTTGTCAAGCCTATAGTTCTAATTACCAACTTATTTATTTATTTTCAGTACTGTGGATTGAACTCAGGGGTGCTCTACCTCTGCGCTACATCCCCAGCCTTTTTATTTAGAGGCAGGGTCTCACTAAATTGCTGACACTGGTCTTGAAATTGTGATCCTCCTGCCTCAGTCTCCAGAGTCACTGGGATTACGTGAGGTGCCACCATGCCTAGCTCAATTACCAATTTATAAAAAGTACAGCAGTTAGAAAAATATGATCGACTATACCATAGGAGTATAATCAGCAAAATTCAAACTGTGAGAGACACAAAAGCACAAACACAGTTGTGTTCAATAAATTATAAGGGAGAAATAAAAATACACAGAAGACAGAACCTAGAACTTAAGGAACTTAATGATTAAACTTAGTGATAAATGGTAATGTATGAATCTTGGAAACTGTTTACACTTTTTAAACAAATCATTTCATAATATCAGGGCATTCATTTTTATGTGTATGTGATTATTTTTGTTCCTTTTTAATACATAAATACTGAAAAAATATTACATGATTATTATTATTATGCGAATTCACTTATTTTAAAAAGTTAAATATTCAGACTCAAATTTATTTTTTTCATTAAAAAATTATACAAAAGTGAGAGGCTAAGAGAATATTAGTAAATTGCAGATCTCAGAACCAGAAACTGGAGGTCTCTAAACTAGTTGCCCCAAACTAGTTTGGAATTGGTGGTTAGTAGAAGTAAAATAAAATAAAATAAATCACACACTATTTTACAGTTTCCAAGAACAGCAGTATCTACTACTATTCGACTATTTCTAAAAACTTCCTTATTATATTTCCTAATTCAACATAATTGATTTAAATGTACACATGGAACTAATAGTTGTTCCACTAATGTTCATAACAAAACAACTTTAAAAATTATAAACATTTTTACCTGTTGAGAAAAGAGAGTATAACTGTCCTCCATAAGCAAGAAGGATACTAGATATAACATAAGCAGGAAGAGCTCCACCATGAAATCTAACTACCTATAAAACAGGTAAATCAATGGACAATTTTTGAATATTCATGTTAATGAAATAAATGGACTTTAACACAAAATAAAAAGATTTTTAAGCACACACAAAAAGTTTATTCTTTATAGTTTTTCTGACATGGCCACAAAGTTATTTCCAGTAACAAGTATCAAAAACTCTAAGTAAAATAAATGCTAATAACATACAGCATAAAAATATCTGAATTTTTCAAAGGCATAATTGACTGGTATATGCTAAAACCTTTTCTTCAAAGCATGTTTATCAAGCATTTACTATGTTCCAGGCATGACACTAAACATCTTTATATATATTACCTCATGTCTTCCTCCCCCAAATCCTTTCTGGTAGTTCTTTTCCCTATTTTATAGGTGAAAAAACCTAGGCATGAGGAGCCCAACTACCTTGCACAATTACAAATGCCAAGGGTAAGTTACTTCACCCTTCTCTATGTGCTTATCAGTAAGATAGGAAAAAATAATAGTACTTATTGGCAATTATTAAGATTAAACATGCTCATTGTGTAAAGCATTTAAAATATTAACTTTCATGATAACTATAAGATAACATTAGTTATAATTATTAACCTTTAATGGTCTTCATTATCTTGGAAATTCAGTGAAACCATAATTTAAACTCATAAAGTTCATGATCATTATGTTACAGTGCCTCAAGTCAGTTGATCTAATCTGTATAAAACATATCTATAATAAAAACAAAAATGTTAAGTTCTTTGTTTTTTAACATTAAATTTTTAAAGAAAATTCAGCATGGTCTTAATCCACAGAATTTTTTAGAATATGTATCAACTCCCTTGGTAATCTGATGAAATAAATCTATTAAAGTACAAGATTACCCAATATGTTGCAAAAAAATTCAGAAAGTTCAGGGTCTCCTTTAAGTCCCTCCATGGACTCCCAGGTTGAAAAAAGATTAGAAAAATTCAAAAAATTTGCATCCTACCCTCAGGATTTATAGTTTATAAGCTTCAGGTGGAAGGAAAGGAAAGTTAAAAAAAAGGGAAATGTCCATTTTTCTATCTATTGCTAAATGAAACTCACTGCCTGATAGTGATACACTAGGAAACATATAGCATAATTAAATTATCAACATTAAACAGCCTAGTAGGCTCATGAGCCAGACCTCCGGATTTAGATTCTAGCTTTCTGTCACTAGTTTTGTGTCATTGGGCAAGTTACTTTGCCCTATCTTTCTATGATCTCATCAGTAAAATGAGATAAACATCATTTCTCTCATAGAAGTGTAAGGCTTAAAAGTGTTTGAATCTGTTTAAAACATCTGGAAAAGTAACTGGCACACGGTTAAGAGACTGAAAATATAAGCTATGATTATTAACCATTAACACCCTTAACTGTCTTTAGAATTCTGGGACAGATCTGGCACAGAGTATATGTTAATATTTATATATTAAACATATAATTTTTCTTATTGACAAAGGTACTTGTTATAAGTAAGAAGTATTTTCCTGGGCTATGGATACAGCTATGTACATAAGGTGTGACTAAATCAACAATCATAAACTGGCCTTCATGGGCTATAGTCAAACTGTAGACCTGCTTCATTTGGCTTAGTATCTAGCACGATATTTCTTTAAACTTTGAATTAGATAACAACATTGAAGAAAATTAAAAGATTTCACCTAAAAAAAATCCAGATTTCAGTTTCTGTTAACATCTAGATATTAAGCAACACTGGTTTTCCTTCCTACACTGAAATGATTTTATGAAATTTGCTTGGCAAAGTAACTTCCAATTTACTTTTTTGTCCTCTTTCTTCCTAAGAATAGATTAAAAAACACGAATGTATTTTTTTCTCTTTATTTTCCCAGAATCAATTTTATGAAAAATTGTTTAAAGGTTAAACAGTCTCCCAAGTGGTCTCTATTTCCTTTGCTCAGTTTCCTGTGACTATATCAGCAACATTGTTTTTAAATAATATGCACTGTTAAAAAAAGAGTAAGATATATTAGACAACTTAAAGTCATTATTCTACCAACCACAAAATGAAATTTTAAACAAGCAAGAAGGAAGAACATGTTATATTTTTCAATAATTTTAGGATTCAACTGCCGTTCTTTGACACTTAATTTAAGAAGTACCTTCTTCTGATCCTGTGTAACCAGTGCTTCCTTGCTTTTTAGAAAGATTTCTACATCTAAATAAAAATAGTGTGTCTTTTTTTGGTATACAATCATGCTTAGTTACAGCATACCAAGTTAACTTGACTTTTTGTGTAACTAATTTGAATTATGGGCCACAGGGATGATAAGCATAAGAAAGCATGTGTTATCTTCACCATAAACCACTATGCACAGTAACATGCCTTCTGGACATGCTAAAAATATAAAGGCATGAACTCATCCCCTCTATCACAAGCAATAATCTTTCTTCAATGCCCTTTAACTTTTTAGAATACCAACCACCCTCGATGCTATTTTTCAACTTATACTAACATTTAATGTTCCTTTTATAATTTAGCACACTTTTTTATTATTATTATTTTTCACTTAGCTTTTAATATTTTACAGACTGCATTTTGATTCATTGTACACAAATGGGGTTCATCATTTCATTTCTATGATTGTACACAATGTAGATTCATACCATTCGAGTATTCATACATGTACATAGGGTAATAATGTCTGTCTCACATTTTTTATATATTTACTCAGAATTTATTTATGTTCACAAATTTAACAATAGTTTTAATATAGCTCTAAGTGATTATAAGGATCAAATGAGATAATGCATATAAAATGTTCCTAATTTAATTTTGATTTGTGACTTTTATAATTACAGTATTATAACTTTAAAAAAAGGAAAAATTCTACTATGCTTGTATTGCAAAACACAACTAGTCAAAAAATAAAAGCTACAATAAAATTTTACTGAATTTTAAAATTATATAATTTTCCTGTCTAATCAATATTAACTTATTTATGTCCAGGTTACACAATTCTGCAAATTATAATGCTATTGAATAATAATATCTATAGTTCTATTGCCTACTTACTTTTGTAACATTATTTACAAATTAACTTTAACATTTATCTTTAATAAAATTTAGTTTTAGCTTTTACAAACTAAGCATTCACAATATAAAAAGTTCTTTGAAAGTGTTCACTTACATGACAAACCCTACTTTATCATACTAAGAATTATAGCATAGTATGACAAATATGAAAGTCTTAACATGACATTCATTTAGGCAAATATATTAATTTGTTTGAGAATCAGGTATCAGCCCTTATTTTTAGGACAGATCAAATATGAAAGGATCACCTTAGAGTAAGAGTTGGCCAACTCTGGACTGAAGGTCAAGAATGGTTTTTAGATTTTATTAAAGTGGAAGAATGAAGAAAAAAGGAGAAAGAAGAAACAAGTAGCTATAGCAGTGGCAGTAGCCAGACTGTAGTCTGTTAAATTACTGATTTTACAGAAAAAGATTATAATCCTTATGATATCACTCACAAGGCAATAAATAATCAAGCAACTGAAATCTCTCTTACCTGTCCAAGTATTTGTGAAAAGGACGTCTTAACGGTCACCTAGTTTAAAACAATTATTTAAAAAGAGGTTACTGACCCTGGATTCTTCTAGTTCAATTTTATTAAACCATGTATTTCTACACATCTCTAAGTATAATAATTTCTATAGTAATAAACCTAAAGGCACAAGAGATCTTGAAAATCTTCTGAACCACCTTTAAATTGAACAAAATGTAGTTTCATTATTGAGCATATTTTCCAGTGTTCTAATTCTTCAACAATTAGAGCAACGCTATGGTATGTATGCTGTTTACTAACTAGATTATTTAATTAACCAGAATGCTATTAACAGATCATGCTGGTTAAAAGAATTTAAGCCAAAATAACATTTGAAAAAGAAATTCAGCCTTAATAATCCTACCATAAAATAAAATATTCATCCTCATTAGTTCTACCATAAATAATCATTTTTTAAAGAAAATTAAGAAGTCTGGGAAAAGGAGATAAATCTTCCTTAGGGAAGTTATGAATGTTTTGTCCACATCTGACCTTGGTGAAAATATGTAATTGACAAAAACATGGATATTTTGAAAGCACGCAGTATTTGGAGTCAAACTGACAACACAATTCTTACTATCACTTCAGTATTAGAAACATAAACATGCAAGTTTAAAATCATAGCCCTGTAAGATACTTTATTGTTAGAAATGTAAGATATCAAAGCATCCATAAGTTCTATGAAATACAGAATAATCCATAATACGGGTCCAAATAAAATTTAGTTGTAGGAATAGATTGTGTTAATTTGACAATGTGCATTCTAGCTCACCTTAAGAAAGTTCTAATAAAGAATTCAACAACTTAGCTTGAAGCTGAGTAGAAATAAGCCATGTAACAGAAGCCTGTGATGTACTACCATTAAAATGTGTGTTTTAACCACTTAAATGTGGAATCCTTGGAACCTGGTATGTTCTCACTTGGTCATGAAATCTACAAATAAATGAATATTCTATTTTTCTTCTTTTAGGAGAAAGTGATTTTGGTAACAAACATAATAGGTATTAAATTACACATATAAATGACTCGACAGAGCTTAAGTCAATGAAAAGAAGATCCTTAAACTAATCTGGTAAAGTTAAAGACCAATAAACATCATGTCAATTACAATACTAAAGCCATGTCAGCTTCCAATTGAAGCTGATTCTTCAATTTACAAGTCTGAACTTTGGGCTTTCAAATTTAAAGGTTAATCTGCAGTTTTAATTTTTGTTTTATTTTTCTATTACTTTACAAGATACATATATTTTCAAATGATCCAGCTAAGGAAATACTGAGGTATTGCAAACAGGAAAAATATTAACATATTTCAAATGTCTATATCTTATATTTATTCACTTCCACACTACCATGTATCTGCAATTAATATAAAACAATTTCTATGTTACTCTATAACTAGATCTTAAAGATTATACAAATATGCAACTTACCTCATACTGACAATCTGAAGATGTGTACATTTTTAATAGTGCCACATGGCTGTCATTTTCTGGTTGAGCAATATGAAGTTTCAGAGAAATTTCTGTGTTAGATGGGACCCTGAAGAGATAACTTAAATATCAATACTCAAGTACAAGATGCTGGTACTTGACTTAGCCTTGACTAAGTCAATCCTCACCACAATACAATGAAATAATGTAGAGGAAGCCAGATGACAGACACATTAATACAGATGAGCACTTTTCAGTCACATTACCATTGTTTGAACATTCCTTCTCTATGACTCAGGAATTGGAGGAGTGTGGAAAGGTGTTCATGTTTCAAGCTAGTAAGGTTTAAATTCTATGTCATTTAATAAGACAGTTATTTTAATACATTAAATTATATATATAAATAGATACAATTAATTTAACATTAAATTGTGGGCATGATGCTACATAAAGACTACAAGTATTTCACTAAGAGGCACTTTCATAATTCATATGATTAAAAAAAACTAAACTATGCAGAATATCTATTTTATTAAAACCACCAAAGTTTAAAGTAAATTCTACATACTGTGCAATGGTTAGTGAATCTTCATAAGACCAGGGAATATGAAGTTTATAGATACTAGTTATTTCTTCTGTTAAAATACAAAGGAAAGATGTATTATTCACCATATGTTACCCTAACTTTTACATAAGCTACTATAATACCAAACAAATTACACAACTGTCCAGTTCATAACAAAAAAATCAGTAATGGTTACATGGCATAAGAAATTATGAATTCTTAAATGCATTCATTATACTTAGGTATTAAAGCATATAGACAGTACTAAGAGACTGGAAAAATATTAAGCAGCCAAATCTGAATTACTACTATAATAAGGCATAAAGACATACTGAAACATGAAGATAATTTACTGTTAAGAAAGGGTGTATGCTAAATCCTTGGAAAATATAAACATCTTTTCTCTTATTTTTTTTACTTCATATTAAAATATATGAAAGAAAAAGACATGAAGAAGTATGACAGAAAATTCAAGTAAAGACTTATTGACTCTTCAACTGTCAATACTATTTTCTACACAGTTTTCAGAAAATACAATTACCTTTGACTCCTGAGCACTTGCTTATCACGTTGATTTTAAAAGCTTGGTATATCTAATAGAGTTTGACCACAAAAACAAAAAGCAAAAGTTTATTTATTTGTTTAACTAAATAGTAAAGTAAAATCAACTACTTGTTGTAGTCAGAATAATTACCTGTCCAAAGTTCAGAAGCTCTATATTATAGTATAGGCCACTTGTATTTAAAACCACTTTCCTCGAAGATAATCCTGTTGAATTAAAAGTAGTGTTAGAGTAGTAAAGAATTTTTGAAAGTATGCTGATTGTTTAAATAATAATAAACAATGAAAACAGTTTGGATTTTAAAAAGTAGTTTACAGGTTCTCACTTCTGGTATGAAGAAGTCAACTCCTAAAAATCCAATCCCCCTGCAATAAACACTGGACAAACAGTACTTGCAACAACTTTCAATTACATTACTTTGCTTTTAAAAAGTCAAGTATTTATTTCTAATTGCAGAAAGATATGGTTTCTTTGCAGATGTTTTATTTTATAAGCTTGCTATCTTTAATGATACAGGTAATCTGGAGTTGTCATTTCTGTATTTTTCTGAGAATTTTTGCACCCCCAAAAAAAGAATGTGTGGGGAGAAAGGGATAAAAACCTTAAGGGAAGTTTCCTATTTTAAGTAACACAGATTTTTTAATGTAAAAAAGCTCCTAATATTCAAAGCTGAACAACTTGAGCAGAACAATACACAATGATAATGGACTATATACAGACCAATGAATAAGATAAAAACTCAGGAGGTCATTTTGACACAAATAAAAACTGAACAAATATGTGGAAGAGTAGTATTAAATTCTCAGCAAGAATTTAATAAATTTCTGTAGACTATCAGAGTAATACTTACCAAAGTCTAGATGAATCAATGGATGCTAAAATTAGTGAGTTATTTTGAAGGAAACAGGATATTTACAGATTCTCTAAACATTTCTCCAAGATATTTATTAGTTACAAAATAAAAAGCCATAATTTCACAGTGGAGAAATGTGGCAGGCACCACCTTAATCAAGAGATCAAGGTTAATATCACTGGTAATTATGTATATATTAATATCATATCCTGATGTGACACACTGAGAAATGCACATATCATCTGTGATATTCTTGGCAAAAATGCATAACCTCAATCTAATAATAAGAAATCATTAGACAAATCCAAACTGAAGTATATTCTACAAAATAATTGACCAGTACTCTTCAAAGGTTTTTAAAGTTAAGTAAGACAAGGAAAAACTAAAACTATCACATATTATTATAGGAGACTAAGGAGACATGACAGCAGAATGAAATGTGGGCAACTGGAAAGAGAAGACATCAGCAGAAAAAATGATTTAAAAAAAAAAAAACAAAGACTGCACTTTAGTTTACATTACTGAACAAATGCTAATTTCTTAGTTTTAAAAATTGTGTTATTTTTATGTAAGAGGTCAACATTAGGGAAGGGTGGGTTAAGAATATAGAGGAACTCTGCACTCTTTTCTAACTTTTCTATACATCTAGAATTATTTCAACATAAAGCTTAAAAGAACAGAGAATTCTTGAAACCTTTATAAGGTAAAGAGCATAGATAGCAATTTTTACCTTATAGTAAGAATTTTATGAAATGGCCAGTAGTTAGTATAAATTTCGCATAAGGAAACATACACCCACACACCTACAGATATATATGATTATAAACATTTTTCTTTTAAAATTGAGTCTTATAAGATGACCGCTGGCCCTGTATTAAATGAGAATCAAACCACTGAACTACATCATATGGTTATCTCAAGACCTATACTTAAAATATTGTATTTAATGTTAGTAGGCTCTACTTTATTACAACTAACTGGCAAACTAAATCAGCACTGTGTTAAAAATTAAAGCAATTCTTCTGAATTCTAAAAAGAACGTACTTACCAAAGGAAAAAAGATGAGTTACAGGAAGCTGTATGGATCTTGTCTCTTTTTTAAAGAACTCACAATCTACAACAAACTGAAATATAAAAATTGATTTATTAGAAAAAGTAGAATTAAATTCACAGTAAAATGCCATGATGTTTGAATGGAAATAGAAGACTATAATCTCAGCTTTGGTGAAAGTATCAGTGATCACATATAACTGTCTCTTAGGTGCCAAGAATTCCTCAGGGAGAAATACTATGCTGTAAAAACTTAATAAACAAGCTTAACTTAATTAAACAAGTTAATTTAAATTATTAGTGGGTCATTTTTATAATTCATAGAACAGATTCAACAGATTCATAGCAATGTTTTCTTATAATTTTAGATATTTGTAGAAGGTCATTAAAGGATTGACCAAAGATTCATAATTCAATATTAAAGATTGAGATAATACATGCATGATTACTTTCCTAGTTAAAAGGAAAATATAATTTTGTTACACATTATTTTTAAAATATCCTACTTTTATTATGTGTCTGTTGTCTAATTAGACTACACAAGGCTTTTGGAGATTGCCATTCACAGATTGTTTAAGTTACAGTACACAGAAAAAGGCATATGATGGTTTATGAAAAAGAAATGCTTTTCAAACAAGGAAACTTAAAGTGTAACATCCGCACCATTACAATTTTTGTAGGAACAACATTTCTGTTTTATAATATTTCCAATACCACGTTAAGAAACTTTATTCTTAATAATCTGCAAGAGGAAATGTTTCTGGCAAAAGTTCAAGTTCAGTCATGCATAAAGGTGCAGGCCTGTGATCCTAGCACTGGGGAGGCTGTGGTGGATCAATTGAGGTGGATCAATTGAGGTCAGGAGATCATGACCAGCCTGGTTAATGATACCCCAGCTCAAAAAAAAAAAAAAAAAAAAAAAACTAGTGCAAGTTCATCAAAATAATCTCCACAATGCAATCAAATTATTTTAGTCACTGGAACAGAAGAAAAAATTAACACCTATCTGTAGATAGCCAGCAGTCTGCCATCTACAAAAAGCAAAGAAGGACAGTGGGATCTAACCTAGGCTTTTCAGACAACTCCACCTTGGATGGAGCAATGTTTGCCTCTTAAGTAGATTTTGGATTGTTTCTGAAAGTGAAAAACAGATGAGGGAAACTGCATTGAACTGTAGAACACACGTGGGGAAAAAGAAAAACTTGTTAAGGGCTTTTGTTTTTAATTTCTCAGAAGGCAAAAAGAACAAAGACATTTTCACTACAGAAAGCAGCTGTTAAAAGACTGCACAAATCATTTATTGAACAGGATTATTCGTTATGTTTTTACTAAGTGCTTTTGGGTGAATCATTACCTGAGACAAGGAAGTAGTTTTTATATGCAAATGCAATCACTTTGTACAGGAATTTAAAACACATACATTTTATTACTGCTTTAAAATTTTGGCTATACCTTTAGTGTTGCATAATGGAATAAATCCTTATGCAAGAAAGAGAGAATTCAAAGGTCTCTAAACATCTAATAGGTTTAATTATCTTGTTTTCTGTCATCAAAAATGCAGATAATTGCACATTTGTAAATTCAAAAACATTAAGAAATGGGTCGTCTCAAACTTTTTCACCCTGTATTTGAACATGTGTAACCTTCTAATGATAATGCTTGCAGATATGTAAACATTATGAAAGATCTAAGTTATCATCTTAGTGAGACAAGGTAGTGCAACAGTAGAGATAGCAGTATTACTTTCCAAAGAGCACTAAGACATGTTACATATTTATTAGGTTGCAAAGACTGTATATTTGTAGAAAGGCTTGCTAATTTCTTGTCATAATCAGGGAGGGCCTTTTGAAGTTTGGGAAAGATGTTAGACTCATTTAAAACCAACTTACCTGATAGAAAAACCCCTAAAGAGAGCTTTTAGTATTGAAGATGTTGAATTACCTCTCACTTGAGCTAAGCAAAACAAAACAATGAATCCATTATAAGGTACTTGTGAGATTCAATCTTTGAGATGACTCCCAACTACACCCCCTTTTTATTTCCCTATTTCTTTTAAATTTTCCTAATTATTTTGCCCACAAATCTCATGAACTTTCTCATTCAAGAAATATTTTTTAGGGGTCTCTATGTGGTAGTCATTAAAGGTTGAGAATACAAAGTAGAGTAAAACTTATCTGGTTGTTACTCTCAGAGTTTACAATATGATGATGGTAATAAGGACATAAAAATTATAATTTAATGTTATAAACTATTCAAAGAAGTTATAAACAGAGTATCATGGGAGTAAAACATTATTAGAGGAGTCTAGAAAAGGAAAAGAGGGATAGGACACCTAGGTTGGATCTTGAAGGATAAGTCTGCTGGGTAAAATGGGCAAAGAGGAGAACAGGGAGTTCTCTTTACCTTCTTTCCTCCCCACTAATTCTCAAAATCAACATCCTTTTATTTATGCTCACTTCCCTAGTACAAGCCCACATAATTCCTTATGAGGTATTTAGTCTTCCTATTTCTGATCCATCCTATGCCATAAACAGATTAATCTTCCAAAATAAATTCTCTCTGATCCCATTACTATTATGAGCTTCCTACTGACTGCTGAATTCTACAAAGTCCTGAACGTTTCAAACAAAGCCTCCACAATACCACCAAGAACTATTTTTCCAGACTTTTCTTCCATTGTTACTATACCCCTGATGGTCTTTCTTTTAAAATTATGTACTTATTCACTGTTTCCCAAATATATACTATGCTTTTTCACTATGCTTTCTGTGCTTTGCTCTCACTGTTCTTATGCCTTAAAGTGCTATCCATTACAACTTTTTGCAGTGATGAGTTTCTGTAATATGACTAGTACAACTAAGGAACTAAATTTTAAATTTTATTTAATTTTAGTTTATGTTTAAATAGCCACATATGCTAGTGATTTTTTTTTAATTGACAAATAGGGGTAGAATGTTTACCCTACCTATAAAAATTTCAACTATCCTTTTAGGACATTTTAAATGCCACTCCAATATAAAGTCTTTTTTTTTTTTTTTTGGTACTGGGAATTGAAAACAGGGGCAGTTTACCACTGAGCTACAACTCAGCCCTATTTTTTCATATTTATATTTATTATTTTTAGACAGAGTCTTGCTAAGTTGCTTAGGGTCTCGCTAAGTTGCTGAAGCTGGCTTGGAAATTGCAATCCTCCTGCCTCAGCCTCCTGAGTTGCTGGGATTAGAGGCATGTACTAGAATACCTGGCTTAAAGCCACTCTTGATTCCTTCAATCAGATTTCTCTTCCTTTTACGCTTTTTATGGACTTGCTATATTCTAATTTGCATTATATATACTTGTGTATTTCTTTTTGTTTTTTTTTTACTGCTCTCCTATCCAGAAGTGTGACAAATGAGTGTAATTTGTGTATCTCCTATAATTCTTGTTAGTATTGAACATAAAAAGGCATTTACTAAATAACAGATTTTTAAGACTGAGGGATAAATGGGAACTAGTTCTCATTTGGAACAAAGGGACTTGGGTTTATTCTGCTTAGTTCAAGTTGCAGCAGATCATCCTAATAAATTAACAGTCTAAAGTAGAGCACCAAACTGATCATTGTTTTAGATACACACTATACAGAAGAATTCATCAAACAAATTTTTAAATTTAGCATAGATATTCCCAATCTGATAACAACCTTGATCCACTTGTTACCTTACTTCCATGAATAGATGGTACATAAACAACAAGATGAGACAAAGATGGATAGTCTTGAAGTCTTAACGTCAGAGACTAAAAAAAAAAGATAAAAAGCTGTTTTTATTTCTTAGGTAGAGATTAAAGTATGCTAAAATAAAGATAAATTACAAACACTTATTTCTCAAATAGTGAAAAAAAACATTGCATAGAGTCATAGAATATGTGCTTAGCATATATGAGAGCCCTGGGTTGGATTCCTAGCCACACACACATATACACACACACGCACACTTCAAATTTATGTTCCATACTTCATAATATGCCCATGTTTACATTTTCAGGTAAATAATTAAATTTACAGAAAGTCAGATTCTTAATAATTATGTTCAATATGGACCACTCAAAATATTCCTTGACATATCCCTTCATGTAAGACAAATGGCACTTAAAACACATTATTTTATAATACACTATATACTATATATACTGTATTTTATATCATTATTTTCAGGATTGGTTTTTTTGTAATCTGGCTATGTGTCACAGATGGCATTACAGATGGTATTTTTCTCCACATTTTGGTAGTACATGACAAAGAAGACTCAGTTGTTGACTAATGGATGCCAAGTATGATAGACAACTTTTACAATTTAATTTCAAATGTTTCTCACTGAGTTTAGGTACTAAAGAATATCTGCTTAGTGGTATAGATGAACATCATCTCCTGAAATTTATTTCAAAATAACAAACACACAATATGGCTAATAATGTACCCCACTAAAGGGAAGAATTATATTTCTCAAAATTAAGACCAGATTCTATCACCCATATTTTGAGAAATGAATATGGAGGAGATTGGTCTATTCAATAAAATAAAAGCCTCCCAATAAATTTTTTAATCCAGTTTGTTCTCTGGAAACAGATGTGGGATGAGAGTGGACATATGTTATAATATGCTCCATTAAGAAATTCCTATAGTACTTAGTTTTCCACTTTTTTTCAGAAATATTAATGTGGCCAAGGAGGACAGAGGTGCTGAAATTAAAAAACTGTCAGTAAGTTGAGTGGTCTTCTAACAACCTGACTAGAAGCCTAACTTAGCAATCTCTGAAATACTCATGTGTTCTAACTAAAGGACCACATAAATCAGTTACAGGCAGCTGAGACCCACCAGACAAATGGTAGATAATTAATTAGGAAGAACCTGGATATTTTTGTGTAGTTATTCACTCTAATAGCTTCTAAATATTTATTCTGAACAATGGAAAAGTATTGAATTTTGCAGGGCTTTGTTGAAGGGTTCCATATATTTCTTAACAGTTTAGTCTGCAGAGATGTCTAAAACTGAAACAATTCTCATCTTACATTACCTTTCTTAATATGATATTAGCATGAATAAAACCAACAAAGTTTTCACTTTAATCATTCCTTTAACCTTGTGGCAAAATAATTTTATGCTACTTATAAACAGCTAACTCACATTATATTAAAAAGTTTATATCTAATAATTATAATCATCTTGATAATGCCTAAGATCACAGAATATTATGATCTTTGTTTTCTAACTTCTTTCTTCCAGCATTCTCTATAAAAAGTAAGCCACTGGAATAGCTTAATCTGATGTTCACTCAGTTGTTTCTTATATTCAGAACAATGACACAGGGGCCTAGAGTTTGATGAACACACTGTTCAATATCTGGAGATCTAAAAAAACAATATAAGCATTTTATGATTTTAAACAACAGGAGCAAAGTACATTTTATAAGGTTTTTATTTGTGTGTTCCTAACTCTTACATTATAAGATGAATAGAATATCTAAATTGGAATTCAAGGACATATTTAATAAACCTTATCAACAATGATTAATAAATATATCCTAATACTTTTGTTTGTTCGGTGCCTGCCTGTAAGGTTAGGCTAGAATCAGTGAGCAATCTTAAAACTGTATAAGTCAAATTACTTCCCTACAATCTGTAGGGAATTTAGATAATACAAATACAAGTAATAATCCATTTCATGAATGAATATGCACAAAGAAAGACTGAACAAGGTGACAGAAAAAAACTGCAACCATTCAAATGAAAATGACTTGCAATTATGTTTTATGTCATCATTCCTCTGTTGGTTTCTCTCTGTTAGTTCAGATTACATAGACAAATAAGTATAAACATTCACAAGCAAAAGTAACTTAATTGTTGTTAATTAGGATATAACTGGGACCAACCAGTCATATTTTACTTTCAAGCCTATGAGTCTAGCACTCATTAGGAAAATATGTTTTTATTTTTTATTTTTTAAAAATTTTTTGGTTCTGGGGATTGAACCCAGGGTCCTGTGCTTGTAAGGCAAGCACTTTACCAACTGAGCTATCTCCCCAGCCCCTGTTTTATTTTTAAAGTATAGATTTACTTGAAGACTTTATTATCAATTCTGGCATAATATAATCAGTTATAATAAATAAAATTTGGAAATAATAACATTCTCATAAAATTTTAGGATTATTTTGACTTTTCAATAATAGATTTTGAGAGTAAACAAATAAGCCTTTTAAAAAACATTGCTAGCCTATCAATACACTTAAGGAAATCACTAATAGTTATTAAGTAAATCTCTGCTGTGATTTATTACTCTGGAGAATTCTAGACAAAGATAAATTATCCAAGTGTTTGATCACAATGTTAAATTGAAGTTGATCTGGTAAATTACTTCAAGTTTCTTTGAAATGCCCACTTCCCTACCACAGGTACTTCCTCCCAAAATAAAATGCTGAGTATAATACACAAATCAGTTTGTAGTTGAAGACAGACCATTTAGATACATTCTCATATTTAATATTAAAAATCCATCCAGCTCTTTTGGTATGATGCTCTAACATATAGAGACTTAGAATACTGTTATAAGTTCTTTTCTTTTCTTTTTTGCAGAATTAGACATCAAGCCCAGGGCCTCATGGATTCTAGGCAGGCACTCTATCAATGAGCTCTACCCCAGTCTTTAAATATTAATTGCATGTTAATTCTCATCAAATATATTTCTAAAGAAAATATTTCTAAAATGTAGATTAGCAATCTCAAGTTTACATAATAACTAAATTAATAAAAATATATTCTAAAATGTCTATAGGCTCAAGTATCTTTTCTCCTGAATATTAAAATTGCAAAGCTATAATTTACCTTAATTGTTGGCAGAAGTTCAGCTTTCCATGATAAATCAACTCCTTGCCGGCTTTGAAATAAATACAAAAATATAATTAAAGAACTGTATTAAAGTATTATAAATTAAATTTCAGAGGAAAAAGAAACCACCAACAAACCTAAGAGTTATAACTGAAGTCTAATAAATCTAATCTACTATACTGTGTCCACGTAGTTTCCCTGGCAACCACTTTCAATGTTTACAAAAACTACTAGTACAGTCATGTCTTATCTTTTCATTTAAAAATCAATACTATAATTTCATACAGGATGAAAATGAGTATAAGAATATATGTAGCTATTCCAAAAGTGTGACTTCTAAGTATTGCTTATGTTGACAAAAATAAAGAAGGGCACAGGTTCAAGACTTACCACATAGAAGTGCTGTTTATGCAGCCAAAAATCCAACTATTTGTATCCTGTTAATAATGCAAAGAAAAACACTAAATATTACACAAAATAATTATATAAAACAAGCATCTTCAACACTTTCCTGCTACATAAGTAGGGGCAAAGGAAACAGTAGCTGTTTGTGATAAAGAAACATATGAGATGTTTTCACAAGTCACATAGGTGAAAGACAGGCAAAGATGTCTAATGTATAATTGGATATGTAGGTAAGAAGTTACCCTAGAGCAGTATAAGAGAGTGACCTAATAGGATCTCACCATAAGACCTATGCATTTTTAATTGTTGAACCAAAATTTTCAAAGAATTCAGTAATACGTGGACTAGATAGTTACACAGTAAGCAACCTTCATTTTAACAAAAATAGAAATAGAATAGAAACAAGGAATAGACTCATAGAAACAAAAATCCACTGAAACAATTAGTGATTAAAAATAAATTTTATTTTAATAAAATAAAAATTACTATATAGCTTTTACTTGACTATTTTAGTTTCCATTTTATTATCAGTAGATAACGTCTACACAAATAGGAACATGTACAGACTGAGGCACAATTCCAAGGGTTTCATCAGCATGGGACTGGAATGCCGCATAGTACTATGATGTTTTAACAACATTCTGTACTCAACTTTAGTCACTCAGAAGCAGCATGACCCAACAACTTCTAACTATTAAGGAAGTAAGAGCAATGATAATTCACCTACTAAAATCCTACCAGAATGTAGGGAGTAGCATTGTCATCTATGTAACTCGCTCTTAGTATTACAGATCAAACTATGAAGAAATCCACCTGTTCATTCAGAGCACTTTACCACTGAGCTACATATCTAGTCCTTTTTATTGTTCTGAGACAAGATCTTGTTAAATTGTTGAAGTTGCCCTCAAATTTGTGATCATCCTGCCTTCGCTTCCCAAGTAGCTGGGAGTACAGGCATGCATCACCACAACTGGCCCTAAACCACTCTGTAATAGGTTTTTGTAGCTACTAATGGAGCCTATCCTCAAAGGTAACCCTCATTATAAAAAGTACCAATATTTCATACAACCTACTTCAGTGTATAGAAAATTCTGGCCCATTCATCATTAGACTGAATAGATAATATACTATTCAAGTCTACCATAACATATACCACATTGATATAATTTCTGTGTCAAAGGACAATTTCAAATCATCAAGAAAACTTTCCTAAGTCAACAGACTACAAGAACTGTACTGAAAGCCTTAGAAGTTACACAGGAATTACTAATTTCTAAAGTATGTAAGAAAATACTACTATTCAAAAATGTTATTCTCAGATTCTGTCTGCAGTTCAAAACAAAGAGTCTTCAATGACTGCTAACATCATTAGATGTGATGGAGTAGGAGACACAGTTCTACTGATAGGACATTCTTACCACAAAAATTTTAATTTGAATCTAATCAAGATTTTAGATCTAACTACCAGTTTACAGAAAACAATAGGGGATAAAAATACACAATAAAAGACACCACAAGAATCCAATCGGCTAAATTCAGAATGTTAAGAAATTCTGTGGAACATATACCCACTTTCTTGAACAAATGACAAGGAGGGAAAAGGTAAGGGGGTGATTAGAAAAGAGATTTTAAGATCCAGGAGCCTAAGACAATGTATACACTTCAATTTTTTTATTCAAATAATTTAACGTAAAATTTAAGTGAGCTAGCCAACTATGGGGGTGCATGCCCATAATCCCAGCAGCTTGGGAGGTGGAGGCAGTATCAAAGTATTGCAGGTTCAAAGCTAGCCTTGCCAATTTAGTGAGAATGTAAGCCATTTAGGAGACCCTGTCTCAAAATAAAAATAAATATTTAAAACGGGCTGGGAATGTGGCTCAATAGTTATGTGCCCCTGGGTTCAATTCCTGGTACCAAAAAAGAAAAAAAAAGTGAGCTGAGGAAAACTGAATATTGAATATCAGATGACATTAAGGAATCAGTTCTAATTTGGTTGAATAATATAATGGTATTATAGTAATATGTAAAATCCTTATCTGAAGAAAAACATATTCAAGTATTTGTGGATAAAATGATAAGATGTCTGGAACTTAAAAAACAAACAAACAAACACTTGAGTCCAAAAAAGATGAAAGGATTAAATGACATAAGAATAACAAAACACTTATAACTGTTAAAGCTGTGTGTTGGTTACAAAATAAAAAATTATTTTCTCTATACTTTAAAATATGCTTGAAAATTTTACAATAAAAGTTTCTGGAAAGAGTTTTTTTTAAATTCACCACATGACTTTATAGTACTTAATTTATAGACATTAAATATGATTAAGGGCCCCTCCAATTAGCCAAGTGGATAATCTGTACTTTGGTAAGCATTCTTCTCAATATAATAGACTTCCTCCCTCCTTTTCTTCCTTTGCATTATGAGAAATTCAACCAAGGGTGCTTTACCATTGAGCTACATCCCCAGTTTTTTTTTTTTTTTTTTTCAATTTTTTATTTTGAGACAGTCTCCCTAAACTATAAAGGTCTGAGATGCTTCTGTCTCAGTCTCCTGAGATATGGGATTATGGGTGCATGTCACTGTAATGTAAAATTAGAAATTGAAAATTTAGTATTAAATTGAGTGTAAATATTTTAAGCTATCACTCTCAGGACCAGATTCTCCCAGGTTAAACTGCCCATTCAGATTTTAGATTGAGAGATGCTAGTGTCTGAAAGAGTTGCAAAACTTTGGTTATTATATTAACTTACAGTATTCTTTACAATGGCTGTCCATCAGCTTTTCTACAGACTATACTATAAATCAGATGACAAAAGTTACCAGTAAAGTGATGTATTAGATCTGTGTTCTAAAAAAATATAAATAATCTAACAGTAGAGAAGAAAATTAAAATTATGAAAGATATACATATAAAGTGAAGAATCCTGAGATATATCAAAAAGAAAATTCAGGATAGAGAATAAAAGAACACAAATTATTAAAAATTCCTTAAGGTAAGAAATGCTGATAAATTTCAAAATTATTAATTGACCATTCCTAATATCATAATGAAAACATGCTATAGTATCTAACATTTTTAAAAAGTATGGAACACTTCATAAATTTGTATGTTAAACTTACCTAGGGGGCATTCTAATCTCTGTACATTCCTTTTTTTTTTTGGTATTGGGGACTGAATCCAGGGCCTTGCACATGCTAGGCAAGCACTCTACCACTGAGCTACACTCCAGTTCTCATTCCAATCTTAGTATAGGTACTTTTGAAGTAAGCATCTAACATATTTTAAAACAATGCTTAGTATATTAGATATTCATTAAAAAGAAACAAAATTATTGCCTTGATATAATTTAAATCTAGATTGCATTATATAGTTTACTATTTAACATCTACTAAAAGGTATAGAACATTTTAGTATGACAGTTAATGGAAAATAGGATTTACTTTATAAAATTCTTATGAAATAGCTTTGCTTAACTATGTTCTTTAAAAATATGAATAGAATGGAGAGGGAATGGGATTAGTAAAGACAGTAGAATGAATTGGATATAACTTTCCTAGGTTCATTCCTAAATACATGACCAATGTAACTCCACATCATATACAACCACAAAAATGGAAAGTTATATTCCATGTATGCATGATATGTCAAAATACATTCTGTCATGTATAACTAAAAAAAATTAAAAAAAATAAATACAAGAAATGGAAAAAAAAGAAATGGAAAGTGCAAAAAATATGAATAGAATTTTAGAATAAAAGGGGTTTTGAATTCAATTCCTTATCTGAACAGTGTCTTTGTAAATCTGAAAGACAGGAAGTCCTAAACTAGATTCAAAGGTATAATAGTATATTATCTTTACAGAGAAAAATCTGATTAATACTTTTCAATCAAAATACCACTCCACACAGATACTTTTCAGCTAATTAGATCTAATAATAGGTCAAAGCTAAACCTATTAGATATTAATTGAATCTAAAAAAATGAACAAGCATTTCAAATTTACATACAATGTACCAATTATCTTACCAGCATGGTGCTCTGACAGTAGACATGAGTGTAAATTTTTCTGTGATTTGCAAGAGGAAATGTAAAATAGATCTTATCAGATTCCTAAAAAGAGAAGCAAAATAATAAAGCTATGAGAGGGTAATCGTCAAAAATTTAGAAAAATCATATGAATAATTATTCTCATTTTATTATTCTTGGTGGTGTTAAGAACCAATATTCTAGGAGTGAGAGAAAGAAAATAAGGAGGTAAGGTAAAGATTAGGTATAAACTCAGAGATCCCAAATTTTTGTATTGGAAGTATCATTACAATGTCTATTATTTGGTAATTTTGGGCCTTGAAATCATAACAAAATAAATTTCTTAGTTCTGGCTACAGAAATGATCTAGAAATACCAAACCAGTAACCACAGGAATCTCTAATGCTAGATTATGGCTTTGAGATACCATTTCCCAAAGTACAAATAGTTCCTTAAAGAAATAGCTGATACAAGCTCTGGGGCAGGAAATGTACAAAATAAGCTGAAATGTCTTGTCCTACAGGAAAGTGAGGAAACTATTAAAGACAAAGAGCTATATCAAAAAGGAGCCAAAACTTGAAATGGCTTGCACTGGTCAAACAAAACAATTTTACTCTCAATGGACTGAATCACAAATATATTTAAATTCATGATTTCACAATAATACTAGGGGGAGAACTTCTAATAATCACTGGAAGAAGACAACTATGAGCCAATTACTGTTGTAATAAGCAGTAACTATAAAGTAGGAATCAAAGATCAAAGAAATTATCATTCTTGTTTATGATTGGGATGTGAGGTGTCCCCAAAAGCTCATATATAAGATAATTCAAGAAGGTTTAGAGGAGAAATTATTGCGTTATGAGACCTTATGCAATCAGAGAATTAATTCCCAGATGGGATTAACTGAAGGGTAACTGAAGAGTAACTGAAGGTGAGTAGGGTGTGGCTGGAGGAGGTGGATCATGGGGGGGGGGGGGGGCTATGGGGTACAAACTTCGCATCTGGCAAGTGGAGTCTTTCTTTCTGCTTTCGGATCATCATGCAATCATCCACCCTACTGTTTTGCCATGATTTCTGCCTCACCTGGAGTTCTGAGGAATGGAGCTGGCCTTCTGAGACCGAAACCTCTGAAACTGTGAGACCCCAAATAAACCTTTCCTCCTTTAAAATTGTTCTGGTTGGGTCTTTTACTCACAGCAGTGAAAAGGCTGACTAAAACACTCCTTTATTATTTGTTCCACTTTTGACAATTTAGATGAGGGGATTTTTTAAAAACAGTATTTTGGTTAATAAATGAAGAAGGAATAAAATTAGAATATAATCATTTCTGCATCCTCCTAAAATGAATTAATGACTCTACACATTCTAAACAACTAACATCACAACGAGAGATAGTTTAGCAAAAGTAAAAAGCAAAAAGTAAGCTGGGCATGATGGCACAGGCCTGAAATCCCACTACTTTGTGAGGCTGAGGCAGAAGGATTCCAAGTTCAAGGTCAGCTGCAGCAACTTAGTGAGACCATCTCAAAATAAAAAAAAATAAAAAGTACTGGGGGTGTAGCTCAGTGGTAAAGAGCCCCTGGGTTCAATAACTAGTAGGGGGGGGGGGGGAGACAGACAAGCAAAAGAAAAACCCGAATCTTTCACACATCTAGATCCAATTACAAAATCATATGCAGAGGGGAACGGAATATACTGAATGACCACAGGAATACAATCAGCAAAACAACTGTAAAACTCAATCACACAAATGACCAAGTTTTGTCAACAAATAAATTTCAAGGAAAAAATAAAAGTGTAAGAAGTATTAAAGAGAAATAAGAGACATAAGAATCAATAACAATATGTAGGACTTATCTGGAGCCAGATTTAAACAAACAAATATAAAGAGCAATAAATAAATAAATAAATTTAAGATAAAACTTAAAAACTGAGGACTGATCAAATATTTATTATCAAGAAATTATTATTAAATTGTGGGGAAAGAGTATGGCAGTATGTGGTTATCATTTTGTACAGCATCTTTAACCTTTAGAGTTAAATGCTAAAATATTTCTGGAAAAAAAATCCATCAATGAAATACTTACATTGTAAGCCACATAGGTCCATCTGGACACTTTTACTGGAACCCACATGGATGTCCCTTAAAGAGAAGGAAATTAATTTACTTGCCTTTTTATATAAAACATTTTTTGAATCCTGATAAAATATTCATAACAAAGAGGTGTTTTCATGAACATTGGCTATTTTAAAAAAGAAAATCCAAAAACATGTTCTCATTATGCTTATTACCAACTAGCATTCACATCAAGAAAAGTATTATAAATCTATTGTACATCTTTAAGTCTGAGAAATTATCAACAGAAGTAAATAAATATTTCATTTCCCAAATAAACTTTTAATTAAATAAATGGTTACAGGAATTTTTACTGAAAAGCAAAATTTATCAGCAAAAATATGCTGGTAATCCAAAGGAAGACTAAAGAATAAATGAAACTGAGAAATAGAGGTATCAAAAATAACACAGCTCTTATTTTTAAAAAAACTGTAGTTTTCATCACAAAATTTTTATTAGCACCTTACCACTTGCTTTTCTATTTTCTCCCTTCCAAATCTAACCTCATTAGTATCACCATAAGGAAATCAATAAATATTAGGATAATATCTGATGTATCAGTTTCAAAGACTTTGTGTGCTAACAACAAATTTTAAAAAATAACAAAAATAATGAAAATTTGTGCTTAAAATATGTCATTACCACTAACCTGTTAAATCGGAAATTATTGATGGATTTTCCTCAAAATGTTTTGCAGGATGTCTTATAAAGTGGTGATTCAAAACTGACAATTTCTTCTTGGAATTTTGAGTAATCTAGAATGAACATTGATATATATTGTTATACCATGATAGTTCATTAAAACATTGCTTCAAGTAATAAAAGCAAGTGCCCAAACATTATTTCAAGTAACAATAACAAGCTCCAACATTTCTTTATTCTGGGTCAGGCACTGATCTAAGCCCTTAATATGTTTCCAAATTCAGACCAGCCCTAACCCCACAGCAAAGAATCTACTGGTCACTAGAGAAAATACAAATGACCAACTGTCTTCCTTGGAAACTACTTACATAAGTGAGTCCTTTTTTCATCTTAAGAATTACTGGAAAAACATGGTTTTGTTTATTAAAATTAATTTTATGTAAAATTTTATTTAAAAAATATATGTCTGAAGTACTCCTATTTTTCATTGATTGGAATAAGGTTTTTCCTACCATCTGTCAGTTTGAGTATATATTAGTTTTGCAATTTTAATTGATCCAATTATTGTATCTAGTTGTACTTTGTCAAGGAGGCTTAAAACTTCTGCCACAGTTAAGCCTCACAATAAAACAATGTCAATCAACCATAAAATGTTTGTGTTCTAGGATCAAGTCACAGTGTCAACTCCATTAAGTTTATTTACTTCAATAAATATACTATATTCATTAATATTATACACTAGTATGGAATTTTCTGGCTTAAAATTTGGTAAAACGGAAACACTTGGATCTTTAAGAGAAAACTATGTATCTATGATTCTAACAGTGGTTATTCAGTCTTCTGAAGAGTTAAGAAAAAAAAAAAAAAAAAAGACACTTCTCCTTATCCCTCAAGATAATGTATACTACAGGAGAAAAGTTCTAAGACACAATGATAAAGGAAAGTTTTACTTAGAACCTACTGAAAGAGCCACCAAGACTTGAAGACTAGGAGACTCCAAAAATATCTGGACTGTAATACTTTGCCATAATGAAAACAATTACCTAAAAACAATAAAATTCTCTCTCCAAAAGGAGAGGCCAAGAGTCACAGTTCTCAAAACACCTTCCATGCAATAGTAAGTTGCTGCAAGATGACCTGAGGTAAAAGGTTATTTAAGAGAAATAATGGCAATCTGTTTCTAACTCACAAAAAAGAAATTTTGCTGAAATATTTGGTGCCTGACACTATTTATTTACTTACTAGCAGACAAGAAAGAGATGAAAGAGTAAAGTGATGTTCTATAAAGGGCATTATGATTTCCATGTTTTGCTAATTGAACGGCCTGAAAAATCACTTATTTGAAGAGTTTATACTGTGAAATCTCATCATAAGATAGGCCTAACTTATACAAACACATAGTCACACAGTTTAAGTTCCTGTGAACTTGGGTTATTTACCGAATGAACATATTTTGTTATTATCAGAACACTAAAGTCACTGTTATGGTTTTGTTATTAGGTGTCCCCCAAAAGTTCATGTGTGAGACAATACAAGAAGGTTTAGAGGAGAAATGATTGGGTTATGAAGTATCTTTTTTTAAAAATATTTTGAGATGTTGATAGACCTTTATTTTATTTGTTTATTTAAATGTGGTGCTGAGAATCAAACCCAGTTGCCTCATACATTAAGCAGGCGCTCTACCACTGAGCCACAACCCCAGCCTTTCATGAAGCTTCTTAACCCAATCA
Source organism: Sciurus vulgaris (assembly GCF_902686455.1). Taxonomy (NCBI): domain Eukaryota; kingdom Metazoa; phylum Chordata; class Mammalia; order Rodentia; family Sciuridae; genus Sciurus; species Sciurus vulgaris. The sequence continues at coordinate 149,822,364 of NC_136463.1, forward strand.
GTGAATTAATCCCCCTCATGGGATTAACTGAGTGGCAACTGAAGGTGGGTCAGGTGTGGTTGGAGGTAGGTCCCTGGGGGGCATGCTTTTGGGGTATATATTCTGTAGCTAGAAAGTAGACTCTCTCTCTGCTTTCTGATCATCATGTGAGCTGCTTCCCTCCACAACACTATTCCACCATGATACTGTGCCTCACCTCAAGCTCCAAGGAATGGAGCCTGTTGTCAATGGATTGAGACCTCTGAAACATGAGCCCTCAAATAAACTTGGCCCTCTACAATTGTTTTGGTTGGGTCTTTTAGTCACAGCAGTGAAAAAGCTGACTAAAGCAGACACTTTTTAAATACATGGTCCAAAAATATTTAATAAGATAGGTCATGATGTTTATAATAGTATGAAAAAGTATTATAAAGTAGGTTGTAATAAATATTTAAGTTAAAAAATAAAATAATATATATCAAACTTTTAAATAGTGAAGGGGTAGAACTGAGGGAAGGTTTAAAAGTATTCTTTCACTTTTTTATTTATATTGCATTTTGAGTTATTAATAGTGGTCAAAGAAGCCTGGCAAAGTGGTGAATGCCTATAATCTCAACGACTTGGAAGGGTGAGGCAGGAGAATTCCAAGTGCAAGGGCAGCTTCAGCAACTGAGACCCTGTCTCAAAATAAAATTTAAAGTAGCACAGTGGTAGAGAAACCCTGGATTCAGTTCTCAGTAATGCTAGATAGATAGAGAGAGAGAGATAAATAGATTGTGTGGGTGCGTGTGTAGAACTCAAAAAAAAAAAACAAAAACAAAAACAAAAAAACAGTAGTCAAAGTATGATAAAAAAAAAAAGAAAAAAGAGAAAGGAAAAAAAGATATTTCCATTTGGGTCTAATTAAAATTGATGCAAGGTATAGGATTCTATTTTCATTAACATAAAAAATGCATTAAATAATTGCTGTAACAAAAGCTTTCATTATGCAGAAATAATAATTAGTTTAAAAATACATACTTGTTTAGTATCAGCATCAATAAGATCAAAGAAGGCTCGAATTGTAGTCAACTGCAACTGTTTACACCTAAAGAAAAAAGTAAGTGTTATGAATGAAAATTTCTAAAAATATACACTTTTTGATACAAACATGCATTCTACTATTCAATGGAATATTTTGAGTTTCCTTTAATGCTGCAAACTAAGAAGTTATTTAACAAATAATTCTTGTTAAGCATATATCTTAAGGTTGAAACCTATAAAAATAAAGCAAACTAAATCTTTCTTAATGTTTGACAGAACTATCACAGTCCTTTTGTCTTCCCGAAATCTCCTTACCTACCCTAACTTCTAGCTATAGACATAGCATGTCTGCACCATTCTTATATATATATGCGCACTGTGTGGTTCTGTAGACAATACTGCTTACTCAGACAGAAGAAGCTCAAGAGAATCTTAATGCCAAAACAAAGAGACCCTAGAATCTGCCCTTTTTTGGATCTATATTTAATCTCTTATTTTTTCTTTATATTAAGAGTGAATCGAGGGCTGGGATTGTAGCTCACTGGTAGAGCGCTTGCCTAGCATGTGTGAGGCACTGGGTTTGATTCTCAGCAAGACATACAAATAAATAAATAAATAAAATAAAGGTACTGTGTCCATTGACAACTAAAAAAGTATTTAAAAAAAGAGTGAATCTAATTTCTACTTGGTTTCCCATGTCCTACAAGGGTACATTTGATTCTGCCCAACTATGATAAAATCTAAAATTTTGGTATTTGATGCTTAGCTTCCTTTGAGACTGAAGAAACTGATGCTTTGGGAGATAATATTATATATAGTCTGTAAAGGGAACCTTGATCAAACTGAAACAAGGGCCAAGTTTAGAATTTTAAGCCTCAAAGTTAATCTTTGTCCCACAGACTTGTTTATTCATAGATAAAACCAATTAATGCATTGATGAGAAAAAAGGACCATGACAAATTTGTCATGGTCCTTTTTTATATTAACTTACCACACAATAGAGAGGTGGTCTGTTGAGACCCAGGTCTTAGGCACTGCTGAACTCTAAAAAGAAAGGGAGAAAAATCAAACTTAAGAAAAGCACATCTGTTATTCTCTGAAAGGTTTGAAATTCTTAAAAGCTAATATTTAGAAACACAGCATTAGTTTCACTATATTATATTTTTGTAGAAATTTTAAAGATATATCTTATAAAAAGTGATCTAAATATATTAAGATATTTCTTGTATAAAATAATGTAACTCTGAATGTCATTACTGGTTAGTAAAGCTTAAATTACCTTTAAAAATTATTAAAGCATCCATAGATTCTGTACTGAAGTTTAACATCTAACTTTTTAATAACTTTTAGGAAGAGGCTGAGTTTAAGACTCTTTAATAAATCATTTTTTTGAAATAGGATACAAAAGATACTTCAGTAATTTTAGTTTTAGATCAACTTCCACTTGATAAGATTCTAAAATATGACTCCTTAATCAGGAGTGTGCTTGAGAAAGAAATGCTTTAAAATAGTTTTTAAAAATTAAATACACCTGTCACAGTTCCAAAACAACCAAGTCAGACTGTTTCAAGTGGGGTCCAGGCTTATTTATTTTAGGAAAAAAGAAAAACCCTATGTGATTAGGATGTATAGTTGTATAGTACTGATTAGAGATATAAGAGCAAAAGGCTCCTAAAAAATATTAACAACATAGAAAGAAGGATTCCTTAACAGTGTTGTTATGGTTTGGATGTGAGCTGTCCTGCAAGAACGTTAGCAGGAGAAATTATTGGGTTACAAGAGTCTTAACCCAATCAGTGAATTAATCCCTTGATGGAGATTGAGTGGTAACTCAAGGCAGGTAGAGTGTGGCTGGAGGAGGTGGGCATTGGGGACATGACTTTGGGGTATCTATTTTGTATGTGGCAAGTGAAGATAGATCTCCCTGCTTTCTGATCATCATGTGAGCTGCTTCCCTCCACCACACTCTTCCTCCATGATGTTCAGCCTCACTTCAAGTCCTGAGGAATGGAACGGAGCCAGCTGTCTATGGACGAAGACCTTGAAACTGTGAGCTCCCAAATAAACTTTTCCTCCTCTACAATTGTTCAGATTGGATTTTTTTAGTCACAGTAGCAATAAAGCTGACTAAAACAAATGTGTATAGCACCCTTCCAGAAGTAAAGAGCCTTTTAACAGGTAATGACCTCTCTCTGAATAACATCTTACACATAAGAAGGGTTCATTAAATAAATATGATTTTATTTTTCACAGCATTTCTCTCTGCACCATCAAAGACACAATGAGCTGTCATCTGTCAAAACAACATAAAAACAGGAGACTAACAACATAGATGCAAGAAAATTTACAGAGGCCTAAAATGCCTCTTTAATAAATGAACTCAAAAAAGACAAGTATGCCTAACTTCTAAGGAGTCATTGTCATATTTGTAAATAATGCATTTTGGGATTCCAGGTTCTGAAGTGAGAATAAGCTATAGCTTACTTGTTGAATTTATAAGCACTGATATATTTAGGAATTCCTGCTGAAAGCTTACTAAAAAATTAAACAATTAGAATTGACTGTGGTTCTATGATTATATTAGATACTCAGTAGAATAACTGTTCCCAAAAAACATTTACCATTACCAAGAATTTAAAACTCGTCTTTCCTAGAGTTGAAAAAGGAAAAGTAACACAAATAACAGTAGCTGCTCATGACTGCTCTAATGAAAACTGCTAGATGTCCATCAAAATTCACTTTTTTTCCTTGCACAACTAGCATCTCTTAGCCTCTCTTGCTTTCAAGTGTTAACTATATTTTTTTCAAATGCTATGTCAGCAGAAATGATGTGTGCCTTTGCTAGGTCTTATGCTCTCCCCTATGCTCTTGCCTCTGTCCTACAAATTGAACTGTGATGACTAGAGTGATCTTGAAAGTAAAATATTCAAGATGGGGTGCTTATTATCAGCCTGGGTTCCTCAACAGGGAAAACAGTCAACCAACCTAAATACTCTCCTCCAAGGGCAGTTATACAAGTAAAATTTAAACTTCTATTGTACTTAAGTGCCATGATCTACATAGGTACATTATAGCATTAGCCTACTCTACCAATGCAATTATGGTCTCTATTTTCAATGATTTTTCTAGTCCCAATGAACATAAATGTCATTTAACAGGTCTTGAGATAATCATTCAAAAGTTGTTACTTTTGGTTTTAAAAAGTGAATACACATGCAGATATAGGTATGTAGACTATCTGGGGGCTAGAAACAGTAAAATCAAACTCAGGTTATCCAACAGCCAGTTTTGAGAAAATTCTGTACACAGAAAAATTTTATCAGAAATATAGAAATACAATAAGTCTTAAATGCAATATTATCAAATGGCCAAAGTTCCTTAAAAGAGTAAGACTCAGGATGTGGTGTCAATATAGCATTATACTATGGATCAATACTAGCAAATAAGTTATACTAACTTTTATATGGTTAAATCATGTATGCTTAGTAGTTGACTTTTTTTCAAGAACTTCCTACAAATAACTGCCCAAAATATTCAATACCAAATGAAAGGATTCACACCATTGATAATGCTGTTTCAGATTTACCAATTTAACACCAAAGCTGCTTTAGCTACTTCTCAATTCCTCCAATTATAAGAAAATGATTGGTATAGAATAGTGTGAAAATTTTTGCCATGTGTATGGCAAGCATTCAGTAAATACCTATTTGATAAATGAATAGCAATCCAAGAGTAGATAACATAAACAAGAATATCTATGAAGAGGAACAACTATGAAACAGTGACTTTCTACAAATATTTCCTCAAAGCAAAAGGAACAGGCAGATCATTATCTATTTTCTTTTCAGAATTGTTACATTTAAAGATGATGTGTATCCAGAGTTATGAAGTTAAGATCTTAACTGAAGACTTCAAGGTTAAATATACAAGAAAGAAATTCTAAAAGAAAACTTGAGCTCACTTCACATAGGCTATCTATACCAGTTAAAAGCCAAATACTTGATGTTCTAGCAAAGAAGGAAAACTAGCAAATTAATCGGGGCTTAATTTATACTTCAACTATCAAAGCTAATCATTTAATCTAAAAATCAGTGAACTTTCATTAAGGTTAGCATTCAGGAGTGTGTGGTATGTCTGCCATCCCACTAATATTGTACATAATATATGAATCAGATATAACTAGACTCCCTTGTGCTTTAGTCCACGCTCTTATAGTTACAATTCCAACCAATGTCTTATTTTGCACAAGAAACAATTATTCCTCATAAATAAGTCATTTTCACAAAGTGTCCTAGATCCTTTTTTACTTTCCATGGACAAAAGCATTCACGACTGTGCCCTTCCAACATACTCATATTCATTTATTCACATTCTCTCTCTCTCATATGCACATGCACACACATGCAGCAAGCCTATACCACCAACTCAGCAGGCAATTCTAAGCAGCTACATTTTATTTGTCCCTTCATGCTCCATTGTGTCCATTATATCACTATTTCAGTAGAATCTTAAAAAAATAATTACCACAACAGATAAGGCACTGGTATGATGGCTTAATTTTGGTAGAAAAGTCAGCCCTGAACGAACTTGGTAATCCCGGAATCCTCCAGCTACAGAAAGTGTGGTCAAGTTTATGTGTCGAGCATTTAGAATCCAATAGTTGTTTACAGTCATATAAAAATCTGATAGGGAATAAAGAAGAGAGACACTGAAAAGAAACGGTCATTCTTTGCAATTATAGCTCTAATACTAATACCTTAATTTTTGTTTAAACTATCTGGTTTGTAAACAATGTATTATTCACATTACTCTATTTTGAGAAAAATCAGTATCTATTTGCATTCCTACTTTCCCATTAAATAACAGTAAAAACACTAAGAGTTACTAATCCCCCAATAAAGAAAAAGATACTCAAATTACCAGTCTTACCAGTCCATATGCAAACATGTTGACTTCCACAAGGATGATACTTCCTCATGAGTCATATAGTCCATCAAAGGAAGAAAACCCTAAACTTCTTCAAGAGATAAAAGCTTACTATGCTAAATAGTTGTAGACATTTGTAGTGTTGGGTTCGTGGTATACACGTATGTTCAAACCCATTAAATTGTACACATTAAACGTGTGCAGGGGCTGGTGGTGTAGCTCAGCGGTAGAGCACTTGTCTGGCATGTGTGAGGCACTGGGTTTGATTCTCAGCACCACATATAAATAAATGAATAAAATAAAAGTCTACCAAAATCTAAAAATTTTTTTAAAAGTTACTATTTAAAAAAAATGTGGAGTTTTTTGTATGTCAATTACCCACAATAAAGTGGTTTTTAAAAGAGCAATAGACTCCTCATCATCTTGATGGTGACTCTGTTTACAAGGCCTGAGCAACTTTTCCATGGTCAACTACCATATTGTACTATTTAAGTTCTTAGAATATAATTTATCACAACCAACAGTACCATTGCCATTAATCTTAGGTTTATGTTGCTGTGGAAAATCACAGTGTTAGGATTCTACCCATTAAGCATAATAAGCAATTCAAAGGTCAGAATCTGCAAACAATTTTTCACTTTGTCTATGGCTGATAAGACAATATTAGAGTCAAAAATTACTAAATTGAGACCATGCAGAAGAAATCTCATTTCTTTTTCTTATCATCAAAACTTAATGCTTTTTTATCCTGGCATTTCATTCCACTTGGGCTTCAAACATTTGGTACAGTAAGCTCATTAAAGATCCAAGCAGTATTCACAGAGGCTACCACTGGAGTCAACCCAGTCCTAGGGCAACACCTAGGAAAACACCTAGGGCAAGAGTACCAATGGGAAACACATATATCTAAATATTTAAAAGCAAAAAAATCCAGCTAACAAACTGTTAAAATATATTTTTTATTCCTACTTTAACAAATATATTATTGAAATAACCTAGAAGGCCAGGGTCAAATTAAGAATTTTTAGGCACCTGAGAATTAGACACTGGACTGGCAGCACAAGAAAGCAGGTTGCTGTGCTATCTTTTCTCTGTCTTCCCAATGCAATTCCATCTTGCATTACTATGCCCTTGTATGCACATCCAACCTGTGCCTTCAGTCACAGCTTGGCCACATCTCAAGTTTAGTATTGTACATAATTGCACTCAGGAGAACAAGGCTGGCTTTTACCTAGGTAAAAGGCCCACACAAGTCCTGGAAGTGGGCTCAGGGCACACAGACAAGAAAGTCTGGAGGTGTAGCTACTTAAATCATAGTCTAAAAGAATGAGCTAGAAGAAGGCAGGCTGCTTAGACTGCAACTTACTTACCCTGTGAAAAAGGGTAAGGACAGAGCAGGGTCCTCTAGAATATACAACCCAGGGCAGAGCCTCCTTCCCTATTTAAAGATAGAATTTCCCCAGAGTATAAACAGGAAATCTACTTCTGAAACTCATAGAATTCTCTCTCAAAAACTTAAAATCCATGATCCCTTGAAGTAGTTCCTTTGTTTTCTTTTCATTCTAATTCTGACTTAATACAATAAAAAAAAAAAAATACAGAATAGAAAGAAAAGAGGCTCACTAATTATAGGAAAGGCATCCTACCCTATGAATCACTTTCAACCTGACCCAGACCACTGCCATCCTTCAGAATATTAAAACCTAACTCTACATAAAATTCACTCTTCAAACGATATTTGAAATGTTATTTTGAGTCACTCTAATTTAACCTACATGGCTCATCTTCATATACCATACAAAATGCAATAATAGGATTCTTAACTGTAGTGATAATCAAAGTGACTTTTAGCCTTTGGTTTTTTTTTTTTTTTTTCTTTTTTTATACTCCTGCCCCTTCCTCTCTCTCATTTCCCTCTATTAATCTAAAGTTCCTCCATTATTGTTCTTATTTATAATTATTTTAAGTGGTATAAAAGATTTAAACATTTTAATACCAAATTTTTTGTTATTAAAAAATTCCTAGAGGTAAAATTTTAAATATAATAACAGAAAATTAGAACTTCACATTAAGTACTATATACCAGATTCTTTCAGCAAATTATTCCTTGAAAATATTATGATGTTAAGATGAACACTACAGAAAATGGGGATATTTCTCACTTATCTATAAACAAAAAGTTGATCAAAATTAATGTAATGGAAATTTTGATTGGTAATAAATTGCATAAATTTACTAGCCAGGAAAAATAATTCTTTCTAAAGATTTTCTTCTACTCATTTGATATTCCTACAAAGAGTGCAGTTTTAACACAAATTTCAGACAGGTATTTGATTCTTATTCTGTAACATTATCACTATTTAATTTAGATACTGAAGACTCCTACAGTTCATTCAAAATTTCCTGTTAATATGCTACGAGTAATAACATTATCTGTAGTTTTATTTCTTATGTTACAATAATGTAACTCAAGAGGCAGTATAGTATGCAAAAATTAGGATCGAGTATTGGCTCTGCTACATTCTAGCCACATACTTTGGGTATGAACTTTACTCGGCCTTTTTTCTACCCATTAATATGTGGAAAATAATGGTATTTAACTTTGGAGGACTACAGAGTATATTAACTATTATAACACATCGGATAAAGTTCTTAATACAATATCCAAAAATATAGTAAGAGTTCAATAAGTATTAGCAATTCTACCTTACTATATATGGTCTTAGCATACCTATCTATTAAAAACTAAACACTGCTACTACTTTAATTAAATATGTTTATTTTGAATGAAGTACTGGAACAGTTAAAGCACTGAAGTTTACACATATCTTAAGAGAGAGGAAGACAGGGATTGTCTTCAGGAATAACTAAACTGAAGTCTAGTACCTAAGGATTATAAAACATATGTTAAACCTGTTAAGATGATATGAAAAAAACAATATTTCCAATTATGAGCCTAAGACATTAGAGGTGGTCAGAAAGGGAGATGCTGATTTACAATTGAGCTGCTTAACACACAGATAAAACTATAGCACACCCTAAAGAAAACAGCTACAGAGATTTGCTTACTTAATCCTGAACAACAACAGGGAGGTCAGTTAGTGTTTATGTAATAGTACTCACCCGTAATGAAACGATCTAATGGCATCACAGGGGCAACATGAGGTGTGGCTTGTGTAATAAGAAGATTTATCAGATCTTGTTTAAAATTTTTCAGCGTAAGTAATGCTCTTGCAACAAGGCCACCCATGGAATGACCAATTATTGCCACACTTTTCGGAGCAAATTCTTGACCCTATTAAAAAAAATCATCGTGACGTAATTAAGGCTTAGTGTCATAAGAAAAATATTAAAAATTTCTCTTTGCAAATGAGCAACTTAATATAAAATAAACTATATAACTATCCCCCATAAGAAATATATTTTCATATTGTTACATTTTCACGTAGTTCTAATTAATATATACATAGTATTTTATGCTCTGCCATTTTTAACTACTATCCTTTGGTTTTCTGAACAAAATCCAAACACTTGGTCCAGCTAATCATGTTTGTACCATTTGTTATGTTGCATGTAACTTGTGGTATAATTATACTTGGTGTATACCAGAATGTCAGATTTTGCAAAATAAAATAATTTATCTAAAACTAAAAATATCACAAAAAAGCCAAGACAACTGTTGCTGTCAGAGCAATATACTACTTCATCATGTTGGTATCTTTTATTGAATTATTTCTCCACTGTTTGGATTTAAAAATAAATCAGCATTCCAAAGATTTATTTACTATGTAAATTTTAAAATAAGTATTGCCTTTTAAAAAAAAAAATATTTGCTAGCCACCCCACACTGATCCTTCTTATGTGCTTTCTCTTCAGTTACTTGTACAATAGTTAACATTGTAGGCCTGACACTGCTATCCTTAGAATAGTCTACCCACAATGATGGCTCTTAGTTGGAGTCTGGGACCTTACATTTTGGGAGAGTTCCTGCCATTCTCTAAATGAAAAGAATGGTACACTGTACTTAAACAATATGGTTTAAGTTGAACACCTGCTGTCTTCCAGGCTGAAATTTTGGTATATGCAAGGCAGCAAGTATCTATGTGACTCAGTCCCCCAATAAAAACCTTGGGGGCAGTACTTCATAGTTCCCAATTTGTTGCCATATGAATTAAGTGCAAAATGTGACTCCTTTGTGAGGGAACTTTTGGAATCTTGCACCTTGTTTCCTTCAGACTCTACCCCATGAATCTTTTCTCTTCACTGATTTTCCTTTGTATCCTTTCACTATAATTAATAACCATGAGTATAATTATATGCCAAACCCTGTGATTCCCTCCTATAGAATAATCAACCTGGGATCATCTTAGAGATGCTCAGAATGGAGTTATCTTAGCAAAAGCCAAATTCTACTTTTGTACCTGAAGTTTATCAATCCTTTAGCCTTCTCTTAAGAACAATCCTCAACTTCCAAATACCTTTAAATTCATTCTAATCAAGCATTCACCCCAAAAACTCCACCAAAACTGTTCTTGCTAAGTCACCAAGGAATCTAATGGTCACTTCTTAATACTCATCTTATTTGACCTATCAACAACATTTGACAAAATTCATTACTTTGATTTACTTGACAACTCTCTCCTCGTCTCATCTTACCTCACTGTGTGCTTCCCTTAGTCTATTGCCGGTTTGTTCTCATTTCATCTCTTAAAAGTGGATCACCTCAGCCTCAGTCCTTTAACCTCTTCTTTTTTAAAAAATGTTGACTCCATCAGTGACCTCGCTCAGTCTCACCCCACCTTTATACTATCAACCCCCACGTATTATCTCCAAAATGAACCTTCTCTTGAACTCTCAGCCTTGAACTCCAATAGTACAAAAGGTATACTTGGAATGCCTAATGTGTATCTCAAACTGAACCTGTCTAAAACTAAACTCCTAATCTCCAAATCTATTCCTCCTATGGTCTTCCCCACCTCAATTAATGGCAATTCAATCTCTTCAGTTGTTCAGCCAAAAACCTTGGGGCCATCCTTAATTCTTTTCCTTTCACACAGGCCTGCCACACCTGATCTGCCAGTAAATCCTGTTGCCAACTTTCAAAGTTTATACCAACTAACCATTTCTCAAGGCTTCAACTGCTACCAACTTGATTTAAACCACCATTATTTCTTCAGTGAATTACTCCAAAGTTCTCCTAACTGGTCTGTTTCTACGCTTATGTCCCTTCAGATAATTCTCAAAGATAATTCTCAAACAGCCAGAATGATACTACTAAAACTTAAATAAGAGCATGCCACTCCTCTACTCAAAATCTAATGGCTTTCCATTTTTTTACAAATAGAAGGTGAAATCTTTAAATTGCCTAATCTCTATAATCTGTCTGTTCCCCTCCCCAATTTCTACCAACTCACATGATCTGTTCCAACTACTCCAGTTTCCTTGTTTTTCCTCAAAGAAAGTGTGTGTATGCCTGCCCATATAATTGTTTCCTCCTGTAAAGTTTTTTCCCCTTAGATATTCAAACGGGCCACTGCATCATGTATTTGGTACATATTAAATTGTCTGCTTCTCAAGAGGTCTTCCATTTATAATTTTAATGCTCTGCCTTTGATTACTTATATCCTTTTCCTGTTTTAGTTTTCTTCCTGACATTTATAACCATATAAGATTGTATATATTTTCTTATCTATCATGTTCATTATTTACTTATCCCCACTAGACCATATGTGCCACATGGGCTGGAAGTCTGGTTTTATTCTCTGCTATATTTATTTATGGTCTCATATGATAGATGAGGTTTTCTTCAACCAGAATGTTATTCCTTTTTCCCATATCCAAACCCTATTCATGAAGATTTAGATGTTCTCTAATTCCTATTGTACTTTATTATAATAGGAACCCTATTTTCTAAAAATCTCAATGTGAAAAATAGCTTATTAGTTCTATTATAAATTTAACATGTTATCATTAGAAAAATATCTGAAACAGAGAAAAGAAAAATGCAAGTATATAACAAAGGTTTCTTACTATTTACTGTAAATGATAGTCATTATTTCACTTTGTGATACTTATTTCTCTTATCCAATAAATATCAGTTATATAAAAGGTCTTATACCTAATATGACCTGTTTCCTTCCATAACACTCATAATTACTCAGGTTGAAGAATTTTGCTTCTATTATTACTGTGCTCAGTTTTGTGTTTTTTTTAATTATATTTAATCTTCTATTTTCATAAGATCCCCTCCTACTTTTTAAATATTCTCCCTACTTCAGCTTCTGCATATGACAGAAAACATTTGACCCTTGAGTCTGATTTACTTCACTTAGCATAATGTTCTCCATTTCCACCCATTTACTGAAAATGACAATTTCATTCTTTTTAAAAATTTTTTATTGGTTATTTTTAATTAAACATGACAGAATTCATTTTGATATAATTGTACAAGCACAGTTAGTTAGGCTCCCATTCTTACGAATGTACATGATGGTGGGATTCACTATGGTATATTCATATATGTATAAAAGAAAATTATTTTGGATTTATTCAAATCTTTCCTTTTCCTATCCCTTCTCCCTTCCCTTCATTCCCCTTCATCTAATCTACTGAATATCCACTCTTCCTCTCTCCCCACTTATTGGGGGTAAGCTTCCATATGTCAGCGAAAACATTTGACATTTGGTTTTTTGAGACTGATTTATTTCATTTAGCGTGATAATCTCCAGGACCATCCAATTACTTGCTAATGTCATAAAGTCGTTCTTTATGGACAATTTCATTCTTTACAGATGATTAAAACTCTATTGTGCATATATCACATTTTCTTTAACCATTCATCTGTTGATGGACAACTAGGTTGATTCCATAAGTTGGCTATTGTGAATTCTGCTGCTATAAATATTGATATGCATGTACCAATATGGTATGCAGATTTTAGATCTTTTTTTTTTTTTATTGTAAACAAATGGGATACATGTTGCCTCTCTGTTTGTGATTTTAGATCTTCTAGATAAAGACCACGGAGTGGGACAGCTGGGTCATATGGTGGTTCCATTCCTAGTCTTTTGAGGAATCTCTATACTGCTTTCCAAAGTGGTTGTAACAATTTGCATTCCTAACAATGTAATTCCTCACCATCAGTTATTCTTCATATTCTTGATTCTCATTCTAACTGGAGTGAGGTAAAATCTCAGTGCAGTTTTTATTTGCATTTCCCTGATTGCTAAGGATGTTGAACATTTTTCCACGCACTCACTGGCCATCTGTATTTCTTCTTTTAAAAAATGTCTATTTAGATTTTTTGCCCATTTATTGATGAGGTTGTTTCTTTGGTGTTAAATTTTCAAGTTCTTTATGTATTCTGGATATTACTCCTCTGTTGGAACAGCAGCTGGTAAGGAATTCCTCCCATTCTGTAGGCTCTCTCCTCCTTTGCCATGTGAAACGTTTTTAATTCAATGATACCCCATTTATTGATTCTTGGTTTTATGTTTTGAGCTTTAGACATCTTACTAAGGAAGTTAGTCCTTGCATCAATATGCTGAAGTGTTGCCCCTGTTTTCTTAAAGGAATTCCAGTGTTTCTGGTATAACTCATAGGTTTTTGATCAATTTTTGAGATGATTTTTTTTGCAAGGTGAGAGATAGGGTTCTGCACATGAATATCTAGTTTCCCTGGCACTATTTGTTAAAATGGCTATCTTTTCCAATGTATGTTTTTGACACCTTTGTCAAAGAGCAGATGAGTTTATGTGGTAGTCTTCACACTGCTTTTAAGCCAGTACCATGTTGCTTTTGTTAGAGTTCTATAGTACAATTTAAGATCAGGTATTGTAATGCCTCCATCATTGCTCTTATTGTTCAGGATTGCTTTGACTATTCTGGGTCCTTTATTCTGCCATATGAGTTTTAAGACTACTTTTTCTATTTTCGTGAAGAATGTCACTGGTATTTTGGTAGGGATTGCATAGAGTCTGTAGATTGCTTTTGTTAATACAGCCATTTTTCTAAAATGTATTTTTATTGTAAATAAATGGGATACATGTTGTTTCTGTTTGTACATGGAGTAACAGCATACCATTTGCATAATCATACATTTACATAGGGTAATGATGTTTGATTCATTGTTATTTTTTCCTTCCCCCCCACCCCTCCCACCCCTCTTTTCCCTCTATACAGTCCCTCCTTCCTCCATTCTTGCCCCCCTCCCACCCCCCATTATGTGTCATCATCCGCTTATCAGTGAGATCATTCGTCCTTTGGTTATTTTGAGAGTGGCTTATCTCACTTAGCATGATATTCTCCAATTTCATCCATTTGCCTGCAAATGCCATAATTTTATCATTCTTTATGGCTGAGTAATATTCCATTGTATATATATACCACAGTTTCTTTATCCATTCATCAATTGAAGGACATCTAGATTGGTTCCACAATCTGGCTATTGTGAATTGAGCAGCTATGAACATTGATGTGGCTGTGTCTCTGTAGTATGCAATACAGCCATTTTTGACAATATTAAATCTGTCTAGTTAAGAACATGGGAGGTCTTTACATCTTCAAGTCTTTTTCAGTTTCTTTCATTTTCTTAGTTGGATTTATTCCCAAATATTTTATTTTTGAGGCTACTATGAATGGAATTTTTTTTATGTCTTTCTCAGCAGATTCATTATTGGAGTATAGGAAATCTATTGATTTTTGTACGTTGATCCTGTATCCTGCAACTTTGTTGAATTTATCAGTTCTAGAAGTCCTCTAGTAGAGTGTTTCGGGGGTCTTCTAAGTATAGGATCATGCCAACAGCATCAGAGGTAGTTTGACTTCTTTTTCTATTTGTATCCCTTTAATTTCCTTCTCTTGCCTGATAGATCTGGCAAGAGTTTCAAGAACTATATTGATCAGGAGTGAAGAGAGTGAACATACTTGTCTTGTTCCTGGTTTTAGATGAAATGCTTTTCAGTTTTTCTCTTTTCAGTATGTTGGCTTTGTATTTGTGGTATACAGCCTTTATGATGTTGAGGTAAGTTCCTTTGGTCCCCAGTTTCTTCTGTTTTTAACATGAATGGATGCTGGATTTTGTCAAAGGTTTTTCCTGCATCTATTAAGATGTTCATGTAATATTTATTCTTGATTCTATTTATGTGATAAATTACACTTATTGACTTATACATTTTGAGCCAATCTTGCAATTCTGGAATAAATCCAACTTATCATGGTGTACAATCCTCTTAATGTGTTTTCTGTGGGGTTTTTTTGCAGAATAATTTTTTAGTTGTATTGTCTAATGTTGCTTTTGTTACCTGTACTTTCAGTGTCACATGTGTGAAATCATTGCCAGGACCAATATCCTGAAGCTTTTCCCTGTTTGCTTCAAGTTGTTTTACAGTTTCAAGTGTTATGTTTGTCTTTAATCTATTTTGAATTGCAATTTTTGTAAGATAAGGGTTGAACTTCATTCTTTTGCATGCAGATATGCAGTTGTCCTAGCATTTACTGAAGAGACAATCTTCTCCCTCTTTTGTATTCTTGACATGTTTGCTGGAAGAGCAGTTGACCATGTATGTGTGGATTTATTTCTGGTCTCTTTCATCTGTTCCACTGGACTAAGTCTGATTTATGCCAAGAGTATACTGCTTTCATTACTGTAGCTTTATTTTGAAATCAGGAATTATGATGCCTCCAGCATCAGTCATCCTTCTCAGGATTGTTTTGGCTATTCAAAGTCCTTTGTGGCTCCATATGAATTTTAGAATTGTTTTTTCTATTAATGTAAAAAATTCCATTGGGAATTTTGATAGGGGCTACAATGAATCTGCAGATTTGAGTTTTATGAACATGTTGACAATATAAAGTCTCCTAATCTATGAATATAGGGTGTTTTTCCACTTGTATCTTCTGGAATGTCTTTCATCAAAGTTTTGTACTTTGAATACATAAGTCTTTCACCTCCTAGTTAGGTTTATGTCTAAGTATGTTAATATTTTAGGTGTCACTGTAAATGGCAATGTTTTTCTAATTTCCTTTTCAGTTAGTTTGTTGTTCGTGTATAGAAATACAACTGATTTGTATATTGATTTTGCATCTTGCAAGTCACTGAATACATCTATCAGTTCTAAAGAGTTGGTTGCTTTTTTTTTTTTTTTTTTTGCTTTGTTTCTTGTGTTTTTAGAGTTTTCTAAATATAAGATCAAGTAATTTACAAACAGAGTTTTACTTCTTCCTTTCTGATTTGGATGACTCTTATTTCTTTTTCTTGTCTAACTGCTCTGGTTAGGACTTCCCATACTATGTTGATAAGAAGTGGAAAGAGGGGACATCTTTCCCTTGTTTCTGATCTAGAGGAAAAGTTTTCAGACTTTCTTATCATTGAGTATGATGTTGAACTGAGTATTTCCAATGTTCCATTTTGTTTCTCCATTTCTCTTTCGCATTATCTTTTTTTGTCTAGGAATTATACTGTGCAACCTTAACATGAACTACTATGAATTAATATTTCACCATTCTTCACAGAAGAATCTTGCAGTGAAATATTTCTATTTATTTCCATCTTTTTCACAATTATTGTCAAATTTTTCTTCTAAGTTAGTTATAAGCCTTGTAATACAGGGGCTGGGGTTTGTAGCTCAGAGGTAGAGCACCTGCCTAATGTGCACAGGCCCTGAGTGTGATCTGCAGTACTATAAAAACAAATGCCCCATAATTTTTTTGCTATAAAGAATGATTTCTTTTACTTTTTTATTTTGTATTAAGAAAAGTTGTAAAAAAAAAAAAAAGATGAAGATTTCCATATATCCTTTACCCTATATCCTTTACCCTGATATTAATATTTTACATAACAACAATTATCCAAATCAGAAAAGTAACACTGGTGTAAAAGTATTAACTAGGGGCTGGGAGATAGCTCAGTTGGTAGAGTGCTTGCCTCGCAAGCACAGGGCCCTGGGTTCAATCCCCAGCACTGCAAAAAAAAAAAAAAAAAATGTATTAACTAAACTGTAGACCTAATTTAAATCTCACCAGTTTTTATACTAATGTGCTTTCTTTCAGGATTTCATCCAGCATAGCAACTAGCATTTACATCTTAGTCTTCTCTGATCTGTGATAGTTCTTCAGTATTCTTTTTGCTTCCTTTTATTTATTTATTTATTTTTTTGCAGTCATCTTTTAACTTCATTCTATCTGAAAGTTTTCTCTTAATTAAAATGAAGTCATTTGTTTTTGGCACTAATGCCACAGCCTTTTCATTCTATCAGGTCAAGGGGATTCCTGATGTTGATATGTCACAATACTGGTAATGTGAATCTTGGTTAAGATAATCTCTACCAGGTGTCTCCACTATAGTTGTTCTTTTCCATTGCAATAAATAATAAATATTATAGAAATAAAACTTTGAGATTTCGTGAATGGACTTTTTCCTCTCAAACTTTCACCCACTAACTGTAGTATCCATTTGTAGATCTTGTCTGGGTTGTTCTCCTAATGATTTCAATTTCCCTCTTTCCTTCCCCTGGTGACAAAACTACCATATTTGCTACTCTTAACACCTTTATACTGCCCCTCATTTCTGAAGGACATTTTTATTGGATATGCAATTTTAGGTTGAAAGACCTCCTTCTCCTTTATGATATTATTCTGTTGTTTTGGGTTTTCATTACTTCTGATGTGAAATCAGTGGTCAATTTACTGCCTTTACCTACAAGTAATGAATTTTTCTTTAGCTGCTTTTAAGATTTTCTCTTTACTTTGCTTTTCAGCAACATGACTAAGGTGTGATTTTCTTGTGTTTATCCTGCTTGATATTCAATGAACCTTCTTGGATCTGTACTTGAAAATCTGGTGTCCATTAGTTATTCAAATACTTTTTCTTCCCCTATTTCTATTTTCTCTTCTCCTGGGACTTCAAATATATATGTTTTAGGCTTCTTAAAATTGTATCACAAGGGACTGTGAAGCAAATATTCTTTAGTTAATTATGAAGTTAAGTTAAATTGCAGTTTAGTTGTTTGCTTAAAGATTAACTGTTCTTTTTTTCTCCAAAGTGTATTATCTCAACACTTGTTATGTGGTCAGAAGTGCTGGTTTACTGGCTGGTGTACCACCATGAATACATGGGACCACCACCTTAACTGGGATTGATTTGGTGGTATCTCTAGGTTCCTGTTATGGTACCACTACTTACAAGTCATGAGTCTGAGAATTCTCCATCTCCCCAAATAAGAACTTCTCAGAACAGCATTTCGTTTTTTTTTTTATTTTTATTTTTATTGTAAACAAATGGGATACATGTTGCCTCTCTGTTTGTACATGGCGCAAAGGCATACCATTTGTGTAATCATAAATCCACATACAGTAATGTTGTTTGATTCATTGTTATTTTTCCCCTTCCCCCCACCCCTCCCACCCCTCTTTACCCTCTATACAGTACTTTCTTCCTCCATACTTGCCCCCCTCCCTAACCCTAACTCTAACCCTAACACTAACCCTTCCCTCCCCCCATTATGTGTCATCCTCCACTTATTAGCGATATCATTCGTCCCTTGTCTTTTTGAGATTGGCTTATCTCACTTAGCATGATATTCTCCAATTTCATCCATTTGCCTGCAAATGCCATAATTTTGTCATTCTTTATGGCTGAGTAATATTCCATTGTGTATATATACCACAGTTTCTTTATCCACTCGTCAATTGAAGGGCATCTAGGTTGGTTCCATAGTCTGGCTATTGTGAATTGAGCAGCTATGAACATTGATGTGGCTGTATCTCTGTAGTATGCTGATTTTAAGTCCTTTGGGTATAGGCCAAGGAGTGGGATAGCTGGGTCAAATGGAGGGTCCATTCCAAGTTTTCTAAGGAATCTCCACACTGCTTTCCAGAGTGGCTGCACTAATTTGCAGCCCCACCAGCAATATATGAGTGTACCTTTCTCCCCACATCCTCGCCAACACCTGTTGCTTGTATTTTTGATAATCGCCATTCTAATTGGGGTGAGATGGAATCTTAGGGTGGTTTTGATTTGCATTTCTCTTATTACTAGAGATGTTGAACATTTTTTCATATGTTTATTGATTGCTTGTACATCTTCTTCTGTGAAGTGTCTGTTCATTTCCTTAGCCCATTTGTCGATTGGATTATTTGTATTCTTAGTGTAGAGTTTTTTGAGTTCTTTATAGATTCTGGAGATTAGTGCTCTATATGAAGTATGATTGGCAAAGATATTCTCCCACTCTGTAGGCTCTCTCTTCACATTACTGATAGTTTCCTTTGCTGAGAGAAAGCTTTTTAGTTTGAATCTATCCCAGTTATTGATTCTTGCTTTTATTTCTTGTGCTATGGGAGTCCTGTTGAGGAAGTCTGGTCCTAGGCCGACATATTGAAGATCGGGACCTACTTTTTCTTCTATAATCTGCAGAGTCTCTGGTCTGATTCCAAGGTCCTTAATCCATTTTGAGTTGAGTTTTGTGCAGGGTGAGAGATATGGGTTTAGTTTCATTCTGTTGCATACGGATTTCCAATTCTCCCAGCACCATTTGTTGAAGAGGCTATCTTTTCTCCATTGCATATTTTTAGCGCCTTTGTCTAGTATTAGAAAGTTGTATTTATTTGGGTTTGTGTCCGTGTCCTCTATTCTGTACCATTGATCTACCTGTCTATTTTGGTACCAGTACCATGCCGTCTTTGTTACTATTGCTTTGTAATAAAGTTGAAGTTCGGGTATTGCGATACCCCCTGCTTCATTTTTCCTGCGAAGGATTGCTTTAGCTATTCTGGGTTTCTTATTCTTCCAGATGAATTTCATGATTGCTTGCTCTATTTCTGTAAGGTACGTCATTGGGATTTTAATTGGAATTGCATTGAATCTGTATAGCACTTTTGGTAGTATAGCCATTTTGACAATATTAATTCGGCCTATCCAAGAACATGGGAGATCTTTCCATCTTCTAAGGTTTTCTTCGATTTCTTTCTTTAGTGTTCTGTAGTTCTCATTGTAGAGGTCTTTTACCTCTTTTGTGAGATTGATTCCCAAGTATTTTATTTTTTTCGATGCTATGGTGAATGGGGTAGTTTTCATAATTTCTCTTTCTGAGGATTCCTCACTTATGTATAAAAATGCATTGGATTTATGAGCATTGATCTTGTAACCTGCCACTTCACTGAATTCACTTATGAGTTCTAACAGTTTTCTGGTGGAATTTCCTGGTTCCTCTAAGTATATAATCATATCATCCGCAAATAGGGATAGTTTGAGTTCTTCTTTTCCTATTTGTATTCCTTTAATTTCCTTGGTCTGTCTAATTGCTCTGGCTAGAGTCTCAAGAACGATATTGAATAGGAGTGGTGAAAGAGGGCATCCCTGTCTTGTTCCAGTTTTTAGGGGGAATGCTTTCAGTTTTTCACTGTTTGGAATGATATTAGCCATGGGCTTAGCATAGATGGCCTTTACAATGTTAAGGAATGTTCCCACTATCCCTATTTTTTCTAGTGTTTTCAGCATGAAGGGGTGTTGTATTTTATCAAATGCTTTTTCTGCATCTATTGAAATAATCATGTGGTTCTTGACTTTAAGTCTATTGATATGGTGAATTACATTTATTGATTTCCGGATGTTGAACCAACCTTGCATCCCTGGGATAAAACCCACTTGATCGTGGTGCACTATCTTTTTAATATATTTTTGTATGCGATTTGCTAAAATTTTATTGAGAATTTTTGCGTCAATGTTCATTAATGATATCGGTCTGAAATTTTCTTTCCTCGATTTATCTCTGTCTGGCTTGGGTATCAGGGTAATATTGGTTTCATAGAATGAGTTTGGGAGGGTACCCTCCTCTTCTATTTCATGGAATACTTTGAGAAGTATTGGAATGAGCTCTTCTTTAAAGATTTTGTAGAACTCGGCTGAGAACCCATCTGGTCCTGGACTTTTCTTTGTTGGTAGGCTTTTGATGACCTCTTCTACTTCATTACTTGAAATTGATCTATTTAAATTTTGTATGTCCTCCTCGTTCAATTTAGGCAATTCATATGTCTCTAGAAACCTGTTGACGTCTTCGAAATTTTCTATTTGGTTAGAATATAGATTTTCAAAATAGCTTCTAATTATGTTTTGTATTTCAATCGTGTCTGTTGTGATATTTCCTTGCTCATTCCGAATTTTGGTGATTTGGGTTTTCTCTCGTCTTCTCTTTGTTAGAGTGGCTAAGGGTTTATCAATTTTGTTTATTTTTTCAAAGAACCAACTATTTATTTTGTCAATTTTTTGTATAGTTTCTTTTGTTTCAATTTCGTTGATTTCAGCTCTGAGTTTAACTATTTCCTGTCTTCTACTACTTTTGGTGTTGGTCTGTTCTTCTTTTTCTAGGGCTTTGAGCTGAAGTGTTAGGTTGTTTATTTGTTGATTTTTACTTCTTTTATTGAATGCGCTCCATGAAATAAATTTTCCTCTAAGTACTGCTTTCATAGTGTCCCAAAGATTTTGATATGATGTTTCTTTGTTCTCATTTACCTCTAGGAATTTTTTAATTTCCTTCCTAATATCTTCTGTTATCCATTCATCATGTAATAGCATATTGTTTAATCTCCAGGTGTTGAAGTAGCTTCTGTTTTTTACTCTTTCATTTATTTCTAACTTCAAACCATTATGATCTGATAGAATACAAGGTAGTGTCTCTATCTTCTTGTATTTGCTTACATTAGCTTTGTGGCATAATATATGGTCTATTTTAGAGAAGGATCCATGTGCTGCTGAGAAGAAAGTGTATTCGCACTTGGTTGGATGGTATATTCTATAAATGTCCGTTAAGTCTAAATGATTGATTGTGTTATTGAGATCCATGGTTTCTTTGTTCAATTTTTGTCTGGAAGATCTGTCCAGTGGTGAGAGAGGCGTGTTAAAATCACCTAGTATTATTGTGTTGTGGTCTATTTGGTTTCTGAAATTGAGAAGGATTTGTTTGACATACATAGATGAGCCACTGTTTGGGGCATAGATGTTTATGATTGTTATGTCTTGCTGATTTATGGTTCCCTTAAGCAGTATGTAATGTCCTTCTTTATCCCTTTTGACTAGTTTTGACTTGAAGTCCACCTTATCTGAAATGAGGATGGATACCCCAGCTTTTTTGCTGAGTCCATGTGCATGATATGTTTTCCCCCATCCTTTCACCTTTAGTCTATGTGTATCTCTTTCTACGAGGTGAGTCTCTTGCAGGCAACATATTGTTGGATCTTTCTTTTTGATCCAATCTGCCAGTCTATGTCTTTTGATTGATGAGTTCAGGCCATTAATATTCAGGGTTATTATTGAGATATGATTAGTATTCCCGGTCATTTGGTTCATTTTATTTATTTATTTATTTATTTATTTTGAGACGACTTGGTTCTTCCTTTATTTGACAATTCCTTTAGGATGGTTCCTCCCATTGCTGATTTGTTTCTTTGTTTTTCATCTCTTCCTCATGGAATATTTTGCTGAGAATGTTCTGTAATGCTGGCTTTCTTTTTGTAAATTCTTTTAGCTTTTGTTTATCATGGAAGGATTTTATTTCATCATCAAATTTGAAGGTAAGTTTTGCTGGGTATAAGATTCTTGGTTGGCATCCATTTTCTTTCAGGGCTTGAAAAATGTTGTTCCAGGCCCTTCTAGCTTTTAGGGTCTGGATTGAAAAATCTGCTGATATCTGTATTGGTTTCCCCCTGAATGTAATTTGGTTCCTCTCTCTTGCGGCCTTTAAAATTCTGTCTTTATTTTATATGTTGGGCATTTTCATTATAATGTGCCTTGGTGTGGGTCTGTTGTAATTTTGTATATTTGGAGTCCTATAAGCCTCTTGTACTTGATCTTCCATTTCATTCTTCAGATTTGGGAAATTTTCTGATAGTATTTCATTGAATAGATTGTTCATTCCTTTGGTCTGTTTCTCTAAGCCTTCCTCAATTCCAATAATTCTTAAATTTGGCCTCTTCATGATATCCCATAGTTCTTGGAGATTCTGTTCATGATTTCTTACCATCTTCTCTGTTTGTTCAACTTTGTTTTCAAGGTTAAATATTTTATCTTCAGTGTCTGATGTTCTGTCTTCCAGGTGTTCTATTCTATTGGTTATGCTTTCTATGGAGTTCTTAATTTGCTTTATTGTTTCCCTCATTTCAAGGATTTGTTTGGTTTTTTTTCAATGTCTCTAACTCTTTATTGAAGTGATCTTTTGCTTCCTGTATTTGCTCTTTTAACTGTCAATTGGTGCGATCATTCAGTGCCTGCATTTGCTCTTGCATCTCGTCATTTGCTTCCCTGAGCATTTTAATTATGTACATTCTGAACTCCCTTTCTGTCATTTCTTCTGCCATGCTGTCGTTGGGTTTCATTGATGTAACATCTAGATTTGTTTGCAGCATTTTCTTTCCTTGTTTTCTCATATTGTTCAGGTATCAGTTGACCGCTGTGATATTGCAGATTTCCTCTATTGTCTTATAATATCCCTGAAGATTTCTATTATATCCCCTCTTAGTCTTCAGTAGCCTGAAATCTTAGAGGAAGTTGATAATGCAGTGCTCCACAAGGGAGCTGACTCCCTAGGGGTGGTGGCCTTCTGTTGGGGTATATTCCCTGCTAGTGGGCAGAGGTACCTTCACTTGCTGATGAATGGTCATCCAGAAGGGAAGTAGGTTGTGGGCTGATGCAAGACCAGTTTGGGCCTGTGTCTCTGATTTTACGGTCCTTTTGGGAGAACCTCACCCAACAGGGAGGAGTCACCCGGTGGGGAGGTCTCGCTGGTCGGTTTTCCTCCCAGAGGTTCCGTTCAATTCACAACTACCGCCTGGGCTGGGCAGCCTTCTTCTGCAATGTTCCCAGGGACCCGGACCTACCTCCTGGGCCTGGAAGCCTCACCCTTCGCAAACAAATCTCCTTAGGCTGCCTCTCCTCAGAGAAGCTGCCTGCAGTCCTGGAGCCTTCGCTCCGCCCCTCAGTTTGTCTGTGGGGCCCTTCCACCAAGAAGCCGTCTAGGACCCTGCTCTGCACTTTTCGCCTGGCTATGCGGCCCCTCCTCTGAGCAGCCACCTGGAGCCCCTTACAATCGCTCCGAGTCCCAGTGACCCGCCACACGCCTTTTCCTCTGGCAGCCACCTGTTGTTCCGTGCGGTCGCTCTAAGACCAAGTGACCCACCATGCACCACTTTCTCCACCAGGCAGTCACCCAGAGATCTGGTGCGTCACGAGTCCCAAGAACTCACTGTGCACCTTCTTGTCCCGACTGCCTCCTGTAGCCCTGGTGCAGTCACTTCGAGCCCAAGCACCCCGCCGCGCTCCTCCTCCTTCTCCAGACAACTCCCCTATGTTCAGGAGCGGATGCTCTGGGACCAAACCACTCACCACGCTGTTCCACCGGATAGCCGCCCAGAGCCCTGGCGCAGCTGCTCCAATTCCATGCGACGTGCCGAGCCCGTATTTCTCCTTCTCCTCTGGGCAGCCCCCTGTGTTCAGGGGTGGTCACTTTCAGTCCAAACAGCTCACCAAGCACCTTCTCCTTTGGGCAGCCTCCCAGAGCGCAGGTGGGTTGCGCCGAGTCCAAGCGCTGTGGTGAACAGCCACCTCTTCAATGCTCCCAGCTATCTGCGATCACTGCTCCGGCGGGGGGGAGGGGCGCCTCGCCAGCAGTTCTACTTTGCAAAGATCCCTGCTTTCGGGGCTACCGCCCCGTCCAGGACTCCTGCCCCGTCCGGGACGCCTGCCCAGTGGGAAACACTCACCCGGCTGCTTTGAGTTGGTCCCAAGTCTCTCAATATCTCCTTTTCTTGAGTCCTGAGTCCACGCTGCTCCTCCGGATAGCCGCCCGGAGCCCTGGCACAGCTGCTCCAATTCCAAGCGACGTGCCGAGCCCGTATTTCTCCTTCTCCTCTGGGCAGCCCCCTGTGTTCAGGGGTGGTCACTTTCAGTCCAAACAGCTCACCAAGCACCTTCTCCTTTGGGCAGCCTCCCAGAGCCCGGGTGGGTTGCGCCGAGTCCAAGCGCTGTGGTGAACAGCCACCTCTTCAATGCTCCCAGCTGTCTGCGATCACTGCTCCGGCCTCTATTTCTTGGAATTGAAACTGAACCTGAAACTGGTGCTTCTGGTGCCTGACAGACAGTGTTGTTCCTCAGCAGTCCACCCAACGGGATTTTAGAAAGACACCTGTACCTCAGTGCTGTATTTTCACAGTTCTGGTAAATAACCCTAGATGTTAGTGCTGCTTACTTTTGATGTCTCTGAATATATTTTATTGACTAGATCAAAATTGCGTTCTTAAATCAAAATTTGAGAATTCTATTTTTAATATTTATTTGTTAATAAATCACTACACAGTATGCTCTCAATTTATATTCTTAATGTTTACGCTCAATTAGAGAACTGACTTTGTACTTCAATTACCGGGAACGCTGGTTTCCAACTTAGGTTAACTGAATTTGCTGCTGACATGTTGAGTTTGTTCTTTAAAAATATTTTTTCTTTCTGTCTTTCCTCCCATCTTAGAAGAACAGACCTAACTTAGTGAATGTATTAAAGAAAATGTATCTATTTCAGAGTTGACTTTAAAAGTTTAGCTTTTTTCACTTTATAAAAATGTGAATATGAGTGTGCCAGCAGCATACAGTATAACACTTAAATAAATTTTACTTTTTCTTTGAGCCTAGGCCTTTTGAAATCCATTTAAAGTTGTCTTGTAATACCATCTATACTTAATGATTATAACAAAAACAACTTTTTGCATGATATAAAATTACTTTGATTACAAAAGGCATATTTGGCTTCAGCAATGAGGAAATGTAACAATTATTTTAATATCTATTAAATATTTAAATATAAAAAAAAAAATTGTATCACAGGTTCCTGGGTCTGTCCTTTCCATCCTTTTATCATCTGTGCTTCAGTCTGGTTAGATTTTACTGGCCTGTGTTCAAACCCAGAGGTCTCATCTTCTGTAATATTCAATCTTATTTAAGTCCTTCAAGTGATTTTTTCAGTTCTGATATGGTTTTTTTTCAGTTAGATTTTCCTTGTTGTTCGTAGCTTCATGGCTCTGAGATACCCTTTCTATTCTCAGGTTATGCCTATATTCTATCTTAAATCCTTACCCTTTATTTGACATTTTTGAGGTATTCAGAATTGTTAAGATGAATACTAAAGTAGCTATTACTACAGAGCTAGGAGAGTCCTAAATTGTGTCATGTATGGGGGTCTCTGAATGCCTACTATGTTCAGATAGGTCCTTCCTCTTTAGCTAGTTGGAATGACTGTTGCCTGGTACCATGTACCCCTTGAAATCTCAATTCAGCTTATAATTCCCCAGTGGTTATTTTCTCTAGGATTTGCACAGTTGTGCACTAAGGAAGGTAGTTGTATTTTATTCCTGACATTGTTTGGAATTGCTGGCACAGAATGATTTCTAATGTGTTTTACTACTCTTAGATTTCTCTAAAGACAAATATTCCCTCTCATTTCTTACACTCAGGTAGAGTGTAAGAAATGTGTACTATACCACTTCCTCCTCGGTATGCCACTGCTTACATTTTCTTGCCCTGTGTATATGCAACATGGCATTCAAAGATTCAAAGAATGTAATTTTTTTCTTTGCTTCCTTCCCTTCCTTCTCATACTCTGCCCAATGCAGCCACTTCAGCAGTTCCAAATCACAGTTTTCTGCCTTCTCATTGGTATTAATATGCTCTGCTTAATCTCTACGTACTTGTCCCTTGTCCAGAAAATATTTCCAGATAGAAAGCCAGGGAGATTAAGGAACTCACTTCTTTTAGAGATGACAGTCCTTTGCAGCTTGGTTGTTTAACACCTTTAAACAGGTGCTTCGAATATTCTGATCAGTTTCACAACTGTTTACATATGCAAGTCGTCTACTCTAGTACCATTACTTAGTCATGGCTAGACTCGTAAATTCTTTACCAATATTTTACCAATGTTTTTTAGTAACTGCATTGCACTCCTAATTCGTTATATTTAGAGTTTAAAAGAAATACTTTTTCCTGAATTCATGAAAAGAAACTTTAAAACCACCAGTGAGATCAAGAAAACAGACTCTAAAACAAAAGCATGCCATCTGTCTCAACTTCCAAAGAAACATACATGATTTAAAATATAAAAGATGCTGATAGTTCAGACCACTACTGATCTGCATACTTTATCTTTTACCTTGTAAAGTTTGAGAATTGTTTTAATACATTCATGCACAAACTTGGTCTGCTTCTGAAGACTTCCCCCATACAATGCCACCAGTTCTTCATTGAAATTCACACTAAAGAAGTCAAAGTGGTACTTAAAGTCAATGTCTTCTGCTTTTCTAAGTGCAATAGAGCCAATAGAACGAACTGCAGAGGAAAAGAGTAAAGTGTACATTAAACACACTTTCATTCACTCTTGCTTCAAAATCTTTTAACAAATAACCTTATCATAAATACAACTATTTTGGGATGACGCCTATTAATAGTTCCAATTTAGAAGAATAAATTAACCTAGCAGCTGCATGCCTTGAACATACTCAGTGTGCTCTAAATGTTTTATAAATTAAATAAAAGGTGAACATGTCACTCTGCACTTGCTTTCCCTTCAATAAGAGCAATAAGAGCTGAAAGGGGAAGAATTCTTAGAAGAATAAAAAATCGAATTTTGTCATACTTAATGAGAATTGTAAGAATGAGAAAGTTCCTATAAGAAATGCCTGTCCACCCTTTGGTTTAGATATTCATTCATGATTTGTCTCTTTCTCTTAATCATGACATCAAGTCATGTGCAAGTTCTGCCATGCTCTATCTTCTAAATACTTTCCCAGGTGAGGCTACTCACCATTTCTACTAGTATCTTCTTAATCCAAGCATCATCATTTCTTGCCTGCACTGCTCTAACAATCTCCTAACTGGTCTGTACTCCTTTTGTTTCACTGCTTTTTATAAAATCTTAAACAAAAATTCATTACTGATTACATTAAGGGGCATAAAAACTGCAGCTTATGGTTTAGCAAACAAAATATTGTTTGCCATTCCATTTTTTAGTATACACATACTATATAATTCACATATTACACAGCTCACCATGTAAAAATCAATGGATTTTAAAATACATTCAGCAACCATCTCTGAAATCTAATTTAGATATTTTTTAAAATTACCTCACCTCAAGAACAAAATTCTGTGCTTTTTAATGTCCCATTCTACTATGCATTCCAATCCCTGGTAAACACTAAACTACTTTCTGTCTCCATGACTCTGCCTACTCTGCACATTTCATATAAATGGGATGATTGAATAATATGTGGTCTTTTGTGGCTGGCTTTTTACTTCTAATGATGTTTTTAAGGTTCACCTATGATAAAACATATATATCACTCCCACCTTTAGGCTACTATGAATAGTACTGTCATGAATATTCATATGCAAATTTTTGTGTGGATGTATATTTTCATTTTTCTTGGGTAGACATCTAGGAGTAGGATTGTCAGATCATATAAGAGCTCTATATTTAATATTCTGAGGAACTGCCAAACTGTTTTTCAAATTGGATGTGTCATTTTCTATTACCACCAGCAATGTAAGAGGATTACAATTGCTTTGCCAACACTTGTTATTATCTGCCATCTTTATTACAGCTATCCTAATAGGTAAGATTTTGACTAGCATTTATCTGATGACTAATGAGGTTTAGTATCTTTCCTGCTTCTACTCATGCTTAAATAGCATATTCTCTTCATAGCAAAGCCAGAGGAATCATTTTTCAAATGAATGAAATTTTTAAATTTGACAATTTCAATGTTATCAAACTGTGGAGCAAAAGGAAGTATAATGCACTGATTATGAGAATGTAAGTTAGCATAAAAATAAGAAGGTATACATGACTTGCAACATGGAATTAACACTCTTATGTGTTTCAAGATACATGCAAAAGAACACTCATTATTTGAATACTACAGAGTAAGGAAAGTGAACAGATCATAGTTCAGCCAATAACTTGGATGAATCTTACAGATGATGCTGAGTGGAAGAAGCCAGAAACAAAAGCATATATACTGAATGATTATATGTTACAAAGGTTAAAAACAGTCCCAAATAGGTAGATAATAGGGATGAATATTTAGGTATTGGCACTTTAAAGAAAGTTAAAAAAAATTACTATCCTGAAGTTATGATTGTGATTATGTCTGGAAAGAGGGGAGGGATTTTAATCATAAAGAGCGTATAGGTCATTTCCAGGAGGCTGGCAATTTTCTAGCTCTAGATCTGGGTTTTGGTTCCACAGATGTTCACTTTGTAACAATTTTAAACCAAATATATATATTCTATAGATTTC
This sequence comes from Sciurus vulgaris, assembly GCF_902686455.1. Taxonomy (NCBI): domain Eukaryota; kingdom Metazoa; phylum Chordata; class Mammalia; order Rodentia; family Sciuridae; genus Sciurus; species Sciurus vulgaris. Next base: position 149,851,618 of record NC_136463.1, read on the forward strand.
TTGTATGCATGTAATATTTCAAACATAATAAATAAAACAAAATCAGATTATATAATTTCTTATCCAAAATCCTCCAACTTTCCCATCTTCCTCACATAAAATTTCAAACTCTTTCCCACAGCTTATATGATAGAACTAGTGGATACTTTTCCATTCTCATCTCTATTCACTTTTCTTTAGTCACAATGCCCTGGAATGTACCAAGCATGTTCCTGCTTCAGAGTCTTCCCCCTCACAGTCACATCCAATTCTCTGCTACATTTAAGCCTCTGCTCAAATGTCATCCTCACCAGGCCCTTCATCTAAACTAGTCATCTCCTGACCCTGATTATCCTGTATCTTCTTCACTGTTTTATTTTTCTTTCTCACTTTTAACATTACTGATAAGTTTATTTGACGATTGTCTTCCCAAAAAGAATATGCATTTGGTGGGGAAGGGTCTTTGACTTGGTCTGCCTTGGATCCCTAATACCTAGAATACTGTCTTCTTATAGTAGGTATCCCATAAATATTTGCTAGATGAATAAATACATAAGTAATTGTAGAACATGTTGAAATAAATCTAGTCTCATTATATAACAATGCCAGTCTATTTAATAGCGAAGAAAGCAGATTTTACTTGAAAACAAACTTATTTGCAGATCTGCATACTTGGCTATTAAGTCAGAATTTATTGCCATTCCCCTAGAAATTAATGAATTTGGAATCTGTGTATATAACCCCTTTCTTCACTTTTCTGCATTCTCCTCAATATTTCCAGTTCTCTCTATAGTTCCAAAAGAAAGAAACCAATCTCCTCTCTTGTTTGGTACAATAAAAATTACTGTGATGATTTGCCTCTAATCAATGCTTTAGGTTCTCTTATCCTCCATTTCCAACATAAAGTTTTCTTCTGCTGATTGCTGAATATCTATATAATCTTTTTATCTCACTCCATTCTATCTCCTTCTTACTCTTTGCAAAGTAGTCTTCCAACTCTTCCAATTCTCACATGTACTTTCTCCCAGTGGTATCATTTTGGGGTCTCCCAGTAATCCTAACACAATGCTTAAGGGAGTAAGTATTTCATTCATTTTATTTGATTCACAGAGTATGTGTATGATTTGAATTCTTTAACAAAGATTTTTTTAAAAATATTTTTCGTGGTTCTAGGGATTGAACCTAGGAGAGCTCTACCACTGAATTAGACCTCTAGTACTTTTTTAATTTTTATTTTCAGTCAGAGGCCCACTAAGCTGCCCAAGTTGGCCTCACACTTGGTGCTCCTTCTGTCTTAGCCTCCTGAGTAAGTTGGATTATAAGCATGTGTCACTACACCTGGCTTTCCTGAATTTTATAGCTTTCAAAATTTACTTCCAGTACTTACCTTGCTTATAACTTCCAGCATTACCAGGAAGAAAAAGAACTGGAATTCCTGTCAAGGGGAGAATTTTGTGTTCTTCAGCATAAGATCCTTCTCCATAAAGATATAATTCATATGCTGGATACCGTTTTGCCAATTTCTTAGGAAGTTCTATTTTCTGTAGCAAAAAAAATATGTAAACAAAGCAGGTTCACTTTAATTAGCTTTATTAACACAGTTCAGACTCATATGCATTTCTGAATTACACAACTTTCAAATAGTGCAAAATAAAAAATATTAATAATAAAACCACACAACGTAGAAAACAAGTCTGAGTTACAGTTTATTCAAATAAGGACTTATTCTTGAGTTACGTTAATTTTGAATCATGTCATCTTCAAAAAAGCATGAAAATGGGATTACCTGAAATTCTAATAAATGCTTATTGGTCAAAAGAGCCCATGACAATAGCAGAAAAGCATGGTACATGTCAGCAAGTTCCATGTTAAGATAATTGGAATGCATTTAATTTAGAATCAGTACTAATTATACTTAAAAGTGATAAAAGCTTTCCATTACCAAATCAATTATTTTTGTCATTTAAACTGATTGGTAGCGTCTCTACTTTTACTCAGGCCCAACTATATATTCCAGCTGTTACATCTTTAAAGGAAAGTTAAGTTTGATTTACAGTGCAGTTTTCTGACTTCTCAACTTAATACACTTCACAAATACAACATCCTTTAACAAATTAATCTGAACTTTATCATCATGTCTTGGTAAAAATGTGTACATTCCTCTTATCATAAATATTCCAGTGAATCAGCACTTGTTCCAGTTTTCATGAACCAGGTGTGTGGTCTGTCAGCAAACCTTAAACTACTCTATAATTTACATTAGTGCATAATTTTGTATTATTGTATACAAAATAAGCCAGAAGGTCACATAATTGTTTTTACTTTCTTTCTTTTTTCTTTTTTTCTTTTTTTCTTTTTTTTTTTTTTTTAGTGGTGGTACTAGGTATTGAACCCAGGGGTGCTCTACCATTGAGCTACAGTCCAAGTTCTTTTTGAGACAGGGTCTCCTCATAAAGTTGCTTAGGGCCTGCTGACCTCAAACTTGTGATCCTTCTGTCTTTGCCTCTTAACTGTCTGGCTACTTTTTTTCAGTGTAATATAAATTAGGTCTTGTCATCCCCAAAGTGTAGGCATCTATAAAAGAGGCAAAGTATAAACTCTTCTGCCCTTTATTTTGTGTATTTAGCTTTTCATTTTTTACAGACTGCATTTTGATTCATTGTACACAAATGGGGTACATAATTTCATTTCTATGGTTGTAAACAATGTAGATTCATACCATTTGTGTGATCATACACATACATAGGGTAATGATGTTTGTCTCATTCCACCATTTTTCATACCCGCCTCCCTCTCAGTTTCTTCTACATATTCTAAAGTTCCCCCATTATTCTCTCATTCGCCACCCCCACCCCCATTATATATCATCCTCCACTTATCAGGGAAAACATTCAGCCTTTGGTTTTTGGGCTTGGCTTATTTCACTTAGCATGATATTCTCCAATACCATCCATTTACTTGCAAATGCCATAATATTATTCTTCTTTATGGCTGAACAGTATTCCATTGTGTATATATACCAGAGTTTCTTTATCCATTCATCTGTTGAAGGGCATCTAGGTTGGTTCCACAATCTAGCTATTGTGAACTGAGCTGCTGTAAACATTGATGTGGCTGTGTTACTGTAGTTTGCTGATTTTAGGTCCTTTGGGTACAAACCGAGGAGTAGGATATTTGTTTTTAAGGACAGAAGCCATTAAAAATAAACCAATTACAATGGATAAAAGATTTAAGTAGATATCAATCGATTAATGATCTAGCAATGCTATACATATGTGTTTGATGAAAAATTTTTACTACGTGAATTTTAAAAACTATAAATGTTTGTTAATGACTACTGAAAAATCCCATTGTTCAAAAACTCTGAATCTGATCATTCATGCACATTCCTGAATATTCCTTTGTAGACACTACCTACCATAAACAATCTATACCAATTATATCATGGAAACATCTGAAGAAACTGTTTATTGTTTAAGAAATTAGTATCCTTAGTTATCTCCCCAAATACTCAAACTACAGAAATATTAACCCCACTATTTGTTTTATAAGCATATGGATACTCAATTCAAATCAGTCCCAATATTGACTACAAACAGTATATAATCAAAGTGAAAAAGTTACATTTTATTTCTTCAGATATATATCAAGCAAAAAGAAACCCTTAAGGAAACAAAGAAATATTTCTTAAGTCCTCCCAAATAAATACACAACTTGATATAACAGTTCATGCATATTAGATCATTATTCTCTTAAGTACAGTAGCTAAACAAAGTTCTTAATTAGTTGAAAAATTAACTCAGAAGAACAGGAAACTGTTCTTTAAAAACTGTTCTTTTAAAAACTGTTATTTAAAAACAAATATTTAATTTCCTAGAGAGAGAAAAGCAAGTAAAACAATATATGTGGTATATTTCATAATATACTATTATGAAAGCAGTTTTGTAGTGAGAAAAAGCATTTTTAAAAATAGCAACGCAGGGCTAGGGATGTGGCTCAGTGGGAAAGCCTTTGCCTGCTAGCATGCATGAGGCCCTGGGTTCAATCCCCAGAACTGGGGTGGGTGGGGGAGTACACAAATGGGGGTTTGGGAAGGATAGACAAAAACAGAGAGGCAAAAATGGTGGGAGCGGAAGGAAAATGGCAGAACTGCATTTCCAGAGATCAAGATGGAAGAGACTGGCAGGAAAATACCGGGAAAAATAACCAAACAGTTTAACAGAAAAAGTACAGGCATACAAAAATGGTGCTGATGAGAAAACTGAAGAGGATCAATGGGTTTATGAAAGAAATATATCCGCAGGACTCTGATATAAATTGATTGTTTTATGCCGATTATCTAAAATGAGCAGCCGCTCACTCCAAAAAAAGAACATTAAATTAAGATCAATTACCTTTACATTTAAATATCTCTACCACTCTGCCCCTGGTTGGGGTTGTTTGTCCTTCTTTGACTCTGCCTTGGTACAAAGTCCTTCTCATCTATAACCTAATCCCCTTTAGAAAGACAAAATCTAACAAACTCCCAGTACTAGAAAAATGCTGACTTAAGAAACTAAAATTCTTATATGAATATATAAATTAGTAGGATATATATCTTTTAATTGTGAATAAAAACTGCAGGGGCTAGGGTTGTGGCTCAGTGGTACAGTACTTGCCTAGCACATGTGAGACACTGGGTTTGATTCTCAGCACCACATATAAATAAATGAATAAAATAAAATAAATAATATTTTTTTAAAAACTGCAAAAAAGTTTGATCTTCATAATTAACCAAAAGGAAAAAAAATATCGAATGCAGTTTTTAAGTTCTTACAAGGGCTCTTAGCCTTTTGCTCATGATATCCCTCAGAAAAGTCCTATGGTAGGGGATGAGGAGAAAAAAACATCAAGGATAACTGAATCTTTCAGACTGGTTCCTCTCTGTCACAATTCCCCTACTACAATCTAAAGCCCACAATCTAAAGTCCACATTGTTTTCAAGAAATACCTTACTAAAACATACATCTTATGTCTTTTCTCACTGTACATAAAAATAATGAAGATTCAATGAGATCTTCAAATCTTGCTTTAATTATTTTCACCTATTTTTTCATAACTTGCCACAGTTTTAAATTTATTTTTAAGACATTTTAAAAAGCCAAGATTCAAAATTAGCATACTATAGTAATGCAGTCACATCAATGTTTATAGCAGCTCAATTCACAATAGCTAGATTGTGGAACCAACCTAGATGCCCTTCAACACATGAATGGATAAAGAAACTGTGGTATATATACACAACGAAATATTATTCAGCCCTAAAGAATAAAATTATGGCATTTGCAGGTAAATGGATGAAGTTGGAAAATATCATGCTAAGTGAAATAAGCCAGTCCCAAAAAACCAAAAGCCAAATGTTTTCCCTGATAAGTGGATGATGATACATAATGGGGGTGGGTGGGTGGGGGAGTGTAAGACAAGAGTGGAGGAAATTTAGATTACAGAGGGAAATGAGGGGGGGGGGAGGGTATGAAAGATGGTGTAATGAAACAGACATCATTATCCTATGTACATGTATGATTACATGAATGGTGTGAATCTACATCGTGTATTACCATAGAAACGAAAAGTTGTACCCCATTTGTGTACAATGACTCAAAATGCAGTCTGTAAAATTTTTTTAATTTTTTTTTTTTAAAGTGATTCAAAAGGAAGTACACTTAACAGAATTTCTTCTACTTCTGGTCCTTCAGCTATCCAACTCTCTCCTCAGAAGGCAACCAATGTTAACTGCATGTTTGTGCTTATAGAAATATTTTACATATAGCAGCAAATATATGTATACATTATTTCACCCTTATTACATAAATGATAATATATTATAAATGCCACTCATGCAATGTGTACTGGTGCCTTCTTTCATTCATATATGCTATATAAGTCTGTGATTGTATTTCTGCACTTCATGGACTACACATCCTGCATGCCAAATTCACTACATCTTCTTTAAAACCTCTGAATACCCAAGACAAGCTTGGATGTTTTCTCTTCTCCAAAGAGTCCTGTATAAACTATCTTATAGTGAAATTATGACACATTATCTTGTAACTATACATTACATTCCTGACCACCTCCTTGTATTATAAAAATGTAAGCTAAAGGCACAGGACTGATTTATGACTAATTCCCTCCCACACTAAGTATTTAGATATATCTGGAATACAGTAATCATTTAATAAATGACTTTCTACACAAACATCATACTTAATAACGTTAAATATGATACAGATTTTCAATATCAACATTTCCTTTCAGAGAGCAACCACTGTGTCGTATCAAAGAGAATCAAACAAATTAATCTATAAGAAAAAAAAAAGCCTCATATTTCTTCCCAAATTTTACAGTTTGCTTAAAAATATTGCTACCAATTAAGTTTTGCCTTGGTATCATCAAGAAACTTTAAGAATAATGTGTATTTTGCCTGGTAGACTTAAGATATGTTCCTGAAATGTTAACTCTGACAAAGTGAATCTTACAAAATAGGTAGAGGATGAATGGAGATAAGCAAATTTAAATTCAAAACTCTTGTTCCACATTAAAAAAAAAAAAAAAGGACAGTAAATTTGATTGTGTTTCAACTACCTTCCCATTTCCTCTGCTGGTTGACTGAAGAAGATGCAAATGAGCATTAAAAAAAAGAATGGCATAAAGAGAAGAAAACCCATAGACTAGGACATGCTACATGTAGATATCAACACGAGAATAATTAGAAAGCTAGAAAAAATATAATTAAAATCAGGCAATATGTAAAATAGTTTAAAAAACATCTTTATATAAAAACCATTTGATTCTTAACAGAATAACTTCATTTATCTAAAATCTCATTATATTCAAAACACCTCATTTCTATAGACAGGTTTTAATTGTATTTGCAAAATAACATAACTTGTGCAAAATAAAAATCAAACAAATACTATAGTGAATTAACACAGCCTTTTAGAGCATAAAAATAAAATCTCTAAAAATGTTTATCAAAAACTCGTGTCACTTTAATTATTACTGTACTAATAAAATGACAGAAATATATAACCCCCAAAGGTAATTTGAACCAAAACAACAAAATACGGACTACTGGACAGCAACAACAAAGCCAAACAGCTCTTTTGCATTAGCTACACTCATTTTCTCTTTCCAGTCAATTTCATGAGACAGAAAATTAATCTGTAAGGTCTGTATGCTTTCTTCCAAACAGGAATTTCTACTATTGCAAATATTAAAATAACTTCAAAAACTGCGGGCAATCTGAGTGAATGGGAATTAGTACTGGGTTGTTCCAAGAAGACTTTATTTTAATCAAAGTCTTCAATGTATAACAAAACTGAAGTGACCTATTACTATTGGGAGTTTTCTAATTATTAAACCATAGGCAATGAAAAGGGATTATAATAAGCTCTACTTCCAGTTTTAAAAAACTAAACTAAAAAACCATGTATTTCACTATTAGACGCTGACAAACATAAACCAGCATATTCCAGTTCCAGTAGAAATTAACAATGAGCAGTAACATTAAAATCTCTTTCAATAGCATCTGAAATTCAATGTTCCCACTCTCTTACAACTATTTGTGCAAAACAAGGTAAGGATCTCAAAACAAAATCTAGATTTACTAGAATTTTGCCTATGTAGAAAGAATGCTCTTCAGCAATTTAAACCTTAAGTTTTAAGATCTAAATAACAGCAAATGCAATCAAATTACATGCTCTCTCCATAATGACCTGCACACACAGAAACAATTCAGTCTTGCATTGTTCATCACCCTAAAAGAAAAAAAAAAATCTACTATGGTTTTAAAAGCATACTAAAAATGTACTTTATCAATATGTATTATGGTACATACACATTTATAGGAGTTATTTAGAAATAAAAGAATCGCTCGGGAGAAATTTCTTTGGACAGCTGTGTAATTTGTCACCTCTTTTTACAGCTGATCATGAATGAAATTCTAGATTCTACTATGCCAAACTAATGAAGCGACTGACTGAAAACATTCAAAATGGAACGGAAGAGATGGGGGACAGTGAGAGAAGGGCCGAGCCTCTCTTAAATCGCAAACACAGGTGAGAACACAAAATAAATACCATGAATGGATTTTTCATGCAACTGGTAAGGCCAGACTGCCCGGCGACAAGCATGAAAACAGGTGTGCATAAGAGCGCACCGACACCAACCTACAAAACAGGTGGATCCGCAAAAATCGCTACAGGAGGGAACCGGAGTAGTTTCCAGTTTAATTACTCATCAGGTTACTCTTTCACCCAGACGTAAAACCCTGGAGCTCTAAAACAGCCCTGGGAACTATCTAGCCAAGACACACTCTGACGTTCCTATCACTGGGCGCGAAAGGAAGAATGTAAGTGCATGGGGAGCAAAGAAGGGTGCAGGGGCACCTGTTAAGGCAGGAACGCGAGAAGAACTGGGTTTGGGATCAGGGGGAAGGGCTGGGTCCCGCCGGGAGAAGAGCTGGTGCTCAGGATTTGGGGAGGGCGAAGGGAAGCGACCGCGGAGTGAGTACGACCGGGCGGGCAGGACGCTCGGGAAACCGCCTGTCAAACACCCTGCGGTGAGGGGCGGGCGCGAAGGGCAGGTAAGGGGGTCCGAGGAGGTCTGCAGAGTCCTCCCGGGCGGAGAAAACAGATGCGAGGCTGGGGTACGCGGGGCCCAGAGGCGCGGCGAGCCACGGCAGGGCAGCGCACCGGAGGACCAGGCGTCTGGTCCGAGCCTCGGAGCATCTAGGTGAGGGCGGAACCTTACCTGATACTCGGGGTACTCAAACATGTAGCTCATACTGCATTTGTTCTCCTCGAAGCCGAAGAAGACATCCCACAGCCCCAGGGTCGCCATAAAGACCATGAAGACATAAAACGCCAGGTTCCAGAGGTTGACCGAGTGAAGAAACATGGTGGTGCTACCGCCGCCGCCGCCACCGCCGCCGCCACCGCCGCCGCTGCCGCGGGGCTGCAAGCACTGACAGAGCTAGCCGAAGACTCCGGGCCGCCCCAGCCGGAGCCAGCCGAGCAGAGCGCGCCTGCGCGTAGCCGGCCAGACCGCGCGCCCGCCGGGCAGTGCGCCTGCGCGCAGCCACCCCACGGCGCCTCGGGCCCGCGAGTCCCGGAGAACTGAGAGTGGGTGGTGTTTGCAGCGGGAGCACGAATCTGCCGGAAGAGAGGAGCGAGAAAGCGGAGTGGGCTGGGCTGGAGGGTATAGGGGAAAAGGGGAGGGGGCCAGGAAAAGGAAAAGGGGAGGGAAAGAAAAGAAGAGAGGGGGATGGGAGCCCGGGAGGCGCGCAGGCAGAAAGGCTGGAGTGCGTTCCAAATGGAATAACCTGAGGAGGGGGATGGAGCCCAGATCTAAGAGCCTATTCATGACCGTGAGCGGTCTGGTCGAGGGGAGGAGGGACCTCTAAGGCCAATTGACCATCACTGTCACCTGGCAAACACCTCTCCCAGCAGCAGTTTAAAAGCCCTTCCCGTTGAATTTTGAAATGCCTCGGGCCTCCACAATTTTAGTTCTCCCAGTGGCAACTCACATTCACAGCTCTCTGGACCAGTTCGCTTGAGAAGGGAACTAATGGCTTTCCCCCCATATTTGATCTCCGTCGCAGGTCCTGTAGACAACGGGGCTTAAAAGCCACGGGGCGGGGGGTAGGGGGGAGGTGGAAGATACCAGCAGTCAGACAGGATTTTGCTTTTGGTGTAAGATGAAAACCTGAATCACAAAAAGCATCCTTAATCTTGAAAATACATTATGAAAATGTCCACTAGCACTGACGTTCCCAACAGGTATCTGCTTGCTCAGGTAGGTTGATGCTATCTTGCCTTGCTCCCTAGAACCTACACTTCTTTGGGAATTGGTTCCATATTAATGTGAGGAGGCAATTTTGCTCAAGCTTCCACTCATACCCTCAAATGATTTAATTCATTTTGAAGAATTCCATTTTGGTTTTTGCACAAAGGAGGGGGTAAAAAAAAAAAAAAAAAAAAAAAAACAGCTCAAAACCATTCATAACGTGTAGCAGCTTCAAAGCACTAGACTGTTTTAAGGAGAAAGACACCACAGCAGTCTTTGAAACTGACCCGGCAGCAGATGGGGTAAATATGTCTGTGAATGGTTTTTGGCATTAAATGAATTTCATTTCACTAGGGTTGATTTTCTGATACATTTTATGGGCAAAGGAAGTTTGGCTCTGATAGATGAAATCAAAGAATTTTAAAACTAAAAGGAAGCCTATAGTTTATTTTTTTTATAACACACCCATGTTAGCATTAAGAAAACACAGAAATTTTCCCCTTCCCCCGTGCAGACGTGAATTCGTCTGCGCAAAATAAAGGGTTCCTTGTGTGAAAAAAAGAGAAAACACAGAAAGGTGAAATGATCATGAAAGTCAAGGTATTCTTTACACAAACATTTGCAAGTCTAAACAAATTCAGCTAACTATTGGATGTGGAATATTGATGGAGAAAGAAAAAAATAGGGAAATGCAGCAGCAGGCTTCTTTTACATATGGGGGGACTAGGTGGGGGAACTGTGGGTAACAGTGACCAACAGAGTAATCCTTAAGTAATGTGTATTTGGGATGCATTATGTATGAAGTTCTTGTGGTGGTGAGTTCACTTGGGACTATCTTTTATATTCTGTTAATGAAAATAGAGTATATTAAATATGTAAAATAACACCAACAACATGACTATATTATCAAGAAAAACCTGTTTCAATAAGCACAACATTTAAAGATAAGTGTGATAAAGAGGATATACTATATAGACTTTTGACATTGTTAGATCCACAAAAGAGAGCACTTGGGAGTGTGGGATGGAATTGTTACCGAGCTGGAGCCTTTTGAGAAACACAAAAACCCCTCTTCAAATCCCGATTCTTGCAACCAAGTCAGAAAGATTTCAGACATGTCAGTCAGAGTAATAGGAATGAGTTTACTGAAGGGATAGAAAAAGGGTAAGAGGACTCTTAAGGCAGAGAATGGGACCTCTCAGAGAGGAGAGGGACAATATGCCTCCAGCTTTATTGAAGATCCCAGAGAAGTCTCCAAAGAGTCCTGCCCAGGTCCACCTCTTGACTTTTAACTGACAGCAAGATGACTTCAGAATTTCAAGGCCCCACTGTCACAGCAACTAGGTCACCTTGGCCCATCCATGCTAACAGGTTCTAATTAGATCCTTATATTCTAGAGTTACAAAAATCTCCTTGTCACAAAAATCTCCTGTATTCCTCTCATGGACATTATCTTGGGCCTGCATTTCTCCTACAGTTAATAGGTAGTTTGCTGAGGAATGTGACATATTCTGTCCACTTAGGCCAGGCAGGGCTGCAGGTAAATTACTTCTTGGAAAAGAAAGCATGTGGCAGGTCAGCACAGTGGGCCCATTTTATAGAATTATTCTCTTAACCGTGTGTTCACACTATTCACTCCTCTCTGTCCCCTAACAGAATTACTAATTAGTGCAGAGGGTTATAAATCATGTAGGGAAGGATTTAAGTTATAGATTGAAAAGGGAGTCTGCTTACTCAAGAACATCACAGGCATTTCTCCTTGCATATTATGGGAAACATTATGATAAATAAACCAAAGATAATTCTGCTTTCCCTCATCGATCTATCCCAGGACTTTTTAATGTGTGTATATTAAATATTTGGAAGTTCTGTTGAAAAGAAGGTCTCATTCAATGCTTCTGGGGTCGGCCTAGATTCTGCATGTCTAATAAGCTCCTGCATGATGCCAATAATACTGGCCAGTGGGCTATACTTTGAGTAGCAAGGATCTCTCTTGCCTGAGGACAGCTACAATGAAGAAAACCCCTGAACTTAAAGATGACAGAGTTTACTCTTGAGGTGGCTTTCATGAGTTGTGGCAACAAGCTTCCTAGATTATCCACTTAGGAGTCAAATAGAAAGTCAATTGAATGAGCTTGTTTATAATCTTCCTATACTACTTTTTAACTTCTTTCTGCATATCCATCATTATCTTCTCTTGACCTAACTTTCTTTTATATCTATCCTAACCCTACTGAATATTACTTCAACACCCTCTGACATTGCTGCCAACTTCCTTGAACTTTTGTCTTTCTATCCTATTTTACTTATAGACTTCCACCCTTGGTTTAATATAGTCTAACTCAGCTCTGACACTAGTATATCTGAGTACTACTGGAGAAAATGACATAATCATTCGAATTATTGTCCCAAAATACCTGTATATGATTCTGGTTAGCTTCCCCTCCTATTTTTCAAACCACTACTTTTTAAGCACTCTATGTCTTTCCCCACTTCTCTTTTAGATTGTTAGTATTTAAACTTATCTTCGTATTCATAGAGATAATGTTGATTTCCTTGGTGCACTTGCTTCAACTTCTCATTTCCAAGTTCATCATCTCTACCTAATCCTATTGAGTTAATACATCTAAACTGCTTGGAAGAATACCTGGTGTGCAGTAAGCATTTTTCACTGTACCTTGCTGTCCTTAGAAAATAACAACAGCAATCCTTCTAATTGTGCTCTAACTTACCCCTCTTTCTTTTCAGGGAATTAGTTTTATCAAGTTAAGTTCTCTCCCATCTGTCCTCCTTTCCCCAAAACCAATCAATATGCTTAGATCTGAATTATTTCAAAAAAGGAAAAAATCTTCCTTGTAACTATCATCTGTACCTTCACCTTATCATTCCAGTCAGGGTTCCTAAAGATCCTAAGAGATCTCCAATTCCTTACCTCCTATTCATGACTACACACAGTAACTTTTGGTGCCCCCTCCCCACTCCAAGGGAACTTTTCTCACAAAGGTAACCATTGATCTAATTACTAAACCCAATAGACACTTTTCAGTCTTACCTGATCTTCCTGTGTCTTCTTTAAAACATTTACTGTATTATTTTCCTTAATACTATTTTCTACATGATTTTCACCTACTCTTTTGACCTCTTAGTCTCCATCCCTCCAAACTTACTTTTCCTTTTCTGGAGTCAGTGTTCTCTTGGTTGCAGGAAATCAAAAGTATTTCAAGTTTAAAAGGGGATTTTTTTTTTCTTTTTAAGACAAAAGAGATCTCAGAATTCCAAAATAAGATGGCAAGGTAGGACACGTGCTGACTATAGGATGTATACTGTTCCCTTGTGGTCACTCTCAATTCCAAATTTAACCCATCTTTTAGCTGGTCACCACTAATTACAACTCCTCTTTTTGTCAATTTAGCTCAAAATCCTACTTTGGGAAGTGGTATAGGGGTGGGAGAGCAGCTGCTAGTTGGTCTAGGTGATACTTTTAAATCAAGCCTCACATATAAAAAACTATTAATAAGGATTTGGAGTATGTGAGACTGAAAGAGTAAACTGGAGCTAGAACCATAGTAGACAAGGGAATTGAGTTTTATACAGTAAATAATTGGAAGCCATTGAACATTTATAAAATGGGAATATTTCAGAGTTGATTGTATGAGAAGACTCAATCTTGTATTGATGTCCGGCTAGATCAGACATCATGGGGTCTTCTGTTCAGACCAGCAGAAGGTGTGGATTTAATTCAGGTGGAAGAAAAGAAGGAATTTTTTTGTTGTTCTTCATTATGAAGAAATGTACAGCATATTCGATTAACTAATGAAGAATGATTTGGTCAAATAATGTGGAAAGATCTTCAAGATATATATTTTAAGGGAAAAACCAAGGGACATAACAGTACATATATATCCTGTGTTTTGCATAACAAAGAAATACTGAAAGAGATAAATAAATGATAGCAGGACATGGAATGAGAAGAAGGAAGCTGGTGTATAAGCACTAGTTATGGATTTCTATCTTTAATATTTTTTTTTTACTTTGAACCATAAAAATTTAGTAACTGCCAAAATTAAATAATTTAAGAGCAATCCTATAATTAAAAACCTATTGAAACAATGAATGTAACTGCTATAGTTTAAATTTAGAATGTCCCCCAAAGACTCATGTGTTGAAGGCTTAATTCCCAGCTGGTGGTGCTATTGGGAGGTGGTGGAAACTTTTGAAGGTGAGCCTAATTGGGGAAAGTAGGTTACCAGGGCAAATCTTGTCTCTGCCCTGGCTCTCCCTTTCTTGCTCTCTTTCTCTTCTTCCCAGTCACTATGAAGTGAGCAACTCTGCTCTGCCACATGCTTCCTGCCATGATATCCTGCCTTGCCAAAGGCCCAAAGCTACAAGTCTTAGTGATACTGAAACTGAGCCAAAAGAAATCTTTCCTCCGTTAACTTAATTTTCCCAGTGATGAAAAGTGGACTAACAGTAACTACATAAAATCAATAAAACCATATCCCCCCAAAAAAGATTTATCTCAAATGATTTTAGAACATCCTTAGTGAAATTCATTCTAAGAACAAAAGGAACTACAAACAAATATTAATCTATAGTAGGTTCCTTGTAAACAGTAATATTGGTTTTGTTATTTGGGAATTGTTCTCTTTACATTGTAGGAGAAAATAAACACATACTTATAATGAACTGTTGTTAAGAATTAAGATTTTTTTCAGTGTAGGAGAATAGAAATACAATTAAAATTCAAAGAAATCAAAAGAGACAATGCAGCCCAAGTCTCTTACTGGTATTAGAATGAGAAGTAACAGATTATCAAGCCAAAATAACAGAAGAAAAAAATGAATTTCTTGTTAAAAGAGGTGTATCTATTTTTAATACATTCTATTTCACACTTCAATTCAAAAATTGCTATTATTTAACTAATTTTAAAACATTTTGATTTGTTTACTTTCAAAAAAGAAAGAGAATAATAGCTTAGACATTGATGGTAGCATTGAAAAATTGATGGTAGAATTGAAATGGGACAAAACAGAAGAAATCTGGAGGGCTATTGACTGAATTGTTGCACCAGACAGGGGGAAAGATGCAGAAATGACTTCATAGTTCAAGCCCTGCTAATAAGAAAATTGTAGAGCTATGTAAAGAAATAAGGAGGAAAATCAGAGGCGAGGCCATTTTGATGGGGAAAGTACTTTCTGTTTTAAACATAATTTAGTTGGATATTTTCAAGAGTCAATGAGAAACGTAAATCCTTACCATGGAAAAGAGTTCAGCATACTTAGAATCCATGGAAAAAAATTCAGTAGAAATCCTCATTTGCTGGTAAATGGATGAAATTGGAGAATATCATACTAAATGAAATAAGCCAAACCCGAAAAACCAAAGGCTGAATGTTTTCTCTGATATTCACAATTGGCGGGGGTGTGTGGTTAGGGAAGAATAGAGTTACTTTACACTAGGTAGAGGAGAGTGAAGGGAGGAGAGAGTGTATGGGGGTAGGAAGGATAGTAGAATAAAACAGACACTATTACCTCATGCACATGTATGACTGCATGACCGATGTGATCCAACAATATGTATAATCAGAAAAATGAGAAATTACACTCCATGTAGGTATGATTTATCAAACTGTATAAATGAATTCTACTGTCATGTACAACGAAGTAGAACAAATAATTTTTTTTTAAAAAAAAAAGAAGCTTAGAATCCAAAATCAAGTGAAAGCTTAAAGACCAAAATTCTAAACCCAGGAACATAAAATTAAGAAAATAAAAGGAAGGAAAACACAAGGAGACTGACAAAAGTTGTCAGAGAGGAGAGAGAATCAGGAAAGAGGTATTTCATGAAAAGAAGAGGAGAGAGTCATTAGTGTCATACAGTTCACATATCATAAAGAATGGGGAATAAGAACTACCACATGGATTTGGTGTCTGGCAAATCTGTCCTTAGGAAATAATTCAAAAGATTTATGCAAAAATACAATAATCCCAGCATTGTTTGTGATATTAAAAAATGTTTGAAATGCCCTACATATAGGTCAATGGTTAGTAAACAAATTATATGTATACTCTGGAATAGTATGCAGTGATTAAAATTATGTTTTGAAGAATGTTACAATAGAGGATAATGCTGAGGAAAAATGTATGAAACAAAATTATATACACAGTATGTTCTCAACTATACACAATGCATAAAAATGTTCTCAAGAACTATGAGAAAATGTTAACATTATTTACCTCTCAGTAATGAGAATATGAATGATAATTTCATGCTCTTTATAACTTTTGTACTGTTTGTACCTTCATTTATTTGCATTTTTTCTTTTTTATCCTTTATTTTATTTATTTATTTATTTATTTATTTATTTATTTATTTATTTATTTATATGCTGTGCTGAGAATTGAACCCAGGGCCTCACATGTGCCAGGGCTCTACCTCTGAACCACATTTCTGGCCCCTTCTTTGTATATTTTTCTGCTTTCCAAATTTGTTATAATGAGCTTTTTTAAAAAATCAAAACATTTAATCACTATTACTAATATAGCCACTATTTCATCAAATAAATGGAAATTTGGTTGAGATGTATTTACTGATATGTTCTATATTATAGAAGTTTTGAAAATGTATACTTTATATGATATATTAAAATCTCTTTAAATATAAGATACCTCATAAAATTTAATGTTATGATTTTGTGTTTGATATATGAAGAGAAGATTTCCTGGTTTACTGGAAGAGTACTGGTTACTCTTTCTTACATTTGGATAATAAAAAGACGTGACACCTACACAAACATTTAATAAACATTTGCACTGTAATGTCCATCACTTCTTATCTTCTCTTTCTCCATTCAGAGTTAATTTCCATTCTTGCTGAATTAGATCCTTTGGTAGTTCTTTGAAGAAGGGTCTGTGGGTAAACTTGCCTACAATATGTATGTCTGACAATGTTTTTATTTTCTTCTTGAATGATAATCTAGTCGAATATAAAATTCTCCATAGATGATTTTCTTTCCTTCAATACTTAATAGATTTTTTTAAATTGTTTTCTGGCATCTGTAGGTGCTGATGAGAAGTCTGTTCTCAGTAAGATTGCCATTTCTTTGTGGGAAAGCCGCCTTTCTCGTTAAAAAGATTTTGATATTCCATAGTTCTTGATATGCTTATAAAGATGTGGTTTGGATTGTATTTCTTTTCCTTTGGATTTAGGAGGTTTTTACATTTGTGGATTCACCTTTTTTTTCAATTCTGGAAATTTCTCAATCATTATTATTTCAAATGCTCCCTATTACCATTCTTCTTAAAAGCTGTTAGATATATTTGGAGCATCTCATTCTGTCTTGCAGATGATTGAGCCCCTCATAGCTCTTTATTTATCTGTTATGTTTTTAATGAATTACTTAAATATATCTTGCAATTCATGATCTTAAATGGTACTTGTTATTTCTACTAGTCACTGAAAAGAAGTAACTTTTCCTATTTCAATTACTGTATTTCTTGTATCCAAAATTTCTGGTATTCCAAAAAACATTTTATTCTTACCTAATGAAATCCATTCTTATTTTTAAACTATCTTTGGGTATTTTAAGCATACTTATTCTAAAGATTATTTCTCTGTTATCTAGAGTTCATTCTTGTTATTTCTCCCATGTATTGCATACACTAGTATTCATAATGTCAGATTCAAATGCTTCATAATTTTGGTTCATGAGCTCATCTTTAATATGAATTATATACTGCAGGGTCTTACGCTTCTTCTGTTGTTCAGGCATTCCTGTGGATGAACCCACTGAATTACTTTAATTTCTTGATTCTGAATTTTTATAATATAAAAGTAGCCTGAAAAATTGCAATCACTCCCACACATTAAAAGTCTGGAATGGGGGATTTGGGTTATTGCTCAGTGGTAGAGCCCTTGCTTGGCATGTGTGAGGCACTGGGTTCAATTCTCAGCACCACATACAAATAAATAGATAAAATAAAGGTCCATTGACAACTAAAAAATTATTTTAAAAAAAGTCTGGGATGGTATTTATTTTGTTTGATCCTATTCAATTATCACTATGACTACAGAAGTTCAAAACTTATGAATTTCTCTCTCTGGCACTTTATGAATTTCCTCTTTTTGCAGAGTTCAGTAGCATAGCAAAAGAAAAATATTAATCTAGAATTTCTAAGAATTTGGAATGGGGATAAAGGGATAGAGAAACTAATTTTCTCTGAGTTAGTTTTTTTGGCAATACTAACTAGTGCTCCTTGTTCAGCTTAAATACTAAAAAAGAAAAGTCACATTAGGAGTGTTATTGTAAGTGAGTAGTGAGGTGAGGACGGAAGGCAAATTAAAGTGTTTCAAGAAATATATAAATAGGAGAAAACAACTATTGTAAATATAGGCTATTGTCTCTCCCCCTTTCTCTATTTTTATAATCTATTTCTAAAAGGTAGTATGCTCACAATTTTTTCTTTTATGCTAGAAGGGCACCAAAATACATTTGAGTGGATGGATAGGAGCTAATGAGGAAATTTCTTAGATGAAGAGAACAAGGAAGAGAAACATCTTTTTCAGAAACTGAGATGGAAGAAAATATTGAGGCAGAGGAAAATTAAGGTGGGAAGCTTTCACTAGATAGTCTTAATTTCTGTGCAGGAATAAAGTCTACTTCTTTTAATAAGAATCAACACTCAAAGAGGGTGTAAATATTTAAGAATTATTGTTTTAAGAAATGAAATTGCACTCAATAAGAGCTGATCAATAGTGAGGATTCATTCAGCAGTGTTCTGCACCCTTGCTCCCCAATTTTCCTGGTCTTCTCAGCTAACATAAATCTCTGACTTTTCTGCATCTCTCTCATCAAGGCAAAAAAAATAAAATAGGGGTTTTGTAGTCACAAAATATTTAGTTGGCTATTTGTGCTAACTTCTGTGATAAGGGCTGCACTGATGTCAGTCACTGATGTCAAGGAACTAATAGCCTTAAGGTGGGTACAAAAGATAACTACACTCAGTGTGGTGTTAGAAAAGAGACACAAACAAGGAGTATTAGAACATCAAAGAGGAAATATTTAACTGTGTAGGGAAAAAAGGATCCCAAAGAAGAGTAAGTTATGTACACAATGTTATAATCAGAGCTCAAGGAGTGCATATTGAATTACTGAATGAATGCATGAATGGATAGACATGGCTGTAGTTGGAAGACTTGAGAGGGTGAGCTTCCCACAGTTCAAAGTACCAAGAGACTTTTTAATCATTCAGATAATGTTTGCTTATGAGACTTTCTGAAAGTCAGGCAGATCCATAATTCACTCCAAACTTAAAGATAGGCTGTTAAAGCCACATTTGTTAGTTCTTTCATTTGGATACATGGTCATGTAATGTTTACTTCTTATATCATATAGCTTGTTTTTATGCAACAGATACATTTTTCAGAATAATATAAAATTCAAATATTTATCAATTTAAACTTCAATGAAGGTATAAGAGCACTGAATCAGGAGATTGGCATTCTAGACCTATAGGTACTTCCATCCAAGCATGACTTGGGGCGAGTGTCTTGATCTCTCTAGTCCTCTGTTTTCTCATGTGTAAAATGATTTGACAAATAATTTCTGAAAGTTTATGGCTCAAATTTTAAATCAATTAAAGATTTTAAAACTTAATGTAACCTTACATAAGATACCATATTATAATCATTTGACAATCAGCTCTCAACTGAAATACTTATTAAATTTATTAATATATCAGTTTCTCAGAAATTATTATAGGTTTAAACTCCCTTTGGTTTTTATTTACTGAAGGCAGTTAAGAGTTGTTGAGAAGACAGTCATATCTAGATTTTATACACTGGAAGAAAAATTATGCTGTTGGGTCTGGAAATCCAGTTGTTTTCTAAAATAAATTTCACTAGATTATTCTGGTCTCAATACTCACTATATAAGTTTTTTAAATAAGCTTTTAAATCCCCAATATACAGTAGATTGGCTTTTAGAAGCTAATATTTACCCACCCAGTTGGTTTAATGCTTTCTCAAGCTTGTTACTTATACCTCCCAGTGTCTTATATGTAATAGACATTCAATAAATATTTATTTTAATTTATTTGAAAATAAGTCAGATTCTGTAGTTATAATCATAAAACCTCACCTTTTCTTTGATGCTTCAAAGCTTAAAAAGAAAACAAGAAAATATAATGCCAGCAACTCTGTGGCTGCCAGCTCTGTTTCCAAGGAAACAGAGAATAGATCATCAAAAACAAAATAAGGTTTTCCAACCCGATTACCCTTTTTTCACCAGTTCAGTCTTCATTGCTGCAAAGGCAACACAACCTCAGCCTTGCAATCCAGAATTTAATTCTGTTTGTGTGTCTCCCATGATTAAAACCAGGCAAAAATTGTAATCTCTTGGGTTACATGTTGGTTTGCTTGTAGAGAGAACTAAACTCCTTCACAAAGATGAAGAATACCTTGTGAATATAAAACACTATGTACAATTACTAAGTAGCATAATATATTTTCACCTTTAAACTGTCAGATGTTTATAATATTGAAACTCAGATTTTATATTTTTGGGGGAATAAAATAAGAAGGTAATGGGAATTTATAAGAAAAGATAAAGACTTCTAGCATAAAATATTTTAAAGAGACAAGGAGAAAGGGGACAGGAGAGAAATTGAGGATAAAATAATTGACTTTCGATTCAAATGAGCAAAATGCCACCATAACATTCATATTTGTTAAAAAATATTTGTATCTACTAACTATGGATAAAATTGTGAAAAATAACAGTTATAGATATTGTTATATAGATTAAAAAAAAGCTTGGTTTAGCATTATTATGTTACCCAGTGGTGCTATGTATTTTATAAAAGCCAGTATTTTTCTATTTAAAATTTTAGTTAAAGCCAGAGAATTCTTTCTGGGGCAAAATGCATGTAGAAATTTGTTTTAATGGAAGTACAGTTAAATTTAAGAGACTTCAGTTAACATTTTATTAATTTCAGATAATAAATGAGGAAATTCAGACAAGAGCTCTAATGGAAAAGAATGACATATAATTATTAATTTGGGGTCTTCCTTATACTTACTTTCTTTTTATGTACCTATTTCTTCCAAAAAATTATTACTTTTTAAGACATGGGCTATATGGGGATCTTGGTCATTTTTTATATCTCATCCCACTGAAGGACCTTTCAGTTGGAGGTATTCCATAATTATTCTTGAATAAAAGTTTAAATTTATTTAAGTAATACTTTATACTTTAATTAAAGGTTTATCTACTTGGGGACTTCTTGCTATCAAATGCAAACTTTATGATATTGAAACACATTTGTATTTTAAACATTAATAGGCAGGATAGATTATATACTATAAAACAACTCTCAATACTTAGTTCTTTAAAAAGACTTGGAGAATAAAATATGAATTTGAAAAATTAGCTTAGCTAATATAAAATACTTTACATTAAAAGAGAATAACAATAACATATGGTTATGTTACAAGAGGGTACCAACAACATGTAGAACAAATATATACTTGTTTTGAGAACAGTAAGGCACTAACATGGTTGGTTTGGTTAAAGCACATGTCTAAGTATTTAAGCAAAGCATGGATCTTGAGACCTATGGAAATAATTGTGAAGGATCTGGACATATGTCCTCATCTGTATATTGAGGAATTTGAACCAAATCAGGAGTCAGCAGCCTTTCTGTAAAGTGCCAGATTGTAAGTATTTTTGGCCTTGTGGGTCATAAGGTTTCTGTTGCAGCTAATCAGCTCGACCACTGTAGCATGAATGGAATTACAGACAATCATTAAATGAATGAACACTACTGTGCTCTAATAGAATTTTATTTACAGAAACATTCAGGGGCCAGATTTGGCCTGTTAACCATGGTTTGCTGTTCTCTGAACTAGAAGATATCTAGTTCAGTATTCTAGATTCAATATTCTCTATCTGTAAATATCTATCTGTAAAAATCCATGGATTTTTCTGATTTTCCAAACTTATTAGACTTCCGTCAAGAAATGTGACCAATGGTGAGATTAGTAGACAAATTAGGCTTTTAATTCAAATTTAGCTAAATATATGTCAATTTAACCAGAGTTCTATCTAGTATCACTGTACATATATGAAATATTATGACATTGCTTGATAAAGTATTTATGACTAATTTTATTAAGAAATCAACTTTAAATAACGCCCCAATAAATTTTATGATGTACACTCAAACATATAGAAAATCCCTCTGAAACTTTAAGGCAATATAAATATCTTAAATTTATTTTTAATCTTGTTACTATTTAGAGGGCTAGGGACCAAAGTAATAGTCACGTGAATGTTAAGACACTTATATAACAGCATCAGAAAGCTAAACCTGCACACAAAAAAGTATATTTGCCATTCCTACCATATGTCTCATCTACAAAATTCTTAATGTATACCTTCCCTTGGTCCTGATGCTAGGCCACAGAGGAGGAAATAAAGCAGTTTAAAAAAAAATTAAGCTAAAAAAAGGTTAGCTACAGGGTTCTAGTCTAATGAAGGCACAAATATCTACTTAAGACAATCTCAGTAAAAAGGGGATGATGGTGGAAGCAAATTGACACTTTTAAAAGATTGTTGTGCATATCTTGTTTTCATTGATTAGCTTCTTTTAAAAAAATGTATATCTTTTAGTTGATACCTTTATTTTATTTTTATGTGGTGCTGAGGATTGAACCCAGTGCCTCATGTGTTCTAGGTGAACATTCTACCACTGAATCACAACCCCAGTCCTGATCAATTAGCTCTTTAATGACAAATTATTTATGACCTGGTAAGAAGCAGAAGGAGTTTCCAAGGAAATTCAAACTTTAAAATAAACTTTTCCCAACTAATAATATAATATAAGGAGGCCTGCTTCAATTTCACCTCTAACTCACTATTTTTACATTTTAACTTCTTTGAGCCTCACTTTCCTCATCTGCAAAATTAGAATAATAATTCTATCCTAAGCACAGTTGAAAAGTTTATAGATACCAGTGTAAAGTGTTGGATATATAATAGATGCCTAAAAAGGAAGTCATTATTCCAATAAGCTTCGTAACACTTGCTTGTTTAGAGAACAGATCTTGTTCCAATAAAGTGAAAAAACTTTCCCAGTACAAAAAGGAAAAGAAAAAGGAAAAAGTAACAGTTCACTGAACACAAGGACCATCATCTTTCTATCAAAGAGACTAGCTTGGAGCATTGCATGAAATTGACATTCAGAATTTTTGACTTAATCAAAGAAGATGGGAAATTTAAAAGGAGAGATTAGTATGCTTTAATTACGGGAAGCAGAAAGACAGTTTTTCTTAGGGGCTGGGGAATACCTCCAAGGGAAGCAAATTTTGGTGAAAGACACCATTTCTATGGATTGTTGATTTTGAACCCCTGTCACATCTATGGCCTAAAGCAGCTATCATGAGCATTTCAGTTTGGGTGTTCTTTCTACAGCTGCATGACTTTTTTCTCTTCTACTGAAACATCTGCCTTAGAACCTTAGTGCTGCTATTATGCATCTCAAAGCTTCTCTGCTGGGTACTTGCTGCTTCCAAAGTTCTGCTTCAAAGCCTCTGAAAAATGAAACACATGGGAGATCCCAGGCTTACATTGCTGGGTGTTGCAGAAGCCAGTGGTACACAAAAGATGGGTACCCAGAAAGCCCCTGGCTCTGCTGTTCTCAAAATCTTCAGTTCAATGAGTCATATTACACAGGCTCCAAGAACTACCCTCCAGGAGATTTTGCATGACTAATAAGCATTTGGTTTTCTGAGGAGATACAGAGGCAGCCACAGAGTCTGTTTGGGAGGGGTTGGCCTGATTTTCAATCTGTTACTTCCTTCTTTGTGTCTTGTGGGCGGATCACATGGCATGGGCATTAGGCAGACAGGTATGTGCAGGCATCCATGTCTGCTCCGTCTAGCCCAACAACTCCTACGTCAGTGCTCCTGACTTATCCTGATGCCTTGCTAGATGGAGGGTGACGGATCTTTCTTTTTCATATAATTAGGGCTGAGATAGGTCTGTCCTGTTAAGTGGTTAGTGAAAAGAATCTGAAAATAGCAGCCAGATGGAGATCATATTTTGAGGGGGCAGCAGGTTGCTAAAGTTTAGTCAACAAAAGCAGGGTGAGGATCAGAACAAAGCTAATCACCAAGTCAACAACCAGAGACACCAAATCTGAGAAGAAGAAAGGAGAGAACTAGAGTCTAAGGAGCAAAATGAAGATGACTGCAGAGCAATGGGAACAAGCAAACTGCATATGTGCCATAGAGCATTCCACTGTGGTCAAGTGCCAGTATCTCTTAGAGGCCCCAGATGCTTCTGTGGGTCTCCCTGTTACCCTTTCTCATCCATATCCTCCTCTCCATCCTACATATAGGAAGTGCTCATGAGTTGACAGTGGTGAATGCGATTAAAGGTGGATGATGGCTGGGTTCATAACAGCATTATTTGCAATAGTCAAAAGGTAGAAGCAACCCAGGCATTCGCTGACAGATAAATGGATAAACAAAATATGTGCGTATATTTTTCTTAAGGACTAGGGAAATACATGCACACACACATGAATATTATTCAGCCTTACAAAGGAAGGAAATTCTCACATGCTATAACGTACTTGGACCTTGAGGATATTATGTGGGGTGAAATAAGTCAGTCACAAAAGGACGATATTGCATGATTCCATTAATATGAGGTACCTAGAATAAGCATATTTGTAGAAACAGAAAATAGATTACAGGTTCCCAGAGGCTGGGGGAGAGGGGAATGGAGGGTTATTATTTAATGAGTACAGAGTTTTAGTTTTGCAAAATGAGAAAAGTTATGTATATTGGATGGGGGTGACAGTTGCACAACCACGTAAATGCACTTAATGCCACTAAACTGTACCCGAAAATGGTAACGATGGTAGAAGTTTTTGGTATGTATATTTTACCACAATTTTTTAAATAAATGGATGACAACCTTGGAAGATTGTCATTTTTCATGACTGTAACTGGCTATATGTGAATTATACATGAATTCTGTCCTCAAAGCATTTTCAATGAGAAATCCAATGATATTTGTTTTCAGGAAAGAGACAGTATAAGAAGATATTTTTAGAATTTTTAGGAATTGCTTTTCATGGAAGTGTCTTTCTTCTGACACTGTCAAGAAGCCAGTACTTTTCTGCCAAAATGACACTTTCCTGAGGAGTAATTAATAGCCCAGCCTACTGTGAGAGTGAGCAGGAGAGAAAAAGATATTGGAAGAGTGTGTCATGCAGAGCACTGTGTGTTCAGGAAAAATCCAGGAAGAGAAAGTAAAACTGCTGCAGAAGTGTGTGAGCAGCAGCAGCAAACGTAGCAGCAAGGACTGTGAAAGATAATAATTTGTCAGGAGAAGAGCTCAATGGAGAAGAGACTATGGAACAAAACAAGACTAAAGAGAGATTGTATGTGTGTGTGTGTGTGTGTGTGTGTGTGTGTGTGTGTTTTGCTGGGCAAAAAAAGAGACTTGAGAGAGAAACTGAGGCATGGACCTCCGCATCTCTTACCTGTAAGCTTTATAGTCCTTTGTTGGAGATGGAGGCCTAAACAACAACCATATATTTTCTCTAGAACAAATTTTTGCACACATCAGAATCACCTGGAGAGTTTTAAAAATAGAGAGATAGTGGCTGCACCCCGAGATTCTTCTGCAGTAGGTCTTTCATAGAGACTGAACGTGTGCATTTTAACAAGTTTTCAGGTCATGCTGAGGCTACTGGTTTAAGGACCACACTATGAGAACTATGGCTGTAGGATTAAAGAGGTATAGGATATTAATAATTTTTGTAGTTTGTTTTGTTTTTTTTCAAGTGCTTAAAAAAGAACTTTAAATCAAGAACTATAGTAAAGGACTGTACTAAAATTATTTAGATGCAGATAGACCTTATCCACCATTTGGGCTCCTTAGTGCAGTGTTTTAAAGTGTGAATTTGAGAACCATACTGAACCAGGCAACATTACTTTCCAGCAATGTGCTTTTGGTCAAGCTGCTTTTAATTTTCTGTACCCTATTTTTTTTCATCTATAAAATTAGGGTAACATTGTACAAAGCTGATGGGGTTGTTGGGAATATTAAATGACTGGCAAGAATGTAACTCAGTGGTAGGAACTTTTCTAGCACATGTGAGGACCTTGGTTTGATCCCCAGCACTGAAGAAAAAAAGATGAATGCATATATAAGGATTTAGCAGAATATCATAGCACGTGCTATTTCTTTTTGGCAACCTGGAATCCATTTTTGCTACTTTTGTGCCAGCCCCAATTACCTGTCCCCTATTGTATATGGTCTTTTGAAATCTGAATCATAGGAACAAAGCCAAGATAATAACCTGCCATTCTCCTGCTCCCAACTTACCATGGAAACCACTTCATCCTATGGCAGGTGATTTACAGACAAAAGTGTAAGAATATATATATTGCCTTTATGGAAATGTTTAATCCCTGAGTATTACCTCCAGTGGTTACTAGAGAGGGAGAAAGATAGAGGCTTCCTGACTGAATTAGTTAGTTTGCAATTGCAATATTATGCCATATCCCGTATTCATAGCACTGTATAAGAAGTATTGCAAGGGAAGCAAAGGGTTTCTGTCCTTTAATTCATTGAAAAGCTGCAGTTAACTGATAGGATGGAATGTAATTTTTATTATCTAAAAATTCAATAAAAATAATTTGATAGGAGACTAATATTTCAATAAAACTGAAATTAATGACTAGTTTCAGTTCTCTTCTGTTAGAGGATGTACTTATAGTTGAGAAATGACTGGGTTAATAATTTCCCTTAAATATGTCACAGGGGAATACTCTGGGCTATGTCTTTAAGATTAATCTATATGCTATAACTTCTTAGGGGAATGCAAATCTTTGCTATCTTGTAACCCCTGAACCCATCTTTAATCTCTTTAAGAAGAAAAACTTTGATATGGTTCCATTCCACAAATGTACTCCCCAGGCATCCAGGGACACACAATGTTCTCTCAGGATTGGAGTTGGTTTTGGTTGTTGTTTTTTTTTTTTTTTTTTTTTGTTTTTTAATGGCTCCTTTGTGTTTTTGGATGGCATTGTGTAGCAGACATGCTTAGTTATTACCTATCATCTTTTCCTTCTTTCCTTGTGAGCTGAACCTTGTCTTCAATCTAGTTCTTATGCTTCAGCAACACTGGGAGGCCAGTTCCAGTTCTCACTCTGTGAAGAGGTGGGGGGCATTGTAGTGGTATTTCTTAGACTTAATCAGGTGTGATAAGGGCTTGTGATATAATTCTGGCTGACCAAAATGAGGGGAAGTCTGATGGGGACATAGCAGAAATCTTTCCTCTCTTTTAAAAGGAGTACATAAGAAGAAAGCATCCTCACCAGGCAGGGTAGCACTTGTCTGTAATCCCAGCTACTCAGGAGACTGAGATCCTGTCTCAAAATGAAAACAGCTGGGGATGTTGCTCAGTGATAGAGCGCTCCTGGGTTCCATGCCCAGGACCACACAAAAAAAGTGGCTTCTTTTTCTGTTGGGCATGTGTAGCCGGCATGTCAAATCAAGGGGCAATGTCTTATACCTAGAAGGGTAACCAACCTAAAGGATGGAAAGGCAGAAGGATATAAAAACCCTACAACCTTGATAATGTCATTTAGGGGCTATATTTAGTGACCCTGGAGGTAAATAAAACAATTTCCCAATTATCTGGCCTACTTCAAGTTGATTTCCAGTTAATTTACAGACATTATCCTATTAGCCACCTATATGAAACTAGTCCTTTGAGTAGATAAAGTGTTCAGAAAAAATTGCAGAGACATGAGAAATTCTGAGGGTGATGAATGGGTTTTTTTTTTTTTTTTGATGGTGCAACAAGTATTTACATATGTTACAACTTATTAAATTGTGGTTTTTCAACATGTGTAGTTTATGGTTTGTCAACAATATCTTAAAGATGACGCTCGCAGTCCAATGCAATTAAGTTAGAAATTCATAATAAAGAGAAAATTTGGGAAAATCCACTTGGAAATTTTAAAATATTTCCAGATATCATGAGTCAAAGAAAAAAATCATGATAAAATTTATATATTCTTTAGACTTAAACAATGAAAACAATTTTATCAGTGTAGCTAAAGTATTACTGAGAGGTACACTTAGCGTTTTAAATGCTTACACGAGAAAATGAGGGATTAATATTAATCTAAGTTTAGAAAAAACAAATAATGAAGAAACAGA
Source organism: Sciurus vulgaris (assembly GCF_902686455.1). Lineage (NCBI taxonomy): Eukaryota > Metazoa > Chordata > Mammalia > Rodentia > Sciuridae > Sciurus > Sciurus vulgaris. Next base: position 149,879,672 of record NC_136463.1, read on the forward strand.
AAAACAAAATAATAGAAATTAATGAAATAGAAAATATACAGATAATAGGAATGGTCCAAAAAAGATTGGTTCCTTGAAATGACTAATTAGACCAAAAAAAAAAAAAGAAAAAGAAAAAAAGAAAAAATATTTAAAAAACAGCAATTTTCAAGACAGTGGACATCAGGGGAGAACAGTGTTTCCTAAGAAACAGAAAACAAATGAGGAGAGTGTTATCATTGCTTTATTTAGTTTTTCATACTGGGATCAAAGACCTGACGAGAAAAATTTTAGAGGAGGAAAAGTTTATTTGGAGATTAAGGTTTTAGAGGTCTCAGTTCACACATGGCCAGTTTCCTTGCTCTGGGCCCAAGATAAGGCAGAACATCATGGCACAAGAGTATGGTGGAGGAAAACAGTTCAGGACATGGCCGCTATGAAACAAAGAGAGCTCAGCTCACCAGAGACAAAATATATACCCAAAGGCATGCCCACAGTGACCTATGGTCCTCTAGTCACACCCTACCCACAGAGAGTGCCCCACTAATCCACTTAAGTAGATTAATGTGTGATTAGATTAAGGCTCTCAAATCCCATCATTTTACCTTTAAACTTTCTTGCATTGTCTCACACATTAGGAAGGAGCATTAAGGTGGATGCCCAGTTATTGAGAAGTTGCTTCTCCCTGCAAATACAGAGCTGAGAGTCCAGGAAGAACAAAGAAGCTAGAGTTTGCAGGATAGAGCACAGAACCAAAAGAACTACAGAGAACCTAGGGCATCTGCACACGAATGTGAAGAAACTACCTGATGATATAAAAAAAATGAGCATAACAAAACTACCAGATGGCATGAAAAGGTATTAAAAGAAACAGTGCTCAAGATCACAAAGGGAAGAGTGCCTGTTCCCACCAGCTCATCTGAAGAACTAATAATTTACTAGACGGAGTACTTGGAAGGAACCACAAGGGAATGCGAAAAAACTTTTGGAGGTGATGGATGTATTTATTCGTTAACTTGATTGCGAAAGCAAAAGTAAACGAAATGGGGATAGACCTCACTGGAACAGTGATGCTTTATTAAACACCAGAGGGGCACATTTTCAAGAGAGAAAAAGGCAACTGGTTACAAGAGGGGTCTGAGTTTTATAGGGTTCAGTTAGACTGAATCAAAGTACAATGTGTCAGTTGGGCAGCCAGGGGGAACAGTTGTGCAAGTTCAGAGCCCATTGTTGCTGGGAAATGGTGCAAGTCCAGAGCCCATTGTCCTCCTTTTCTCCCTGGGGGTTGTTGTTTTCTATATCCTTCAGATTGTGGTGATGGTATATGCATGTCAAAACTTGTCGAATTGTACACTTTAAATATGCAAAGCTTATTATTATCTGTCTGAATATACCTCAATAAAGCTGTTTAAAAACTTTAAAAATTAGTTGAAACTGAATAACTTTTAAAAAGAAAACTAAAACACTTTTGAAAAGAGGATATATCATATATTGTACACTTGATATTTGAGGATATATTCAGTGGGAATGTAAATCAGTACAGTGGTTTGGCAGCACACATAAAAGTCGAACATGTATATACCATAACCCAGTATTTCTATTCCTAGGAGTGGAAGCTTTGCACATGTTCACCATGAAACACATGTGAAGGTGCTCGCAGTAACATTTTAACTTCCAAAAAATAGAAACAATTAAATATCCATGAACAATAGGATAGTTACTATATTTATATACTACACCATAGTGAAATGAATGAACTACACTTAACATATCACCATAGAGAAATCAGAAAAGCAATGTTAAGCAAAACAAAAGAATATAATTTTTTTATAAAATATAGAAAAATAGATAAAACTAAATGATAAATGTGTTAGAGATATATGTTAATATGATGATAAAAAAAGTAATACAACAAACAACATAAAATTTGGATGGGGTTATACTTGTGAGGATAGAATGGGCATGGAGTATATAAGGGGCTTCTAAGGCATTGGTTATGGTTAATTTCTTAACTAGGGTATAGGTAGAAGGATGCTCATTTTATTATTATTATTTAAACCATACATTTATACTACAGGCACTCTTATGTACAAATGAAATATTTCACAACAAAAGTAAAAAAAAAATACTGTAAAGTATTGAGATACTTTAAACAACATGATTGAGAAAAACCCTTAGTTCTGTAATAGAATCCACAACCTGGGAACTGGGAGATCCCATTGCTCTTTATTTCTGAAATGACTAATATTTTTGTTTAGGTTCCCTTGAACATAGAGCCTACAGTGAGGATTTGGGGGCAGATAGTATATTTTCCAGATGACCACAGGCAGCAGGATTGTGAAACAGGGAAGCAGAAAGACTGATATAGGAGAGGAGGAAAAGTCAATAAATTGTGTGTTTTTAAGGTCTTTGCTACAGACATTGGGGCTTGACTCAACCAGAACCTCTGGGAAGCACATAGAATGCCTCCTGAATTCTCAGAAGAACAGGAGACTGTGTACTCACTGACTGCCATAGTGTTAGCATATCATCACTGTGATCAAAATGCCCAACAAGAACAACTTAGGCAGAAGATCACATGGAAAGGAATGGCAGAGGAAAGCTGCCCAACTCACGTCAGACACGAAGTAGAGAGAGCAAGCAAATGCCAGGAATAAAATATAAATCCCAAAAGCATGCCCTCGGTGACTTATTTCCTCCAGCCATACCCTATCTGACTACCGTTAGCACCCAATACAGAAGTCCTTTCCATCAGTAGGTTAATCCACTGATTAGGTTTCAACTCTCATAATCTAATCATTTCACCTCTGAACATTTGTGCATTGTCTCACACATGAGATTTGGGGAGACATCTCATATTCAAACCATAACAGTCTCCACTGGTTGGAAGTTGGTTCTGGTTTGGCTAACTCACCAACCCCACTGGGCCACGCCAGCACTTGGGCTAAGCTCAAGGCTCCTAAAGAAGTCTGGAGGCAGAGAAGGTGCTGTGCAGAGAGTGACACAGGAAGTAGACTCTGCTGGTATGCACAGAACCATCCACCACGGCTGTGACTAAAAACAGAGGCAGGCAAAGGTACACCAAATCATTCTCCACAGCTGGCATAACAGAGCCAGGTATCACATTTTTAAAGCATGCTTATGATGCAAACTCACTTTCTCGATGACAGAAATGTCAATGAAAAAATGTCGAGTTACATAAGAGAATTAATTTTTTCCACTCATCTCTTAAGATATTTCTCGGACTCTACATCTTCCAGGAGCCACCTTTGACTCCCTGTGGCCATATTGATGTTCCCCTTCCACCCTCCATAGTTCTCTGTATACTTCTCTGCCACTGCACTTACCCACACAATTCACATTAGCAATGTGTTCGCCTGTTTCCCCACTAGACTCTGTTTTAGTTCTCTTGGAATGCTCCAGTCTCAGTATGGCACATGGAAATTAAATGTTTCCTAAAAAGATGAATGAACGAGCAGAGAGGGAACAAGTAAATATGGAAATAAGGTTGTATCGAGAGCCAGGAAATAGTAGGAGGAGACAAAAATAGAGAGATGAAGGGGGAAAAAGCACATGAAATGCAGTTTGATACTAAACTTTCCTAATTTTAATATTTTTCCAAATTACCAATATATCTTCAATATATCTTGTTTGAATCTTTTGCTTTTCTAAATTTTTTTCAGGGCATCGCTGAAGAAAGGCATAGTAGGTGATGACCACCAGTGAAACTCCAGATTACCCCTGTTTTTCCTGCTTGAGTTTTAAAGAGATAGACTTAGGTTAAGACAGATGCAGATCTCCTTACTATTATGAGGCACAACTTAAGAACAGACCGATCACCACTGAGAAGTCCAATTTTGAGAGTCTTTATTAGTTGTCTGGCTGGTAGTCTCACACAATGCCCCAAAAATAGCTATTGGGAGAACAGTCCTGACCATAGGGATGCAGAGATTTTTATACCATAAGTCAATACATCAATCATAAGTGTCTGTTGCTATGATTTAAAATTACAAACTAACATCATGAGATCTGAAATCATTAGCAGAAAGGGGAAGTGGGTCAAAATGACCTTACTCAGGTACAAATTAAAGAATGGTTACTAACATCTAGACAATCACTGTTGACATCACTGTTGACAGGGTACATTTTTCAGGGAATTAAGAATCAAAAAAAGAACAATTTTTCATTTTACAAGAATTGTCATTTTGTGTTGCCAAACATGTCCTGCTAAGCAACTGATGATGGGTACAGAGGTGGGGTGCTTCCATGAGAGAAGTGTTTCCTACATAACATGGAGTCTCAGAACAAAATGGAGTCTGTTTAGTCACTGCCCATATAGCCTGACCTATAACATTTCCATGGAGCCAAATCTGTCAGCCGTAACATTTACCATTTTGATTACTGATAAAGCAGCTATTGGAAAATGTAGTAAATGGTCTAAGAAAATGAACAGACACTTCACAGAAGATCTACAAGCAATGAACAGATATATGAAAAAATGTTCAACAGCTCTAGTAATAAGAGAAATGCAAATCAAAACTAACCTAAGATTCCATCTCACCCCAATTAGAATGGCGATCATCAAGAATACAAGCAACAATAGGTGTTGGAGAGGATGTGGGGAAAAAGGTACACTCACACATTGCTAGTGGGGTTGCAAATTAGAGCAGCCACTCTGGAAAGCAGTGTGGAGATTCCTCAGAAAGCTTGGAATGGAACCACCATTTGACCCAGCTATCCCACTCCTTGGCCTATACCCAAAGGACTTAAAATCAGCATACTACATAGATGCAGCCACATCAATGTTCATAGCTGCTCAATTCATAATAGCCAGATTGTGGAACCAACCTAGATGCCCTTCAATTGATGAATGGATAAAGAAACTGTGGTATATATATACAATGGAATATTACTCAGCCATAAAGTATAATAAAGTTATGGCATTTGCAGGCAAATGGATGAAATTAGAGAATATCATGGTAAGTGAGATAAGCCAATCTCAAAAACCAAAGGACGAATGATCTCACTGATAAGTGGATGATGACACATAATGGGGAGTGGGAGCGGGGCAAGAATGGAGGAAGGAGGGACTGTATAGAGGGAAAAGAGGGGTGGGAGGGGTGGGGGGAAGGAAAAAATAACAGAATGAATCAAACACCATTACCCTATGTAAATGTATGATTACACAAATGGTATGCCTCTACTTCATGTACAACCAGAGAAACAACATGTATCCCATTTGTTCACAATAAAAATAAAATGTAGTTTATTTCTGTGTGCAATACCAAATCCCAGAATTAGCCTGACATTGCCACTCAGGCATGGCCCACTGCAAGCTGCCCATGAAAGGCTTGCCCCATAGCACAGGACTGAAGGCATGGGTACTTCCTGTGGCCAGCCAGCCTCTAAAAAGAGGGGGCCAGAAGTGTGGGGCTCTAATTGCTCAGCTCCTGCTCCCACATTTGTGGTTTGGTAATGTGGTGATGCAGAGGTATCAGGAGAGTTCCCTTCATGTGGAAGGAAACGCCAGAAATAAGGAATCAATGCTTCTGTGAAAGACAGCCATTTTATAGTTCAGGCTAAACAAGTGGAGAGTCTTTTACAACAATGGGTTTATTTGAGGTTTGTCATCACCTAACTGGACAGGCTTAAGTTCAACAATAGAAGAAACAATACGTGTTCATTTTCACACTAGAAAAATGTTCTAAAAACCAATTTAGCAGTCACTGTAACATGTTTAAACTATAATAAACCTTTTGGGGGAATGAATGTCTCAGGTACAGGATACAAAATTCAAAAGGCATAAAAAATGTATGGTGAAAATTCTCGCTTCTGTCCTGGAATTACTCTTTTTCTTAAATTTTTTTTTTAGTTGTAGGTGGACATGATACCATTATTTTTTAAAATTTATTTTTATGTGGTGCTGAGAATCAAATCCAGTGCCTCACACATGCTAGGCAAGTGCTCTACCACTGAGCCACAACCCCAGCCCCCTGGAATTACTCTTAAAAGTTATTTTTCTAATTATAGATGACCAGAAATATATTTAATTCATTTGACCTTTCCTCTCAATTTGATGAGAATAAAGTCCTCAATTTACAAATGAATGTTTGGATTGTAATCTGCTTGCAAGTCCTTTGGAATTCAGAATATAGGGTAAATTCAGTTTCTAGTTTTTTTAAAGGTTACTCATTAGCTTTTAATTATGCCTCAAGCAGCACACAAAGCAGTATAAAACCTACTGTGTTTAATTACATTGCCTCTATGAACTTGTGTTCCAAGTTCTAACAGAGACTATCTGAAATAGATCTAGTTCTTCACCATTTCACCCTTCTTCTCATTTCCCAGTCTTTATACTAGAACTTCCAAGGTAATTTCCAAGGAGAAGGGGACAAAAATGTGTCTCTGGTGGTCAATGGGTTGTTGAAGGAACTCCTGGGAAAGTAAGAATGTACACCTGCTGGGGACTGGGAAGCTGGAGTGCAGTGGCACTAATAGTACCCCCGGGAATCCGAGGACACAGAACTCATGGGTCCCACAGGCTCTCGTTTTGACCTGGAATACAAGGTCAGAGGTAGCAGCTACTGTTGTACACATACATATCTTTAGCTTATAGACAACTGAAAAAAGTTGACAATCTGTTTACTATATATAACAATACCTTTCCTACCTCTTGGTTTTAATTGATATAACTTGAGAAGGAAGTACTTTTCATGGTCATTTTGTTACTTTACTTTAAAGAAGCATATTTCTTTTTTACTATGTTTCAAAACCATCTCACCATCATGATATGTGACAAATATTTTGGCTAGGAAAACCAGAGAAGGGATATTGACAGTTGCTTACCCCAGAAAGTGAGTCAGCAACCATCAAATAATTAAGCTAAACATTTTCTTTTGTCTCTCACTCAATTTACTGATGGGATGTATTAAGGCAAGGCATATGCTTGGAGAGAAGTCAGATGATCTCATTGGAAGAAACCAACATGGAAATGAGCAGGGTTCCCAGAGGAACCTCCAGAAGGAAGTTGTAAATGCTCTTTGGGATGAGGATAGGGGTTGGAGAGAGGAGGGCACTTGAGATACTTCAGAAAGTATGACACTTAAAAGATTACCTTCTGTTTTTTCCCCCAAAGATGATGTCAAGCACAGAGGTCTGTTCGAGGGACTGCAACTAGATGGGACTTGACTGGCACAAGGAATGTGGGTGGGTGGAATGTGGCGAGAGGTGTCTGGAGGCTGCAGACCATTCAGGATTAATATGCTATTTGTGTACGGCATCTTAGCCCATCCATCATGATCCCCTGGGAAACTTAAAAAAAAAAAAAAAAAAAAAAAGATTAGTTATTCTTATTCCTATTACTAACTGGTTTTGTTTTAAGCTTTATAAACAGTGTTAATAAGTCAAACAGGATGAAGATGAAAAGTCAAAATTGTTTCTTCTTATTCCTACATCTATTCCTATTCAGCTGTGGAATTTTTTCTCCCATTGATAGAATATATTTCAAAAATCCATATGGGTATCAATCATTATTTCTTCTATTTGCTTATTATTTCCTTATATAAGATTATTAGTTTATTTGTATCCTACTTCCTTATCAAATTCTCTTATTATTTGTATTAATTTTTCCACTGTTGTTTTCCAGATACATATTCTGGAATGCTGTCTGCAGAGATAGTTTGTTGTTGTTGTTTTCTAATTCTTGTGCATTTACATGCTTTCTTTTGCATAGTTGTATTGACTCCTACCCCTGTTTTTCAATATTAACAGTAATGGACATGGTGGTCATCTTTGTTTTCTTCCTATTTTTCTTCCTATTTTTAATAGTGTTTTCCCATTAAGTAAGAAGCTGCATTTTGGGCTGAAGTATCTCTTGATTCGTAATTCTTTTTTAACATAAATGGATGTTAAATTTTGTCAAATACCATTTTGGCATTTATAGAAGCAATAATCTGATTTTTTCTCTTTAGCTTTATTAATAGGATCAATCATATTAATTGATGTCCTACTAGGGAACAATTCACATTGTTGGAATATACTTTGTAATAATGTATTATTTTTAAGTGTGCTATTGGTTCTTCTTGGCAATATTTAAGATATTGTACCTCTCATAAGTGAGATCTGTCTATAGTTTTCTTTTTATGCTATCTTTGTCAGGTTTGATAGTAATACTATATTCACTTCTTTAAAAGATTTTGGAATTTCCTACTTTTCCAATGCTTTTGACTAGATTAAATAACATTACAGTTATTTCATCTTTTACGGTTTGATGGAATCCCCTGAAAAATTTTTTTCACTACTGGGAATTGAACACAGGGTCTTGTGCATCCTAGGCAAGCACTCGAACTCTGAACTACATCTCCAGCCATTTTAATTTTTTTTCAAGGCAGTCTTTCTAAGTTGCTCAGTCTGGGCTCAAATTTGCCATCCTTCTGCCTCAGGCTCCTCGTCTCTGGGATCATAGGCACGTGCCACTGCTCTTGGTTTAGCTTTTTATTTATTTACTTATTTATTTTGGACTGGGGATTGGACCCAGAGGTACTTTATCACTGAGCTACATCCCAGGTCCTTTTTATTTCTTATTTTATTTTGAGATAGGGTCTTGCTCAATTGCTGAAGCTGCCCTCAAACTTGCAATCCTCCTGTCTCAGCCTCCTGAGTAACTGGGATTACATGTGCACAAAGGAAACAAACCAAATGTCCATCAACTGACAAAAGGGTAAGCAAAATGTGGTATACACTTACAATGGAATATTGTTAAGCAATAAAACAGATAAATCTTCAACACATTATACTAAGTACAATAAGACAGTCACAAAAAAAAATCATATATTGTATGATTACATACATATGAAATGTTCAGAATAGGCAAATCTATAGGACCTAAATAGATTATTGGTTGCTTATGACTTTAGGAATGGGGAATGGGGAGTCTCTGCTAATGGGGACGGGGTTTTCCTTGCCGGGGACCAGCCCTAGCAGCAGAGTCCAAGGGTCCTCGATGGCCTGAAAAGCAAAAGCCCCCAAAGAATTAAGCGGCGCAGCGTCGGCGATGGACAGCAAACCACACGGACTCGGGTCAGTGTTGGAATGCTGACAACTTTATTGAACTCCTTTACAGCTTATATACCCTTGCTCCCACTTCTTTAAAAGTTTCAATAGATAACAGAAGTTAGGTTGTAAAATCAGCCAACTGGTGCCACCTGACACTTAACATTTTTCCGTAATGGGCTCTTCTTGACCCGAAACCTACAGAACATGCTGACGCACATTTTTCTTTAAGATTTAACCTTTACCTAAAGCTAACAACAACATCACAAAACATGTTGCTTCAGAATGTTCAGCGTTCCCCATAGGAAAATTAGTGTTTAGTGTAATCAATTGAACTTATTTTGTTGGAAATGATTTGAATTGTTTGTGTTCCTACCATCCCTCAACTGAGAAGCTTTATTGAGCATAATCACTCACTGTAGCAAGGTGAGCTTCCATTAGAAAAACAAGAAAGGGAAAAAGTCAATATTTTAAAGAAGGGGCTCCGGCTTTACTCAACTTACGACGAGTCCTTGCCAGCGTCTTCCAAGGAAGGCCTTAGCAGAGCCCAACTTACGACGAGTCCTTGCCAACATCTTCCAGAGGAAGTTTCCAACCTCTGGCATGGGCTGTTATCCGCCAGGCACATTCCCTTGGCATGAGTTCTATATGCCGGGCGCCCCCGCATTTCCTTTTTGGAGTGATGAAAATACTCTAAAATTAGGGGTGATGGATGCCCAATTCCATGAATATATTAAAAACTACTGAATTGTACACTTTACAACAAAGGTGAGTTGCATGCATGTGAATTGTATTTAAGTGAATTATATCTTATTAAACCTGATTTTTTAAAAAAGATATTGCTAAAATGTGAATCCTAGATATATACTTAGGGAATCAAATGTGTGGTGATGTAAGTTACCTTAATGGGAATGTTATAGCTCATATGTGGAATATCCTACAAAGGCTCATGTGTTAAAGACTTGGTCCCAAATGTAGCAATGTTCAGAGAAGAGGCTTTGGGGAAGTGATTGAATCATTAGGGTTCTAACCTCATCTATGGACTAATCCACTGAGGAATTCATAGCTAATTGGATTTTTGGGAGGTGATGGAAATGTGGGAGATGGGGTCAAGTTGAGAAGAGTGAGTCCTTGGGGACATGCCTTTGGGAATGGTACCTTGTCCCCTGCCCCTTCCTCGCTGTTTCCCAGGGTGATTGTCTACCAGATTTGGCTCCATGGAAATGTTATAGGCCAGACTATATGGGCAATGACTAAACAGACTCCATTTTGTTCTGAGACTCCATGTTTTGTAGGAAATACTTCTCCCATGGGAACACCCCACCTCTGTACCCATCATCAGTTGCTTAGCAGGACATGTTTGGCAATACAAAATGACAATTCTTATATAATGAAAAATTATTCTCTTTTTGATTCTAAACAACGTACCCCGTCAACAGTGATGTCAACAGTGATTGTCTAGATGTTAGTAACCATTCTTTAATTTGTACCTGAGTAAGGTCATTTTGACCCACTTCCCCTTTCTGCTAATGATTTCAGATCTCATGATGTTAGTTTGTAATTTTAAATCATAGCAACAGACACTTATGATTGATGTATTTACTTACAACCCTATGGTCAGGGCTGTTCTCCCAATAGCCATTTTTGGGGCATTGTGTAAGACAGCCAGCCAGACAGCTAATAAAGACTCTTCAATTTGGACTTCTCAGTTGTGATCGGTCTGTTCTTAAGTCGTGCCCCATAATACCAGCTGCCATGAGGTAAGCTGCTTTGCTCCATCATGCCCTTTCTACCATGTTGCTCTGCCTCATCAGAGGCCCACAGCAGTGAAACCAGCCAACCATGATCATGTTTTTGTCCCCAATGCAGCAAAGTCCTGTGGTGAGGCTTTTAAGAAGTGATTGGAACAAGAGGGCTCTAATCTCAACAGTGGAGTAATCCATTAGATAGATTAATAGTTTAAATGGATTATTGGGAGGTGGGACCCAGATGGAGGAAGTAGGTCATGGGTGAGTTCTCTGGAAGGGTGTATCCTGTTCTTGGTCCCTTCCACTGTCTGCTTCCTGGCTTTCATGAACTTACAGTTCCTCCTCCTCCCTCTTCTGCCATGATATTTCTGCTTTATAGTCTTATCAACCTAGGTTGAAACCATGAGCTGAAATAAATATTTCCTCCTCTAAGTTGTTCTTTTCAGGTATTTTGGCCACAGTGATGAAAAACTGACTAACACACATGGACACATTCACTCTCCAGCATATTATCCTGAAATTTTACATTAAAATAAATTGAGCTTCAAGTTTTAAACTATGAGTTGAAATTTCCTTTTGCTTTCCCTTTTCTTGTTATAAAAATACTTGATTAATTTATCACAACCCTTATGCAACAGGATGTTAACATTAATTTAATTGTTATTATCTGGCCCACTTGGGGCATCCATAGTATTTTTCCTTGTCTGCTCCAGTTCTCATCTGGCAAATGGCTGGAAGAATTTTTTTTAACATTGCCTCTATTAAGTCTACATGAGAAAAATGTGCTATTATCTGATAATAACAATTACGAAGACTAGTTTTCAAACATTTATCTGACAGTGGATATCGAAAAAGTTATCTTCTGACATTAGTGAGAGAAAAAAAAACCCACTTCCCCTCTGATTGGTTTCTTTTTGAAGGTTTAAGGAAGTTTGATCTACTTATAGAAGTATTGGGCGGGGTGTGATTCAATAGGGAGTATAGTAATCAAGATGAACAAGTTTAAAATGCAGTCAGGTTAAAACCCCAGCCTAACAATAAGTCTAACAAAGGAGGATAACTTGTTTCAGGAGCTGAAGCTTTTGTTACTTTTGTTGGTTAAGGTTTCAAATTGACTTCTCACAAGGAGACTGCAAGCAGATTCTGTGGCAAATTGGCATCACAGGGAGAGTCAGGTACATTGACCATTTCTAATTAGGAGAAGTTAAAGGTTACATAAGCCCAACTGCCAAACTGACTGCCTGACCTTCAAAGCCAAATACAATCTACCGTCTTTCCTTCTTTCTCCTCCTTAGTCAAGATCTCATCTAGAAATAAAATTTAAAATACAAACATGAAATTGTGTGATAAGTCAGGTCTGAGAAAACTAGAAGGGAGCTCATTAGTTACAGCTGAACGACCCTGATGACATTTAAAATCTACATCTCTGCACTCATAGTCTTCAGTAGCCCCATATGTGGCTTCAGTTTCAACTGATCCAGGGAGAGGACAGAAATGTTTAGTAAATCATATTGTATCCACAGAACTCTCACCTCTAAATATATTGACTACATTTTTTAAAAACAGGAAAATTTCAGTCTTGGATTACAGATCCTATTGGCTATAGAAAAATCTAACCAAGACCACAATGGATACAGCCCAACTTATAAATGTTATTTCTGCCATAAGTAAACAAATAAATAGGCTGGGGGTCACCCAGTAAGTAACGTATTTTACTAATTGTAATTTAGAAAATATTTCTAACTCAATTATCACCTGTCTTTGCATTAACAACTTATGCGGTCATACTTTCTAGACATGAGTAAATTACAACAGATCCAAATCCACTGTCTTTAACTAGGAACTTTTTTTTTTTTTCCCTCCAAAATGATCTTAGTTATTTCTGGAAGTCCCTGAACATGTGCTTTCCTTATATCTACAAAGTAATATCTCAGCTTTCATCACTACATGGAATCATTTACCCATTCAGTTAGTAAGTACGGACTACCCATTATTACCTATTGTATGAAGGGATACAGCACAGTCTTACAGACATCTCTCTCCTGGCTCTCTTGGGGCATGCATTTTTCCTTGTCTGTTCCAGTTCTCATTTATTAACCTTCACTGCTGGCAAATGGCTGGAAGAAATTTCTTTTATCATTGTCTCTGCTAAGAAAGTCCACACGAAACACCAAACTGGGAACTTGCTAAGAACACTATCTCCTAATGTCCTTAAGGCCTTAGATGTCATGTGCTAGAACAATGCTTATATGAAGGTGGGTAAAATGGCCCTTCCCTATTCAGTGCTAGTTGTTGACATCTGGGCCCCAAAGCTTCCTTGTAAAAAAAAATTTCTTTTTTTTTTCTGGAGCTCTAGGGGTTCAAAACCCATGTGGCGTCCTCATTACCCCTTTTCTCTGCTCCAACCTGTTACCAAAATAAAACACCCGGACCTGTAAAGAGCAAACACTTAATGGGTGTTAGTGGTTATATTTGCACTGCATGTTGGGATTCCAGCTGAAATGGCCTATAGCACTATAGAGCATTCTTTAAATGGCATACAATCTGGCAAATAAAGTGGAAGCACTTGAAGAATCTGCCCAGAGCTAAGGCAATAAAGCACATAGTAGCAGTTCAGTGCACTTTTTGTGCTCTTCAGCCGGTTCAAAGACCAGGAGTGATAGTCAGATGTTGGTATAGATTGCTTTAGTTATTTCGAGGTAAATATGAATAACAGGTAACTTGACATTATCTAGAGCTAGATGGGGTGCTGAATCAAAAGTGGCAATTAATTTTCATGGAAATTGAAAAGAATGTGGTATGTTACCTCTAGAAAATACCAGGCAAAATCATAAAATGTGGTCATAAAAATGTGGGCATAAAAGCATAAAATGTGGGCATAAAAGCATAAAAAGGATTCAACCCAACCGTATTGAGAAATCATGTTTTCAGGGAGAACATGTAGCAATTTTGAAGAACAAAAATAAATAAATAAATAAATAAATAAATAAATAAATAAACCAAAACAGACTGCAGGCCCATCAGAAACTGTTATTGAGGGGTTTACTCAGGGAGAGCTATTGATTAATTAAAATAAATCCAACCAACACCAAGTCTGACCCACCATATGGGTGAGGATACAGTCTTCTTGCCTTTAAGATCAATCCCATTGGAAAGTTTCTACTTTACTATGAAAAAGAATACAACATGAGACTAAGGACTATGATTTCTGCAATAGTTGGTATCAAGTACTTATGACCAGAATGTAGATCAAGTAGTTCAAATTTTGAAAATATCTAGTATTTTTCTCATTTGTGTTTCTTCTATCATTTAAATAATCTCAAAGGAAATATTTATAATTGTTAAAGTTTTCTGAAACTTAATGGGTAAGTTCTCAGTCTATGATTTGAAACAGTAGCAAGTGACTATTAATTAACCTATTTACTAGAGTACTGTGAAGTGCTGTTCCATCAAGACACATGCCTCCATTTTTATTTTATATTTTGAGACAGTGTCTTTCTAAAATTTCTTGAGGAACCTGGACCTTGTAATCCTCCTGCCTTAATCTCCCAAGTCACTAGGATTATAGGTATGCCCCGCCATGCCTGGCTTATTGTTTTTATTTTTATATTTAAAAAGTAATACCTATTTGTTGTAAATAATTTTTTTAAAATTCAAAAGTAAATAATTAGGATAACAAAGGTCTCTTTAACTCCTATCCCAATTCATACTCCCCAGAGGTAGCCACTACTAGATTTTCAATATATCCTCAATGTCTTTCCCCATACATACACATTTTCTTTCTAGAATATAGAATCATATTTTGTAAATGTTCTGCAATTTGACTTTCATCACCAAATAATTTAAATTGCATGCCTTTGCATGCCAGTAAAGGTCTATATCATTTTTAAAAAGTCCTGTATCTTATCCCACAATATGATGTAACATTATTTATTTATCCAGTATTTCATTGACGGACATTTGGGTTATTTCCAATTTTTTATTATTAGAGATAGTACTGCAATAAGTATCCTCATATATTCATATTTATGCTTAATGTAAGCATTCTGGGAGATAAACCTCTAGAAATTGAATTTCCTGGCAAGATGTTATGTGTTATTTATAATTTTAATATATATTCCCCAAATTACTTTCAGAATATTTGCACCAGTTTGCACTCCCACCCATAATGACTAAGAGTACCTACTTCCCTACATACTCACCACATTTATATCAAATCACTGACTAGTTAAATAAGGGAACGTGTCTTTTGTTTCAAAAAGACCTGTCAATAAAGGCCTTCCCTCATATTCCTATTTTATTTTATTTTTACTTTACTTTTCATAATGCCATTTTGTTCTTAGGGAGGAAAAAAGAAATGCTTATCTGATTTTCGGGACATCCCTCGAAGATATAGGCATTTGTATCAGTCTGTTTTGTGTTACTATAATGAAATACTTGAGGCAGGCTATTTTATACAAAAAAGCTTTTTATTGGAACATGGTCTGGGGATCTAAAGTTGAGGAACTGAATCTGGTGAAGGTTCCACCTTGATAGCCTTATCTCCTTAATCATCCCCCAAAGGTCGCATTGGTAAACACAATACTTGGATTAAATTTCCGCCCTCTTCACACCTCACAACAGGGAATAGATTTCAACACATAGACTGTGAGGGACAGACTCAAACTATAATCAGACCATAGCAGCATACTCCAAGTTTTGGACTCCTATTTTGTAAGTACCTATGCCTTATAAATAAACTACTCATTTAGATGTAAATTTTAAGTACCCAGAGGTAGGAAAATGTTCCCTTTTCAGCTCCTGGAGATGGAAAAATATGTTCCCATACCTTCTTGTCATGGTTTTCTGACTCATTCATTCATTTATGTATGGATCCATGTGTGTGTTCATGCTTCATTCACACATTCATCCAGTATTTTTGTCAACTAGGTTCTGAGTACCTGCTAACAACTGTGGTTATGGAGATGAAATACAGCCTAACTTCAAGAAGATCAGTTGTCTAGCCCAGTGGACTAGACAAGACATGGAAAGGAAACCAAGGGTTACAACATAGTAGGAAAGTGCTGCTTGTATAGCTAGGGTGCCCCAAAGAGGTGGGGCAAGTACACACCTGATGTTGAGGGATGCAGAGAAGACCAGGACTCTGGTTCTGGGAGGAACCAGGCAACCATTATCTCTCACCCATCGGGAAGGAAGTGACTAAAATGCTTCAACACTAATTTCCCTGAAGGGTAATCTTGGGTTAGGAGTTGTTAGCAGCGGAAAATTAAATTTTGTAAATATTGCTTTGTTTTATTAAAAAAATTCTTAAATGAAAAAAAAAATCTTGATTTTGTCTTTGCTGAAAAGAGGGGACATGGAACTGATGAGATTTTGATCCCATCTATCAAATCTAGCAGGAGGCTCAATGCCTCTAACTGTTCCTCACTGCTGGCACAGATGAGTCCTGTGGAGATAGGGCAATCACTGGAAGTTGTGAGAAGGTAACAGGGTGAGGACAGAGTCAGCTCTAGACTGAACATCAGCTCTCCCATGTCCTGGTCTTTATTCTAAGTGTAAAATTTATCCTGAGGCAGAGCTGCGGTTTGGTATTCGACCACAAAGATGTTTATAATATACACAGTTGAACTTGTAACAACCTAAATGTCTGCCCATAGGAGATAAATTAAATACATCATGGTAAATCCATGAAATGGAATAATATGCAACCATTAAATTGTATTTTCAAAAACTATGGCAAAGGGGGAAATTTTTTAAAAAAATATTAAGCTCCCAAATAATGATGCTGTATGAGCCCACCTTCACATGAATTTTATGTATTTGTATCTATTTCTGCCTCTGTATACACATGTGTATACATATAGTTGCATTTGCATGTGTATACATATAGTTGCATTTATACACATACGCATACAAATATCTATTTATCTTTTCTCTCAGCCAGGACACCCTGAAAATTTTCCCATGTTTTTCAATATTTCCCAATTTTGTAGAAAATTTACATTACTTTTTTTTTAATTTTTAAAAATTTGTTCTTTTTAGTTTTGCATGACAGTAGAATATATTTTGACATATCATACACACTTGGAGTGTAGCTTCCCATTCTTGTGATTGTACATGATGTGGAGTTACACTGGTTGTGTATTCATATACGAACATGGGAAAGTTATGTCCAATTCATCTACTGTTTTTCCAATTCCCATCTCCTCTCCCTTCCCCTCATGATCCTCTGTCCAGTCTGGTGAACCTCCACTTCTCCCTTCCTACTGCCTATGGTGAATCAATATCTGCTTATCAGAAAAAAAATTTGGCCTTTGTTTTTTGGGGGTAGGCTTATTTCTCTTAGCATGATAGCCTTCGGTTCCATCCATTTACTGGCAAATGTCATAATTTCATTCTTATTTATGACTGAGTAACATTCAATTGTATGAACATACCACATTTTCTTTATCCATTTATCTATTGACGGGCACCTAGATTAATTCCATTGTCTGGCTATTGTGAATTGAGCTGCTGTGAACACTGATGTGGCTATGTCAATACTGTATGCTGATTTTAAGTCCTTTGGGTATATGCCGAGGAGTAGGATAACTGGGTCAAATGGTGGTTCCATTATAAGTTTTCTGAGGAATCTCCACGCTGCTTTCTAGAGTGGTTGTACCAATTTGCAGTCCCACCAGGAATGTATGAGTGAACCTTTCTCCCCACATCCTTGCCAACATTTATTGTTACTGGTATTCTTGATAATTGCTATCCTGACTGGAGTGAGATGAAATCTCAGTGCAGTTTTAATTTGTATTTCTCTAATTGCTAGAGATGTTGAAGATTTTTTCATATATTTGTTGACCATTTGTATTTCTTTTTTTGTGAAGTGCCTATTCAATTCCTTTGCCCACTGATTGATTGGATTATTTGGGGGTTTTTTTTGGTGTTGAGTTTTTTGAGTTTTTTATATATCCTGGAGATTAATGCTCTACCTGAGGTGCAGGTGGTAAAGATTTTCTTCCATTCTGTAGGCTCTCTCTTCATGTTCTTGATCATTTTCTTTGCTGTAAAGAAGGCTTTTAGTTTCATAATATCCCATTTATTGATTCTTGATTTTACTTCTTGTGCTTTCAGAGTCTTGTTGAGGAATTTGTTTCTTAAGCCAACATGATGGAGATTTGGCTTTACTTTTTCTTCTAGTAGGTATTTACCTAAGTAACACATTACTATATTCTGTAGATAATTGAATTATGGAGTGAAGTAAAACACCCCCTTCATCTTACCTTACTCTAATCCCAACCCCTGCTTCTACTCCCAGAAAGAATTACTGACTACAGTTTGCTTCATATTCTTCCAGATTATTTTGGTATATTCATTCATAAATCTAAATATGAATATACATGAATTTCTCTTATGAGAGGAAAAAGCAATGTGTAAATTAAATCAGCATGCATACTGTTTTAATAAACCATTTTCTTACAGAGGATACACCTTCCATCCCTAACAGATGAGTGTCCTCAACAGTTCCCTCCCAACTTGTGAATTAATCTACAAGCCATCCGTGTTGTCTACTTGTCTACACTGCTCTTCCTTCTAGATTTTTTTTTTTTCATCTTTCCGCCTTGGTTTTACTTGCCCTCCACCACTAAATTCTCACTTTGAAGCTTTATTCCACACTTTTCCTGCTCTGGCTCCCTGAACCCCCACTTTCTGGAAGCCCTATAATTTCTCGCCAACACAACCAGTTCATGAACCAGGCACCAATGACACCAGCCCAACTACTCACTCATCAGGAAAAGTGTGTGCAAGGATTGTTGGATTTAAGTGAAATGGCTATGAGCTAATGATTTGGAGCCTGAGCTTAGTGTACTCCAGGTCAGCCTGGAGTAATGACTTTCCTGGTGGGACATAGGGGTATGTGTGGTTTAAAGAAACATATTCAATATTATTATTTTAATTTAGAAAATAATAAAACTACTGGTTTTATATTAGAAACTTTAAAAGTAAAGCTTGAAGACAAATCACAGTAGCAGGGGAGGTTGTGTGTGGGATATATGGGAACTCTCTGTGACTCTTGCAATTTTACTATATCTAAAACTACTCTAAAATTGAAGATTTATTTTAAAAAAAAAAAACCCAATGCTTGCAACATCCTATTGACTGGTGGGTATACTTAGAAGTTACAGAGATTCTCAATCAAGGTATAGTATCTGAGACTCTGGGCAAGAAACCCAAATATATAACCTGATAGTAAATATCACATAGACT
This sequence comes from Sciurus vulgaris, assembly GCF_902686455.1. Classification (NCBI taxonomy): domain Eukaryota; kingdom Metazoa; phylum Chordata; class Mammalia; order Rodentia; family Sciuridae; genus Sciurus; species Sciurus vulgaris. Next base: position 149,898,703 of record NC_136463.1, read on the forward strand.
GAAAGTTCAGAAATAATAAGAAAAGCAATCTGAACCAGAATACACAGTAATAGAGGGAAATTTCCATTTGTGAGCAAGCAAAGGAATGGAATTCACACTTTGATGATAGGTTTTTGAAATTTAATATATTATTTATATCAGTTGACACATTATGGTTGGTATATAAGGCATCCACAAAAAGCTCATATATGAGAAAATGCAAGAACGTTCTGAGATGAAATGACTAGATTATGAGAGCTGTAACCTAATAGTGGATTAACTCACTGATAGAATTAACAGAGTGGCAACTGTAGGCAGATAGGGTATGGCTGGAGGAGGTAAATAACTGGGAGTTTGCCTTAGGGTATATATTTTGTCCCTAGTGAGTGGAGCTCTCTGCTTCCTGGTTGCCATGTCCTGAGCTACTTTTCTCTGCCATACCCTTCTTTTGTGATGTTTTGCCTCACCTTGGGCCCAGGGTTTTGGAGTTGGCCAGCCATGGACTGAACCTTTGAAACCATAAACTAAAATAAAATTTTCTTCCTCCACATCGCTGTTGTCAGGTCTTTTGGTCAGAGTGACACAAAAGCTGACTAACATCCAAAGCAGGTACTCAAATTTGCTTATAATGAAACCTCATACTAAATAGTTCAAATATAAATATTGGAAGAAGGCAGAACTGCATTTTTCTAAGTATGCTTCAAAGAATAGGAATAGGTATCATCTGCAAAGTAAAATTTTATATTCAAGTAATCTTGATAAATGTTTAAACAAAATGAAGCAGCATTTTCTCCTTTTAGAACTTTGCAGAACCCTTGGCTGCTAATGAACCTGGCAAATTCACAAGAGGAGGAAGTAAGCAAACGTCCCTGTCTGCAGCATTCTTACTCCAGTGTTGAGAACGTTCTGTAATCTGATAGGCATGTTGTGCTGCTGAGCACTTAAAATGTAACCAGTACCCATGCACAACTGAAATTTTAGTAAATTTAAATAATCTCATGTGACTACTGGCTACCATATTGGATAGGGCAGAATTAGGGCATCCTAAGGACCCAAATTCCAAAGAACTCACTTTGGAAACCTTTCTATAGAATTGCTATTTTCAAACTTTTTAGTCTCAGGATCCATGGACACTTGTTAAAAATAAATAAATAACTGAGGACCTTGAAGAGTTTTTGTTTGTGTGAGTTGTGCCTATTGAGGTTTATGAGATTAGAAATAAACACTGAAAGATTTAATAATATTTATGAATTCATTTTAAAATATCATCAGTTGCTTCCCTTCAAGTGAAAGGCTTTTATTTAATTCCAGGAAAATGTCTGCTAAATATTCTCATCTGAGTTGCATAGTTCGTCTCATCAATTATATTTTTAAATAAAAATGGTAGTCTGTGAAGAAAGCAGGTGATTCAACCAGCCACTCCAGCAAACAGGGTCCAAACCCACACATTACAGCAAGCGGCACAAGTGCTGTATGTGTACCATGATTTCTTCAAGGACTGAGGTTTCATAGAATTGGTAATTTTTACTGCATCTTTTTATTTTTTTATTTCAAGTGTGTGGCAGCCAGTCCTGTTCCGGTGAGTACATTGACCTTTCTGCTAAGACACCAGCAGTTGTACCGACTATAAAAATTGCTTTGGCAGCATCAATGGAAAAGGCAGTTAGTCTTAGAATAATTATGAAAATTGTTTTCCCCTTTGTGAACTCACAGAAAGGGTCTGTGGGTCACCAACAGTCTGCAGATTACTTTTGAGAAAAGCTGATAGAGAGAATGTGTGGGGGGTAGGAGGAAGGAACCTGAGCCCTTCACTGATGTTGATAAGAACCTGGTTACAGTTCAAACCGTTTATGACACACACTTGGGTTCATGGAAAAGTTTAAAGAGAAACTATCTTTGAAAATAAATAGTTGCAGCAAACAAGACAAGAGTACAATCATTATAACCTCTGAAATAGGGCTATCATTAGTTATTCATTTAAGAGTAACTTAATAGCACAAATCAGCTAATATGGGGTTCTCAGGACTATTTCTTTACAGATGAAATAAACTAGAAAAAGGAACAAGAGACATAATGTCATTTTCTATACCATTAGTCTACAAAATGTGGTACTTAAATTTTGCACAGAGCAGAGCCCATTTTAAAACATGATCAAATTCCTTTCCACGTTCATTCTTGTTTCCAATCACTAACTTCCTTTCTTTCTTATAACTCAGTCCAGGATTTACTTTTCCTTCCCACATGAATGAGCTTGATTCCATCGGGTACATCTCTTTGTCACTACCCCACCCCTGGTTTCTCCCCCTCCATTTCAATGTGAAGTTTGGGGTTTGCACTTGTGAGTATTTTTCCCTGCCTTTCTAACCACCTTATTTATTCCCTTTCACTTTTATCTAGCAGGCAGTATGCTATCACAAACAGTGGGGAAGGAGGACAAAGGTCATTTAGCCAGAGCCAGTTTTGCATGCCATTAGCATCCCTTAATGGCTTATAATATCCAGAGACCTTTATTAAAAAAGACTTCACTTGGAGAGTTATCAATGATTGGAACACAGTTTAATAATATTAGAAATCATTTGTGTTCTTATAACACATACTTTGAAAGAATTCCAAAGTGCTTTAGAAATATTACCCAATTCTCTCTAATTCCCATAGCAAAGACCCTTGCCTTCTATTTTCTAAGTGGAAGGAGAATTTCCAATACCTTGCTCCTAGTAGGAAGATAAAGATTAAGTGTTCCTGAATACTGACAGGAAAGGAATATTCCATGATCACTTTCTTCTCCCCACCTGCAGCCCCTGAAACTTCATGTGGAGTGTAACCTTTTGCATTCTGTAACTGGGATAAAACACACTCTGATTCATAACTGGTCTCTCAGGTTCTGCTTATGCGGCTGACCTATGGTATTGGATTGTGAAGTGTTAACAGCCTGGGTTGCTATTTAAAAGAAAAGAAAGTGTGCAATTATATTACTTTTTTCAAAATAGGAGTTGGGGAATGCTCAGATAGGGGAAGTATTTGCAGAAACATGATACCTATGCAACTGGTTTAAGTCAAATCTTTAAAATACTGCACAAATAATTGTATGTGATGACAATATAGGACTCAATTTCATGCAATGACAACAAATGCAGATCCTACATTTGCATTATCTGGATTGGAAAAGAAAATCTTTTGATATATAGAAGAACTGAAGTTAAGAATCTGAAAAATAATTCTCACAGTTTCATATTGTTTTTTCTCTCAAATTCCAAGAGGAAAGGTATTTATGAAAATTCAGGAAAGACCAAATGTGGAAATGGAATTGGTTGAATGATAACACCGGATGTCCTCAAAGATCCTACTGAAATTGGTTCCAGTAACTGGTCCCACAAAGGGCCATTGGCAGGAATGTATACTGTGGAGTTTGAGTTTGTGTTTTACTTTAGAGATAACAACTTTTACTGAATTGTCTCTTTTTTTCTTCTTTTTCCCACAAGTGTATGATAGTGTAGAATGTTGTCACTACCAAGATGGCACCAGTATACTAACATAATATGTGCTGAGGCACTAACAGTTTTAGGCACTATAAAACTTACTTCGGATACTCTGAGCTGCCCTGCCCAGCAGGACCCAACTCAGTGGCATTAAACAGCTGCACTGTCCCCAGAAGAGTATACTTTCTGAAGAATCTCCCCTTCTCAGATTTCTGAACACATATCACTCATTTGGTACCTTAGACTTGAATATCATCTTTGGACTCCCCGACCACTGACCTCATAGCTCACTCTATTCCTAAGCCTTTGCCTTGTGTTTCTCTTAGCTGCCACTTTAACAGCTATCCTCTTGACTACTGCCACCATTTTATCGCTTTGACTATTGTCTTTTCATTCTGAGGTTTCTGCCCAGGTCCCTCTAACTATTTTCAATCTGTAGACAGTTCTCTCTTCTGCTGGCATAGCCTCAGTGACCACTAGTACTTAGCATTCAGCAAAGTGATAACATCTGGGAATGTTCATTTTAATACTGATTTTTAAACTTGGGCCACGTTGTTAGAAGGGACCACATACAATATGCTCTTACACATGTGCTACTCGTATATTTACACACTGTGGTTAGTATTTGTTTTAGTCAGCTTCCTGTTACTATAATGAAATACTGGAGAGCCAAATAATTTATAAAAAAAATCTATAAGTTTTATTTTGGCTCAAAGTTCTGAAGCTACAGTCCAAGATCAGGTAACCCCATTGCTTTGGGCCTCAGACAAAGGCAACACATTTGGTGGAATGAACTGCTTATATCATAAGCCGGAAGCAGACAGTGACCAACTCTGGTCTCATAACTATTTTTAAGAGTGCACCTGCAAGGGCCCTAAGTCCTCCCATGAGGTCCCACCTTGTCAACAGCATCTCCCCATAGCATCATCCCAGGGACAAGCCTTTAATACATGAACCTTTGAGTCCACTATTCATATTCAAACTATAGCAGCGCTGGGGAAAGAAACAAGCACTAGAAAAGGAAACAAGTAATACATGTGACCTAAATAAAACCTAGGGTTTTACATGGCTTAGTCTCTGCGGGAAGCAGTCTAGTTTCTGAATGGTAGTTAAAAGTTTATGTCAATATTTATTTGTACTTTTCAAATAGTATTAAAAAGGATCCCAGTTTAATTTGCTATATTTAGAGGCTAATTACCCAGAGGCCACTCTGTGCTAATCCTCCATTCCATTACTGTTGGTAAAAGTTCCTATCTTTAAGTTCTTCATTTGTTGACAGGTTTAACTATTTTCACTAGATCCTTGTAATTTTCTTCTCCTTTCTGTTCATGTTTTGTGTCATTCCTTTTTCTTCCACCCCAGAAAACATTCAGAATTAGACCAACCAAAACTGTTGTTTGTCATGTGGCACGTGGGGGGTTGTAGGGAGGAGGAACATTGACACAAGAATATTTCAGCTCCCTCACACACATAATCATGTAATTACAGAAGAAAGTGACATGCAGTCTACATTGCTAGCAACACATAGAAGCTGCTTGAACAGAAAAAAGGAAGAAATAGCTATTTGTGCCTTTTGCTCTTAGGTCAAAATTTGGAAACTACTTGAAAAGAAGCAATATTTGAGGTGGGTCTCAAAAGTTGATTTGAATAGGCAAGAAAGGAAAGAAGGAATATCCTGGAAAAAGAATCCACACATAAAGGGCAGGGCTACATAAACAAGGAGGACTGCAATCTTTCCACAATGCCATAGTTTAGGGTGGAAGAATGGTACAGGGGAAATGAAGTGGTACGTGGGAAATGAAGATGAAGAGGTGATAGATGCTTTTTCAATTTAAAGAACTCGAACTTTAAAAAAAAAAATAGTTTTTGGCAGCAATTTTGCAAAAGAACTGGAATAAGCAAGACTACAGAAAAAGAGATTAGCTAGGATGCTCTTGCAATAATCTAAATATCCTATGATGAGGGTCAGAAATAAGGGTAATGTATAAGGGAATTAGATATTTGATTCAAAAGACATTTAGGAGACATGGAAGAAACAGGACTTCATAACCATTCGGATAAGAATAACAAAGGAGAAGGAGGAGTCTAGGATGTCTGTCTTGTTTGCTGTTTAGGGATACAGACAAATTTTGGTGCTATTGAATTTAACAGGGACTACAGGTTGTTCCAAAAAGGAAGAAAATGTAGAATAATGAACTGATGAGGATAGCATGTACATAGTGCTTGAAAGAGTTCTGTGCTATCTGACGCCTCTCTAATGCCATCCTGGAGGAATGGGTGACAACCTTCATTCTTAAAGTCTACAGGGAGAAAACTTTACAGTCTGTAGTAACCACCTGCATATTTACTACATATTTATCAGATAATGTTCACCATCTTAAATTGGTCATGCTGTAGTTTAAAGCCTATTTATTTTCTCATTCAGAGGAGGAAGGGCAAACCTCCTTAATCTGTCTGAAAGAAATCCTTCTTATGGTGGATTACTGGGAACAATGGTGCAGTCAGCTTCAACCATGATTATTCCTTGGCATCTGCATGTGTCTAGTTCACTACTTTAGATGCTGTAGGTGGTTGACACTGTTGACTAACAGAACTAAGAATAAAAAGAAGTCAGATGTAGAAGGATATGAGAAAGTACTGACTCAAATCTCCAAATTTTACATTTAAAGAAAACTTTAAGCTGTTTAAGTTTAGTTCTTTAACTCTTTTTAAAACGATGTATTCCTGAATTCTTTATATATCTGTGATTTTTAGTGAAGCATCTCAAAAAGTTTTCTTCGTTCCTTTTTAGTCATGGACCTTGGAGCTGATTCTATTGAACAGTATTAACCTAGCAGGAAATAGAATGACTGATTTACCTCTCAATTTCTATTTATGCATTCTAGTCTCTTTTCTTAGAAAAAAAATTTATTGTACAAACAATAAACAACAAAATTCGGAGTAAAAATTGCCCAATTCTGTTACTTGAAAAAATACTTTAGTACATGTATGTTACAATTCTATTCTTTGTCTGTAGACATATTCAAATTTTACTTACTTTTTGTGATATAAAGCAATTTTATATTTTATGTTTTTTATTTTCTCTATCTATATGCCAGATCCATTTTCCCATTTAACCTCATCATTTCTTAAACCTTCTTCCTTGAATCTTATGAGGTGAGTCCTGCCTTATCTTTGTCCATGATCATACAACAGAGATACCTCTAAACACATACATGGATTTTTTTAAGTTGTTTAAAGTTGTAACTATAAACATTTAACTGAAACTTGCTTTTAAAAACTATACTTACATTCTTTATTATTTTTAAGGGCTCCATATTTTTTCCAAGGTAGAAATATCCTAGAATGACATTTAAATTGCCTCTATTAAAAAAAAAAAATAACAACAAAACGTTGGCATATAATGTCTCTGCTTTTCTGAAGGGCTAATGTTTAAATTGTAGGTACCAGAGTGAATTGGTTAGCAGTAGTATGTTAGACCTGTGACCCATAATGGAAGGCAATTGCCCTGGCTTCTTATATTGTTCCCTTTCCCATGGGGCAAAGAGCCTACAGGTCAAAGGGGATGTACCAAATAGGTCTGTCACCCTGTTTTAAACTATTTTGACATACAAAATACTAAGATTCCCTGCTGAAAGATCCTGAATCCACTCATAGGGTCTACAGGGGTCTATTTCCCCAGTCTACCATCTTGAGGGCAGCCTGAGCCTCTAATGCAACTTTCCTAGGCCCAAGAGGTTGGCAAGGGATGCTGAGGGTATAGACAGAACTTGGTCATGCAGACTGAGAGTCCATCTGTAGATGCAAGAATCTTCTCAGTGAAGGATGAAGAAGATGGGAGGCTATATTCCTATGCTGCCATGTACACTTCTAACCTTATTCTAAGTGACCAGTGTTACCTTCATACCCAAAACAGAAACAGAGCTCAAAAGGAAACTATAGACCCACATCCTTTATGCATACAGTCACAAAACCACACAAGAAAATTGAAACTTATGTCCATGCAAAATTCTGTACATAAATGTTCATATCAACATTATTCATAATAACTCAAAAGTAGAAACAACTCAAATGTTCACCAACTGATTAATGGGTAAACAAAATGTGGTATATTCATATGATTTAATATTATTTGACTGTAAAAAGGAATAGAGTAGTGATTCATGCTAAACCATGGGTGAACCTTGGAGACATTATGCAAAGGAGCCAGTCACCAAAAGTCATATTATTGCATTTATATGAAGTGCACAGAATGGCAAATCCATAGAGACAGAAAGTGGTTTTACCAACGAATGGGAAGAGAGGAGAGAATGGACAAAGATTGCTAATGGGTACCAGGTGATAAAACACTTTCTGAAATGAATGGTAATGCTTACATAAGTTTAAAGAACCACTGAAAAACATTGAATTGTACAATTTACAAGGTTAAATTTTATCAATTTTTGTCAACTATATCTCAGTAAAACTGGTATTTTTTTTAAAAGTAGGTCCTGGTTTTGACCCATAGACCAAATTCCCATAGTTTACTAACCCATTGTTTACTAACTCCTGGTTTTAAACCAAAGTATGTTAGTCAGCTTTACATTATTATAATACATACCTGAGATAATCAACTTACAGAGAGAAAAGGTTTATCTTGGCTCATAGTTTTGGAGGTTTCTGTTCATGGTTGGTGGGCTCTGTTGCTTTTGGTTCTATGGTGAGACAGCATGTCATGGCAGGGAACTTCTGGTGGAGCGAAGTTGCTTACCTCCTTGTTGGGACACATTCACACACACAAAAGCATAGGAAGGGATCAGGTCCCACCCTTGCCTTCATGGGGACACCTTTTAAGAGGTGGCGCATGGGACACCTCCCACCATGCGCTACCTCTTAAAAGTTCCGCCACCTCCCAAAAACATCACCTGGGGATTAAGCATTTAACCCCTGGGACTTGGGGGGCACATTCTTGATTCAAACTACAGCACCATTACTTACTGACACAGAAGGAAGACCATGTAATATTATTAAAAGCAGTTGGGTGTGGTGGCACATACCTGTAATCCCAGGTGTTTAAGAAGCTGAGGTAGGAGGATCACAAGTTCAAGGTCAGCCTCAGAAATTTGGTGAGATCCTGTCTCAAAATAAAATAAAAAGGGCTGGGGATGTAGCTCAGTCATAAAGCATTTGCCTACCAAGGACAAGGTCCTGGATCAATCTCCAGCACCGAAAAAGCAAACAAACAAAAACAGAAGAACAAAATGGGAACCAAAACAAAACAGAAAAACAAGCTAGAAAAAGGGAAAAAATGACATCAAGCAATTTGTTTTACACTCTGTATACACATGTGTGTATATATATATCCATATATATACATATGTGTGTGTGTGTGTGTGTGTATCAGGGTATGATTATGGATTAAAATAAACATGAATATATATTTACATAAGTATATACAAATATACATATATATGTGTGTATATGTGTAATATACGTGCATGTAGCAGAGTTAAGATTATGAATCAGAATGTATATATGTGTGTATATATATACATGTATATATATACATTATATATGTGTGTATATATGTGTATACGTGTATATATACACAAGATTATGAATTAAGTGTGCGTATATATACACATTTTAATTCATAACCTTAACTCTGCTACACACACATGTATATACACATGTATATAGTTATATACATATATAAACATGTTTGTTTTAATCCATAATCTTACTGTACTACACACGTGTATACATGTATGTATATATGAATGTGTGTATGCATGTGTGTATATACACGTGTTTGTGTGTGCAGCAGAGTTAAGATTATGGTTCTGAAGTCACCTTGACTGGTTTGAATCCCAGACCTGCCATTAGTTTGCGATGTATTCCTGGGGATGTAACTATCTCCTAGGGCTCCTGTAAGGATATGCACCACTCAGAATGGAGCCTGGCACATCATAAGCACTGAGGGAGGATTGGCTCCTTTCATTGTTCACTCCAATTGGAAAGGGGCTTGAGCAATTTGACGAGGTGATTTTCATTTGGGGTGCAAAAGGTCTGGTCACAAACAACATCTTAACAAGTATGTCCTCTGCTCTGCACCATCCAGCTCACTCTGCAGTCACAAGGCTGGCAGCAAGGATGGATCATTCATATATACTAGAAGAGACATTCTTATCTCTAGGGGTTATTGTTAGCACCCTCAAAGACTTTTCTTTTTCAATATCTGAAATACATTGTGGGAAATTAATTGGTTTTCTCAATCTAATTTCTAGTGTCAGCTGTGACATCACAAAGTCAGCTCCCAGATGGCACCAACTGGCCCTTTATCAGCATTTTTAGTATTGATGCCAAAATTAAATGGGTCCAGCAGACTAATCAAAATTTACATGCTAATAGGTAGTCCCTTGTGAATAAAGTTAAGCAGAAAATCAACAAATTAGCAGGTACCATTCTGCTAACAAAATCTTTATGGACTTTAAGTAATAATAAAATAGCAAGGAATAGATCTCAGGCCTGACAAAGAATATTATGTATTAAAACAAACATCTCTATATATGTATATAAAAATGTATATATGGGTGTGTATATACGTGTGTGTGTATATGTAAAAAAGATTTAAGAAATAGAAATATGGCATTAGAAATGAAGGAATTGTTTCTAAAAAAGGAAATTCAAAAGGGAATTATAAACCCAAATTAGCTTTCTGATTTTTGGCTAAAAATTGCGATTTTTCAGCAAAAGTTAATATTTTGAAGTAAATTGGCTTTCACTTACAGAGCAATACAGAATTCCAAAGATTTTAGCCTTTTGTTCTCTGTGAAAGTCCTCTGGGAAGTATTCAATTTTTCATTATTATCGCTAAGATATTTGTCTGATCCACACGCTCCTTTTGTTCATTCTGCAGCTCTTAGCCATCTGTCATGTTTTCTGGAGAGCCTGATAAACACATTTAGTTTAAACCACATGGTCATAAAACCTGTCATTGTGCCATAGTCGAGGACTGTTTTTTTTTTTTTTTTTTAACAAAAATTCATTTGACCATCATTACTTCTTTAAAAATGTTATCCTAATTCTGATATCAAACTTTGGACCCACAATAAATCAGCTTTGAGTTTGTGTCTACTTTTAGTAAAATGTCTGGATAACAGATGTTTTGAAATGGCCAAGTTTTCTCATCAATTTTGTTTAAATTCCGTGATGAATGGCTTTTGAACTAATCACCATATTCACCTACCTGGGTTTTGACTTCTTTCCTTCCTGTGCTTTTTCCTTCAGTCATCCTCAGACACCCATTCCCCTGGTGAGATCCTTGGCTGTGTCATCATCAAAACTGTACTGCTTATGAATCTTTACCTTGAGCACCCTGTGTCCAGTTCAACTTTGGTGCTACGACTCAACAATTCTTCTATCTTGTCATACCTTCCATCCATTGATGGTACCACCTTTTTCTTTTTTACTACTCATCATCTCCCTTATGTCTTGACTTTCTTACTTACCTACTTATGATCCATGAACTATAGAATCACATCTATTAAAAGCACTAAGGTTCCATTCCCTTCCCTTTCCTTGGACTCACCTTACAAAGCTCTATCCTTGGCTAAACTCTATTTTCTACTTACTCCATGCCTGCATTCAAATAGCTAATGGAAAAAACTCACCAGGATGACTAATATTTTCAATTAAAGATTATAAATCTCAAGTGTACTAAACCCTATTCAGCAATTCTCTACTGCTCTACAAATGATCTTCAAAATTGCTTGAATCACTTTCACGCATTTTCTTTCTGCTCTCTCCTACACCTTTCCCTTACCATCAATACTCTACATCTCCTATCTCCACATTCTCTTTCAGTTACTGCCTCATTTTTTTTTCCCTTCACCTTCTCCTCTCATTTTCTCTTCTCAACTCACTATCTTTGGATTGTTTTCCTCACCACTCTGGTGCATCTGCTCTTGTAAGGGTTACTAATAAACTCTGTCACATGCATGAATTTGTCTGTCTATTAATAAAGGAATTAAATATTTTTCTTGAATTTGTGCAGAACTTTTCTCTTGTCCACTCACATGCATGTATCTGATCTCTCCTGGGAAAACTAGGGTACATGGTCTCAGCATTGCCTTCTGAAGTTCTTCATGAGCTCATATGTTCTCCTTATGATGGGCTGCATATTGGAGTATGCTTAGGCAATTCCTTATGGAAATATATAAAGAAATCTGCTGACTTCACAGGGAGTAAGTTGATGAAGAAATGGTTCAGAACCAGAAGGAGAGTGAATGAGCAGAGAGGAGGGGGATCACTGGCACTGTGGATGCGATTGTTGGTTACTGGACTGGGTGGCATATCTGGTATTCCTGGGTCTCAAATGGTAGATTCTGGTAGCAATCCCTCCCCACCACAAATGCTCACACATTTCCAATCACACCTCTCAAGAGAATTGAGAATTAATGAATGGAATGGCATAGCCATTTTTTGCTTTATATTTTACAGCAAATGTACCTTCTGTATGTAATTTGCTAAAGACATAATTCATAAAACACTTCTACCCACAATATTTTTATGTTATGTTAATGGACTTTTAGCTTAATGCTTTTGTGCCTTGCAAGCTAATTCTGGAATGCATTAAGTGTGTTAAGTGAGGGATAAATGCATGGGGATTTAAACCTGCTGAATGGAATGAGAGAGAGGGATCTTTTGACAAGCAGTTTGGAGACAAAGTGCCACATCAATGTTCACAATATAATTGCTACAAGAGAGACCATTATCCCCTTTCTACTTGTTTATGAGGGCACAAGTAAAATTAGGGATCTTAATATACTTTTTGAAAGGGAGAATTTAGGAAGTCAAGTAAACAATTTCCTGAGCCATTACTGGGAAGAAGGCATTCTAGAATGATGCTGTACCTCAAGGGGCACTGTGATAGACCATTGTGGTATGCAGCTTCCAAAAATGGCTCCAGTGATTCCTCCCCCCTTGTGTTTACTCCCTTTGGTAATCCTCTGCCCTTGAGTATAGCTACTGCGTCTGAACAGTATGATTCCAAGTATAGATTTGTTTCCAATGGATAGAATGTAAGAAAAAGGATGGCATATCATTTTTGAGTCTCAGTTACAAAGACCAGAGACTTCTGTCTTGTGTGCTGTCATGAGGCTAGCTGCCATGTTGAGTTTCTACAGGAAAGGTCTCCGGCAAATACTCTGCAAACTTAAGCAAGTTGTTAACTTCTCTGGAATTCAGTTTCTTCATGAAAAAGCTGGTGATGGAACTGGAGTGGACTGTAAGAACTGCATATATTCTATGATTCTGTGATTTGAGGAACTTAGGCAAGCTCCACCCCCAAATCTCTTTCTCATTAGTCAGAAACTCCATCAGGATGAATTTGCTCATTATTTTTCCCAGGGACTTTCCCTGAAGTTACCACTCAGGTGGAGAAAATTGAGATGGTGAGACAAATGGAGATAGAAAACCTACGGATACCTTTAAAGAAAGTACTGAGAGGTAGGTTCTTGTATTGCTATGAAGCAGTTAAAGGGTAGTGGTGAAAACAACAAAGATAAACTGGTTGATTTCAAATTTTGAGTACATAGTTGGCTTCCTCCTTTCTGATATATGTGGACATATAACTGATCATATTTCGCTCTTGCCTTGGCTGTAAGAAGCTTAGAGCAAACTCAAGTTCAGTCACAGCTACTGTGTCTAAACAGTAAGGTTCCTATACGTGTTTGTATTCTTTCTTCCTGTCCTAATTTTTCCACTTGTAGGTTATTGCAAGTCTTTTTTTGCAAGCCAGCTCAAGTCCTTTATGGAAAATGTTGGAGGCAGAAATATCTATAAAAATCAAACATACGTGTTTGACTTTTTAAAAGCTAATTGTGATAACATACAGAAGTCATAAATCTGGAGATACACTTCTATCTTGATTATTTTCAAAGTGTAAATAATATTGCTATGGTTCGAAAGGTGGGGGACAAAGATTTAAATCAGCATAATGTGAAAGAAAGCATAAGGTGGAAAAATTAAACAAAACACAAATTTCAACAATATTTGTACCGTTTTTATTTGTAAAAATAACCATCTGAATGCATTTCCATAGTATATTACAGTTAAGTACTTCATTATGTTATTTGAGCATTCAGTAGTTGCAAAAGTATCAAACTGTGCTTGAGAAGATTCAGATTGGTTCAAAGTCATTCACGGAACTAAAAACAATTTTCCTCATTTTTACAGTCATGACATTTACCAGAGTCATTTAACTCCAATTTACATAAGAAAACATTACAGACAAAATCCCACTGAAATCATCATACATTATTTTATGCTGTTACAAATATGTTATGCAAAATATAACACTGGCACCAAATTTGTATCATCGTGCTTTGTAAAGATATATTGCACATGCTAAAGCATAAAGAATGTAGACAAAACTACTAAACAAAAGGTACTTGCATTGAATCTTTATATCACTGCATAAGAAACTCATAGAATTACATTTTATACACACGCTCAGATTGTCACTATCTCAAAACGCTTTTCCTCTATAATACTGACCTATGGTTTACAGTTTTGTAAGAAGAAAGCATTTTAGCACTGCAAAATCAAACATAATTCCTATAGAAAACTTTAGCATTTTCATTTCAAAGCAGAGAAAAGGGGAAATGGGGGAGAAAAAGACACTTTATACATTCAAAGAAAGGTTGAAATGAAAACTCACTGATATTATATTGCTCTGATAACACTCAAATGAAAAAATACAAAACATTTCACAGAACATTTTCAGAATATACAAATATAAAAAGGCACTCTAACTTCATTTCACATGACAAAAAATGGGATGAGTTTTCAACCAACACAACAGAGAAGCAAACCAAGTTGCTCAACAGTACAAAGATTAACTAGTGCAGCAAATCCATTTGATGTTCTTGTTCTAACTGAATAATAAAATAATAAATCAAGCAGCTGTTTACTGCCTAAAGTACCAAAACATACTATGGTGCCCTTTTAGTAGTGATAAATAGAAATCCCCTGAGCTATTTACTGTAGAATCATAGCAGATTTTAGGCAATTTGGAGATAATAATGTATTTACCAAAGATAGGCAGACACTGGCGAATTGGTAAGTGCAATGAAACATAATCCTGGGACTGTGGTTAAAATACAGTCTAAAATAACACATTTAGGTAAAAGCACTAAGCAAGTAAGACTAAAAAAACACGTTTTCTGGTGTTTTTTTTCCCTCCCTTAGAAAGCTATGTTGCAAACATGATTTTATTTCTAAAAGATGTAATTTGAAACACACAGAAATTACAGTTTTTAAAGTCATTTCTTTAAAAAAAAAATTTGGTCTCTATTATGAAGAAGTAGGGAGAACGAAGGAGAGATCTACACTGATTCAATGAACAGTTCATTGTAAGCATGATTTCATTTTGTTCCTTTGTCCTCCTTCTATCGGAAAGACAGTGAGGAAAAGTCAAAATGCACCTCCACAGAGATAGTGCCTCAAGGTAGGTCACTGCTTTGCTGATAAGATCCACGTACTCTCTGCTACTCTACAGGAAAAATGTTAATGCTGTTTCGCCATTTAATGCAGGCATTTCATTTCCTGCTTTAAATACCAACAGAGCAAGATTTCCACTCACTTCTAGAAAAAGACACTGCAGTATGTCATGCTCTTCAACACTGGAGCTCCCTTGTTTTCAGTGTTTTGGTAAAGATAGGTCATTATTGCTCATTAGCAATCTGTTTATATATTTAAAAATTCATCTTCTATAAACAAAAGGAACAGAAGAAGGAGAGAAAATACCCACGCTGAGTTTAAAAAATAACGGTGACGGTGTTAAAAATGTTTGATGAAATTAACAACGGTTCTGTAAGACCTTTAAACAAGTTCTCATGTGTGAAGAGCTCAACACAAGTTTTAATTAAATCCAGGATATTAAAAGAGTAAGGTTAAATAAAGTCTTTTACAGTTAGATGAAAAATACAATACAGTATCTGTGTTTGATTCAGATAGGATAGAACACTGTTTTGAAAAATATCTCACATACACTATAAAATAGAAATTTCCAGGGTGAAAATGGAACTTATTATAAAATGTCGACTAGTACTGCCCTATTACAACACATTTCTTTCCTGTCTCTTCCTCAAGGGGAATATAGTCCTTGAGCTGGTGATTCTTATTTCTTCTCTTGGCACAGTGCCCACACTGACATCATATCCCACTAGGGTTCGGGGACCAGGTGAGATTTTCAGCATTTTTCAGGTAATTTCTGAATCTTTCTTTGGCCCACCTTTGTGTGTATGATTCACTATACACTTCAGCTTTTGTCTTACAGAGAGCACGTGGATGGCCATGTCTTACATACACTAAGCTGGCTGCACACTGGGGCTGAGCGATGGATGGACCCAAGGGTGGACTGGAAACCTTAGCAGTGGAGATGCTGGGTTTGGCCACAGGGCTGCCGGCTAGCCCAGGGTCAAGGGTGTTTATCTACTTTTCGTTATTCCAAATAAGATACATAACAATTAAAACAGGGAACAGACAGTGATGTTTCCTCAGCATTTGTTTCATTCAAATAAATATAAACACATTTACATCAAAAGTAGACAGACATTTTTCTCTAGTTTGGCAAAAAAATAAACTGTGGTCAACACATCATCAGTTACAAATGTTAAGCCATCAACTAGAAATCTGTGTCATAAGAAATATAAAATACAACAAAGACTGGTACACAAAAAGATTACACTTTAACTCCATAGAAAAGCTACTACAGTTCTCACTTGCATTTTGAAGGAAAAAATTTTAAATCTTCCACTTTAGACTGAAGCATTTTGGTCCTCATGTATAGCTTGCTGATGAGCTACATACATATATATACACAGATGTGTGTGTGTGTGTGTGTGTGTGTGCATAATTTTAAAAAAGTCTCATTCTTCTTTTTGTACAGCTGTTCCAGGTGCGGAACGGGGTCCATTTGACCTAGAAGCTTTGGCAGAGGGAGTAGACACAGTATTCACTACGTTGATTTCATCATCAAGCAACTGGCAATTGGCTTTAATTTCCATATCACCCATTTCTACTTTCTGCTTTCACTTTCTTGGTTCCCTTTTGCAGTCAAACTTTCACTCACTTGGCATGACCTTGACTGAGAAGCTCATTTAACATTTTACTATTGACGAACAATGCTGATGACTCAGATGTTTTTAAAAAGTTAGTATTTTAAGGACAAATTAACAAAGGATAATTTAATATTAAATTTGCACATTGTCTTAAAGTTTTGGTGCAATATAATTTTCATCTGCAATTTTACTAGATAGATTGGGGTTCAATCACTTGAGAGAAAATTAGTCATGTTATGGGGAGCATTGGGTGCCATATTTGTGTTAAACCAAAAAAAGCAAGTTCATTCTTTCCTTTCAGCTGGCAACTTTAACAAAGATCTTCAGAAAGAAGTTCTGGATATTTAAGTGCTTACTAGAGAGAGGATAGGAATAGTTGAACTCCCTTAAAAAGACGATTATAGGCATTATTTCTGAAGATGAACATCTTTACCTTTGGCTTCTAGTGAGGAAGTAAACATCGGAGTGAGAAGAGGTTTGAGGCATTTCCTATCTACTTCTTCCCTCCCCTCCCAGGGGACATGAAGGTCACATTGATATACTTCTGAAAACTCACTGCTGAATACACACACACAAAAATTCTTTATAGTGAACAGTTGCCTCTCTGTTGCATTATCCCCAAAGAAATAGAATCAAATACTTTCTTTTTATTCCTTACTTAAAATGAGAGGTAGACTTTCACAGAAGTATCTTAGATCTAAGGAAAACATGAAACGAAACAAACTCGGGGCCCATCTTTGTGAGTGTTTCACCCTACAGCCTCGCTGCCCTCCCTTGGTTGGATTAACTCCTTCTCTACTGGCTTCTGGAAGCTCGGGCCCCAAATAATACTTGAGCACAGCATAAAATTGGAATTCAAGCTTCTTTCCCTTCCTCCAACATGGGTGATGAAGGAAAAGCTTCTATAGTCCAAAGTCAAAAGGTTTCGGAATCAGAATCGTTTTCATTGTACCCGTCCTCCGAGCCTACGTTGTTACTGCACAGGCTAACCATGCTACCCAGATTGGAGAGGGTCGTCCTGCTCAAATTGTCTTTTTTAAAACAAACGAAGTTGACAGCCGTCATTGTACTGGAAGGAGAAAAAGGCATCATGGTAGCCAAAATGAGGGCCAGGCAGTCAGCCACGTCTTTGTTAGGAGCACAAGCCAGGGCCGGGGTATGACCTGGGCGTAAACGCAGACAAGGCAGTGGTTAGTCTTGGGGTCCAGAGAGGCGTGAGCATTCCACAGTACATCTCCCATGAGCTCACAGGTGGAGATGTATGTTGAGTTAGCATTCATGCCAGGTCAAAGGAGGAGTTATTCCCACAAGTCATGCTAGGGGTGAGGCTGGAGGGCATAAGGAGGGGGAGACATCGTATGGAGGGGTTTTTTGGTGGTTGTTTTCAGCTCACATGACTACAGCAAGCATCATATTATCTGAAGTTAGGCAGAATTCCAGCCTTCATCTAGTGAACAGAAACATGAGGGGGTGGGGGTAGGACACAATTCCACAGAAAACAGCCACAGGACAACCAGGAGGACGTTTCCACTTGAGAGTACACGCACACCATGAGCCTCAGACCCAGGCCTGAAGGGGACTCTCATTCTGAGAACAATGACTTTCCATGGTAGGTAACTGTGTCAGGTTAGAAATGATACTGAAAATTAGATGGCTGTCAGAATGACTAATGCAGTTTTGCCACTTTACATAAAGTATACATCAATTAACTGGTTTTAGAAAAATGGAAATGTTTGGATAGATCAGACACAGAAGGGCACTAATTGATTTGTGATTCAAAATTGACTACCATTTAAGAGAAATGTAATAGCATTAAAAAAAAAAAAATAGCCACCCCACATACCAAAGTCCCAAATCTGAAATGTAACAGATGTGGGAAAATTTCTATGCTTGCCCTACTTAGAACTATATCATCACTATCACTTAGATTTGATAGATCAGTCCAGATAAGAAAACTGTCTCAACACATAAAATGGGTGCCTTGGGGAGGTAGATTCATTCTTCGACTTAATTACTACCCTATCCAACCTTTACTCTGCTAGCCTGAAAGGCTTAGCCACGCTCTCTGCTGGCAAAAGTTCCCCCTACACAATGAGTCATGCATTCACTCAGTGGTTCAGAGGAACTGGCTCAATAAAACTCAGATATTCTGTTTACCACCAATTGACCTGATCCTTACCCCCCTCAGACTTTAAGAGATTATTCCTCTTTGTGGATGAACACAAACAAGAATGAACAGGTATCTTACCATTCCTTCTCACAAAGGGCAGTGACAAGGAAAGGAATTACTACAGTGTTATACAAAACTGCCCTAAATGTTCCCAGGCCTTTGGGATGCAACCAATCTCTGAGATAGGCAGACCATATTCCACTCACCCAGGGTTCTTGTTCCTAATGTCACTACAGGCCCCATAAACCTCAGATGCAAGGGATTTATACTAGAGAGAAGCAAAACGAATCAATTCTTGTCTCTCTGGTCATTTTGGAGAAAATCTGTGGATTTCTGCATGCCAAACCTAAGGTATATAGTAGTGAGAAGACGGTGAGGGAAGGTGAGGAGGGAAAACCAAGGAGATGGAGTAGCAGAGGACTCTCTGTGCTCCCTAGATGACTCAGGTTGGGGACAGAGCAGGGTACATGCTAGGATACATGGGGCTGCAAAACCAAAACTAATAAGAGTTAGCTAATGATGTCAGTATGGCTGCTTACTTCTGAGAAATAGGCATGAGCTGCTAATTCCAATACCTGTAATAAGCAGTTAATTGAGTTACATTAATACATTATAATACTTTAATTAAATGCCACATTTAAAAAATTACTTAATTCATAAATATCCAGAAGTTCCTTTTTGCTCCTTAAGGTTAAGAGGCACTGATGCTGAAAATGGTAGTTTAGTGCAATTCTAGTATTCATTAGTTTTCAAATTGTCTTAGGAAGCAGAGTAGAAAGCTTCTGACAAGAATTAGCTCATTTAGAAAAGGAATGTTATAGAGATCAGGAGAAGCTTTCAAACCTAGATATTAATTAATAAAGTTTTACTCATGTTCCCCAAATTTCCATACCAGGAATGAGTTCTAATCTATATTTTAAAAAGGGGGGGGGGGGGAAGGATTTGATCTCAGAATGAACTGAAATACAATAAAGGATACAGGTTTTCATTGAGCCCTTGAGCATGCATTAATGACACATGTAATCCCTAACTCCTCAGCATATGCAGCTGGAATTCCCAAGGCCAAGTCGAAAATTTTTTAGTGTGTCTAAAATGTTTAACTGCCATGCTGAGGAGTTAGGGATCAGCTGCTGACACTACATGCAAAATGAAGAGTACTGGTGGTCTACAGTTAGACAATGTGTTTTACAAAAAGACAGACAGGACAGATTATCCTTGCTTGATTCTTATAACGTGGAACTTCCAAGGAGGAGAAAATTCTTACTGCCTTTTAAACTAGCTCCTATCTTTCTAGCTTCCTCAGGCTTCAACCAGCATAAGGAAGGTATGTGCAGCAACTGGTTATTTTTTTCCACTTACCATTTTCATCTACAGCAAGGACACAGGCTCCTTTGGCCAGCAGTTCTTCAACTACCACCTTTAAGCCATTGCGTGCTGCAACGTGGAGGGGTCTACAAAACAATACTGAGTATCAGTTGTAATATAAATTTGCATGAGTGCTATATATATTTTAGTTCTGGAATGGACCCAAAGGCCCATGTGTTCATGGTTTGGTCCTCAGCTTGGTGCTATTGGGAAGTGGTGGAAACTTTAAGAGGTGGGGTCTATTTGAAGGTTTTAGGTCATTGGGAGCACATCCTCAAGAGGACTGTGGGACCCAGTCCCTTCTTTATCTCTTTTGTCCTGGCCATGAGTAAACAGTTTTGTTCTGCTACATGCTCCCTGCAATGATATGCTGTCTCACCCAAAGCAAAGGAGCCCACTGATCATGGACAGAAACCTCAAAAACCGTGAGCCCAAATAATCTTTTTCTCTTTACAATTACCTTGAGTATTTAATTTAGTAATGGAAAGCTGACTAACACAATAAAAATATAGTATTTTGGTTAGCTTGACTCACTAAATGGAAGATAAAGTTAAGAATCTACAAATAGGACATGAATATTTTTACTTTTTTATAAAAGGTATGTGTTGGCCAGATCTTTTCTAGGCACTAATGATCCAACTGTTCTTACATGTTTGCCCAGATTTCTCTACAGATATTACAAATCCTCAGCGTTACAAAAAATCTCAGTGACAGTAGATAGGAAGACAAAGGAAGAATTCAAGTTTTGGTGTGTTTTGTAGGAGGTTCTTTATTGCCTGATTTCTACTTCTAAATCTGAGTTGCTGTCTCATACTGTTTATCAATATGCCTGGTATTAGTATATATTCTCAAGTTTCATCATTATTATTAAATGTACACAGATGCTTAACTGAATGTATGATACCTTACATATTGTATAATGTCAAACTCAGCATATTGTGCTATATATTGCTCAAGAATCTTAAATGAAAAAAATTCCAGTACTTCTTTGCCTTTAAAACAAATGCATAAGTAATTTCCTAAAATAGAAAATGAAGCAGCTTTTAGATCTCTCACACTGAGGGTTACACTGAATTACATTAAAATATAATTAAGACAAATAGCTTAGAAACTCTTCAAATGTATTCTGGGAATCTAATTTATAAAACTGTCATTTTCCAGTCAGAATACATAATGCTAATACATAATACAAATAGTTTCCCCAAATATGTCAGTCCATAAGCTCATAAGATTTTTCTAATAGCTCATTAAATTTACAATGTTACCACAGAAATATCAGTGAAGAGAAACAAAGGACTCACAAAATTCTGTGAGGGAATATCAAAATAAGGATGCTGAGCAAAACTGTCTAGCTAGTCAGCCTTTGCAGGGACGTGACTACTGTCTTCATGAAGGGGAAGCCAGGCCTGGCCTGCCACTCACTGTGGTGTCCCCCACAGGCTGCCTGGCACACAGCAGGTCTTACTATTTATCAAATGTCTACAACTCTGGGTCAAACTTTAGTAGTTATACTTACGTCTGCAGTGCATTATTTTTCGCGTTAATAAGGCTCTCATCTTGTATCTTGTCAAGTATTAACAAGGCACATTTTTCATGACCCTAATAAAGAAAAAGAATGATAAGAAACATGAGAAAGAGACAGTGAATTTCCTGAAAAATTACTTCATTAAGCTTTAAACTGAAAATGAATTTCCTCTATCTAAAACAGGGCTATTTTCTGAGTAATTTTTTTTTTTCTAAAAAGTCAATGGGTTCCATATACTCTAAGATTCTCTATTAAATCTATTAGGATGTGGTTAACATAAATCTGATCTAAAGTATTCATATTTACTATTAATATTTCTAAGATAATTTTTAGAATTAATGCCTACAGCTAAAGCCGATGCTAGTTTAGCTAGGTCAGCTGGTAAAGCAGAATCAAGAGTATTCTTTAAATCCTTCAATAGTACTTTTTAAACACATACCAGCTCCCACCTTCCTGAAGCCTTCACTTTTCACTGCATGATCCATTTCCCTGCGGAATTCCCATCACACCTGTAATCTGTATCATTCATCATCATTTACTGCCTTATGTTGTGCAGAGGCCCTTTTCAGGAAAACTCATTCTTTTTCTTGCTCAACCAGGGGAAGCTATCTCTAGATCTTATGGCAATAGATGGCTGATAATTTAAAAAAAAATCAATTATTAAACCAGAGATCCCCTTTAAAGACTTAAGCCTAGTGCTTTCTTAAGGGGGTCATGGTTTCTAAGCCCTTACTAAGAAAGGTCCACAGACTGGCATCAACCTCATCACCTAAGAGAAATGTTGAATCTTGGGCCCCACTCAGACCTAATGAATCAGAATTTGTTATTTTAACACTAGCCAGTTGATCTATTTGCCCAAAAGTCTGAAAAGCACTGAGTTTGTATTCACTAAAATACTGCACCTTGTAATGAACTTCATGAAACTAGCACTTTCTGTGATTTCCCTGAGTTTCATAGAGCATGAAATGAGAAAATGCAAACGATACAGGGAAGGGCTGAAATTTCTGATACCATTGGGTTTAGCTGACACCATTAATATCTTTAATTATGTTGCAATAAATCACCATCACTGGTTTCAACTGGCATTATACTATAATGCCTTTTGTAAAATCATACATACATATACCTATATATTTATGTGTGTGCTAACATATATGTGTTCAGACCCACACATACATACATACATTTATCTTTTAAGTAAGTAGAAACACAATGCTATTTAACAACAACAACAGCAAAAAAACAAACAAACAAACAAAAAACACAGCCATAGTTTTTACACTGAACTATGCACCAGAAAAAGGAGCGAAGGGCAGAAATGTATGTGGATAGTCATTTGCTTCATAGTAATGCATTTTTTGGTGGTATTAGTGTAATGTCTTCAAATTGAAGAAAAAGACGAATTGTGTGCGCGCACACACACACACACATGCACACACATTCTGGGGACTAGACCCAAAGGTTTTGCCATTGACCTACACCACTAGCTCTTTTAAAATTTTTTTATTTTGAGCCAAGTCTCACTAAGTTACTCAGGATGGCCTTGAACTTGAGATTCTTCTGCCTCAGTCTCCCAAATAGCTGGGATTACAGGTGTATGCCACCATTTCTGTCCAAACTTCTTGGTTTTTTTAGAAGCCTAGGTCCTAACCTGCTACTTGGTCCCAATTACATTACATGACAGATGGAGTGGCAGGATCAAGATTGATGGATGGGGCAAGAATGCAAGTGGCAAATGCCAGGAATGAAGCCACTCATTTTGGAGGAGCTTATCCTCATCAACCTGGTGATTCTGCCCTTTCTCCCTTTCGATTCCACTTATTGTTGACAACACCCTGGGAAAATTAATTAAGAGCTATGTTACATACTTCTGAGATTGACAGAATTTCAGTGACATTCTTACGACATTAAGTAACAGTGTTTTAAATCCATTTACATACTTTACTACTAGCCAAATGTAAGGGCGTATTCAAGTCCTTATCCTTTACGGTCAGATCGGCTAGGGCACTGTTCACCAAAATATCTATAGAAAAAACCAAAAGAGAGTTACTTAGACTAGATGCTAATCACATACAATTTGAAGAAGTTACTATAAAATCAATAACATTTAAATCAGGATAGCTTGCATAATCATATTTAATGTTTTTAAAGAAAAAAAAATGAGCAATTTACTGCCATATTTGTTCTATCCTGATCCAAAGCTGACAGGCTTCAGCTGTAACTGTCCTTCCAGCTTTCATTATTTTCAGTTAAAATGATTCTGTTGTCATATTTGGTTTATCAGTGTTGAGAAATTTCACCATGGCAGGTTGGCTGTCTGTGACAATGGCCATCAATGATCAAGTCACAGAGAACTGAGGGTGGCTGAGCAAACTCAAGGGGTGTAAATAAGACTACATACTAAAAGAACACTGTTTGCTTGATTTTCCCTTGTTATTTTGGCTTCTGGATAGGCAGACACACAAAGCCTGTCTGACCAGTACGTACCCACAGCGCCTGCCTGCCCATTCTCAGCAGCCATCATCAGTGGTGTTCTCCCTGAATTGTCTACTGCGTTCACTTGAGCATTGTGCCTCAAAAGAAGTTGCAAGCACTCCACATGATCAGCAAACGCTGCTGCATGAAGGGGTGTCCTAAAGATTGCAAACAAACATGACTTCAGTTTCCTTTAAACTCTGCCTCTCTTTAGCAATTGCCCAACTTAACACGATGCTAAGTTTTAACATTTGCCAGTTTACACAGACAATGACCAAGCCCCTTCTACAAGCCAGTCAGGGTAGACACTGGAGTGTCACCTATGTGAATGACACCCCTTACATTGGGGGGATGTATGTGGTGTCTTTGATAATGAAATTAGCATGTTTAGTGATTATTTACTCTTGGGTTCTAGAGACTTCTTTGAGATAGATATTTCAAAATTAATCTTAAACTTGTAGGCAATTGGTTGATTAAATAAAACATTTAAAAGCCCACATCATCTAATATGGATGATTGACTTTTTTCAGCAGGATAATTTGGCGCTATTTATCAAAATTAAAAACTATCAATCTTTTAATCAAGTAATTCCACTCCTAGGTTGATCTCCTATGTATACTTGGTCATGTGTACAGATTCAGATGTGAGAATGTTCACTGTGCCATGTCTTTGAAATAGCAAAATACTGGAAATACCCTAAATGTTCTTCAACAGAAGACAGGTTGAGTAAAATATTGTGCATGGATTCAATGAAATAATATGCAGATTTTAAAAGAGTCTGGTAAATCTATATGTTCTGGCATGGTAAGAGCTCCAAGATATACTAAAACCAGAACATAGTTACAGAATGCTCCTATTTGCATAAAAACAATGTGTGTGTGTGTGTGTGTGTGTATGTGTGTAGATATGCATAGAAAATATTTAGGAGAATATAAAAATTTAGAAAGAATAGTGTTAAGTAGTTTTCTGTATGGAAGAAACTGGGGGTTCTGGGCTAAGAGGGAAATTTCTTTTAATTATATAACATTTATAATATTTAATTTTTAAAACCATACCTATGTATTATTTTTTCAATTAAAATTAGATGTTTGACTATTCTGTGGCTGTAAAGCAAAGACTAAGACTCATCAAAACAAAAGACACTCCTTCTCAGGATGACTTACCTGCCTTTGTCATCTCTACAACTGACAATACTGGAATCCATGGCCCCAAGTAGCAATGATGCACAATTCTCATGATCATTTATTCTAAAATAAAATAGATTTTAATGTAAAAAATATCCCTCTTCAAAAAATTATATATTCCCTTCTTATATAATTTTCTATGTCCTAACAATCTGATGCTTTAAAAAAAAATCTGATGTCAATATTTGTGTTATGTGTTTCAATGGCATCACTGTAATCCTAGCACCTCCTTAGAACCTCTGCATCCAGGTAGGAGTTCACTGCATACCCCTTACACAAGGCACTGTGTTAAGTGTTTTGAAGATCACAAAGTAGAAAAGATATGGATCCTTCAGATTTGAAATCATCCTGATACCTTACCATTTGCACTTTCTTTATTGCTCTATTTTATGCCTCTAATCTTTCCAACCAAAAGACCCAGCATTGTGTGAAACCCACAGACAATGTAAAGATGAAGAATCCTTAGTTCTTGGGCTTCCAGACTGAAAATGGAAGTCTGATTTGAAGTCACTGAATTCTCTGAACAATGGCTTATAAGATTAGAGGAGAAATTAGATTTACCAAAAGAGACTTACTACATATGAATAATGGAGAATTACAGTATATAAAAAGTAGAAAATGTTTTTCCTGGTAGAAAATGTCTTTCTAACCATCCATAAGCATATTGTTGGTAACTCTGGCTTATTTTTAAAATTTGGCAGACAAATGAACAGCACTTGAAGAATTCTTCACATCATGTGAAATGTGCCTCTCAACCCACCCCTCCATGCAGTTTGCCTAAGGTAGTATGTCAATCAACTTGGAACTGTGGCACTCTATAAAAAGCTCCTGAAAAATCATTAACATCAGGGGTCGCACGTTGCTATCAGACCTATTTGTCTTTAGCAGAAAAATGGAATATTTTAATCTTATCTGTAATCTAAAAGCTTTTTTCCTTCCCTAAAAGGCATATTTTTCCATATGTAGTCAAAAGAGTTAAAGTAACACCATTAACTTTCAGCATTTTTACTTACATTGCACAGTGTAGTGGAGTAAAAGGATTACCAATAAATTTGCGAAAACACTTTTGCTCCAAAAGTACCTCTATACAGTTTTCATTACCTGAAAGGAATCAAAAGAATTCAGGGAGTTTCCAAGAAAGAAACTTTATTCAACATAGTCTGCTTTTTTTTTTTTTTTTTTTTTTTTTTCATTAAGGATTCATTTCTAGCTTAGGAATTTTCCTGAATTGGCTGACTATTCATTCTCTGTGGAATAAAATTAACAAAAATGCCAAAGTGTTATTAACTATGTTCACAGGTGTTCTTAGACATAATGAACAAATCAAACAGTGAAGGCCATATGGTCTGGTGGAGATAGAGAAGACACCTCGTTTGTAAGCAGATTAGAGTCTGTGTTGCCCTCAGCTTTTGATTGATAGATGCCTAACATAGATATACCTCAATTTGCCTATATTTGTAATAGGAAATTTACCTTCTACCGACATGAATAGGTTCATTTACAGTTATGCACCTGAGTGAAGGGGAGATATGTGATTAGTAGAAAACAGTATTTGAGATGATGCACGTAAAACGACTTTGAGTGTAAAATATTATGTATTTTAAATGGCACCTGGCCCATGGTAGGCACACAATATTGTTTTCAATAAGGAGATGAAGAAATGTGAGAATTATCTTTAACAAAATGACAGGTGGCTTCTAAATCAACTGAATTTGAGGTAAGAGCCAACTCTATTAACTTACTTTTTACATGACCTGAGGCAATTTACTTGGGATCTCTGAGCCTCAGTTTCCCACATATATAAAATTGGACTAGGAATAACCTGTGTCTCAGAATGATGGGAGTTTTACTACTTGAAACACCTAGAGGTGGTTTGTGAAGTGCTATACAACTGTCAGGTAAGAAGTCATTTTATTTGGTTTTGAAATACAGACTGGTGTCCTGACTAAACCCAGTTCTAATTTAGTGAAAGTTCCTTTATGATCTACATCAGAATGATGAAGACTAGACAATGTAAAAATACTAAAACACAAATCATCTTTTTTTCTACCTAAAAAGAGAGAAGTTGATACTGGTTAAAGGAGGATTAAGGAACATACAAAAAGTAATAAGTGTTAAGAAGCCTCCTGTGGGCAAGTTAAACTGCCTAGCTTTCCAACAACATCCATCCCTTCCTTACACAGTCCCAGACACCTCAACCCCTCTTTTAGTTGGAATCTCTCAAAGACCTAGCTTAGGGTAACATCTCCATACACTGTTCCTATATTAGTCCCCACCTGAGACTGCACGGGCAGGATTGTTAATAATCAAATTACTTTCAATATTTCAAAATGCCCAGTGAAGGAGATTCTGGAAAGATGGGAGCTTGAATCTGTGACTTGGAGGAAGGCTGCCCTGCGTGGGTGAATAGTTTCAGGGAAGACTGCTCCTCTTCCCCTGCCTGTACCTGGAGAGTACTAAGAACAAAGAGGAAACCCCCCACCCCCTCCACCCCGGCCGGCCTTGTGATCTGTGGCAGGTTAACACTGTCACCACATCCTTCCTCTCCTGTATAGGTCTCCCACTGCCTGGACGATCTCACAGCAAGGGGTGGAGTTGCACTCACCCATTTTAGGTAAAAAAATCTCACAGTCCTCCAAAGGCAGGGAGGGGGCAAAATTGGGTTGAAAAAGTAGAAAGTGTTTTGCTTACATTAAGGCAGAATCAGTAAAAAGAAAAAAAAAAAAAGAAGAAGAAGACTGTAATGAAAATATGAGAGGTCTTGTCAATATACTGTGTCTAGAACTAATAGAGTTTCTAAATAAAAATTTGTAACAGAATTAAAAAGGTAAAAATAAAATTATATGAGCAGAGTAAGCAATATATGGGGGAAAGTCCATACAATCCTAGGGGTTGGGGACCATCTTAAGCAAGACTGGAGACCATAAAGGAAAGATTCGACATTCACAACAACATAAAAACTCAAAATGTGTGCATGGAAAAAGACATCATAGACAAGGAACAAAAAAATGTGCAGCACACATAAGACACAGAAGATTCATATCACTAAGACAAGGTGCTCCTACACCTGTACTAGAAAAGATAAATAACTCATAGAAAAAGAGTGAGCAATGGGGCTGGGGTTATGGCTCAGCGGGAGAGTGCTTGCCTGGCATGTGTGAGGCACTGGGTTCAATTCTCAGCAGGGTATATAAATAAATAAATTAAATAAAGGTCCATTGACAACTAAAAAAAAAAATTTAAAAAAAAAAGGAAAAAGAAAAAGAATGAGCAATGGATGGGAAAGGCATTATCCAGAGAGGAAATATCAAGAGTCGATGAATACGCAATTAGATAGCAAAATGCAAATGGAAACAATGAGATACCAAATGCAAGTGGAAACAATGAGATACCATTTTTTGCCATTCAAACTGAGAAAAATAAAAAAGGTGGTAACTTCCTGGGCTGGCAAAGCTGTGGGAAAATACTGACTTCTATACACACTTGGTAGTGTAAGAAATGATATTCTTTTTGCAAAGTATACTTTATTACAATTAAAAAATATACATGCTTTCTTACTTGAAAATTTCCCTTCTGGATACTTATCTGACAGAATTTTTGGTATTATAATATGAACAGACATATAGCCACATTGTTGATAATAGGAACAAAACCAAAAAACAATTTGAATGTCCATCGACAAAGATCTGTTTGAATAAATAATTATATATATATATTATATATATATATATATAGAGAGAGAGAGAGAGCTAGCTATGAAATAATACACAGTTATTAAAGCAGTCTATAACGATACATATTGACTTGTAAGGATCTTCTGCAATAGAATTTTTTTAAATTTCTTTTTTGTTTTGTAGTGCTCGGGGTTGAACCCAAGGCCTAACATATCAAGCAAGTGCTTTACCATTGAGTTACATCTCCAGTACTTTAACAGAATTTTAAGTAAATGCCACTCCCTCCCAAAAAAGTTATAGGATTATATTTATTTTACAATTCTAATTAAAGACAGATACACATTCATTTGTATTTATAGTCTCAGAGGAAAAATTATGAAAGATACACAATCACATGAGAAAGTGCGTTTGGAATTAGAAACTTAATTTTACTTTAAACACTTCAATATTTTGAATGGTACAATTAGCAACACATACCTTCTTATTCAAATAAATGAAATTAAAAAAATTAAAAATCTCCCTAAGAGTAAGTGCAAAGAAATAAATGGGGGAGAATATGAAATATTTAAAAAATACCAAAAGATAAACCATGCATTTACTGTTATTCAATTATGAGATGTTATTATACCATGTGTTTTTTGTTTTTTCAGCTATGTTATTTTACTTCTTTGTGGGATCCTTGGTTATCTTATACAGTTCAGAACTGATTAAAACTGGCTAGGTTCAGGTAAGGATGTATAGGTTACTGTTGAACAAAAAGGGGATAGTGAATTTTACTGGGCCAAGGTGTCAGGGCAGCCATGGGGGTGACAGGGATGGGGATCTATTTTAAAAACCACCAAACAGGCCCAATACAAAAAAACTTGTTTGTTGGGTGCAGAAAGAGTAGAAACCATAGCTTATGGCATTATGCTGTGTTCTCGCCTGCACTGAGATCACAGTGGTCCTGGGGCAGGAAGTCTAGTAGAATGGTTCAAATGCAAGTAACTCACCATTGTAACAAGCCCAGTGCAGCGGTGTGTAGCCCTGGTTGTCTTTGAAACAACAGTCCTCCTCGGAAGGAGTCATCTGGAGCAGCTCACTCAGCCACGTGGCATGGCCCCTAGCAGCTGCATAGTGCAAGGGTGTCCTCCCTCTGGAATCTTTACAGAGGATTGACACTTCTTGTTCCAGCAGCATCTGCACACATTCCTCGTGTCCTGTCATAATCTGTGCATGGCAAGGAAAACACAAAACAAGCCTTTGAAGGGCAGAAGACTCAGGAAGCAAGACAGCTGGCAAGTGATTCTGGGCTCACAGGAAGCGCACCTGTGCGTGGGCCCTCAGGGAAGCAGGCTCTGCCATGCCTCCAGAGGGAGGTGGGACAATCCCAGCAAAATCCAAACCAAAAAGTCTGTGAGCATCAGCATTTTGGAAACACCCTTTGGCTCTCCAAACAATCATGAAAGGTAAAGTAGAAAATACCTCCTTTATAACAAGAAGATACAAGTAAAATCTTGTCTCCCCAACCCTTGTAAAACTTAGGTCAATTCTCCTCTCTCTGTCTTACTTCATTTACCTGTATGTAGGAATAGGAACAATGATCTCAGAGGCTGTTGTGAGGGCTAATGAGATAATACAGTCATGTGGTGCTTACTGACTGGAATATATTCTGAGAATTGTTAGGTGATTTTGTCATTGGGCAAACATAGAATGTACTTAAACAAATCTAGATGGCATAGCCCACTGCACATGTAGGCTACATAGCCTGTTCCTTCTAGGATACAAACCTGTACAGTACAGCATGTTGGTACACAGAATACTATAGGCAATTGAATTACAATGGTAAGTATTTGTGTATCTAAACATATCTAAACAGAAAAGATAGAGTAAAAATACTAGGTGATAGCAAAATTTCAGCTCCATTATAATCTTATGAGACCACCATTGTAAATGTGGTCCATCAATGGCTGAAATGTTGTTATGTGGTACCTGACTACATATGTGAATGTCCCCAGCCTGTTGCATGGTCCACAGGAAATGCTCCCAAAATAAGAATTATGATTGTAACAATGACAACATAAAGTTCCTCTTCTTTCCACTTTTCAGGGTGTTTACACTAACTCCAAATAGCAATTTTATGATTTCTGCCTTTGTGCATTTAGTGTTTTGAACATACTCTAAAAAATAATTCTACAGATAGGTACAAAGAATTGTCCACAGAATATACACTTCAGCATCATTTGTAATGAAGAACAACTAGAAATTGCAGGACTACTCAAAACCAGGTAACCACTGAAAGAAATTATGGCACCTACATACAATGGAGAATTAGAAATGATAGTATGAAAAAATATTTAATGATATTGAAAAAGTTCCTTAACATACAAAAAGAAAAAAAGTAAGATTTCAAATTGTACTTTCACTATTCTCTCTTGAAGGTTTAAGACAAATCTGTAAATAGGAATGGAAAAAAAAAAAAGACTGGAGATACACATACACCAAAAAGTGGTTATCTCTAGGAGATTGATTGCTGATGATTGTGGTTTTATTCCTCTGTGCTTTTGAAAGAACATTTTGCAAATTTTCTGTGATATACATGTATTGTATAATCAGAAACAGAACCAATCCCACCAATAGTACATATTCATGTACCTATTATCACACTCTGAAGTAAAATCTTAAGATCAGGACCAAAGAGTACCTTTTGGAGTTTTTTTTTTGTTTTGTTTTTTCTTTTGGTCGCCTTGTTCACAGACCTCTGTGGCCCTGCTTTTATTATCTGGGAAGTTCATAGTTGTCTCTTACCCTTGTTTCCCATATCTGCAGTGTGGGGGAGTTTGTCCTCTTGTGGGTACAGTTCTAGCAGGTGCACTCTTGGGGGCTGAGGGTCCCTTTAAGGACCAAATAGTCACCAGTGTTTGTAACCTGGGCTTGTAGTTTGATTGGTAACACAATTCCCTCAAACAGTTAACTGTAGTCAGCGTCTGGTCTGCTGCTGATCACTTGACATGAAAGTAATCTCACCTGCAGACTCCATCTAGATACACTCCTTGTCTTGGTACTTGGCTCATTCCTCTTTCCCTCAATCGAATGGACCGAGATCATAGGAAACAACAAACAGGCTTGCATATAATTTTGTAATTTCCTTTCGTCTGGCTGAAGGTAATTGGCTGTGCTATGAAACAAGTTTTTTACTACAAATTCAAATAGGGAAAGAAGAGGGGAAACAAACTCATTGAAACAGTGCTGACCAAAGCGGAGAAAAATGTACATACCCCTCTGTGTAAAGCTGTGCATCCCATGATGTCAACAGCATCCACATTTGCTTCCTTTTCAAGTAATAATGACACAGCATCAATATGTCCATATGCCACTGCAAGCATTAGTGGGGTTCTAGGGAGAGAGATGAATAAGCATTTTAAAAGGAGACAACAAATACTTCAAGTGGGAGAATATCTCTCTTTTTATTCTTGACAATTGCTGCATATTTTCTGTGTCCTCAATTTGCTATATGCTACGTGGATAAAGGAATCAGTCTCTGTTCGAACAGCCATGTGGAGGGCATTGGTGGAAAGATTCCTAGGGGTGAGGCAGGGAAAGGCTCCTTTCTCAAAGTATTCATGCTAATCCCATCATTTTCAGAATTAGGCAGCATTTACCAAGCATCAGATGGGCAGTGAGTGCATGTAGAAGACCCTCTTGATTCTATGAGAGAAGCTCTTTCATAGTATTCTATGTTGGACGTCTGCTCAAGATTTCATTTAAACAAAGCATCATTGCCTTCAAGAAAAGCCTTGCAGGTGTAGCGGAAAGAACAGATGCTGGATCCTGAGGTGGCTTCTAGGTCTGACTGGGCCTTGGCCCATGCACCTGGGGCTCGTCAGTGCTTCTCTGCTCTGCATTTTCATTTGTAAGAGTGGGTAGGGAGTAGGCCAAGAAAAGAAGAAACTGACAAATAAATTCAAGGAAGGATAAAAATCTGAGAGAAATTTTTAGTAAAGGAGCGAATCTTTTGGGGTCTGTCTTTAGCCATTATTCATTAAAAAATGGGAATATAGATAGCTTCGGAAGAGGATAAAGATGGTGAGAAAGATATATGAAAAAATGTTCAATATCTCTAGCAATTAGAGAAATACAAATTAAAACTACACTGAGATTTCATCTCTCTAAAGTCAGAATGGCAATAATTAATAATACAAGTAACAATAAATTTTGGTGAGGATGGGGGGGAAAGGAACACTCATACGTTGCTGATGGGACTGGAAATTGGTGCAACCACTCTGGAAAGCAGTGCGGGGATTCCTCAGAAAACTAGGAATACAGCCACCATTTGACCCAGTTATCCTACTCCTCAGTATATATCCAATGTATTCAAAATTAGCATACTACAGTGACACAGCCACATCAATGTTTATAGCTGCTCAATTCACAACGGCTAAGCTATGGAACCAACCTAGGTGCCCTTCAACAGGTGAATGTGGTATACATACACAATGGAGTATTACTCAACATAAAGAAGAATGTTTTATGATATTTGCCAGTAAATGGATGGATCTGGAAACTATCATGCTAAGTGAAATAAGCCCATTCCAAAAATCCAAAGGTGGAATATTTTATCTGATATATGGATGCTAACACACAGTAAGGCCAGGGGTGAAGAACAAATGTTCAGTGGAGTAGACAAAGGGGAATGAAGGGAAGAGAGTGGGAATGGGAAAAGGAAAGACAATGGGATGAATCTGACAGAACTTTCCTATGTACACATGAGTACCCCACAGTGAATCTCACCAGCGTGTGTACATGCGTAAGAAATTAATTAAAAAAAATAACTCGGTAAATGGAAGAAAGATTGGCAGAGGGAAGGAAGCAGGGGGTAGGGAGAGGGAAGAGGAAGGAGAGATACTGGGGTCTGACTTAGAGCAAGATATATTCCATGCTTTTATAATTACGTCAAAATGGATTCTACTGTCATGCATAACTAAAAAGAATCAATTAAAAAAAGGTGGGGAGAAAGAGAGAACAAAGGAGGAAACACAGAAACAGTCAGATGAAGGTGATTTTTTTCCATGGAGATATGGCCTCCCCACATGCTTTTCCCTAATACACATTCCAGTGCAAAGCACCTCATTATTCTAGGGCCCTCGCCCGTGAATTTCATCTAGGTACATATCTCCCTAACCTAGAATTCAGCAGTCAGTCCTCTTAGCTTCTTAACAGATCAACCAATTACCTCTTGTGAGTGAAACATCAACCCGAGGTCAAGTGTGAGAACACTTACTGTCCTTTGGCATCTTTCACGTCAACCACTTCTGGGTTGTCTGCAATTTCTAATAATAGCCGCAAACACAGGGTGTGACCATTAATGACTGAAAAAGAAAACAATGGACATTGTTTTAACTACAGATCTCCCTCCAAAGTGAAACTTATTTGGATTTCAAATCAGTGACTTGCATTGCAACTGACAGATACCCCTGGGTCTCCAGTTCAGGATGGCTTAGGGGCACAGCCTGCCCTGGTGCTCATTTGTTTTCTTCTTTCTTCCTGTCAAGGCATCTGATTGCCACCTTCCTTGTCTGGTTCCTGTGTCCAGGGGTTTTTCTTGAACTTGACATTCTTTCTTAAGTCTGTCCGTGGATAGGACTGGGATCTCTCCCTGCTTGTCAGTGCCCCCTTTTGTTCCTCTAAGAGACTCACTCAGTTCTATACAATCCTGCTTCAGCTACCTGCTTCCAATCCTTTTTAAAAAGGAGAAAGGAGAAGGAGGAAAAGAG
Source organism: Sciurus vulgaris (assembly GCF_902686455.1). Classification (NCBI taxonomy): domain Eukaryota; kingdom Metazoa; phylum Chordata; class Mammalia; order Rodentia; family Sciuridae; genus Sciurus; species Sciurus vulgaris. Next base: position 149,933,410 of record NC_136463.1, read on the forward strand.
AGAGGAGGGAGACAGGGGAGCAGGAATAGAATAGGAGGAGGGGAGAAGAAGGAGCTGGGAGGAGGTGGGTGGAAGAAACGCCGGGAGAACAGTACAGGCCTGCCTCTTTGTCTGGGTCTCTTTGTATTCTGAGGCGGACATTCTAGCGATAGTTGTCATTGATCAGTGGCGGCCCAAAGTAAAACATCAAGCCAGAAAGGTGTATGTGATCCACGTGTTCACTACTCACTGGTGACTGGCATTCTCAGGAGGCATAGGAGTAGGCCCCTGTGGTGTCCCGATGTCCCTCAAACCACAACCTTTGTTCTCTGCCTTCCAGTGGCATGATGCAGGCTGCCCTCACGCTGCCTCCCTCCTCTCCTCACTCTCTCCTGCTGGACTGTGACTCAGATGCCTTCTAGGTCCCTTCCTAGGGCCGCTGGCCCTCAACCTGCCCGCTTCTCACCCAGCAGACAATGTAGCCGACAGGAATGTGGCTCCAACCCTGGCTCAGCCTTTACTGCTGGGCAGGAAGCTGGGCAGGAGGCGGAGTCTGAGCACCCGAGAAGTCACTTCTTTAGGAAGGTAGTGGTCCCTGGGGTTGCGGGGTTGCTGGGATGCAAGCCTCCCGGATGATGGTGCCCTGGACTGAGGGCTTTCCTCATCTGCTGAATGAAACCCCGAGAAGGCCGTACAATAGGCAGGACTCTTGGGGAATGAAGTGAGAAGACATATGTTTAAAACTGCAAACATGACCTACTCCCCTCTCTGGACAATAAGAACACCATAAAATACATTGAATTTCCCCTGTTATGGAGGTGGAGAGAGAATAGACACAGCTATGTCACACTGACAAAGGCTTTTCTCAGAGCTGCATTTTACAGTCCTTTTATTGCTTGCCAGTCTTGAGAGAATGCTAATTCAACATCGACACAGTTTTCAGGGACAATACATATTAGAATTAGCTCACATTTGTCGACACCACTCAAATGAACTGCACGAATAATGCCCACATTTTGTAGACCATTGCATTCAGCTCATTTTTGGCAATATTCCATTTATATATCTCTGGAGGAAATTTTGTGGATCAGAGTTAGAGGTAATATATTGTTGCTGCTGTTGTCTTTTTTTTTTTTTTTTTTTCTAAAAGTGTACTGAATCTGTTACCATTGTTGGAATATACAAGGAGTTTAATGTATGCCTAAAAGGAAATGATTACCAAAGGACTGAAAGCTGGGTTCCTGAAGATGGAGGAACAGTATACTTTGACTAGTTCCTGTTTCTATATCAATTTGTTATTTTTTAAATGTTCATAATCACACTAATTCCAAGGATATTTGAATTTTGGCTAAACATAACAAGAACAAAGTAATCTAAGTCCGTATCACTCATCCAGTGTATTGGACAGCAAAACAATTTCTACAGTTGTGCTTCTTCTCCCCGTCCCCCTTCTTTTTTGTACAGTAGCTTTCTAAACTTAGTAGTCCTCAGGAAAATTTAAGTGCCCCTTAGAGTGAAAGTGTAGCCAACTTAAATTCTCCTTAGCTTCCCACACACTGCACTTTCCCTTAACTGCCTTCGAACAAAAAGATATTAACATCTTTAGCTGTGCCCTGCCAGGTCCAGCTTTGTCTCTGATTAGCTCAGTCTCTCCCTGGCTGTGAGTGACAGCCATTTTTCATGCTACTCAAAGAACACAACTGTTCCTGCATCCATCTGTGCCAAAACCTCTAATATCCATCCTGGCTCCTCACAGTACTCCGAGGGTTGAAACAAGGAAATGGGCCTCTCGAGGAAGTTGAAAAAGGTTGGGTAAGGAGATCCTCAAGCCACAGGCTAAAGCTCCTGCACAGCAGACATTTTGTAGAGAACTGCGTCAAATGACAGCCTGTCTTTTTAATGAATGATGTGAAGGAAACCTGAAGGGAGCGAGTTTTCTTTACCACGAGGGGGCGCCCTTGGACCACACCTACATGAGGATTGTGCCTCACTGTTCACCTGCTTATACAAGGGCTACACTGTCTTCTACAATGAAAACAGGCCCTTTGTATTTGTAGGAAATTACCTGGTAAGTCGGTAGGATGCTTGCCTTAATAATGGGCAACTACTCTTAAAATGTGAGAACAAAAATTGAACATTATAATAATACCATGAATGCCTACAGGGCAAAAAGACTAAATGTGATGGGGAATAAGAATTTGTAATTCCACTACAACAGCCATCACTGACCTCATGGTTAAAGTTTTTTTTTTTTTTTTTTTTTTTTCCCCAGCAACAGTCCTTTCCAGATAGTTAGACAGTAATCAGGTGTTTTTTTTTTTTTTTTGTTTGTTTTTTTTTTGTTTTTTGTTTTTTCAGTCTGTATTCCATCTTTTCAGTGGCTTGGAATTTAAAGAATGGAGATGGAATACTTCTACAAGGTCTATCATTCCCAGAAAGTTTTCCCCAAAAACAAGAATCATGAAGTTAAAAATAATCAAGAAAAACCCAAAAACCTGTCTTTACTCATTCAGTACAACCACATTTCATTGTGTAAGGGTTACTTTTATTTATAAAATCATCTCTACTAACCTCATCAAAGGCTAATATCACTGACTTTTCCTGGGCCCAAAGGTATTTAGGCCTTAGCTGAGCCAGAGACTCTTCTACCTTATCTTTATATCTGCATATACAACTGTAAATATTGACAAAAATTTTCACAAGCATTGGAGGAAAATTCCAGAAAAAACAAACTACTTACTTTTTCATATATATACATGTACTTTTTAAGAGTCTCTATTTTACATCTGATGCATCAAGAATCAGAGCAAAAGCTAAGGAGCATCGTTTAGGTTGGTAGAATGATGTACTGATTGGCTCATAGTCTGATGTTTCCTTACACAAAATAGACCTGCAATATCATTAATGTCATGCTTTAAAATGCCTTGTAATTTTGATGTGGTTTGTTCCATATAACTTATTCTGAGGATCACATTTTATCTTGTCCTTTGTTCACAAAATTTTGTGGTAGCTTTTGATCAAAGGTTCAAAATAGTCTTTTGAGTTAAGAAAAAAACCAGATGCTCTTGATCAGAGAACACCAATCATCTCCAAAGGGATATCAGGTCAAAAACTTTATGGAAGTATGTAGGTATATATGCTGTTGAAAGAAAATCAGTATTTTAATACTGCCAACCTTTTATTCATACTATGAATGGGCCACAAAACTAGTATCATTAGACCCTTGACCAGACTTACCTGAGGCGTGAAGCGGCGTTCTTTTGGTTACATTGTCTTTCACAAAGATGGATGCGCCCTGATTGACAAGTGCTTCTACACATTCTGTGTGTCCCTTAAAGGCGGCCAGATCCAGAGCCGTGCGGCCTTTCTCATCCCTGATGTCCAGGTCCACCAGTGACTGCAGAAGGACCTCCAAGGCTTGATGGTGCCCATTATAGGCCTGTAAAGAAGAAGGCAGGGACTCGCAAGCTCACGCACCTCACATCCCACATCATCCATACAAGGGGCTGAGTTTCTAAGGCCACTCCAAAGAGTTTGGGTTTTCTGGCAAATCAAAGCATTAGACTGAAAAACTATAATTTACGAAACTTACAGTTACATATGAATTTCTTCATGTTCTTTCTCTTTGGTGAAATAATTTGCTCCTAAGGCACAAGGTGCATTAGTGTATTTCTTTTACCTGCCAGTCTAATTATCTAATATACAATGAATAATTTCATGAATTATTTTCTTTGACCGATCAGTCCTAAACATATCAACTGACAAAATGAGGAAAAGTTTCAGGAGTCTTTTCTGTTATTAAAGTTGGAGAAAAAAATAACCGAAAACATTCCAGAGTTTGGAATTCCACAGAGGTAGGTAGACCTTTCCTTACAGTCCAACACTTGACTAAATCTAACCATGTGATCTTCGGCAAGTTTTTTAATTGTACTTAGAGTTTATTTCCTCATTTATCAAATGAAAGCAATAAAAGCTGCTTCCTGGAGTTGCTGTGAAGATGAAAAGAGAAAAATTGCACAGGCCTTACATAATGTCTTATATGTAGTCGATGCTTCTTCTCCTCTCCTTTATTTCTTCCACTGATTATAATTAAACCATAGAAACAATTAAGGAAATATATAACATGTACCAGTGCCAAGGTCAGATCTATTATGAGGTCCGACGATATGTCAAGATTTAAGAGACTTTATACTACCAAAAAGCAAAACTAAAGGTTTGAAGGATAATTTTGGCTCAATCTATAAGGTAAAAAATGTATATACTATCCCACCCCCACTCCCAACAGGCAAGAGACATTGAAAATAAAAGAGAGATGGGCTTAAGATTATCTGGGGGAAAAGGATCAGAGAGGGAAGTAAAAAAAGAAACCGAGAGGAAAAACATGTCCCCAATATCTAGCAGTCAGTCCCCCCTTTTGTTACCTGCACATTTTATTTTTCACTGTAGCTGTTACTGAAAGCACAATTTATTTGAAAAAAGGCTTAGCACAAAGGATTAATCTCTGTAATGTAAAAAGAACTCTTAGAAACCATTTTAAAAACTAGGAAAATGTGCAAAGGGCATGAAGAGGCAGATCACAGAAAAAGAAATGTGAAAGGCCAACAGACATATGAAAAGCTATGTAAATTTTTAAAGTACTATTTTCAACTGCCACATTGGCAATGATTAAAAAGTTTGGTCATGTTCAATATTAGTTGAGACTGTGAAAAAAGCAATCTTATACTCTGTTGGTGGGAGTATAGACTGGTATGACATTTGTGAAGGGTGATTTGACAGTTTCTATAAAAAATTTTAAAAGAAACTAAGTTGCAGCAGCATATATAGCATGACCTCATTTATATAAAAAGCAAATATATGCATTATATACATATCTATATTTATAGGTAGTTCTATATTCATAGAAAAATTTCAGAAGCATTTAAAAGAAGTTATTAACCGTGGTTACCTCTAGAACTGGGAGGTAATGAGCCTTCACCTTATCTTTTAAAAAATGGCTTAGAAGTATTTTTTTTCCTGTGTGTATGTTAACAACCCTAACAAAAATGAGATATACAAGAATCCATAGGAATTAAGACTACATTTAAAAAAGACTATATTTTTGTTCATGATTAGTGTTATTTTTATACATTATACATACATTATGTATGACATGCAATGTAATAACTCATAAGCTGATGAATCCCAAATTTATATCCCAGTCCCAACATCTCCCTTTACTTCTAGCTTGTATATCCCACCGTCTCTTGGTATTTCCACTTAAATGTCTAATAGGCACCTCAAACTCAATTCTTAATTTTCCTCTCCAAACTTACCCCATCAGCAACCTTCCCCATCTCAGTAAATGGCAACTTTATCCTTATTGTTGCACAAGTCTCAAAGCTTAGAGTTATTTTTGTCTTCCCTGTTCTTAAGTACAGGCCCGACATAGCCCTGAACAAGGTTCTGGGACAAGAGTACAAGTGGGCACTGAGGAATAGCTCTCTCCCACCTTACATGCCCTGGGGTGGGGACGCATCTGCTCAGAGAAAGGCACATCTTTACCTACTCATGCATGTGCAGGTATCTGCAGGAAAATGACTACCCCTATACCTGCTCTTTTTTTGTTTTAATTGTAATTATTAATACATTAATTGTACAAATCAATGGGTTTCAGCATCATTTTCACACCTACAGATATCATTCTTCAATCACGCCCACCTTCTCTTGTCTCTCTCCCCTCTTCTAAGAAGAAAGAACAATGCTGGAGCTATCACGATACCTGATTCATACCTCTGCTCTACTTCACACGAAGGTGTGTTTGCCTCGTAGCAGCCCTCCATGCCATTTCCCAGGTGCCACTGTCTCTACTCTTTCTTTACAATGTGTTGAGACTCTACCCACTTCCTACTAACACCCTCCTGGATAATGTATCAAGTTTTGCCATAATCCTGGCAAAAGCTTCCTTTCCATCCTGTTTCCCCAACAATTTACTATTTTTTTTTTTATTGTAAACAAATGGGATACATGTTGTTTCTCTGTTTGTACATGGCGGAAAGGCATACCATTTGTGTAATCATAAATTTACATAGAGTAATGTTGTTTGATTCATTCTGTTATTTTTTCCCTTCCCCCCACCCCTCCCACCCCTCTTTACCCTCTATACAGTCCTTCCTTCCTCCATACTTGCCCCCCTCCCTAACCCTAACTCTAACCCTAACACTAACCCTTCCCTCCCCCCCATTATGTGTCATCCTCCACTTATTAGCGATATCATTCGTCCTTTGGCTTTTTGAGATTGGCTTATCTCACTTACCATGATATTCTCCAATTTCATCCATTTGCCTGCAAATGCCATAATTTTATCATTCTTTATGGCTGAGTAATATTCCATTGTATATATATACCACAGTTTCTTTATCCATTCATCAATTGAAGGGCATCTAGGTTGGTTCCACAGTCTGGCTATTGTGAATTGAGCAGCTATGAATATTGATGTGGCTGTATCTCTGTAGTATGCTGATTTTAAGTCCTTTGGGTATAGGCCAAGGAGTGGGATAGCTGGGTCAAATGGAGGGTCCATTCCAAGTTTTCTAAGGAATGTCCACACTGCTTTCCAGAGTGGCTGCACTAATTTGCAGCCCCACCAGCAATGTATGAGTGTACCTTTCTCCCCACATCCTCGCCAACACCTGTTGTTGCTCGTATTCTTGATAATCGCCATTCTAATTGGGGTGAGATGGAATCTTAGGGTGGTTTTGATTTGCATTTCTCTTATTACTAGAGATGTTGAGCATTTTTCCATATGTTTGTTGATTGCTTGTAGATCTTCTTCTGTGAAGTGTCTATTCATTTCCTTAGCCCATTTGTTGACTGGATTATTTGAATTCTTGGAGTAGAGTTTTTTGAGTTCTTTATAGATTCTGGAGATTAGTGCTCTATCTGAAGTATGATTGGCAAAGATATTCTCCCACTCTGTAGGCTCTTTCTTCACATTGCTGATAGTTTCCTTTGCTGAGAGAAAGCTTTTTAGTTTGAATCTATCCCAGTGGTTGATTCTAGCTTTTATTTCTTGTGCTATGGGAGTCCTGTTAAGGAAGTCTGATCCTAGACCAACAAGGTGAAGATTTGGACCTACTTTTTCTTCTATAATCTGCAGGGTCTCTGGTCTGATTCCGAGGTCTTTAATCCATTTTGAGTTTAGTTTCGTGCATGGTGAGAGATATGAGTTTAGTTTCATTCTGTTGCATATGGATTTCCAATTCTCCCAGCACCATTTGTTGAAGAGGCTATCTTTTCTCCATTGCATATTTTTGGCACCTTTGTCTAGTATTAGAAAGTTGTATTTATTTGGGTTTGTGTCCGTGTCCTCTATTCTGTACCATTGATCTACCTGTCTATTTTGGTACCAATACCATGCCGTTTTTGTTACTATTGCTTTGTAGTAGAGTTGAAGATCTGGTATTGCAATACCCCCTGTTTCACTCTTCCTGCTAAGGATTGCTTTAGCTATTCTGGGTTTCTTATTCTTCCAGATGAATTTCATAATTGCTTGCTCTATTTCTGTAAGGTACACAATTGGGATTTTAATTGGAATTGCATTGAATTTGTATAGCACTTTAGGTAGTATGGCCATTTTGACAATATTAATTCTTCCTATCCAAGAACATGGACGATCTTTCCATCTTCTAAGGTGTTCTTTAATTTCTTTCTTTAGTGTTGTATAGTTTTCATTGTAGAGGTCTTTCACCTCTTTTGTGAGATTGATTCCCAAGTATTTTATTTTTTTCGAGGCTATTTTGAATGGGGTAGTTTTCCTAATTTCTCTTTCTGAAGATTCATCACTTATGTATAAAAATGCGTTGGATTTATGGGCATTGATCTTGTAACCTGCTACTTTACTGAATTCACTTATGAGTTCTAAGAGTTTTCTGGTGGAATTTCCAGGTTCCTCTAAATATATAATCATGTCATCAGCGAACAGGGATAGTTTGAGTTCTTCTTTTCCAATTCGTATCCCTTTAATTTCTTTGGTTTGTCTAATTGCTCTGGCCAGAGTCTCAAGAACGATGTTGAATAGAAGTGGTGAAAGAGGGCATCCCTGCCTTGTTCCGGTTTTTAGGGGGAATGCTTTCAGTTTTTCACCATTTAGAATGATATTAGCCATGGGCTTAGCATAAATGGCCTTTACAATGTTAAGGAATGTTCCCACTATCCCTATTTTTTCTAGTGTTTTGAGCATGAAGGGGTGCTGTATTTTATCAAATGCTTTTTCTGCATCTATTGAAATAATCATGTGATTCTTGACTTTAAGTCTATTAATATGGTGAATTACATTTATTGATTTCCTGATGTTGAACCAACCTTGCATCCCTGGGATGAAACCCACTTGATCATGGTGCACTATCTTTTTAATATGTTTTTGTATGCGATTTGCTAAAATTTTGTTGGGAATTTTTGCGTCGATGTTCATTAAGGATATTGGTCTGAAATTTTCTTTCCTTGATGAGTCTCTGTCTGGTTTAGGTATCAGTGTGATATTGGCTTCATAGAATGAGTTTGGGAGGATTCCCTCCTCTTCTATTTTGTGGAATACTTTGAGAAGTATTGGAATGAGCTCTTCTTTAAAGGTTTTGTAGAACTCGGCTGAGAACCCATCTGGTCCTGGACTTTTCTTTGTTGGTAGGCTTTTGATGACTTCTTCTATTTCAGCACTTGAAATTGGTCTATTTAAATTGTTTATGTCCTCCTTGTTCAGTTTAGGCAATTCATATGTCTCTAGAAACCTGTTGATGTCTTCGAGCTTTTCTATTTTGTTGGAGTATAGATTTTCAAAATAGCTTCTAATTATGTTTTGTATTTCAATCCTGCCTGTTGTGATATTTCCTTGTTCATTCCGAATTTTAGTGATTTGGGTTTTCTCTCGTCTTCTCTTTGTTAGTGTGGCTAAGGGTTTATCAATTTTGTTTATTTTTTCGAAGAACCAACTATTTGTCAATTTTTTGTATTGTTTCTTTTGTTTCAATTTCATTGATTTCAGCTCTGAGTTTAACTATTTCCTGTCTTCTACTACTTTTGGTGCTCTTCTGTTCTTCTTTTTCTAGGGCTTTGAGCTGTAGTGTTAGGTCGTTTATTTGTTGAGTTTTACTTCTTTTATTAAATGCGCTCCATGAAATAAATTTCCCTCTAAGTACTGCTTTCATAGCGTCCCAGAGATTTTGATATGATGTTTCTTTGTTCTCATTTACCTCTAAGAATTTTTTAATTTCCTTCCTAATATCTTCTGTTATCCATTCATCATATAATAGCATATTGTTTAATCTCCAGATGTTGGAATAGTTTCTGTGTTTTACTCTTTCATTTATTTCTAACTTCAATCCATTATGATCTGATAGAATACATGCTAGTGTCTCTATCTTCTTGTATTTGCTAACATTAACTTTGTGGCATAATATATGGTCTATTTTAGAGAAGGATCCATGTGCTGCTGAGAAGAAAGTGTATTCGCTCTTGGTTGGATGGTATATTCTATAAATGTCCGTTAAGTCTAAATTATTGATTGTGTTATTGAGATCCATGGTTTCTTTGTTCAATTTTTGTCTGGAAGATCTGTCCAGTGGTGAGAGAGGCGTGTTAAAATCACGTAGTATTATTGTGTTGTGGTCTATTTGGTTTCTGAAATTGAGAAGGATTTGTCTGACATACATAGATGAGCCACTGTTTGGGGCATAGATGTTTATGATTGTTATATCTTACTGATTTATGCTTCCCTTAAGCAGTATGAAATGACCTTCTTTATCCCTTCTGACTAACTTTGGCTTGAAGTCCACATTATCGGAAATGAGGATGGATACTCCAGCTTTTTTGCTGAGTCCATGCGCATGATATGTTTTTCCCCATCCTTTCACCTTTAGTCTATGGGTATCTTTTTCTATGAGGTGAGTCTCTTGCAGGCAATATATTGTTGGATCTTTCTTTTTAATCCAGTCTGCCAGTCTATGTCTTTTGATTGATGAATTCAGGCCATTAACATTCAGGGTTATTATAGAGAAATGATTTGGTTTCCCGGTCATTTGGTTCATTTTTAAAATTTTGTTTATTTATTTGTTTGACACAACTTGTTTCCTCCTTTATTTGACAATTCCTTTAGGATAATTCCTCCCTTTGCTGATTTGCTTCTTTGTTTTTCATCTCTTCCTCATGGAATATTTTGCTGAGAATGTTCTGTAATGCTGGCTTTCTTTTTGTAAATTCTTTTAGCTTTTGTTTATCATGGAAGGATTTTATTTCATCGTCAAATTTGAAGGTAAGTTTTGCTGGGTATAAGATTCTTCGTTGGCATCCATTTTCTTTCAGGGCTTGAAAAATGTTGTTCCAGGCCCTTCTAGCTTTTAGGGTCTGGATTGAAAACTCTGCTGATATGCGTATTGGTTTCCCCCTGAATGTAATTTGGTTCTTTTCTCTCACAGCCTTTAAAATTCTGTCTTTATTTTGTATGTTAGGTATTTTCATTATAATGTGCCTTGGTGTGGGTCTGTTGTAATTTTGTGTATTTGGAGTCCTATAAGCCTCTTGAACTTGATTTTCCATTTCATTCTTCAGATTTGGGAAATTTTCTGATATTATTTCATTGAATAAATTGTTCATTCCTTTGGCTTGTTTCTCTAGGCCTTCCTCAATCCCAATAATTCTTAAATTTGGCTTTTTCATGATATCCCATAGTTCTTGTAGATTCTGTTCATGATTTCTTACCATCTTCTCTGTTTGTTCAACTTTGTTTTCAAGGTTAAATATTTTGTCTTCAGTGTCTGAGGTTCTGTCTTCCAGGTGTTCTATCCTATTGGATATGCTTTCTATGGAGTTCTTAATTTGGTTTATTGTTTCCTTCATTTCAAGGATTTCTGTTTGATTTTTTTTCAATATCTCTAACTCTTTATTGAAATGCTCTTTTGCTTCCTGTATTTGCTCTTTTAACTGTCGATTGGTGCGATCGTTCAATGCTTGCATTTGCTCTTTCATCTCATCGTTTGCTTCTCTGATCATTTTAATTATGTACATTCAGAACTCCTTTTCTGTCATTTCTTCTGCCATGCTGTCATTGGGTTTTATTGACGTAACATCTAGATTTGTTTGCAGCATTTTCTTTCCTTGTTTTCTCATATTGTTCAGGTATCAGTGGACCGCTGAGATATTGCAGATTTCCTCTATTGACTTACAATGTCCCTGAAGATTTGTATATATATCCCCCCTTAGCCTTCAGTAGGCTGAAGTCTTGGAGGAAGTTGATAATGCGGTGCTCCACAAGGAAGCTGCCTCTCTAGGAGTGGTGGCCTTCAGGTGGGGTATAATCCCTGCTAGTGGGCAGAGGTGCCTCCACTTGTTAACCAATGGTCATCCAAAGGGGACCTAGGCTGCGGGCTGAGGCAAGGCCTGTTTGGGCCTGAGTCTCTGGTTTTATCGTCCTTGTGGGGAAACCTCACCCGGCAGGGAAGACTCACCCGGTGGGGAGGTCTCGCTGGTCAGTACCCTCCTAGAGGTTCCCCTCAATTTACAGCTACCGCCTGGGCTGGGCTGCCTTCCTCTGCAAAGTTCCCAGGGGCCCGGCCCTACCTCCTGGGCCTGGGAGCCTCACCCTTCGCAGATGAATCTCCTTAGGCTGCCCCTCCTCAGAGAATCTGCCCTGCAGGCCTGGAACCTTCGCTCCGCCCTAAGCCTGTCTCTGTGCGGCTCTTCCACCCAGAAGCCTCCTAGATCCTGGGACCCTGCTCTGCACCTAATCGCCTGGCCATGCGGCCCCTCCTCTGAGCAGCCACCTGGGGCCCGTACAATCGCTCTGAGTCCCAGAGACCCGCCACAGGCCTCTTCCTCCAGACAGCCGCCCAGTATTCTGGTGCGGTCACTAGGAGTCCAAGAAACTCACTTCGTGCCTCCTCCTCCCACCAACCACCCATAGCCCTGGGCAATCAATCACTCCGAGTCGAAGTGACCCTCCCCGTTCCTCCTCCTTCTCCAGATAACCCCCCGGGTGTTCAGGAGCAGTCGCTCTGAGTGGCTCTGAATCCACGTGACCTGCTGCACGGGTCCTCTGGGCAACCTCCCGGAGCTCTGGTGCGGCCACTCAAGACCAAGCGACCCACCACGCTTCTCCTCCAGGCAGCCCCCTTGTGATCAGGCGCTGTCACTTTAAGTCCAAACAACTCACCACTCGCCTTCTCCTCTGAGCAGCCGCCTGGAGCGCTAATGCAGTCACTGCGAGTCCACACGACCTGCCGCGCTCCTCCTCCTCCTCCTACTCCTCCGGGCAGGCCCCGGGGTTCAGAAGTGGTCTGAGTCCAAACAGTTCGCCACGCAGCCCCTTCTCTGGCAACCGCCTGTAGCTCTGGTGTAGTCACCCGAATCCAAGCGGCCGCGCTCCTCTTCCTCCTCCTCGTCCTCAGGGCAGGCCCCGGGGTTCAGAAGCGTCGTTCTGAGTCCAAACAGCTCACCGTGCGGCTTCTCCTCTGGCAACCGCCTGTAGCTCTGGTGCAGTCACTCCGAATCCAAGTGGCCACGCTCCTCCTCCTCCTCAGGGCAGGCCCCGGTGTCCTGAGTCCACACAGCTCTCCTCGCCACTCCTCCCCTGGGCAGCCGCCGGAGCCCCAGTGGTGGCTCCGAGTCCCAGCGCTGCGCCCAGCGGCCTCCTTTACGGCGCTCCCAGTGGTCCGAGTTCACTGCTCCAGCTGGGGGAGGGGCGTCTCGCCGGCAGCTCTACTTCACAAAGTTTCCTGCGTTCCGGGACCACCGTCCCATCTGGGACGCCTTCCCAATGGGTGAGAGTCACCTGGCTGCTTTGAGTTGGTCCCAAGTGTCTCAATATCTCCTCTTTTGAATCCTGAGTCCTGGAGCAACATGAAATGCAGCCACCCTCTAGGCCGCCATCTTGAAACCCCCAACAATTTACTATTGATACAGCCACCAGATTACATCTTCCCAAACCCAAGTTGGATCATATCACTCCTTGCTTAAAACGAACCTATAGCTTCTTCCCTCATTGGTAATGAAAAACTACCATGACCAGTCAGGCCATCAGGATTCAGCTACCTTACCCTCTTTTGCACATCCCTTTGCTCACACTTGCCCCCTCTGAGTTAAATACATGCATTTCCTCCTCCGAGTCATTGCATCTTTGTTTCCTCTGTCTGGAAAGCTTTTCCAGAGAGCCACAAAGCTCTCCTGCTTCTTCTGTTTGAATACTACCTTATCAGAGAGACTTCCCAGAGAGGCTTCCTAGAGCAATAAAATAGCCCTCCACTCTCCACCCCACTTGGCCTGCTTTATTTTGTCTTTGTAGCATGTCTTACCATCTGATACCTGTTGTGTGTCTATGATTTGTTTGTGTGTGATTGATGGGACTTTATATGGGCTCTTCACTGTTGTATCCTACAATCATACTTGGCACGCAGTAGGCACTGAACAATTTATTTGATGAATAAATGAAGACTTACCATTTATTCATTTTAGTGGTGGAAATACATTCTTGAAATAGCAAAGATTTATTGAGGGATTTTTATGTGCTGGGCACTATGATGAGTGCTCTAGCATCTCATTTAATCTTTGCAAACAACCTTTTCCATAGATGTAAAGAACAGAATAAGCAGTGTTAAGGCACTCATTTGTGACCACTTAGTTAGTGACAAAGTCAGGCTCTGAACCAGGATCTGTGACCTAAAACCATGCTTGAAGCATATACTTTTCTTCAGTAATTCCGTTTAGTTGACTTTCAGGTTAAATACTTTTGTGTTTACATGTAATGGAACAGGACTGAATAATACTGAATCAAAATCCAAATCTCCACTATAGAAGGCTCAACATAGAGATAAAGTGATTTGAACAGAACTATGGAATAAGAAGGTACACCTTTGGGACAAATTTCTGAACTCTTTCTGCTCTTTTACTGCACGCACAGCCTCTCTTGAAATAGGAAAAAAAATTCTCATGTATCTAACTTTCTGATCTATACTTTCTGTGCAAACCACAATTGCATGGGACAGTGAGCTTTCATTCCAACCTGAATTCTGAAGCAACAGTTAACTTATACTGACTGTTTGCTGTGCATCAGACAGCATGCACTGGATATGTATTGCCTCATTTAATTCTCACAACCGTCAGGGTTTAGATACTCTTGTTGTCCTCATTTTATCAGTGAGGACACAGCTTTGCATGGAGAACCTGGGTTTCAAAGGTGGAGACTTAACCTGCAGGCTTTTCAAGAGTGAATATGAAAAGGATGCTATCTGGCTCCAAAGCATATGTCTCTTTAACTTTTTATTGTAGGAAATTTCAAACATCCAAAAAAAAAAAAAAAAAAAAATTTTTTTTTTTTTTAGAAGATAACAAATTCCCACATACCCTTCAACTAGTTTCAGTCATTATCAAATCAGGGCATAGGTGATTTTAAGCCAATGCGGGTGCATCTAATCTCATGTAAAGAGCTGTAGTAACAGAGGCATCTCCATCAGGGTGTTAGTCTCGTGTTTCACTCTGAGCTTCAATCTGTTGCTTATTTGAAAAATGACTTTGCAAAACACTTCCTTCCATTTTCCACCGTAATGGTAGCCACTGATTCAACTTATGTAGAAATTATGACTCCACATCAAAGAAAACAAGCCCATGTAGATAACAGCAGGGTCTAGATGCTATTTGCAGGGTCTAGATGGCTCCTTCAGTGTTATGAAGAGTAAACGTTTTAATTTCTGTTAATTTGACTTGGCCTAGGAAAATGGAATTGGCAGCTTATAATACATGCATATATCCAAAGCACAATGGCTCACATGCTTAGGTTTAATAAGAGAAGAAACCCAGGGCAAAGGAGAAAGATGCAGGAGGGAAGTTGGTGGGAGGGAGTCAGCACTGTCCAGAACAACAGAGTCATAACACAGGGCGCTTAAGTGAGGCGCTGACTGAAGGACTTCCCCCTGCCAAGGATCCCTGCACTTTCCCCATTAATCCTCATAACAAAAACTAAATGCCTCAATTTGTGTTAAAGAAGCTTAATATTAAAATAAAATGAAGCATATGCCTGTCATCCCAGCCAGTCAGGAGGTTGAGGCAGGAGGATCCTAAGTTTGAGGTCAGACAGCACAACTTAGGGAGACTTTGCTTCAAAATAAAAAATCAAAAGGGCTGGGGATGTAGATTATTTTTTTTTAAAGTGAATCTGTTAAGTAGGAAAGTTTTAGAATTTCAGTTCATACTTTCTTCTATATCAGGAACTTGAAAATGCTCTTAAAGACAGAATGACCAAAAGGTCAGGTTGATCTATAGGATTTTTCATGCTTCTTCCTTTAGTCTACCTTGCAGCACTTGAATTTCACTATGCATAAAACTTCATTGGAGGTATCAGTCAGGCTTTTAAATTATTTTAAGAAATATTTCTTTTTAAAAAATACCTCATTAGGTTAACTTAAATTTCTTAAACATGATTAATTTCTCCAAACCTTTTTAGATAGGAACTAAGGGCAACAAGGGTAAAGAATTGGGATCTCAACAGAATTCATGAAAACAATGGGTCCATCTGGAAATCTCAACAGCTGGAGTCTTTCATTTGCATAACCTTGTTTCTTAATTTTTTCGAGTGGATGAAATGTTTATGAAATTTGCTGGGCTGATAACCCTGGAGACCTGAAACCTTCAGACAGGAAATAATGACTCAAGGCAGATCAGGTCTCTTGTAGCAGTTAAGCTTTGAGGGTGTCTGGGGGCATCTGGTTCCATTTCTAGAGTGCTTCCACTAAAGAAATTATGTGCCTTGGGTTTTATCAGGTTAATTGCTACAGAGACCCTTAGAGAGGATGGGTATACTTATGAGATTCTTAAAGCAAATAATTAAAAAAAAAAAAGTGTTAGCCTTTAGAGGGAAAGAACAAAATACTTTTTGAACTAAACCATTGCGATCATCTTGGTTCAAGTCATCATTGTTATCTCCTTCCTGGTTGTCCTGCTTCAGCTTTTAAGCCCTTATAATTTAGCACAGAAGTTAAGCGATCCTTTTAAAACAAAAGACATATCATGTCATTTGCCTCTTCAAAACTGTCCAAAAGGTTTCCTATTTTGCTCAGAGTAAAAATCAAAGTTCTCAGAATGGACTAAGAGGCCTTTGGGATCTATGGCAGCCCTCCCCCCACTCCACACTCTCCACAGTATGTCCTCCCTACCACCTCCCTTACCACCCTGCTTCAGCCATGGGGGTCTCTTTGCTGTTCTATGGACATGCCAAGCATGCTTTCACCCCAGGACTTTGCACTTGTGCCCAGAGGCACCTTCTGTCAGACAAGGACATGAGTAACTCTTTAAGTCTCTGTTCAAATGTGAGAGTCTATGCTATGTAAAATAGCACCCTGTGTACCACCTCAATACACTCTATCTTATGGATCATATTCATTGTCTCTTGCCACTCCTTGCCATCTGTCATGGTATATATATTATTTGCCTAATGTCTCATCTAGCTGGGAAACTCTATAAGAACAGAGACTGAGGTTTCTTTATTGCAATACTTCCAGCTTCTAGAAGAGTGCTTAGCACTATTCACAGTCAGTGTATGTCCAATGAAAGAATGATACCAATGTTAATGTTAATGGTAATGAGGCCGAAGTCAGCTCATCTAATCACTTTATAAGCATCAACTCATGCCATCCCCACAATGACCCTTGATGAGATATGCTATTCTTCTCATAGTTTGGGTGGGAAAACTGAGACACAAAAGATTAGGTATTTGGCCCAGATAACACAGCTAACAATTAAACAAATTAACAAATTGGAAAGTACCTTAAAATCCTCAACTAATTCACTGCCTTTCATTTATAGGTAGGAAAACAATGTCCAGATGAGTTAGCTGGGACCTCCTCTCTGTATCCTTCCTTGACCCCTTCCAGTTGCAGAACTACTGAAACCAAATCTTTCCAATGATATCGCTACCCTGTCTTTATATGACTGGAGACCCATGTAGCTCAGCAGGGCACTGGCATACAGTAAGCACTTCACAAATAATTTTTGAAAAAAATGAATGAGAGATGATAGAATTTTTAGAAGCAAAGAAATTCTCTGCTCTGATTAATAAATAGGCTTAGCAGTGCAATTGACTCTACTTTCAAAGGGCATGAGAATTCTGTCTGAGAAAACTCTTCACACAGGTCTCTCTGAAGGCAGCTAGGATTATTTTGTGAATACTTACCCTTGGGGAAGCTTCCCCAGGCACAGCAGATGGCTAGGCAAGTATTCTAAAGTTTTAGCAATCTTTAGAGCAACCTGTGTGAAGAGCCAACTGGTATGAAGCTTTTCACATATAAATCACCCACTGTCTACTCATTTCTCCACTTGAAGTTTACCTCCAGGTACAGAGAGATGACTAATGTCACTGCACTCAAGATGAGTGTGTGCACACACATGTGCATATGCTGGTGTGTGTAGTGGTTGTGTTGGTGGGTGTGGCAAAGGACTGTGACTGGGGCATCAGCAGGTGTACTGTTGAGTACCTCGGAGACAGGCAGGAAGGGACGACTCCAGGCACCGTGATCAGTTCTGGCTACTCCCAATCCTTACGCCATCGATGGCTTTGTGTACTCTCACTCTGTATGAATGCCTAAGTGGGCCTATTAATAAAAACATTTCTCTCTCCTAACTCTCCATCTCAATTATTTTTATCAGAACAACACTGAAGAAGTGCTTAGATATGCATGATACAAATGAAATACCATAACAACAGTTAAACTTTGACACACCCCCTTCCCATTTTTCCCAGAGTTCTGCCTCTTCTTTACTAAGCAAAGAAACATGCAGACATTGCCTCTGTGGCCATGAACGGAGTGCTTGCATTTCAGCAGCACTCTGGGTAGGTGAGCAGGCTGTGGCTGAGTGTGGCCTCTAGACAGCTGGACTCTCAGTACAGCCACAGATCACCAATGGTCAGCTGGACGCGATCCAAGGTAGAACAGCAGAAGTGCTTCCCACTGTGGTCCCCCACAAAGAGTCTAGGCTTCCCTACTCTGAGCTGCTGCATTTCTCTTCGATTACTGGGATGTGGAGAAGAAGATTTACTGGTGATAAGACAGCTCTTCCTCTCTGTCCCAGATCTCACCCAGTACAAGAACTGGAGTCTAAGACTTCCTGTAAGACCTTGATGTCAAGTCCAATTAGAAATCAGTTGCATTTCTATACCTGCTCATTTCTCTCACAAGTTAGTGCTTAAAAACCCTGATAGGTTTTAATTGTGGTATGTGAAAAAATGGTATTTCATTATCTGTAGGCTTAAAATTTGCATATTATAATCAAATCTCTTAAACAGAAATGTTTTCTTTGAATTTTCAAGATGGTTAAATGTTATAAAGGGAATTTGTTAAGCACACTGTTGTAAAGACTTTATGTACATTTTCTCTTTTCATTTGTTCTTATTTTACAGATGGGGAGACTGAGGTTTAGCACAGGGTAGGTAATGTGCTTAAGGTTACCAACTGGTAAAGCTGGGACTGCAAGGTGAGGTAGTCTTTCTCTCTGCAGGCTGGACCTTTAACAATGTCTTACTTCATATCACTAGTCACTCATTTACTATGCTTACATTTCAGGAGCAGCCTAGTTTTAGGAATGCTTGGATTCTTTTTCTAACAGGTAGGCTTGCCCACAGCCTCTCACTTACAGCTAAATGGAGTGGACTCTTGGTAGCACCGGAATCTGATTCTTCAAAACCACTGTTGGTTCTTTCCAAAAGCTGTGGAGATGAAAAAGAAAGCAACAGTATTAAATTCAATTTTGTAAGAGAAATAGTATTTTCCAGATACTAAGTGAAAAAGGAGACTTCAGAAATTTAAGAAACTATGCAGCTTATCAGCACTGTAAGAAAGCAAATATAGCTTATCTAAAACAAATATGCTTACAAGAATATTTAAACTTCTAGGTCTCTTAGCATTTGCTATTAAAAAAAGCCTTCATATTTGAAAAGATGCTTAGCTTCACCCATCCAGAAAAATAGTGCATTTTAAATCCATCTTTGCCTAGTGAATTGGTAACTATGAAGAAATGATAATGCCCAATTATGAAAACACACACTTACTAGAGACAGTGTTCAAAAAGAGAAGCAAGGCTCCTGTGCTCACAAAGGTTATACTTAAGAAAAAGAAAGTACAGGCAGACAGATAGACAAATATATGAGTAGGAAAATATTTAGAAGTGATGTGTGGGGGTGATCCAAGATGGTGGACTAGAGGGTGACTGCATCTCCAGTCACTCCAGAACCAGGATTCAAGAAGGGAAGGTATTGAGAGACTCAGATATTGAAAACAAAATATTTGATCTTGAAAACAAAGTTGACCAAACAGAAAAGATGGTAAGAAATCATGAACAGAATCTACAAGAATTATGGGATATCATGAAAAGGCCAAATTTAAGAATTATTGGGATTGAGGAAGGCTTAGAGAAACAAACCAAAGGAATGAACAAGCTATTCAATGAAATAATATCAGAAAATTTCCCAGCTTTGAAGAATGAAATGGAAAACCAAGTACGAGAGGCTTATAGGACTCCAAATATACAAAATTACAGCAGACCCACACCAAGGCACATTATTATGAAAATACCTAACATACAAAATAAAGACAGAATTTTAAAGGCTGCGAGAGAAAAGAATCAAATTACATTCAGGGGGAAACCAATACGCATATCAGCAGATTTTTCAATCCAGACCCAAAAAGCTAGAAGGGCCTGGAACAACATTTACCAAGCCCTGAAAGAAAACGAATGCCAACCAAGAATCTTATACCCAGCAAAACTTACTTTCAGATTTGACAACGAAATAAGATCCTTCCATGATAAACAAAAACTAAAGGAATTTACAAAAAGAAAGCCGGGCATTACAAAACATTCTCAGCAAAATATTCCATGAGGAAGAGATGAAAAACAATGATGCAAATCAGCAACGGGAGGAACTCGCCTAAAGGAATAGCCAAATAAAGGAGAAACCAAATCATGTCAAAAACAAAAATGAGTCAAATGACTGGGAATACAAATCATATCACAATAATAACCCTGAATGTTAATGGCCTGAACTCATCAATCAAAAGACATAGACTGGCAGATTGGATTAAAAGAAAAATCCAACAATATGCTGCCTGCAAGAGACTCATCTCATAGAAAGAGATACCCACAGACTAAAGGTGAAAGGATGGGAAAAAACATACCATGCACACGGACACAGCAAAAAAGTTGGAGTATCCATCCTCATTTCAGATAATGTGGACTTCAAGTCAAAACTAGTCAGAAGGGATAAAGAAGGACATTACATACTGCTTAAGGGAAGCATAAATCAGCAAGACATAACAATCATAAATATCTATGGCCTGAACATCGGATCATCCATGTACATCAAACAAATCCTTCTCAATTCCAGAAATCAAATAGACCACAACACAATAATACTAGGTGATTTTAACATACCTCTCTCACCGCTGGATAGATCGTCCAAACAGAAATTGAATAAAGAAACCATAGATCTCAATAACACAATCAATAATTTAAACTTAACTGACTTATATAGAATATACCATCCAACAAAGAACGAATACACTTTCTTCTCAGCAGCACATGGATCATTCTCTAAAATAGACCATGTTTTATGCCACAAAGCTAATGTTAGCAAATACAAGAAAATAGAGATACTACCCTGTACTCTATCAGATCATAATGGATTGAAATTAGAAATAAATGACAGAATAAAAAACAGAAACTTCTCCAATACTTGGAGATTAAATAATACACTATTATATGATGAATGGATAACAGAAGACATCAGGAGGGAAATAAAAAAATTCTTGGAAGTAAACGAGAACAAAGACACATCATATCAAAATCTCTGGGACACTATGAAAGCAGTACTTAGAGGAAGATTTATTTCATGGGGTGCATTCAACAAAAGAAGTAGAAATCAACAAATAAACGACTTAACACTACAGCTCAAAGCCCTAGAAAAAGAAGAGCAGACCAACACCAAAAGTAGTAGAAGACAGGAAATAGTTAAAATCAGAGCCGAAATCAATGAAATTGAAACAAAAGAAACAATCGGAAAAATTAACAAAATAAATAGTTCTTTGAAAAAATAAACAAAATTGATAAACCCTTAGCCACACTAACGAAGAGAAAGAGGGAGAAAACTCAAATTACTAAAATTCAGAATGAACAAGGAAATATCACAACAGACACGAGTGAAATACAAAACATAATCAAGCTATTTTGAAAATCTATACTCCAACAAAACAGAAAACCTCGAAGACATCAGCAAGTTTCTAGAGACATATGAATTACCTAAACTGAACGAGGAGGACATACACAACTTAAATAAATCAATTTCAAGCAATGAAATAGAAGAGGTCATCAAAAGCCTACCAACAAAGAAAAGCCTGGGACCAGATGGGTTCTCAGCCGAGTTCTACAAAACCTTTAAAGAAGAGCTCATTCCAATACTTCTCAAAGTATTCCATAAAATAGAAGAGGAGGGAACCCTCCCAAACTCAAAGAGAAATTAGGAAAACTACCCCATTCACAATAGCATCAAAAAAAATAAAATACTTGGGAATCAATCTCACAAAAGAGGTGAAAGACCTCTACAATGAGAACTACAGAACACTAAAGAAAGAAATTAAAGAAAACTTTGGAAGATGGGAAGATCTCCATGTTCTTGGACAGGCAGAATTAATATTGTCAAAATGGCCATACTACCAAAAGTGCTATACAGATTCAATGCAATTCCAATTAAAATCCCAATGATGTACCTTACAGAAATAGAGCAAGCAATTATGAAATTCATCTGGAAGAATAAGAAACCCAGAATAGCTAGAGCAATTCTCAGTAGAATGAGCAAAGCAGGGGGTATCGCAATACCAGATCTTCAACTCTATTACAAAGCAATAATAACAAAAAGGCATGGTATTGGTACCAAAATAGACAGGTAGATCAATGGTACAGAATAGAGGACATGGACACAAACCCAAATAAATACAATTTTCTCATACTAGACAAAGGGGCCAAAAATATGCAATGGAGAAAAGATAGCCTCTTCAACAAATGGTGCTGGGAAAACTGGAAAACCATATGCAACAGAATGAAATTAAACCCCTATCTCTCACCCTGCACAAAACTCAACTCACAATGGATCAAGGACCTCGGAATCAGACCAGAGACCCTGCATCTTACAGAAGAAAAAGTAGGTCCAAACATTCAACTTGTTGGCTTAGGACCAGACTTCCTTAACAGGACTCCCATAGCACAAGAAATAAAAGCTAGAATCAACAACTGGGATAGATTCAAACTAAAAAGCTTTCTCTCAGCAAAGGAGACTATCAGTAATGTGAAGAGAGAGCCTACAGAGTGGGAGAATATCTTTGCCACTCATACTTCAGATAGAGCGCTAATTTCCAGAATCTATAAAGAACTCAAAAAACTCTACACCAAGAATTCAAATAATCCAATCAACAAATGGGCTAAGGAAATGAACAGACACCTCACAGAAGAAGATGTACAAGCAATCAACAGATATATGAAAAAATGTTCAACATCTCTAGTAATAAGAGAAATGCAAATCAAAACTACCCTAAGATTTCATCTCACCCCAATTAGAATGGCGATTATCAAGAACACAAGCAACAATAGGTGTTGGCGAGGATGTGGGGAAAAAGGTACACTTATACATTGCTGGTGGGGTTGCAAATTAGTGCAGCCACTCTGGAAAGCAGTATGGAGATTCCTCAGAAAGCTTGGAATGGAACCACCATTTGACCCAGCTATCCTACTTCTTGGCCTCTACCCAAAGGACTTAAAATCAGCATACTACAGAGATATTGCCACATCAATGTTCATAGCTGCTCAATTCACTATAGCCAGATTGTGGAACCAACCTAGATGCCCTTCAGTTGATGAATAGATAAAGAAACTGTGGCATATATATACAATGGAATATTACTTCACCATGAAGAATGATAAAATTATGGCATTTGCAGGCAAATGGATGAAATTGGAGAATATCATGGTAAGTGAGATAAGCCAATCTCAAAAACCTAAAGGATGAATGATCTCACTGATAAGCGGATGAGGACATATAATGGGGGGTAGGAGGGGTTAGCGTTAGGGTTAGGGTTAGGTTTAGGGTTAGGGATAAGGAGGGTGGTAAGAATGGAGGAAGGAAGGACTGTATAGAGGGAAAAGAGGGGTGGGAGGGGTGGGGGGAAGGGAAAAAATAACAGAATGAATCAAACAACATTGCCCTGTGTAAATTTATGATTTTTAATAAAAAATAAATAAATAAATAAATAAAGAAGTGATGTGTGCTACGATGAAAACAAAATAGGGTAATGTAATATACAGTGACGGGGGATTACTTTAGAGCAGAAGGTCAGGGAAAGCTTCTCCAAGGAGGTGACATTTAAAGTGAGCCCTGAATATAAGATCTAAACCAGATAAATGCATGGCAGAGAGCACTGGGAGAAGGTAGACGTCAATAGAATGCATCAAGTAGAGCTCAAGGAACAAAATCAAGGAACAAAAACATCACTGTGGCCAGGCCATGGTATTGGTGAAGGTGCCAGGAAAATGGCATATCCATGGAACCTTAACAGGAGAAATTGCTAAATCCTTTCTAGGCAATTTATGTGTACTTCTGATCCTAGGAATTAATAGACACATGCACAGTGAGGAATGTGTAAAGAAATTTATTCATTTGACAAATATTTAATGAACAATTACCATGTATTCAGACACTGTATGAGGCACTGAGGATTCAATAATAAAGTATTTAAAAATAGATTTTCTCATGGAGGACGAACACACAATAAAAGGAAAAAGTTATGTAATTCATTAGAAAGTTTGAGGCGCTCCTGAAGAATTAAAGTCATATTATTATATGCATACTCATGTTTAAAGTAGCACAATTCACAACAGCCAAACTATGTAATCAGCCCAGGTGTCCATCAACAGATGAATGGATAAAGAAAATGTGATATATATACACAATGGAGTTTTATTCAGACATAAGGAAAATAAAATGGCATTTGCAGGAAAATGAATGGAACTAGAGACCTTCATGTTAAGTGAAATAAGTCAAACTCGGAAGGTTAAAGATTGTATGTTTCTCTCATATGTGGAAGCTAGAGAGGGGGAAAAAAAAAAAAAGGTGGAGTGGATCTCCTAAACATCAAAGGGAGAGCAGTAGAGGAAGGGGACCAGAGGGCGGGAGGTGGAAAGGGAGGGGGGAAGTGCTGAGGAGTGTGATATTGGTCAAATTATATTGTTAAATTGTGTGCCTGTACAAATATGTAGCAACAAATCCCATCAATATGTACAACTATAATGCACCAATAAAAAATGTAGGAAAAAAAGAGAATGTTCGAGGTTGCTATGGAGAAAAATGAAATAGAGAAGGAGAGTTTGGAGAGCTCAAGGGGAAATCATTTGGCAATTTTAAGTAGGGTGATCAGCGAGGACCTTACTGACTGGGTGACAGCCCAATTCCACTTTGAGAGAGATGAGGGAACCTTGTGGGTATCTGGGGGAAGAGCATTCCAAGCTGAGGGGTCAGTAATTACCAAGACCCTCAGTGACAGGGGTACCTAAGAAAATCAAGGAGGCAAGAGCATAGTGGGCAAGGATGCAGGGCAGGAGAGTCCTGTGGGTTGTTGTAAGGATTCTTATTTCAAGTGAGATGGAAATTCACTAAGAGGTCATTCTTTTGAGCAGAGGAGTGACGCCATCTAACTTTGACACTCCAGGGAGGCAAGAGTAGAAGAGACCACTCAGGAGCTGAACTGACCATCCATGAGGGAAATGATAGTGACTTAGAACAGCAGGAAGCAGAGGACGGTGGGGAGTAACGGTGGATTGTGGATGTTTTTGGAGGTAGAATCAACAGAATTTGCTGATGGACTGAAGTTGAGTGTAGGAGAGAGACGCCAAGGATGACTCTCAGTTTCTGTCCTAAGAAAACAGTAGGATGGAGGGGCTATGAGCTGTGAATGAAGTAAAGAGAGGGAAAGAGCAGAAGTTTGGTTTGGGAAGCGTTAAATTTAAGGTGTTTACAAAGCATCTAAAAGTACATCTTAGCTAGACAGCTACTGAGTATAGAAAGCTTTGGAGTCCAGGGTATTTGAAGTCATAAGATTGGAGAGCGGGGACAAGGGGAGCAAAGTAAACTAAGAAGAGTCTGTGTTCCAGGACTCAGTCTCAGAGACATTAAGAGTTGGAGAGATGAAGAGGAACAATAAGAAGACTTAGACTGAGCAGGTGAAAAACCAGGGAAGAATGAGGTTCTGGAAACCAAGTGAAGAAAGGGTGTTAAGAGGAGAATGAGCTATCCTGTCAACTGTCCTGATGGGTCACTTAAAATAAGGCCTAATCTACCAGTGACTCTGAGAAGAATTTATCAAAACACTTTATGAAAGATAGAAAAAAAGGAAATACCTAGCAATAAGAATAGATTAAATGCCTTGCAGTGGTATATATTACCCCTTCAGATAAACTGTCCCTCTTTAAAGTTCTTCTTCATTTAGTGACATATCCAAAAGGAGCCCAAATCCAACACCTAAAGTTCTGATACGTGATGAATGTTGTGGGAGTCAACGTCCAGCCTCCTGACTGGTGGGCTTGGGCGGTCCTATCTGGCAGAGGCTGGACAACTAAGAAATGCACTTCCTAGGCTCCCCTGAGTCAGGGTTCTATATGTGATTTAAGCCCTGCCAATTAAAAACACTAACATGAAATTTTGAAGTCAAAACGAGGCAGAGGAAATCTATGTGGTTTCTGATGAGGAACACAATCAAAGAGGCCTTTGTTTGTTTTTTAGCTTCCTGGATACAAACCACTAACTATTGAAGGTAGAGAAGCAAAAGGCATGGATGCAGGGCATCCATTTTTGGGCCATATAGCTCAAATTAAAAAGCTGAGTGGCAGTTGGCACAGTGGTACATGCCTGAAATCCTAGGTACTCAGGAGACTGAGACAGTAGGATTGCAAGTTTGACGCCAACCTCCGCAATTGCACAACCTGGTCCCAAAATAAAAATGAGTGACAGAGCACTCCTGGGTTCAATCCCCAGTACCACACACACAAGGTGGTGTGGCTCTTGGGGCAATAGTAATGATGGTAACAAGACTCCCTGCATGTCAGCAAGAGTGATGTGTATGGAGCCAGTCATTCTAGTAGTTGCCTCTGATTCCCTATCTCACTGGTCATGGGTAAGGGGCAGCCCCTTATTCCTTGCAATTCAGTTCATCAGTTTAGGCTTATTTCTAGAGGACCAGCTTAGAGTCCACTCTTCTAGACCTCCTAGTAATCTGGTAAACACCTATTTTATAAAATTAAATCCTTTTCTTCTTAAAATAGGTAGCATCATTTCTGTTTCTTGCAAATGAAGACCAAATAATCCAAAAAGTAATACAGATTTTTGTAGAAGTTTTCTTAATGAGTGTGATGGAGGAAGAAATGATAGCATTCAAAGCACTGGAAAGCAAAACTTTCTAAAAATCTACCTTATCAATTTTTTTCTCCATGAAAATCCCCAAACTTTTCAAGTGAAAACACACTTTAAAGTCATATGTGCAGAATGACACTATTTTTATCCAAAACAAAGATCTGTATTGATATAATAATATATAGATAAAAGTCTAGAAATATATACCCTAAATATATATATATATATATTTTAGGGTGTTAGGTATGTTTGATACAATAACCTAGAAGTGGGTTCATAGATGGGTTTTTTTTTTTCATATTTCTCAACTTTTATTTTTTGCAGCAATTGTGTATTGTTACTATAATCACAAAAACAACAAAGCCATTTCTGTGTGGAAAAACAGCCCTTAATCTTTGTTCATAGATCCTTAGATAAGTAGAACTCCTTTCCAGTCAATAAATGTGGAACAAGATGCTACGGTGCTAGAATTCATTGGTAGATCAAATAACAGTACAAAAATTAACAGTTCAAAGCATATGATTTAAAATTTATAAATAATACAAATAACTGTATTAGAAGTATGAGGTATTTTGTGTCTGTTCTTTAATGGTGTAAGAACAGAACTTGGAACTTAAACAAGCTAGAATATGTTAGCATAATGAAAGCAAATTTAACTTCAAAGTAAGTAACTTTAAAACCCATCTCTCTTATATAGTTGAAATAAAAGTAGGCTCCACTGCTTAAGAAGGCTGGTAAACAGCAGTTCTGTGCTTTGTTTTCCAACATTATCACCTGCAAGGACTTCCTGGAATTGACAGTGTGTACCAACTCCAAATCCTGTCCTAGAATGAACTTTTAATCAAAGGAACACAGAATCATTTCCCCTACTATCACGGACACGATGATGAGGGATAAGAAGACAATACGCTGTTTATAGCCACCAATTAGGCACGTTCTCATGTCATTTATTAGAGAGGAAGATTTTTCCACACACATAGTTCGATCATTCTTCCAGCAAGTGATATTCATCATTCAGCAAATATTTGCTGATGATCAACTATGTGCAGGGCCCTGGGTTGGGGACTAGAATTCAACTAAGGAGTGAGCAGATGTGGTCATCGACTTGATGGGGCTTAGAGGCTCATTGGGAACCCACAGAAATGAACAGGTAATAAAGCAGACAGGCAGGAACTAGAGAAATGCAGGATGCTATGGGAACACAAAGAAGTGCCTAGCATGAAATTGGGGCTCTAGAAGACGCCTTTGCAAAATAATGACTAGCCTGAAACCCAGATGGTAGGAGTCAGCCAGGCAAAGAGAAAAGGGAAGACTGCTCCAGGCAGGAGAGAGAGCACATGGGAACAGTGAGGAAAACACATTTGAAACATTTTAAGAAGCTACTACCAGGAAGAAATGAGGAGCAATGAGGCTGGAGCTATAAGCAGAAAAGACTAGATATAGAAAGATCACATAATTATTGTCCAGTTTAGGATATTTTTGAGAGTGTTCTAGGGCAATAGTTGTAAACTGGGTATCAAATAGGAATCACTATTTAGTCACTGGAGTGCTTTACACAGGGAGGAGGCCTGATCATGATCAGATCCTTGACTGCAGTGTGATCCTTGAACTACAGTGGCTCTGGGGGTAGAGATCGCCATGCTAGAAGCAGGGAAACCAGTTAGGTTATTTCAACTATAGAGAACGTCTCAACTGAGTAAGTCAGTGAGAACTGACGGTAGCCTGAGATGCAGAGGAGGTAATGGAAGTGGAAGGAGGTGGGCATATTCAAGAGCTTCATTCATTCCTCTACTGACTCATTCAACAATTGTTTATTGAGCATTGCGCCAAGCACTGAGATTACAACTGTAATATAGTTTCTGCTTACATGGAACTTACAGTCTAGAAAGTATAATGGACATTTTCCAATGTTGGAGGAAGGGGAAAGATTACCATCAGGGATGACATCCCACTTTCTAGCTTTGGTAACACATTTAAGATAAGAATGAGAACAAGTAAGATCAAAGGATAGAAAGAGGCATTGAGTTTTGGTTTGAAGAGTTGCTGGGACATTCAAAGAGTAATTGGATATAAGGTGTGAGGTTCAGAAGAGAAATCTGGGCTGAAGTTATGGATTTGGGAATTGTCAGCAATGGCTGATACATGAGGTTCCACTGTGGATGAGAATATCCAGGGAGAAAGTGTAGCAAGAGGAAGGAAAAGGGCTTAGAATATAACCCTCAGGAAGTTTACTATATAGAGGTCTGGAAGAGGAAGAGAGTCTGCAAAGAGGATCGAGGAGTGGAAAGAGGGCAAGAGGAGAACCAGGAGAGTGAGATCATGGTGGTGATGAAGCTGGTCACAGTGGTGATGACCACCATGATGTTGAAGGTAGGGGGATGATAAAATAATGATGCCGAAGATTGTCACTGACAAGAGTGAAAAGTTATTAAGCATTTACTGGCAGACAAGAACCCCAACTAAGGGTCTTATGTGGATCATCTCAATCAAACCTGAAATAATCTATTACTTGAGGTTCATGCAGCTAATAAAGGACAAATCAGGGAATGGAACCCAGGTCCCACTCTTTAATCTTCGTGACAATGCCTCCAACAGATAAGCTGAAACTTTTCTTTGCTATTTCACAAAAAGAAGTGGGGACAGGCCAGGATACAAAGAGAATTTGCCTGTATGTAAGAGTGTATGTATGGGTGTGTATTTAAACATGTAGGTTTCTTTAAAGCTCTAACTTTATGATTTCTTTTTATCTTTAAAATGTTCTGTGTCCTAGAGAGAAATAAGTTCTCATCTTAGTTGTACAGCAATCACCAGAGACATTAACTGGACTCTGCCTCCTCTCAGTAACCCCCTTCCATTTATGATTCTTCTTTGTTAGGAAGACAACACAAAACTATTGGGGAGAAATATATTTGACAAGTCATTCAAAACTGGCATTTAAACTTTGAATTAAATTTCTTTCTAATTTAAGGTTTGGTCCTAAGCACATCAAGTCTGAGGAATGAGTCAGACATTCAACATTGCTCAGATACTTCATTCTGCATGAGCTTCTCCAGGGAGGCATATGGGAGTCAGGAGAATCAGAATGCTTATAACATGACTCATTATATAAACTCATGATTCAGTTGGTGGTCTGCAATATGACTGGAAAATAACAATGCTCTACGGAGATCAAACCCAACCTAACTTGTCAAAATCAGAAATGGAATGATTCTTTTGAAACAGTTATTCAAGCTAAGAATATACACCAAAGAGGCAGCATTGTAAAATGAAGTGAGAACACATAGGACTTAGTTATAACTAGAAAATATACTTTTATATGTCTAATATAAAAAAATTAGTTTAATTTTGTCTTAAGTATATGTCTAATTAATATAGCTTCTGGCTTCTCATCAACTTGTACAGAGCCCATGCCTTCATGTTGAACTGCACTCATGGATTCAATATGTCATAACTTCAATATGTGCATGTCTAATATGTCACCATGGACTTTTATGGACACAATAAAATTTATACTCATTCCAGGGATTGACTTGTTCCTCTGCCTAAAGTATATATTAGAATGACTTCCTGAATAAAATCTGTATCTGAACTACTTAGCATTATTCTTTTTTTTTTTTTTTGTATCAGGGATTGAACCCAGGGGTGCTTAGCCACTAAGCCACATCTCCAGTCCTTTCTATTTTTTATTTTGAGTCAGGGTCTCACTAAGTTGCTGAGATCTCACTAAATTGCTGATGCTGGCTTTGACTTTGGATCCTTCTGCATCAGCCTCCTGAGCTGCTAGGCTTACAGGCATGTGTCACTGTGTCCTGCCTAATCTTGTTTTTTATCTTCTTCAAGATCCCCAAATTATTTCTTTTCTGAATTGATCAGTCATTTATGCAGCTTAGCACTGCTTGACCCTACTTGTTCTTCCTTATATTCCTCTTACACCATGAGTTTGCCAAGACTCTCTTTGGGTGAAAAAAAACAGAAGATTTGGGATAAAAGTTACTTCCAACTCTCACTGACAGGTAAAGATGGAAGCCAAGTGGGAATGGAGAGGCTAGGCTAGGCAAGTAAACTTTGGGAACATCTTATTTGACTGTTGGTTCATCTGGAGTGAGTATCAGGTGATGGGGATGCTTGATATGTTATTTTAGCCTGAGAAGATGACTACAATTTGAGATTACAAATCGTCGGGCATTTTCTGAATCTGGATGTGTTTTCACAGTACTGGAGGGAGGACTCACACAAAGAACACCTCACTATTCAGGTCGCACATGAGGCAGAAGGCTGCGTGTGCTCCTTTTACAAAGTGAATCTGTGACAACAGTATCAAGGGCAAATATGAATTCAGTTGTGAGCTGACTGGCTGCTGGGTTAACAAAACACTTATCAAAATTTGCAAGGGAACATATAAATATTGCACTTGAGCTGGAAACTCAAACTTTATAAATAGTATAAATTATGACTGGCTATTTGAAAATGTGGGAGGGAAAAATCCAGGAGTCCCAAGAGACTTCAAGCTGATCTAAACCAGTTAAAAAATGTGCTATTTAAGAAAACAGAAAGCAAGGACAGCTCAGATTATAAAAACAAAAAAGTGCAGCCAATGGATCTGAGAGGTAATACTCTTTGGTAGCTTCTGGATAGACTCTGACTACACAGCTAATGCCCACAAATGGCAGGGACAGGAGGAGCTAGAAAACCATAGAAAATATCCACAGGTACCAGGTAAAGGTGCTCTGAGAAGAGGTTTGAAAATGGATTTCTTGATTTTCAGCAGTGAGGACCAAGAGGACATTCATGAGTTTTCAAGTCTGTGAGAGCTGAAAACAGGCTGAGGTCCCTGGACAGTTGGCATCTCTGTCAGAAATTCGACTTCACAATCCACTTGTCTGGATTTAAGAATGAAATGCTACTCAGGCAACCTCACGGCCCCTCCTGACACAACTGTGCAGCCAATGCTGGTCCAGTGAGTCCTGCCCTAAGCAAGCCAGCAGCAGGGCTAGGTCTGCACAAGTTTCAGGCCACCAGGTCTGTGTCAACACCCTCTCAGTTCAGAGCAGCTCAGGGACCTGGTTAGATCTCAGGAGACCCCACAGGCCTTTCAGTATCAGAACTGATGTGACAGGCCAGGTCAGGTGGATCTCAGTGGACCCCCTGGGCCTTTCCAAACAACCACAGTATTTTCAGCCCAGCCCCAAAGACACCAGCTCCCCATGGTGGCACATCAGTGACAGCAGTGACTGTCTTTGTAATGAAGTTGCTCATCCCTTTTCATAGCTATTAGAAGAAGCTGTGTTGCCTGAAATTGTCATTAACAATAATTACTAGAAACTCAGTGATTCTAGCAAGGTATGAATCTAATCTATTTTAATTTGGGTCTCCCCTCAGACCCACCACCCCAATTCCATAAGTAAGGAACCATTAACTTTCTATACTTGTGAAAGTCAAGGTCTATGCAAATTGAAGAGGTGATAACACAAATTAAGGAGAGTGCTATTGGAAGCTTAGCTAGATTGTTTCCATTTCTTCTTGGGAGCTGATTTTGATGACTCTGCTTATCTCCTCCCTCCAGTGTGTATTCAGTTCCTGGTGATTTCCTTGCCAATTAAAAAGCAAAGGAGCCTGTAGTATGTGTAAGGAAAAGCTAATGAAACACGCTGTGAAGATAAAGTCAAATGCCAAATGCAAAATGCATGGTGTTCAAAACTATCTTGCGAGAGCTCTGAAAATGTTCATGTACTTTGACTCAGTAAACTTACTTCAGAGACTCCATCCTGAGAAAGTTTTAAGCTCAAAGCTATTCAGTAGTCAAATAGTATGAATAACCTAAATTGAAGAATAATGACTAAATTATGTTCTTTTAATAACTGACTATTATCTAACCATTAAAAATGTTTACCAAAAGTCTTTAATACCACTGGGAAAAGATTATGTCATATTATCTTATGGGAAAAATTAGTGTATAAAATTGCCCATTCAATATTCCTTTATATATGTTTAAAAAATAAAATGAAATATGTAAAAAAGAGACTTGAAGGAAATGCACCAAAAGGTTAATAGTGATCATTTGTGTTGGGGGGGAAGGTGTGGAACTGTGGGTGTTTGACTTTTCCACATATTTGAAGCTTTCTACTACAAATAAACACAACTCTAATAAAGAATAAGATAAACTTCTATTTAAATCTGAGATGGGTAAACCAGGAGCTTTCCAAAGTTCCTTTGTCTATATTTTGCACTATATCCAGTCAGATTTTAAGAAAAAAATTAAAGAAGTTTAAAATTTCTGTGATTTGGTATACCCTTATAAAGCATTAATAATATTCTGGTCAAGTATCATTGTTGGTTGAAGGCAATTTCTCATGGTCATTAAATGTCAAATTCCTTAGGGGAACAGACTAGCAATAGCATGCAATAGGCATTCAATAAATGTTTCCTGAAATGAACTTAAATCTGATAAGTGAATGAGAGACCATTAGTGGAATTATTTACGGGGCGCTTTCAACGTGCTTGCATGCTTTGATGCTGCAGGATTTCCAAAACATTGCTGCTATCTTATATTTTAGGTGAGTTTTCACTTTTTAAAAACAAATTGAGTGATATAGTCATGTTGCATTTAAAAAGAGAGGTGGGAAGGGAGGAGGGAAGAATAGTCCAAAGCATAGAGAATTTTAAGGACAGTGATAATGCTTTGTATGATATTAAAATAGTGAATGCATGTCATTATATGTCCAAGCCCACAGAATGTATAACACCAGGAGGGGACCCTAAGGTAAACTGTGGACTCTGGGGGAATAGTGAAGTATCAGTGTTGGTGCAGCAATTCTGGTGGAAGGTGCTGATAAAGGGAGAGGGGCAGAGATGTATGAAATCTCTGTATCACCTTCTCAATTTTGCTGTGATCCTAAAACTGCTTTTGAAAGATAAAGTCTTATAAAACCACAACCACCAACCAATCGGCCAGCAAACAAAAAATCTTATCTTCCAAAAGCATGACCTTGTAACTTGCTTTGGGGATAAGTGTGTCTTTCTACCACAATGTCACTTTAATGATATTAGGTGGTGGTATCATAACTTATCATGAAGTGATCTTCTGGTCTTCTGAATTGCAGAGATCATAAAGAAGTAAAGAAGTAATGTATCCAGTAAATTAAACTAATACAAACTTAAGTTTTGATATTGATATGATTGATGGCCCACATATGGAGAAGGTGAGTTACCATTAAAATAATTCCAAACAAATCATCTGGTTGTAAATACCTAAATCAGTTCAGAAGAGGCAAGATATTTTTGAAATCACAAGAAAATATGATTCCTTTTATCTTGCCATAGGTGTTCCAGATGAGAGAGTATTAAGATGAACTCATAAGAAATAAGTCAAATTAACATTAGGAATAAGGCATTATGGAGAGATCCAAGGATGGAAGAAGCCAAAAGTGATTATAGAGGAGACAAGAGTTTTTATTAATTTGAAGGATGCAAAGAATCACTGCAGAAGCCATCTCAAATGGGAAAAAAAAATCAGTATTCCCTTATTATTTTAGGGGTCCCATAGCAGCAAAACCGTTTAACCATTGCAAGAATTCTCAATTTTTCCCATGCAAAATGAAAATATAAAATTATCATATCTGGGTTAAATCAAATCAAAAGGCATAATTCACCTTAATAATGAAATATTCTCTTTGATGTCATAGTTTCCTATTACTGAACTTGGTTTTCATTCTTCTGTGTGGGCGGTGAGCCAAAAGAGGGAAAGAATGTTTATGTATTGGAGACAGGATATAAAAGAGTTGAAAAGAGTGCCAGAGAAAATCTCTGAGGATGCCAATAGGCTGTAGCCACCAGCAAATTCCAGCAACCTCACACACAAAATGAATGCCTTGGTCACTGATACAAGCAAAATACACCTTGGGTACCCTTAAAAAATCTGCTCAGCACATGATTATGAAAGTGGAAAGTCCATTTGGATCTGGCAATAATTTGCACAAGGAAATTTCAGTACAACAAAAATTTTGGCTATTCCTTGATATTCATGTAAAGGAACTAGTCTAAACAGTATGCACTGACTTCTTGCATTTTGCAAACTATTTCAAAGGCCAAGTCACTTTATCAGCAGTATATATACAGAACTATATCAGCAGCAAGTTTAAAGTATGGAATTCTATCCATGGAAGAGGCACCTGGTTTTCTTTTACTCTCTTCTTCTCTTTGGATTACATTGTGTGTGGTGGTGATGTGGTGTGTGTGTGAAGGGGCAGGGGACAGGAAGACTAAAGGTCTGTGCCAATCACTATTAGACATGGGTAACAAGAGTGTAGGATGTAAAAGAGAAAAGGGATAAATATTAAGAGTCCCACTTTTTAAGAAAAATGTCCTAAATTTAAATAGGACAATGGGGATAATACCATGTCCTTTCAGAAACATTGTTAAGAGGTCTATCTGAGGATTAATTTTATAGTATAATGTTAGGTAAAGGCTATTCTCTGTGAAGTTACATGTTAACTTGTAGATACAAATTATTTCTATCTGGTAGAAAAGAAAACCTCAGAGGTCACAGCTTATTGCCCTTTTAACTGATATTAATCAGTTTTGTGTCTAATACCAAGTGATCTTATTCAGTATGATTGTATTAAAGTGCCTATAAACATTCTTTCCTTAAATGGTCTTTGAATGAGGTTTGGCAATTTGTTTCCTTGTTACTTAATAAGATTTTTTAAAACAAAAAAAACTAACACATGTTCCTCTTCTCTTTGAATATGAATCGCATTCTTAATTTTTTGAAAAGAATACTTTGACTCCATCCATCAGTTCCAACTCTGACACCAGCCCTCGATAGTCTTAAAATCCTTTGGAAATGCCTGTAACTGCCTCTTCCCTTCAATACTCAATTCCTCCTCCCCACAGTTAATTCTTCGTGGGAATACTGAGAGAACTTAAGAAGGTGCCTCTGTTCCCTTGAAGGAGCTTGCTGGACAAGAGACAGAACAGACATATCTCTGCTGTTCCAAGACTAGAAAATCAATCCCACTGAATTTCCAATGAATGCTTCTGAGACAGATATAGGGTTCCCCTCCCCTCCGAAAGATCCAGAGGATCATGGCAGTGGTCAGGAACTTTTCATATGTGCTACCCTCTTTTGGCTTCTCCTGGGTTTCCTCCTTCTGGGGTGCCACCTCCCTCTGGGCACGCCAATGGGCCTTGGCTCAAGTATCAGTTCTTCCAGCCAGCACTTACTCATTTTTCTCCCTGGAACCAACTGGCATGGCCATCTACCAACACTGTCCCTTTTCTCTTCGCATTCTGCCTTATAGTACTAAATTTATTCAGCACACTCCAGTGAGAACTTACAATGCATCATCTGTCTCTTTTCCTGGTCACCTTCCTACTTAGAATCCTTAGCAGAAATGCAGAGACCTCCACCCCTGCCAAACACCTTTAACACTTAAACCTCAAATCACCTGCAGCCCAGTAAGCAGACCCGTCTCCATCTTACCTCTGTTCAAAAATAAATCTCACTGCAGAAGAAAATGACACACAAGATAAAAGAACAGATCACTGATGACAGGAAGCAGGAGCACACTAATTAAATATAAGCTAAACAAGATAACTCAAAGAATCGTTTCTCTCAAAGCTCATAAGATTTCATTTCATTAAGTCATGTTTTCATTTTTGTAAGATGACTACTGTGCCAGACCTATTTTATGGGCATAGTAATGAGGAAAATATAAGAAAAGTATGTTTTTAGATTTTAAAAAGATAAGATATACAAAAATCATGTCATAGTTCCGTCTTCTTTCATGTAATGAACCATGATGCTACAAAGCCTGATTTGTGTGTGTGTGTGTGTTAATTTAAAAAATAGTTTTTTTTTCAATGGGTCTTTCCATTGTGGGCTTGTCTTAGTCACACACTCTACCGGACAATTATGTCTTTCTTTAATTGAAAGGGGTGCTAGAAGCCAGCTTCTAGGCCTGCATGTGGGCAAATCTAGCGCTCTTGGATTCACTTTCCTACCCCATATCCTACCCCAGTCTGACTCTTGTCCTTTGATTATTGTTAAACAGGAAATATCTACCCCTTTCTTACAGGGTAGCCAACATTCCTGGGAAAAAGGGAGAGGACTGTTTGTAAAACTCACTCAATTTCTATTCCTTCTAATTTCATCCTCCTATTCCATACTGCCCTGCTCCACTGCCAGAAAATAAAATAAAATAAAACTAAAATATTCCCCCAAATCCTTTCAAGCCTCCATGCATAAATAACTAGTCTCTTGTGGAAGATGCATACCCCGCTTCCTACCTCCCCACCCCATCCCACAATACAGAACATAATTTGCTGTCACGAATCCGGAAAGCCCCTGGATAACAAATGCATTTTAATGAATTTTAAAATCAGGTCTCAGACAGGAACTTTTCAGGCATTCAGCAATTTTGAGGGTAAGTCATGTTCAATGGATGGGAAGAATCAAGCATCTTAAGTAAATAGTATGCATGCTATAAAACACACGGTAATTTGTGAATTTGGGCCACCAGGATGTAAACAGAGCCATTCCACTCATGGTGTTCAGAGGCTCTTGCACCAATTTGGGGATGTCTATGCCTCCTTTCCCATCTGCTGTTTATCTTTTGTTTCTAGCTGTTAATTAGCTCTTTGAACAGAAGGTGTGAGAGGGGGGCATATTTAATTTAGCAAAGTATATCATAAAAGTTCTCACAATTCTTATGCTAACCAATTTTACTATGCTTCATGAGAGCATCAGTAAATGGTTTAAGAGAGGTGAAACTATAAACTAAAATTACGTTTTTATTACCCATGGTCTTATACTACCACCTGGTCTCTATTAATGAAAGAAAACCTAAAATTTAATGTAACTGTGTATTATTCAGAAGAGCTGTTTAACAGCAACCTATAATCTTTTTTTCCTCCACATTTTTAATTCGTATATTATAGTTGTGCATCTCAGTGGGATTGTTCTTACATATTTGTTTGTGCACACATGTAACAATTTAATTTGGCCAATATTCCTCCCCAGCACTTTCCCCACTTCACTCTTCCCATCCATGGTCCCTTTCCTCTATTCTATCTCCTTTTGTTTTCATGCAATCATCTCCCCGCGGACACACACACACACCTTTCTTTTCCTTTTTCCTCTCTAGCTTCCTCATATGAAAGAAAATATATGACCCTTGACCTTACATAATGGTTTCAAGTTCATTTTTCTGCAAATGACATAATTTTATTTTCTTTATGACTAAATAAAACACCACTCTGTATATATACTACATTTTTTTAATCCATTCTTCCATTGATGGACACCTAGCCTGGTTCCATAATTTGGCTATTGTGAATTGTGCTGCTATAAACATGGTTATGCATGTATCACTATAGTAAGATGACCTTAATTCTTTAGGATAAATAACAAGGAGTGTATAGCTGGCTGTTATGGTGGTTCCATGCCTAGTCTTTTGAGGAACCTCCAAACTGACTTCCACAGTGGTTGTACTAATTTACAATCCCATCAGCAAGGTAAAAGTGTTCCTTTTCCTCTGTGTTCTCTCTAGCATTCATTGTTGTTTGTATTCTTGATGATTGCCATTCTGATGAATCTAGACTCTTCCAGAGCTTTTTCCTGTTACCAATTATCTTTGCTATGGTTTTGACAAGGCTTTATTCAAAGCGTCATGTTAAAATACTTTATGCACACTCTAAAAACTATGAAAAACCTAATCTGGATAAAGTTTCATTTTTAGCTTTTAAAAATGTGGGTTGTGATGTCAGCTGGTGGCAAATGCCTGTAATTCCAGTGAATCCGGAGGTTGAGGTGGGAGGATGGTGAGTGTGAGGCCAGCCTCAGCAACTTAACAAGACCCCAACTCATAAAAAAAAGTGTGACATCAGACACAAACATTGGTGTGCAGATGAAAGGCAACTGAAAAACTTTCTGAATTTCATTTAAAAAATAAGGTAGGAATACTGTTGATTCCATGTGATGGAGACTAAACTACATTTATTTGCTATGCATAGCACAGTTGTCAAAAATGGACCCTGTTTTCTCCTTGAGGACACAAACTGTCTCATAGATTCCTTTAATCAGTGTAGGGATTGGTTACAGACACATTTGAAACTGAAAGCACTAATTTTACTTCAAATTAACAAATTCATAAAATGTTTTGTTCACAGTTAAGAATAATCTATTTATAAAATCATGTCAAAGATTAAAATAAGTGTGATGTGAAGTATGATTTCAGGTTTTTTTTTTTTTTTTTTTTAAAGTCCAGGGATGAGTGATCCCAAGTTTAAAATGAGGAAAGCATACCTTAAGAAATCAAAATCACTATTTGTCGAGTATTATCTTTTTCATTTACCCACTATGTCCCATGGGAATTTACTTATTTAAGTAATAAAAATGACAAAGAATATAGCTGCATAAAAATGTTGGAACATTTCTCTATGCATTATCACAGTAGAAAGATTTTTTTTTCAGAATTTCTCTTATACTACCAAACTATTCTGAAATTGCCTGAATGGTTGATAAACACAGCAAGTATTGAATTGTACACCAACTCCTGCAGTTTCCAGTTGCATTCCCTAACTTTAAAGTCTGGCCCATAACACACGTTTTCCTCAGGAGGGTGCCTTGCATCTATTTATGATGATCAGTTTTTAAGTATATGCCAGAAAAGTGACATAAACCTGATAAATGTCCCCCTAATTCTAACAATGTACCATAGCACAGACTGAAATTTCACCTGGTCCTAACGTATTAAGGCAAGTCATGGATCTGTAAGTAGTTTATACACACAAATTCTAAGCTGTGCCATAAAAGAGCTATAAAAAGGAAATTTAATGCCTAGGCAAATAAATAAATAAATATAGCTTAATTTCAGCATTTACTCACTATAAGAGCTTTGAAAAAAGTTTCCAAGTTTGTACTGAGGCAGGGTACTGGAATGAAAAGATTAACTCAAAATTATTAAAATTAAATATTTATTGTGGATTTTTATTAAAATGCCAAAAGAATTAAAAGTCCTGATGATGTCATTGTACCACTTAAATCATAACCGGTATTCTTCCTTTCTCCCTCCCTTCCTTATTCTCCTTCCTTCCTTCCTTCTTCCTCCTTTTCTTCATTTTCTTTTCCTCCCCAGACCCTCCTCTTTCTTTCTGTGTATTTTTCTCTTCCACTTAAGCAGGAGGGAGGCAGTGGGGCTGTACCACCTTGTCCCAAGATGTTTTCACAGCCACCTTCTTTTTACTCTGCTGAGCAGTGGTGGGGAAGGGCCCTCCTTTCAGTCCTTTCTGCTTGAGATGCTAATTCTGTCTTCAGTTACTTCCCTTTCTCGGTTGCAGTAGGGAAGCTGTACTGTTGCACAGCTTCCTCCCCTACAAAGAAGGAGGTCAGCTTGCTACAATCTAAACTGCTCTGAAGCGCTTTGTTTTTAACAGGAGCAACCATGAACAATGGAGACTTAAAGTCCCCCGCCTTCATTCTGAGATACAGCCCCACCTATAAGTGGCATCCTGTTTATTTCCAGCCCCATACTCTGCCATTCTCTCTGGAAGACAGCCACAGAGCAGCATCAGGGGCAGGAAAGGAGTGAGAAAGGGTCTGGAAAAGAACTCCTCCATCTGAACAGGCTTGGGAACCTACTTTCTAAACACCCCCAGTCATTCTGAGAGCTTAATTTTCCTTTAAGTTTTTTTGTTTTGTTTTGACAAATGTTACATTGTCTATTGGCTTTTAAAATATAACTTTTAAAGAAGATATACTCAAGAAGGAATTCTTTATTTAATAAGGTCCATGACTCTGGAATGGTCTCTGGCCCAGAGATGTTTAATATATTTGTTTTAATGCATGAATTAAAAAAAGAGAAAGACTATAAACAAATCTTGAAAGTACAAAGATAAAAAGAAGAAAAAGAATGAACATGACCCAGAATGGCAGCAGCCAGAGTTAACCAATTAATATTTTAGTGTATGCCCAACTGGTCATGTAACAACCCATGAACACACATAAATCATGATGCATGCATTATTTTATAATTTTCTTTCTGCTTAATATGCAGTGAATATTAAATATTCTTTTCCATATATTAAATATTCTTTTATAATGTCATTTTAATGACTACATGGCATTTCAATAAATCAGTGCAATAATGTGCCAATAATTTAACTTTCTCACTTATTGTTGAACTTTTAAATTGTCCCCTTCTTGGTATATTATCATTGGCATTAACAGCTATAAACATTTATACAGCTGAATCTTTATGAATATTCATGATGATTTCCTGATGATAAATTGCAAGAAGCTGAATATTAAAGCTTTTGATTTATAATTGGCCAAATCTTTTGAGTAATTTAAATCAAATTTTAGAGTAGCTTGAGGTATGGTGCCTGCAGATACGCTTTGCTGGTCTTAGTTCATCATCTCCGACATTATTCACTCCTATCTCCAAGTTTATATTTTCAAGGTTCATCAAAGTAGTTATTCTCCAAGGAGCCTGTTACTGAATCCTCAAAGAGAACAGGAAACTGTCTCTCCTTCATTAAAATAGCTCTGTGGTTATTTCCAGCTGTTCTTTCATGCTGAGCTGGAGTAGTATACATATCTTTCAATTCTTTTTTTTTCTAGTAGCAAGCACATTTTCTAAAATGGATCTTATGCTCTTATATATTTTCAAATCTTTACTGTGCTTATCCTTAATAAGTAAAGAAAAATATGAGTTGAGTCTTGCTTAAACTATAACAAAACCTCATCTCTACCACTAATTTAGTTAACAAAGCTTCATCTTCACCACTTATTTAATAAAGCTTCATCTTTACCACTAACTTAGTAAAAGTGAATTTCAACTGGTGGAAAAGAAATGAAACAAAAGCCTTACAAAGTATTCACAGCTATCTAGAAGATATTAAAATTTCTTTAAACATATATGCCCAGTGGGTAAATAAAGTTATTAGAATTGCTGTTTTAAGATGACCACCACAAGGCAATCTTCTATAAACACAAAATACCAGGGCATCTGTCTTTTTGGATTTAAAAATTTTGCCTTAACTATTCTTGGTATATACCCAGTCTGGTTCAGAATGATCACTTGAGTGATTAAATGGCTTGTTGATTTTATTAATAGCCACTGTAAATTAATGAAAGATTTCTCATCTTGTAGAATGAGTGCCACAGTGTTTCTGCTAATGACAAAGACACTCAAGATGCTTCAGAGGAACTTAGAGAAGGACTTGTAAACTTTTCCAAAAAGGTCCTTGAGGGTGGGGAAGGGGAGGATTTAAGAGTAACTTCAGTGTATTGTTTGCTTCCAATGCCCTTTGGAACTAAAAGTTTCTAATTCTAAGAGAAAAAAACAAATCATCATTATCGACAACATAAAACCCACCAAAACACCAACACGCACCAATAATTTCTTATTGAAATACTTCTTGCTACTCCTTTAAGAACTTAAATCGTAACCCTTCCTTTTGGCTATGGGATTAAATATTTTCTATGGATTTTTCTGTAACTAAAAATATTTTTGACATTGCTTTTCTAAATAGACCTATTTTCAATTGTTAAAAATTTACCATCTTCTCCCAAGTCTTTACCATGTTGGCCTAGGATCTGACTTCCTTAATAAGACCCTTAAAGTGCAAAAAGTTAAATCAAGAATGGGATAGGCTCAAACTAAAAAGCTTCTTTTCAGCAAAAGAAACAATAATATGAAGAGAGAGCCTACATATTGGGAGAAAATCCTTACCACATGCACCTCAGATAGAGCATTAATCTCTTGGATATATAAAGAACTCAAAAAACTTAACACCAAAAAAGCAAATAACCCAATAAATAAACAGGCTAAGGAACTGAACAGACACGTAAGAGAAGAAGATATATTATCAATCAATAAATATATGAAAAAAATGTTTACCATCTCTAGCAATTAGAGAAATGCAAATCGAAACTACTCTAAGATTTCATCTCACTCCAGTCAGAATGGCAATTGTCAAGAATACAAGTAACAATAAATGTTGGCAAGGATGTGGGGGAAAAGGTACACTCATACATTGCTGGTGGAAATGCAAAATGGTGCAACCATTATGGAAAGCAGTATGGAGATTCCTCAGAAAACTTGTGACCCAGTCACATCAATGTTTATAGCAGCTCAATTTACAATAGCTAAACTATGGAACCAACCTAGGTGTCCTTCAACAGATGAATGGATAAAGAAAATGTGAGATACATGATAGAATAATACTCAACTTTAAAGAATGAAATTATGGCATTTGCTGGTTAATGGATGAAGTTAGAGAATATCATGATAATGTTTTTTCTGATATGTGGATGCTAATGCACAATTTGGGGGTGGTAGGGAAGAAGAGTTACTTTACACTAGGCAGAGGGGAGTGAAGGGAGGGGAAGTGGTATGGGGTTAGAAACAACAGTAGAGTGAAACAGACATTATTACCTCATGTACATATATGACTGCATGATGGATGTGATCCTACAATATGTTCAATCAGAAAATGAGAGATTATACTCCATTTATGTATGATCTATCAAAATGTAAATAAATGCATTCTACTGTCATGTACAATAAATAAAAGAATTTTTCCATAACATTTACAAGTTCACGAGATACCACTGTAGAGAGTGACTGGGTTCCTATGCTTATATGCATAATGGTAAGAAATCCTTATTTTTACCCTTCAAAAGCATCCATATAACCAGATGTTAATATTTAAGGCTGTGCTACTGAGGGAACATTTCTGTTGTTTATTTAACTTTCACATTTTCACCTTAAATGTGCCTCAAACTTCCATGCTTAGGTATTCCCAAAGATAACAAGATGCTTTTCTGAATCACTACCCTAAGAATTTACCTTAGGAAAGGATTAAATGAGAGAGAGGGAGGAAGGCAAAGGAAGGGAAGGGAAGGGAATTGGGAGCAAAAATGATCGAATTATGTTAAGTCCATATAGGAACATGCCACAATGAAACTCGCCACTCTGTATAATTAATAATACATCAATTAAAAAAAAAGAATGAAAAACTCATTGTGCACATATTATAAAAAGGTAAAAAGTAAAATAATGATTAGAAAAAAAGGGGGAAGAATTTAACCTTAGCAGATTTTGACAAAAAAAGAAAATATTCCTGGGATACTTTTTCTATTTGAACATATACAAATGGCCCTTTATGTCTGTGGAGTCAACAAAGAGCAGAACAAATATAAAAAAAAAAAAAACATTTTTTTTGCATCTGAACTGAACATGTACAGACTTTCCTGTCAGTGTGACCACTATATATGAAGCATTTATGTTGTACTAGGTATAAGTAATCTAGAGGTGATTTGAAGAGTATGAGAGGACTTGTACAGGGTATATGCAAATACTATGCCATTTTATACAAGGGACTTGCGCAATCCATGGATTTGGGTCTCTAAAGGAGGTCCTGGGACCCATCTCTCATGGATACTAAGAAATTGTACTTCATTTTCTTCTACTCTAACCTAGTAGACTCTTAACTAGGACATTTCTTGACCACCAATATCAAAGCATACTACTTTTCCCACATTCCAAATTCACAGTATCCTTAGTTGCAATTAAACACTGCCCCTCAATAATAACTGAATGCTACTTCAGGCCAATTAAATTACATTAGAGTTTTCTTCTATTGGTGAGATGCAGCTTGTTTTTTGATAAGTTCTTACCTATGGAGAGTGCAAGTATGCCTTGATCATTCTTAT
Organism: Sciurus vulgaris; assembly: GCF_902686455.1. Lineage (NCBI taxonomy): Eukaryota > Metazoa > Chordata > Mammalia > Rodentia > Sciuridae > Sciurus > Sciurus vulgaris. The sequence continues at coordinate 149,977,560 of NC_136463.1, forward strand.
CTTCGTGCTTGGGCTCCATAAGAGCACAGTACTTCCAGAGGCAGAGCTGAGCCTCTTGGATGAACATTATTGCAGGCAGAATTGTCCATGGGCCTCCCTTTCTTATCTTTAAAGTGCTGCTAACTTCCAAATAGTCCTGTCTTTTCAAAACTGTAAGCCTCTATTACATCCAGCTATTAGCAGGTACCAGTTTAGTTAAATCAGGATACATGTTCAATCAACTATTTTATTTACTAGTAACCTTGTTGAAGAGAGGAATGAACAGTACTAGCTTGGAATCCCAGCTACATCTTACCAATAAATATAGATCCTCTTTATCATACTGTCACCAATGAGATGAGCACATTATTATCTAGAACGAGATTCTCATCCAGGGTACTGTGGCCCCTGTTGACACTTGGCATTATCTGGAGACATTTTTTATTGTAAAAACTTGAGGAAGAACAGGTTGTATGGCTATAGGCACCTAGCAAGTAGAGCCCAGGGGTGTTGCTAGACATCCTGTAATGCACAGGTTAGCCTCCCAAACAAGGAATGATTCCTTTCAAGATCTTAACAGTGCCCTTCTTAAGGAAGTGAAATTAATGTGGATTTTAAAAATTATTCCCTTTGAACATTTGGAAAGGATTACCAGCCAGATGGTATAGAGCTCTGCTATGGAACTTCACAATAGGATAAATTGTTGAACAGAAGCCCTCCAAGGGGAGTGCCCCATACCCTCATGAAGGAATTTAGCAGGTATCTAGGCCAGATTCTAAAGAAAAGCATAATCATCCACTCAACAGTGTTCACAGCTAGTGAGAGAGCCACCCTTCACATTTAATTTGACTGCTGGAAAATTTGAGAGTAAAGAATAAGATAGACAACAGATGTTAACAAAACCATCTGAATGGCTTCAGGTACAGCCTTTTTGATCCACTTAAAACTCCTTTCTTGTTTTGGGAAGTGTCGGGCATGGGGGATGGAGTGCAATACATATCTTCAGAGTTGTGACACATGGGAAAAGCTCCAGTCATTTTCAGATTTTAATCATCTTACCCATATTACAGATGCAGGCTGCTTGGCAGATGCTCAAAGGAAAGAGCTTTATCAGTCCTCAGCATCTAATTACTTATCTTAGAGAAAATTAGGCAAGATTCCAAGACTACAGAAGACTCATGTTCTGTCGGGAGTTATTAATTACAAGCAGACTTAAGAAGCATTAATTTGTTTTGGTAATCATGCCAGTGTGTATCTAGCCCTGCCAAAGAGTATGGGTAGTGGAGATTGGGGAGAAGGTGAGCTGCTTGGCTCAGCTGGTAAAGGGGGGATTAAAACCAGATGGCCCCAATTTGTCTCTTTTAGCCAAGTTCCAGATAAAATACTTCTGGTCTTGAAGTTTAAATTAAATTGATGCCTGACTGACTCGCTCCTCACTAATAATCTAAATTCATTTCTTTTAAAACACGACTTCCTGTTTTGCTGTTTTTGTTTTATAAGAACTTGAGATCATTAAAGCATACTCTAATACACAAACACACACCCACACATATGTGCCCACACAATGAGGAAAAACACTGAAAGGAAAGAAATCAAAATATAAAAGGTGGTTATCTCTAGGTGGTGGAATCACAGGGAATTTCATTTTTCTTTTTATGATGTTTCCAAAATTTCTGCAATTAAACATTTAATTTATAATCGGAAAACAACCTGAAGTAGGGCAATTATGTATATCTCTTCTGCCTTTCTGTTCTGTTCTCCAGTTATAATTCAGCTCTACCTATACTGCTATCCTTTAGATATTGGCCTGGCTCTCTATGCTGAAAATGGGCAAATAAGTAGTCATAGATGTTAATCAGATCAAAGTCTCACCCAGTATTATGTAGGTATGGACATATAACATGTTGCTAATGGATAATGTTACTGAAGAACTAGCTGATCAAAGGACTTGTCTAGTTCAGTCTTTCAAGATGAATACACATGTTCACTTGGAGTACACAAGTATTCCAGATGATATATATATATATATATATATATATATATATCATCTATATATAAATGATATATAATGGGGATGGGTTGTGGGGAGTGAGAGAAGAATGGAGGAACTTTAGATTACACGGAGGGAAATGAGGAGGGTATGAAAAATGGTGGAATGAGACAGACATCATTACCCTATGAACATGTGTGATTACACGAATGGTGTGAATCTACAATGTGCACAACCATAGAAATGAAAAGATGCATCCATTTGTGTACAATAAATCAAAATGCAGTCTGTAAAAATAAAAAAAAATTAAAAAAAAAAAGGATACTTGATGAATGTCTCTCTAGTGGAGGTAGAACAATACTGATCCCAGGATCAGTATGTTCCCCATGGGTCCTCTTATTACTATTTTTAAATATTAATAGAACTAATTAAACATAGACATGTGCTAAAAAAAAAAAAAAAAAAGAAGGAAAGGACATTTTGAATAGACAATGCTTAAACTTTGAAAAGGATTTGAAATACAAGTACATTTAAGCTCAAGGTCTAAAATTACCAGTGCCATTCTTAGGTTGATAACATAACATGGCTGATGCTGGTCTATGTTAAGCACAAAATATGCCTGCAATGTGTGAAATAACACAGGCTTACCTAGATCTCACGGTCAACAAAGAATGGAGAGAAAGTGAGAAAGTGTGTGTCTTGCTATGATCCTCAGAAAACTCAAATGACTGAACTTACATGTATCAGAGCAGGAACTGACATTCCCTCCTGTCAAACAACAACCAGCAAACCAACAAACCAACCAACAAAGAAAGAAAACAGCAACCATTTCACTTTAAAAGGATAAGCCACACTGGATATTTATAGATGTTACCACTGAAAAATAAATGTCCTCTTAAATTAGTCAATATAGTTGATCAAGGATAATTAACATGCCTCTGAAAGTACAAAATAAAGAAAATCCTATGTCTGCCACCCAGCTAGGGGAGTTGTCTTGACATATGCCAGTAAGTGAGCAATAAATTATATCCACAATGATCCTGGAGGTAAGTGGTCCTGTCCACTAGCTACTTCTACTGGGAAATTTGTTTGTTTTTCTATACTGCTTAATGAGCACAGTCATATGAATGTTTCCAAGAACTCTATAAAAATAATTCTAGTAACTCTTGGTTTAAAGGATTACTTATGAAATAGCTTCAATATGGATGGGATGATGGTGGATGTTTGGAGGTCACAGAATACAGGAGAGATATGGTTTCCTCAGTGTAACTTACTGAGGTAGTTATTTGGACCAAGGAATCCTCATCCACTCCATGCTTTTACACTGGTAGTTAGCTGATCAAGCTTCCCCCACACAGCAAAACTCATTGTCCAATTTCTCATTTCCTCCAGCCTTGTCCTCTCTGAGTTGAGACCTGTATTGGATTTGCAATCTGCTATAAAATAACAAATTTGTGTTGTTTAAATTCATTACATTTTGCAGCAACTTATTATGGAAGGATAGAACACTAACACACACACACTGAGGTTCTAATAGCTAGAAGACTATAAAAGTTGAGCACCTTTTCAGATGTGTATGAACACTTGGACTCTTTCAAGAAGTGTCTGTTCGAGGCTTTTGACCATTTTACTATTGGGATGTCCAACTTTTTGTGTATTCGTTTTTAGTGTTTCTTTTTATATTCTGTAGGAGTACTTTACACATTCTGGCTACAGGCTTCTCCACGTGCATGTGTTACCCTTTAAAGCTTGCCTTTGTGCTCTTTGAATTGCATTTTTTTGTGAAGAAAATTTTAACATTTATATAGTCCAATATGTCCAATTTTTCTTTTTAAAAGTTCATAGTTTTGCATCTTGTTCAAGGAATCTTTCCCTTTGAGGTGTGAGGATGTTCTACTATGTGCTCTTTTAAAACTTGTATTGTTGAATCTTTCATAAATGGACCTGCAGTCCAGCTGGAATGAGTTTTATATATGGTGAAAAAATATTCATTTCCCCATATAATCATTCAATTAACCTAGGACAATTTAGAGAAATGGCCATTTTCTATTTCTTTTGTCATTAATCAGGATACCATATGCCAAATATTTGTGGGTTTATTTTTTAACTCACTACTCTATTCCTACAGTTAGTTTATCTACCTTTGCTCTAACACTACATTGTTTTCATTACTATAACTTTATAACAGATCTTTGATACCTGGAAGTATATGTCCTCAGATTTTTTGTTTTCAAGATTGCTTTGCGCCCTCCCCCCGCTGGAGCGCCATAGAGGAGGCCGCTGGGCACAGCGCTGGGACTCGGAGCAGCCACTGGGGCTCCGGCGGCTGCCCGGGGGAGGAGTGGCGGGGAGAACTGTGTGGACTCAGGACACCGGGGCCTGCCCTGAGGAGGAGGAGAGGAGCGTGGCCACTTGGATTCGGAGAGACTGCGCCAGAGCTGCAGGCGGTTGCCAGAGGAGAAGCCGCGCGGCGAGCTGTTTGGAATCAGAACGACGCTTCTGAACCCCGGGGCCTGCCCTGAGGACGAGGAGGAAGAGGAGCAGCCGCTTGGATTCGGGTGACTATACGGGAACTACAGGCGGTTGCCAGAGAAGGGGCTGCGTGGCGAGCTGTTTGGACCCTGACCACTTCTGAACCCCGGGGCCTGCCCGGAGGAGTAGGAGGAGGAGGAGAAGGAGCGCGGCGGGTCGTTCGGACTCGCAGTGACTGCATTAGCGCTCCAGGCGGATGCTCAGAGGAGAAGGCGAGTGGTGAGTTGTTTGGTCTTAAAGTGACAGCTCCTGAACACAGGGGGGCTGCCTGGAGGAGAAGCGTGGTGGGACGCTTGGTCTTGAGGGACCACACCAGAGCTCCGGGCGGTTGCCCAGAGGACCCGTGCAGCGGGTCACGTGGATTCAGAGCCACTCAGAGGGACTGCTCCTGAACACCCGGGGGGTTATCTGGAGAAGGAGGAGGAACGGGCAGGGTCACTTCGACTCGGAGTGATTGATTGCCCCGGGCTACGGGTGGTTGGTGGGAGGAGGAGGCACGAAGTGAGTTTCTTGGACTCCTAGTGACCGCACCGGCATACTGGGCGGCTGTCTGGAGGAAGAGGCCTGTGGCGGGTCTCTGGGACTCAGAGCGATTGTTCGGGGCCACAGGTGGCTGCTCAGAGGAGGGGCCACGCAGCCAGGCGATTAGGTGCAGAACAGGGTCCCAGGATCTAGGAGGCTTCTGGGTGGAAGAGCCGCACAGAGACAGGCTTAGGGCGGAGCGAAGGTTCCAGGCCTATGGGCAAATTCTCTGAGGAGGGGCAGCCTAAGGAGATTCATCTGCGAAGGGTGAGGCTCCCAGGCCCAGGAGGTAGGGCCGGGCCCCTGGAAACTTTGCAGAGGAAGGCAGCCCAGCCCAGGCAGTAGCTGTAAATTGAGGGGAACCTCTAGGAGGAAACTGACCAGCGAGACCTCCCCACCGGGTGAGTCTTCCCTGCTGGGTGAGGTTTCCACAAGGACGGTAAAACCAGAGGCTCAGGCCCAAACAGGCCTTGCCTCAGCTCACAGCCTAGGTCCCCTTTGGATGACCATAGGTCAACAAGTGGAGGCACCTCTGCCCACTAGCAGGGAATATACCCCACCTGAAGGCCACCACTCCTAGAGAGGCAGCTTCCTTGTGGAGCACCGCATTATCAACCTCCTCCAAGACTTCAGCCTACTGAAGGCTAAGAGGGGATATATATAGAAATCTTCAGGGTCATTGTAAATCAACAGAGGAAATCTGCAATATCTCAGCGGTCCACTGATATCTGAACAACATGAGAAAACAAGGAAAGAAAATGCTGCAAACAAATCTAGATGTTACATCAATAAAACCCAATGACAGCATGGCAGAAGAAATGACAGAAAAGGAGTTCAGAATGTACATAATTAAAATGATCAGAGAAGCAAACGAGGAGATGAAAGAGCAAATGCAAGCATTGAATGATGAGATGAAAGAGCAAATGCAAGCATTGATTGATCGCACCAATCGACAGTTAAAAGAGCAAATACAGGAAGCAAAAGATCATTTCAATAAAGAGTTAGAGATATTGAAAAAAAACCAAACAGAAATCCTTGACATGAAGGAAACAATAAACCAAATTAAGAACTCCATAGAAAGCATATCCAATAGGATAGAACACCTGGAAGACAGAACCTCAGACATTGAAGACAAAATATTTAACCTTGAAAACAAAGCTGAACAAACAGAAAAGATGGTAAGAAATCATGAACAGAATCTACAAGAACTATGGGATATCATGAAAAGGCCAAATTTAAGAATTATTGGGATTGAGGAAGGCCTAGAGAAACAAGCCAAAGGAATGAACAACCTATTCAATGAAATAATATCAGAAAATTTCCCAAATCTGAAGAATGAAATGGAAAATCAAGTTCAAGAGGCTTACAGGACTCCAAATACACAAAATTACAACAGACCCACACCAAGGCACATTATAATGAAAATACCTAACATACAAAATAAAGACAGAATTTTAAAGGCTGTGAGAGAAAAGAACCAAATTACATTCAGGGGGAAACCAATACGCATATCAGCAGATTTTTCAATCCAGACCCTAAAAGCTAGAAGGTCCTGGAACAACATTTTTCAAGCCCTGAAAGAAAATGGATGCCAACCAAGAATCTTATACCCAGCAAAACTTACCTTCAAATTTGACGATGAAATAAAATCCTTCCATGATAAACAAAAGCTAAAAGAATTTACAAAAAGAAAGCCAGCATTACAGAACATTCTCAACAAAATATTCCATGAGGAAGAGATGAAAAACAAAGAAGCAAATCAGCAAAGGGAGGAATTATCCTAAAGGAATTGTCAAATAAAGGAGGAAACAAGTTGTGTCAAACAAATAAATAAACAAAATTTTAAAAATGAACCAAATGACCGGGAAACCAAATCATTTCTCTATAATAACCCTGAACGTTAATGGCCTGAATTCATCAATCAAAAGACATAGACTGGCAGACTGGATTAAAAAGAAAGATCCAACAATATGTTGCCTGCAAGAGACTCACCTCATAGAAAAAGATACCCATAGATTAAAGGTGAAAGGATGGGGAAAAACATACCATGCACATGGACTCAGCAAAAAAGCTGGAGTATCCATCCTCATTTCCGATAATGTGGACTTCAAGCCAAAGTTAGTCAGAAGGGATAAAGAAGGTCATTTCATACTGCTTAAGGGAAGCATAAATCAGCAAGATATAACAATCATAAACATCTATGCCCCAAACAGTGGCTCATCTATGTATGTCAAACAAATCCTTCTCAATTTCAGAAACCAAATAGACCACAACACAATAATACTAGGTGATTTTAACACGCCGCTCTCACCACTGGACAGATCTTCCAGACAAAAATTGAGCAAAGAAACCATAGATCTCAACAACACAATCAATAATTTAGACTTAACGGACATTTATAGAATATTCCATCCAACCAAGAGTGAATACACTTTCTTCTCAGCAGCACATGGATCCTTCTCTAAAATAGACCATATATTATGCCACAAAGCTAATGTTAGCAAATACAAGAAGATAGAGACACTAGCATGTATTCTATCAGATCATAATGGATTGAAGTTAGAAATAAATGAAAGAGTAAAACACAGAAACTATTCCAACATCTGGAGATTAAACAATATGCTATTATATGATGAATGGATAACAGAAGATATTAGGAAGGAAATTAAAAAATTCTTAGAGGTAAATGAGAACAAAGAAACATCATATCAAAACCTCTGGGACACTATGAAAGCAGTACTTAGAGGGAAATTTATTTCATGGAGCGCATTTAATAAAAGAAGTAAAACTCAACAAATAAACAACCTAACACTACAGCTCAAAGCCTTAGAAAAAGAAGAACAGAACAGCACCAAAAGTAGTAGAAGACAGGAAATTGTTAAACTCAGAGCTGAAATCAATGAAATTGAAACAAAAGAAACAATACAAAAAATTGACAAAATAAATAGTTGGTTCTTCGAAAAAATAAACAAAATTGATAAACCTTTAGCCACACTAACAAAGAGAAGACGAGAGAAAACCCAAATCACTAAAATTCGGAATGAACAAGGAAATATCACTACAGACAGGATGGAAATACAAAACATAATTAGAAGCTATTTTGAAAATCTATACTCCAACAAAATAGAAAATTTCGAAGACATCAACAGGTTTCTAGAGACATATGAATTGCCTAAACTGAATGAGGAGGACATAAACAATTTAAATAGACCAATTTCAAGTACTGAAATAGAAGAAGTCATCAAAAGCCTACCAACAAAGAAAAGTCCGGGACCAGATGGGTTCTCAGCCGAGTTCTACAAAACCTTTAAGGAAGAGCTCATTCCAATACTTCTCAAAGTATTCCATAAAATAGAAGAGGAGGGAACCCTCCCAAACTCATTCTATGAAGCCAATATCACACTGATACCTAAACCAGACAGAGACTCATCAAGGAAAGAAAATTTCAGACCAATATCCTTGATGAACATCGACGCAAAAATTCTCAACAAAATTTTAGCAAATCGCATACAAAAACATATTAAAAAGATAGTGCACCATGATCAAGTGGGTTTCATCCCAGGGATGCAAGGTTGGTTCAACATCAGGAAATCAATAAATGTAATTCACCATATTAATAGACTTAAAGTCAAGAATCACATGATTATTTCAATAGATGCAGAAAAAGCATTTGATAAAATACAGCACCCCTTCATGCTCAAAACACTAGAAAAAATAGGGATAGTGGGAACATTCCTTAATATTGTAAAGGCCATTTATGCTAAGCCCATGGCTAATATCATTCTAAATGGTGAAAAACTGAAAGCATTCCCCCTAAAAACTGGAACAAGGCAGGGATGCCCTCTTTCACCACTTCTATTCAACATCGTTCTTGAGACTCTGGCCAGAGCAATTAGACAAACCAAAGAAATTAAAGGGATACGAATTGGAAAAGAAGAACTCAAACTATCCCTGTTCGCTGATGACATGATTATATATTTAGAGGAACCTGGAAATTCCACCAGAAAACTCTTAGAACTCATAAGTGATTTCAGTAAAGTAGCAGGTTACAAGATCAATGCCCATAAATCCAATGCATTTTTATACATAAGTGATGAATCTTCAGAAAGAGAAATTAGGAAAACTACCCCATTCACAATAGCCTCGAAAAAAATAAAATACTTGGGAATCAATCTCACAAAAGAGGTGAAAGACCTCTACAATGAGAACTATACAACACTAAAGAAAGAAATTAAAGAACACCTTAGAAGATGGAAAGATCTTCCATGTTCTTGGATAGGAAGAATTAATATTGTCAAAATGGCCATACTACCTAAAGTGCTATACAAATTCAATGCAATTCCAATTAAAATCCCAATGACGTACCTTACAGAAATAGAGCAGGCAATTATGAAATTCATCTGGAAGAATAAGAAACCCAGAATAGCTAAAGCAATCCTTAGCAGGAAGAGTGAAACAGGGGGTATTGCAATACCAGATCTTCAACTCTACTACAAAGCAATAGTAACAAAAACGGCATGGTATTGGTACCAAAATAGAAAGGTAGATCAATGGTACAGAATAGAGGACACGGACACAAACCCAAATAAATACAATTTTCTCATACTAGACAAAGGGGCCAAAAATATGCAATGGAGAAAAGATAGCCTCTTCAACAAATGGTGCTGGGAGAATTGGAAATCCATATGCAACAGAATGAAAATAAACCCATATCTCTCACCATGCACGAAACTAAACTCAAAATGGATTAAGGACCTCGGAATCAGACCAGAGACCCTGCAGATTATAGAAGAAAAAGTAGGTCCAAATCTTCATCTTGTTGGTCTAGGACCAGACTTCCTTAACAGGACTCCCATAGCACAAGAAATAAAAGCTAGAATCAACCACTGGGATAGATTCAAACTAAAAAGCTTTCTCTCAGCAAAGGAAACTATCAGCAATGCGAAGAAAGAGCCTACTGAGTGGGAGAATATCTTTGCCAATCATACTTCAGATAGAGCACTAATCTCCAGAATCTATAAAGAACTCAAAAAACTCTACTCCAAGAATTCAAACAGTCCAGTCAACAAATGGGCTAAGGAAATGAATAGACACTTCACAGAAGAAGATCTACAAGCAATCAACAAACATATGGAAAAATGTTCAACATCTCTAGTAATAAGAGAAATGCAAATCAAAACCACCCTAAGGTTCCATCTCACCCCAATTAGAATGGCGATTATCAAGAATACGAGCAACAACAGGTGTTGGCGAGGATGTGGGGAGAAAGGTACACTCATACACTGCTGGTGGGGCTGCAAATTAGTGCAGCTACTATGGAAAGCAGTGTGGAGATTCCTTAGAAAACTTGGAATGGAACCACCATTTGACCCAGCTATCCCACTCCTTGGCCTATACCCAAAGGACTTAAAATCTGCATACTACAGAAATACAGCCACATCAATGTTCATAGCTGCTCAATTCACAATAGCCAGACTGTGGAACCAACCTAGATGCCCTTCAATTGATGAGTGGATAAAGAAACTGTGGTATATATATACTATGGAATATTACTCAGCCATAAAGAATGATAAAATTATGACATTTGCAGGCAAATGGATGAAATTGGAGAATATCATGCTAAGTGAGATAAGCCAATCTCAAAAAGCCAAAGGACGAATGATATCGCTAATAAGTGGAGGTTGACACATAATGGGGGGGAGGGAAGGGTTAGAGTTAGGGTTAGGGAGGGGGGCAAGTATGGAGGAAGGAACTACTGTATAGAGGGTAAAGAGGGGTGGGAGGGGTGGGGGAAGGGAAAAAAATGACAGAATGAATCAAACAACATTGCTCTATGTAAATTTATGATTACACAAATGGTATGCCTTTACGCCATGTACAAACAGAGAAACAACATGTATCCCATTTGTTTACAATAAAAAAAAAAAATACTGGGAAAAAAAAAAAAAAGATTGCTTTGCATATCCTTGGTCTTTTACATTTTCATATACAACTTAAAAATTAGCTTTCAATTTGCAAATATATACACATCATGCATATCCTACTAGGATTTCGAGGACTCTATAAATCAGTTTGAGGAGAGTTGCTATTTTTACAATACTGAGTCTTTTAATCTATGGATATATTTTTACGTGTGCTGAAGAAGAGTTTAACTTTTCTCCATTATGTACTGTAGCTTTATGGTAAAAGCATTTAATATTTTATATTATTGAAAATTGTAATTTATTTGTAAATGGTGTCTTTTCAAAGTTTCATTTTCTATTTGATATTGCTGGAGTATAGAAAAGCAATGGGTTTTAAAAATATTAACCTTGCATATAATTAAAGGCATTTATATTAGGTTTTCTTAATTTTTCTCAGTGTTTGGTACTTTTATGGAAAGAACATTTTGTATAATATTTTAGATGCTAATGTAAATGATAATATTTGTATAAAGGATATCTTTTCTATTTATTTTCATTGCTGGTATGTAGAAACATCATTGATTTGTGTATATTAACCTTATATCATTATCAATCCATCTTGAATTAAATTTTGTGTATGTTATAAAGTTGAAGAACAGGTTATTTTTCACTATATATGTTTAAAGTAACCTACCACCTATCTTAATGTCTGTAACTTAATTACATCTGCAGTCTCTTTGATTATGTAAACTATTATTTTCCCAGGATCTAGGGTGTAAACATAAAGAGGAGCATTCTATTACCCTTATTTTTCTTTTTCTTCCCTATTGCATCAGTTAGAACTTCAAGTCCAATGATGAAGAGGGGAGATGTGTGCATATTTATCTTGTTACCACTATAAGGAAAAAAAGTTTTAAATAGTTCAAATATATCTGCCAAAGATATTTTGCTGATAATCTTTATTAGATTAACAAAGTTCCTTTTTATTCCTAGTTTGCTAAGAATTTTAAATATAAAAGGACATTGAGTTTTCCAAATACTTCTGCTACATTAAGACATTTATCTGATATTCTCCTCCTTTTTCTGTTAATGTGGTAAATTATTCCTATTTTCGAATGCTAAACTACCCTAGCATTCCAAGTAGCCTCACTTGGTTTTGATGTATTATATTTCTCAATATATTGCTGCATTGAATTTGCCAACATTTTGTTCCCTGAATTTAGAACTGTCAGTTCTTTTTGATGGAAGCTTTCCATTTAAAAAACATCCTTTTTGTTTTGCTTCTACCTTAGGCAATATATGAATGTAGAGAATATTAATCTTCTGAAGTTTATACACATTGATGCAATCACACAGCAGTTCTTTTTGCTTCCATCTAATGTTTTTGGAGAGAGGTTTCTTTGTCTTGATAACATTTCAGGAGGCTGAAATAAGAGTCTTATAGAAACACACATTCCCCACAGAGTAATCCATTCTTTTATTTCCTGCATTTCTGCCAGTCACCGTATATGCTAAGTACATTGGGTTGGGGCTGGGTCCACTTTATAGTGAGCAATACCTGGTTCATTGTCTGTTCTTAATGCATATGCAACGACATTGAAAATGAAACCGCCAGATGGTGCCACTGTAGATAATAGCTTTTTTTATTTCAACAGTAAAGAATATTTATTTTTGAGAACTACCTGGAAATTTTTCTTGAGATTGCAGTACTGCACATACTACTAATTATCTGCTCTACTCTACTCCTTAGTCACCAAATACTTAAACATGGCTCAAAGTTAGCAGACAAAATCACCAGAGCTGAACTCAGGGTTCAGAGTGGTGCTTTCCTGCATAAGACTGTGAGTCTTTTTATTTATTTATTTTTTTAAAGCATAGAATTGTTATTTCTCTGTGCTCTGCAAATTAAAGCCTTTTTAAACAGAGAAGGGATAACATACAAGCTTACCCTATGTACATGTATGAGAACATGAGTGGTATAAATCTACATCATGCACAACATAGAAATGGAAAGGTGTGCCCCATTGTGTACAATGAATCAAAATGCTATCTGTAAAAACAAAAAATAATTTAAAACAATAAAATAGCAAAATGAATGTCTCTTAAAAAATAGATAATCTTAACAAAAATCAGAAACTTAGATTTGATGTTTTTTAGCTTAAGTATTTTATCTCCCATCATCGGTTCTTTGGTAAAATGTGGATGATGCCTACAAGGGTTTTAATTATTAGAGTCTTCATATAAGTTTGAGGCCTAATCACTATAAGTCAGTATCTAAAATAAAAGGCAGCAGGTCTCCTGGATTTTACACTATTTAAGATACATTTACCCCTTGTCTATCATCTACATGTCTATCAAAAAAAGTACTCATCTGAAAGCTAAGTGAGTTGAAGTTGTGCACTATAAAATATTTGATTGCATGAAGTGACAGATACATTGGAAAGGTGACAAGTAGTCAACCCTGTAAAATATTCAGGATCAGAGTGTCACATATGAGCAATTTCACTTGCTAAGCATATACAGTTCTTTGTGTGTTACCAGGAAAAAACAATGCTACTGGCCTCATGTTTCCATGGTGACTTGAGAGCAATTCTCAAGTTTAAGAGTTAACTCTTTTAATCAGTGATAATTTTCATTTAGATGATATTCCCAGTTACCCTGAATTATATGATCATTGTATTAATTTACTTCCTGTCTCAGCTCAAGGTGAAATTTATTTGCCTAGGGCAAGTGAGATTTTCTTTGAAGGGTAGGAGTGGGTTAGAGAAAGATGTAGAAGCTGAAGGACAGTGATATAAAAGCTGCAGAAAAAGAGAACAAAGGAGATAGGAGATTTGAATATTAAAATTATTAATTTAAAAAACTATGAAATGGAAAAAGTATCCTTCAGAAAGGCATTTTGCTTCGTCCCCACAAAGTCTGTGCATACTAACATGACCGTCCTTTTGGACACCGTTTTTTAAATGTTAAAATTACAGTATAAATTTCCCATTCTAAATATCAATTAACATTTTAGTGATTCTATCTCAGTCAATAAATATACAGCTTTACAGAAAATTTCTACTGATCCAATTAAGGCTAATTTTGTTTGGAGTCTGAAACACTAGCAAAATACCACAAAGACTACTTCTGGCTAATGAAAATTAAAAGAATCAGAACAGATTCAAGCAAGTGGGTGAAAAAGCTGTTATTATTTTAAGCAAAATTAAAACAGATGGGAGAGACTGACACACATGTATTCAAATATGTGCCTGCCTCACATTTAATCTTTTATGAATGGCTGATCCCAGATGGTGATGGGGTTCAGCAGCACAATTTCAGACACAGCATCTATTTTCCCTTTTGCTCCAATGTACTATGTCAGTTACAACTTTTCTCAGTTGTATTTAGTGGGTAATGCAAATATCAAAATGAAAGAAAGAAAAAGCCATCATGAAAACAGGTTCTCTGATACTGTGAAAATGAGGTACTTGAAATATTCAAACCAAGCCCAAACATTTTCTCACACTCTCCATCATGCAATTCATTTTGAGTTTTGTTCTACTATTCCACAGTCACACAAATGGCAGGGGGACAAAACAACAAGTCTAAAGAGGGGAACATAGCAAACACATTATGCTGACAAGTGACAGTGTCTCATTAGCTACTGAACCCAGAATGGGCCATGCTCTCCCCTGAACTCTCACAGCATGTCACCTGTTCCTCTTCTGAGACATCATGTTTTATCTTGGTTAATAACGAAATACAGAATCCCAACAGGACAAGTACTATATTTTTTCCGAGTTATTTATATATATTCTGATTCCTATTACTGGATAGTAAGCTTCCAGATACAACAGGTTCTTCATCTTTTTTTAGACATGGAAAACAGCAGTGTCCAGGAGATAGGGTGAATCAATTAAGATATATCAATGCATACATAATAGCTGCCCCTTGTACCTGTTATATGCCAGACCCTGTGCTAGACACTTTATTTTCATCCCTTATTTTTCTAGCTTTATTCAGGTAAAATTGACAAAAATTATGTATACTTAAGGTATACAATGTGATATTTTGAAATATGTATACATTGTGAAATGATTATCATGATTAACTAGTTACCATCCATCATCTCACACAGTGACCTTTTGTGTGTGTATGTGTGTGTGTGTTGAGAACACTTAAGATCTATTATCTTAGCAAATTTCGAGTATACAATATAGCATTATTGACTATAATCACCATACTATAATTGGATCTTCAGAACTGAAACTTTGTATCATTTTTGCAACATCTTCCGTTCCCTGACATCCCTCTCCCATCCAGCCACTATTCTGCTTCCTGTCTTTAGAAGGTCAACCTTTTTAGACTCCATAGGTGAGTTCATGCAGCATTTGTCTTTCTTTATCTGGCTTACTGAACTTAGCATAATGTCTTCCCAGTTCATCTATGTTGTTGCAAATAGCAGGATTTTCTTCTTTTTAAAACTTGAATTAAATTTCCATTGTACACAATGTGTGTGTGTGTGTGTGTGTGTGTGTGTGTGTGTGTGTGTGTAGATGTCTTTGTGTATTGGAAATGATCATCTGCGTATCTGAAATGATTTATTTGGGTCATTTCGTACTCCAGTTTGTTTCAGATCAATGTGAGGAATTCGAGACCAAAAAAAGATAGCTATAAATTTTTAAAAATCTTTGTGGAATCTAAACAATATATTCTATATGAAATAGATCATATGTTTTGAAAAGTACAAATTTTTCCTAGAAATGCTATGAAAAAAAATTCTATGAAATTATTTGAAAATATGCTAAACTGCCTTCCCAGTGACAAAGTGAACTTTATTTTTTCATATTAACAAAACTACTTTTTCCAGTGCTAAATGGCCCACGGAATTTAAATCCAGTGATATTACCACTTAGGTTGTGGAGATCTGCTCATATGAGAAAATAAATCTCTGTTATTGCTGAGGGATTTGCTTTTTCCAACTATTCCTTCAGCTGTTGCAGATGGCCAGGCCTCAATCCTTCTTTGGAATCTTCAGAATGGCTCTTTGTTCTTTGGGAGCATTGTGACTCCATGACCTGGAAGCACAGGTGTGTATGCAAGCTCTCCCTCTGACTAAAAAATGCCCAGGCCTTTACATTTTCTGTAACTGAATGAGGGTCAAGAAGGGAGGGGATTATTACAGGGACTTGGTCTTGACTTCACAAGTGAGAAGTTCTTAGCAGCTGCTAGGGATAAGGCATCTTTGGAGAAACAGTCTTGCTGTGCAAAGTCACTTTCCCTGCTCTAGCTGGAAGAGGTCACCCCTGGCAGCTGTGATCACAAGGAGAGCAATGCCGAGCTGACAGCAGCTGTTACAAAGATGCTGAGCAGAGATTCCAGGAGGAGGGCTGAATTCAAGCAAGGGTGCTTTTATGAAAATACACGCAGAAGTCCAGGGATTAGCACTGCACAGTTCAAATGTAGGATGCCTGAACAGCTGGAGCTGGGGTGAGTGTGCCCATCACTGAGTGGGTAATGCCATAGGATGGTGCCCGTCTTCTGACAGAGAAAGATCTCACTGTCTTGGTTGATGTGAAATTAAATGCTCTGAGATAGCTTTGCTTTTCAATAGTCTGGCATTTTCTAGTCTTTCTGACAGTGCAGTACATTAAAATCTTCAAGTTAGATTTTAGACGGAGTTCTACATCACAGGATGCTACCTCACAATGCTGTCGTAAGAATTAACTAAGGCGGCTGCAGCGCTGCCCACAGCCACTGCCCCATCTCCAGACGCAGCCACCTCCATCTTGGGACACTGCTGCTGCCACCAATGCCATCTGAGATGTGGCAATCTCTGTCTTAAGACATTAGCAGGAGCTTAGAGATTCATTATTGAGGTGCCTGCAGGTTTGGTTATACCTGAGGTCTTCCTGTTGGGTGTGCTAGTAGCCAGCAGCTTGCTACAGAGGTGGGAAAGAGCTGAACTCTCCCCAGCTCCATGAGTCCTGAAGTACAGGAACAGTTGGGGCTGGCTACAGAGGATCCAAATGTAGGAAAAGGAAGTGAGGGTATCTTGCTCTCAGTTTGTCCAATGAGCCAGTCTGCCACCCACCAGGTTCCTGGGGCCCATTCAGGCTGGCACTCACTGGGCTCCAGAACCAGCCTGGTCCCTGTCACCAGCCCAGTCTCTGGAACAGCCCAGTCCCCGACAACCTCCCCAGTCCTACACAGACCAATCCTCTAGTCCTGACAGGTCTGGCATCAATCTGGCACTGAGCAAGGCCTTCCAGCTCCCCAACCCCCAGTCTCCCAAAACCTCCCTGGCTATCAACCCAGCCCAGCACTCACAGCTACATGGCTGACCCACAGTTCTCAGTGCTGTTCCTGATCTGGCCAATCAGAACAGCTCTTGGCAACAGGTACACAGGTCCTGGTGATCAGTCCTCAGAACCAACTGGCAGAGTAGTGCCTGACATCGTAATAGGAGGTATTTGGTTTAAAGCTGTATATCATTTGCATTGGGTGCTATTAATATTGATCTCCCCTTAAATGTGAGGTACTGGAAACCTTCAGAGATGCTGTAAGTCTACCAGGTAGAAACTGTACTGCCTCAGATCCACACTGCTAGATGGGAAGACACATGAAGGATGTCTTAGTCAGCTATTTCACTGCTGTGACTAAATGATCCAACCAGCACAATTATGGAGGAAGAAAAGTTTGAGGGCTCACAGTTTCAGAGGTGTTAGTCCATAGAAGGCCAGTTTCATTCCTCAGGGCTCAAGGCAGAGGGTAGCAACTTACGTCATCAGGAAGCAGAGAGAGACAAGCTCCACTCTCCAAATACAAAATATATATACCCCATAGCCACACCCCCAATGAACCACTCCCTCCAGCCATATCCCACCTGCGTCCAGTTACTACTCAGTTAATCCCATCAGGGATTAATTCACTGAGTAGGTTAAGACTCTCCCAACCCAATCATTTCTCTTCTGAACCTTCTGTGTTGTCTCACACATGAGTTTTGGGGTACACCTCATATCCAAGTCATAACAAAGGACATGAAAAAACAAGGGAACAAAGTACCCTAAACAAACCAAGATGCTCCAATAATAGAATCCATTGACAACACAGTAGAAGAAATGTCAGAGAAGGAGTTTAGCATGTACATAGTTAAACTGATCCACAACATAAAAGATGATATAAGGAGTGAAATAAAAGATAAATTCTGGGAGGTGAAAGATCACTTCAATAAAGAGAGATTATGAAAAGAAATCAAGCAGAAATTCTGGAAATGAAGGGATCAATAAACCAAATTAAATATTCAATGGAAAGTATCACCAACAGACTAGATCACTTGGAAGACAGAACCTCAGGCAATGAAGACAAAATATATAATCTTGAAAATAAAGTTGACCACATAGAAAAGATGGTAGGAAACCATGAACAGACTTCCAAGAATTATGAGATAACATGAAGAGACCAAATTTAAGATTTATTGGGAGAAAGAAAGGTGGGAGATACAAACCTAATGAATGTACAATATTTTCATGAAATAATATCAGAAAATTGAATGAATAAAATTGAAAATCAAATACACAAATGGTTCTGTTATAATCTGAAAATGAAAATGCCTAGCATACAGAATAAGGATAGAATTTTAAAGGTCACAAGAGAAAAAAATCAGACTATACACAGGAGGAAACCAATTTGGATCTCAGCAGATTTCTCAAACCAGACACTCAAAGGTACGAGGTCCTGGAACAACATATAACAAGCTCTGAAAGAAAACGAATGCCAACCTAGAATTTTATATATAGCAAAATTAAGCTGCAGATTTGAAATTGAAATAAAAACCTTCCATGATAAACAAAAGTTGAAAGAATTCACAACTAGAAAGCCTGCACTTTAGAACATTTGCTGCAAAATATTCCAAGAGGATGAAGTGAGAAAAAAAAAAGAAAACCAATAAAGGAAGGAACTACACTAAAGGAAAAGAAAATCAAAGGAGAAACTAAGTGAAATTAAAAGCCAGAAATAAACTAAAATGATTGGAAATATAAATCATATCTCAATAATAACCCTGAATGTTAATGGTCTAAACTCATTAATCAAAAGACATAGACCAGCAAATTGGATTAAAAAACAAGACCCAACAATATTCCATCTCCAAGAGACTTTCCTCATAGGCAAAGATACTTACAGACTGAAGGTGAAAGGATGGAAAAAACATATTATTTACATGGACAATATAAACAAGCAGAGGTTTCCATCCTCATATCAGATATAGTGGACTTCAAACCAAAGTTAGTCAGAAGGGACAAAGAAGGGCATTTCATATTCCTTAAGGGAATTATACATCAAAAAGATATAATAATTATAAATACTTATGCCCCAAACAATGGAGCATCTGTGTACATCAAACAAACCCTTCTTAATTTCAAGAATCAAATAGACCACAACACAATAATATTGGGTGACTTTAACACACCTCTCTCACTACTGGATATATCTTCCTAAGAAAAACTAAACAAAGAAACTACAGAACTAAGTAATACAATCAACAATTTGGACTAAATGGACATATATAGAATATTTTATCCATCAATGAGCAAACACACTTTCTTCTCAGCAGCACATGGCTCCTTCTCTAAAATAGACCACATCTTATGCAACAAAGCAACTCTTAATAAATTGAAAAAAATAGAGATACTACCCTACATTCTATCAGGTCATAATAGAAATTAGAAATCAATGATAAAATGAAAAAAATAGAAGCTACTTCAACACATGGAGACTAAATAATATACTAAATAATATTGAATGACAAATGGATAGCAGAAGAAATCAGGGATGAAGTAAAAAAATACTTAGAGGTAAATGAGAACACAGATCAACATATCTAAGTCTCCAGGACACATGAAGACAGTGTTAAGAGGAAAGTTCATTGCATTGAACTCACACGTTAAAAGAATAAAGACAACAAATAAATGACCTAACATTACATCTCAAAGCCCTAGAAAAAGAAGAAATTTCAACACCAAAACCATTAGAAGACAGGAAATAATTAAAATCAGAGCTGAAGTCAACGAAATTGAAACCAAAGAATTGAAAATATTGACAAAACAAAAAGTTGGTTCTTTGAAAAAAAAAATAACTAATATTGATAAACCCTTAGCCATGCTAACGAAGAGAGAGAGAAAACTCAAATTACTAAAATTTGTGATAAAAAGGAAATATCATAATGAACGTTACTGAGATACAGAAGATAATTAGAAGCTATTTTGAAAATTTATACTCCAATAAAATAGAAACTCTCAAAGACATTGACAAATTTCTAGAGATATATGACCTATCCAAACTGAATCAGGAGGACATACACAATTTAAACAGATCAGTTTCAAGCAATGAAATCGACACCATCAAAAGCCTACCAGTCAGGAAAAGTCCAGGACCAGACAGATTTTCAGACGAATTCTACGAGACCTTCAAAGAAGAATTAATATCAATATTCCTCAAATTATTACATGATATATAAATGAGGGAACCTTATCAAACTTATTCTATGAGGCTAGCATCACCCTGATACCAAATCAAAGATATATCAAGGAAAGAAAACTTCAGACCAATATCCCTGATGAACATAGACACAAAAATTCTCAATAAAATTCTGGCAAATTGCATACAAACGTATTAAAAAGAGAGTGCACCATGATCAAATGGGGTTCATCCCAGGAATACAAGAGTGGTTTAACATATGGAAATCAAAAAATGTAATTCATCACATCAATAGACTTAAAGACAAGAATCGTATGATCATCTCAATAGATGCAGAAAAGGCATTTGACAAAATATAGCACCCCTTCATGTTCAAAACACTAGAAAAACTAGGGATAGTAGAAACATACTTCAACATTGTAAAAGTTATCTATGCTAAGCCCAAGGACAACATCATTCTGAATGGAGAAAAATTGAACGCATTCCCTCTAAAAACTGAAACAAGACAAGGATGCCCTCTATCACCACTTCCATTCAACATAGTCCTTGAAACTTTAACCAGAGCAATTAGACAGACGGAAGAAATTAAAAGGACACGAGTAGGAAAAGAAGAACTCCAAGTGTAACTATTTGCCAATGACAAGATTCTATATTTAAAAGAGTCGACAATTTCCACTAGAAAACTTCTAGAATAAATGAATTCAGCAAAGTATCAGGATATAAAATCAACATCCATAAATCAAACATGTTCCTATGTATCAGTGAAAAAGAAATTAGGAAAACTACCCTATTCATAATAGCCTCAAAAACAAAATACTTGAGAGTCAATCTAACAAAAGAGGTAAAAGACCTCTATAATGAAAACTACAGAATGCTAAAGAAAGAAATTAAAGACCTTAAAAGATGGAAAGATCTCCCATGCTCTTGGATAGGCAGAATTAATATTGTCAAAATGACCATACTACCTAAAGTGTTACACAGATTTAATAAAATTCCTGTTAAAACCCCAATGACATTCCTCATAGAAATAGAAAAAGCAATCATGAAATTATTTGGAAAAATAAGAGACCCAGAGTAGCCAAAGCAATCCTTAGGAAGAAAAGAGAACCAGAAGGCAATACAATACCAGACCTTAAACTATACTACAGAGCTTTGGTAACAAAAACAGCTTGGTATTGGCACCATAACAGACACATAGACCATGGTACAAGATAGGAGACACAGAGACAAACCCACATAAACACAGTTATCTCATACTAGATAAAGGTGCCAAAAACATTCACTAGAGAAAAAGTAGCTTCTTCAACAAATGGTGCTGGGAAAACTAGAAATTCATATGTAAAAAAAATGAAATTAAACCCCTATCTCTAACCCTGCACAAAATTCAACTCAAAGTGGATGAAAGACTTAGGCACTAGAACAGAGACCCTGTGCTTAATCGAAGAAAAATTAGGCTCAAATCTTTTTATGTCAGCTTAGGAACTGACTTCCTTAATAAGACTCCTAAACTACATGAAGTAAAATCAAGAATCAATAAATGGGATGGATCCAAACTAAAAAGCTTCTTCTGAGCAAAGGAAATAATCAATAATGTGAAGAGAGTGCCACGTGTACCTCAGATAGAGCATTAATCTCCAGGATCTATGAAGAACTCAAAAAACCCAATGCCAAAAAACCACATAACTCCATCAATAAATGGGCTAAGAAACTGAACAGATACTTAACAGAAGAAGAAATATAATCAATCAACAAATACATGAAAAAATGTTCAACATCTCTAGCAATTAGAAAAATGCAAATCAAAACTACTCTAAGATTTCATCTACAATCAGAATGGCAATTATTGAGAATACAAGCAACAATTAATGTTAGTTAGTATGTGGGGAAAAAAGTATACTCATGCATTACTGGTGGGACTGCAAAATGGTGCAATCATTATGGAAAGCAGTATGGAGATTCCTCAGAAGACTTGGAATGAAACCACCATTTGACCCAATTATCCCCCTCCTCAGTTTATACCCAAAGAACTTAAAATCAGCATACTGCAGTGACACAGCCACATCAATGTTTATAGCAGCTCAATTCACAATAGCCAAACTATGGAACCAACCTAGAAGCCCTTCAACAGATGAATGAATAAAGATAATGTGGTATACATATAAAATTGAATATTACAGAAGAATGAGATTGTGGCATTTGTAGGTAAATGGATGGAGCTGGAGAATATCATGCTAAGCGAAATAAGCCAATTCCAAAAAACCAAAGGTCAAATGCAAATTCACAATAATGGGACGGGGCCCAGGGAAGAATAGAGGTACTTTGGATTAGGCAGAGGGGAGTTAAGTGTGGGGAGGAGGCATTGGGTAGTAGCATGAATCAGACATTATCACCCTATGAATATATATGATTACACAACCAGTGTAATTCTACATCTTGTACAACCAGAATGGGAAGTTACATTCCATTTATGTATGATGTATCAAAATGCATTCTACTGTCATGTATAACTAATTAGATCAAATTTTTTGAGGGATTTTTAAAATTCATTTTTATTGTAAACAAATGGGATACATCTTGTTTCTCTGTACATGAAGTAGAGGCATACCATTTGTGTAATCATACATTTACCTAGGGTAATAGTTTTTGATTCATTCTGTTATTTTTTTTCTCCCCCCACCCCTCCCACCCCTCTTATCCCTCTATACAGTACCTCCTTCCTCCATTCTTGCCCCCTTCCCACCCCCTATATGTGTCATCATCCGCTTATCAGTGAGATCATTTGTCCTTTGGTTTTTTGAGATTGGCTTATCTCACTTAGCATGATATTCTCCAACTGCATCCATTTGCCTGCAAATGCCATAATTTTATTATTCTTTATGGTTGAGTAATATTCCATGGTGTGTATATATATATATGTGTGTGTGTGTGTGTATATACATATATATATATATGTATATATACCACAGTTTCTTTATCCACCGATTGAGGGGCTTCTAGGTTGGTTCCACAATCTGGCTATTGTGAATTGAGCAGCTATGAACATTGTTGTGGCTGTATCTCTGTAGTATGCTGATTTTAACTGAGGTGATGACCCAGCCCAATATGTTTGCAATAAATGTGCATTATCTTGACTTTATGAAAAATAATAAGCATGGTTGCTAAACTTATCCCCCATAAAAAAAAAGGTTTTGAAAGACAATTAGGGTTTTCATTTGTATGAGGGATTCTTTTAAGGGATGAAGGTCTGAAGACCTTATTTGTGGATCAGAGTTCTATGAGCTTTGGTGCCATGAAGTTCAGAATCTACTCTGGGTTCCAGCAAGTCCTCTGGATGGGCAGGTTCAAGAGCAAATGTGATAGATGAGCCTGCATCTTGGCAGAGAGTGAGCTTAGAGATAAAGATGGAAAAGCTTCCTCCCAAAGGAAAAGAGTTTTGAAAACCAGCAGCCATCTACATTGTAGAGGAGAACCTGAGTGGGCCAGGCTGGGCAAGTGAGCTTCATGCACTGGTTTCTGGTTCAGGTGATCTTTCTAAAAATCTAGTGTAGTTTAAATATTGAACAACTTAGCATTCAAGGTACTGGTTAAAGAAAATTCTCAGGCTGCTTTGCCACCTTGGTTGTCTTAATGCATCTTGTTTGTTCCAATATACCATTTATGTGTTTAGAAAATACAAATTGATTTTAATATCAAAAACATAAACAAAAAGCTAATTTTTCTGCAGAAAAAATATTATATATTCAAAGCTATGTAGTTACATCTTGTATTAACTCTTTTGGCAAACAAACACTTTCCAGTGCCCACTGAACACTAGTCACTGTGATTTAGGAGTTAGAGATGCAGGGAGATGAAGTTAATGGCTATCTGCGTGATACAGGCACTGTACTAGGTGCTACCCAGGCATTCATTTATCGAATCCTCACAACAACCCCAAGAGATTAAGTACCATCACTATGCATATTTTATAGAGGAGGAAACTAAGATACAGAGAGGCCAAACGTCATAATGCTAGTAAAAGGCAGAAGTGAAATTTTATCTGGCTCTGGGTCCTGCACCCGGCACCCCTCTGCTATACTGCCTTTCAGAAAAAGTGAGAGGGAATGTCACTTTTCTCAGAGTACTCAGTCTAATGGCGGAGGTGAAACATTCTGAGCTACCAATTCAGTTCTCCAGTAGCACTATCATGCGGTCTACATTAAAGCAATGTAGCTGAGGGCTAATTGACATTTACCAAGGTACTTATTTTCTCCCAAAGAAGTTTAGTTTTATGTAGATTAATGTATTTTTAAAAGAAACTTAATTTTGAGATAATTATAGATTCACATGCAATGATAGAAAATAACAGAAAGAGATCCTGGGTACCCTTAACTCAGTTTCCCCCAATGGTGGCATCTTATAAAACTATAGTATGGTATCATAGCCAGGATATTGATACATGATACTGACACCTTGATAATGTCAGGATATAGAACATTTTCATCACCACAGGGATCCCTCATGGTGGTCTTTTGTAGCCACACCTATTTGCCTTCCAAACCTCCTGCTTCATCTACAAGTGGCAAAGTCTAAGTGAATCGGTTTTCCTTTCCATAGCTTTGCAATTTCATTAACACTGCATAAGTGAAATCATACAATGTGTTAACCTTTGGATTGACTTTTTTTTCACTCAACAAAATTGACTTTTTTCACTCACAGGCGATTCTTGTAGGCTGTTGGAGGTATCAATTATTTATTCTTTTTTATTGCTGAATAGTATTCCATAATATGAATGTATCTCAGTTTAACCTCTCACCCACTGAAGGACTTCTGGGTTGTTTCAAGCTTTTGGCTGTTATGAATAAAGCTGCTACAAACATATGCATGAGTTTTGGGCTTTGGATTTTGATGTTTATGAAATAAATGCTCAGGGTGTAACTGCTATGTCATATGGAAGTTGCATGTTTAGGTTTTTAAGAAATTGCCAAACTGCTTTGCAGAGTGTCTGTACCATTTATATTGCCACTAGCAATACATGAGCAAGTTCATTCTCACCACCATTTAGTAGTGTCATTAATTTTTAATTTATCCATTCTAATATGTATATGGTGAGACCCCACTGAAGTTTTAATTTGCATTTCTCTAATGAACATCTTTTTCATGTACTTATTTTCATCTGTATATTCTCTTCAGTGAAATGCATGTTAATGTATTTTACTTGTCTTCTAATGGGCTGTTTTCTTATCTGTTGAATTCTGAGAATTCCTAATAGATTCTAGATACTAGTCCTTAGATAGATATGTGGATTGTAAATATTTTTTCCCAGCCTGAAACTTGTCCTCTGATCCTCTTAACAGAGTCTTTCAGAAACAAAGTTTTTAATTCTCATGAAGTCCAACTTAGCAAGTTTTAAAAAAACTGCTGTCAAGAGCTCTGTATCTAACATAAATCCTGAAGATTTCTCCTACATTTTATGCTTTAAGTATGTGAATCCATCTTGAGTTAATTTTTGTACACAATGTCAGAG
This sequence comes from Sciurus vulgaris, assembly GCF_902686455.1. Lineage (NCBI taxonomy): Eukaryota > Metazoa > Chordata > Mammalia > Rodentia > Sciuridae > Sciurus > Sciurus vulgaris. The sequence goes on from NC_136463.1 coordinate 150,003,448, forward strand.
TTAGGTTAAAATTTTTTAATTTGCCCATAGATCTCCAACTGCTTCTGGATCATGTATTATAAATTATCTTTCCCCCATGAAATTGCTTTTGTATCTTTGTTGAAAATCAGTTGGGCATATTTTTATGGGTCTTTCTTTGGTTATCTATTATGTACTGTGTGTCTGTCCTTTTACCAATACCTCACAGCTGTGATCACTATAGCTATATAATAATTCTTGATTAGGTAGATTGATTTTTCCCACATTGTTCTTCATTTTCCAAATTATAGCAGCTTTTAGTTATTTTGACATTCCATATAAGTTTTAGAAAAATCTTACCTCTACCTAAAAATAAAAAATCTTGCTGGGAATTTCATATGAATTTTCTTAAACCTACAGATTAACCTGGGAAGAATTAACAACTTTACTAGGTTGAGTCTTATAATCCAGGAACATAGTGTACCTCCCCGTCCCTTTTTAAAAGGATCTTCATTGATTTCTAAGGTCAGCATTTGTGTTTTTCAGCACACAAGTCCCATATTTCATTTTCTTTCTTTTTTAAAAAAATTTTTCAGTTGTCAATGGACCTCTTTTATTTATTTATATGTGGTGTTGAGACTTGAACCCAGTGCCTCACACGTGCTAGGCAAGTGCTCTACCACTGAGCCATGACCCCAGCCCTTCATTTTCTTTTGAATAACCACAAATAACATTGTATTTTAAATTTTAGTGTCTACATTTTCATTCCTAATATTTAAAATGACAATTGATTTTTGTCTGTTTATCTTATATTCTGTGGTCTTGCTGAATTTGCTTAAGAATTCTAGATTTTTGTTGGTTCTTTGGTATTTTCTAGGAGATAATCATATCGTCTACAAATAGGGACAGTTCATTTCTTCCTTTCTGATCTGTATGGATTCTTTTTTTAATTTCCTTTTCCTGCCTTATTTCTCTGATTAGAATTTTCAGCAAAATGTTGAGAAGAGAGTGATGAAAGCTGAAATCCTTGCTCTTCTTGACTTTAGGAGGAAAGCATTTCGTCTTAGACAATAAGTACAATGGTAGCTGTTCTTCATCAAGTTGAGGAAGTGCGCCCTGACACCGTTCCTATTTTTCTGAGAGTCATATGGTATATGAATGAGTGCTGGATTTTGTCAAGTTTGTTTTTTTTTTCCCCTGTACTGACTGAAATAATCATGTGACTTTTCTTAATTAGCCTGTTAATAGGTAAATTACAGACTGATTTTCAAATAATGAAACATCTTGTGTCCTTGTAATAAATCTCACTTGCTCACAGACTTTACATGTACTACTGAATCCTCTTTGGCTGTTTTTAAGTGTGTGTGCAGTACTGAGGTTTGAATTCAGGGTCACTCTACCACTGGCTACCTCTAACCTTTTAAAAATTTTAAAGTTTGAGACAGGGTCTCATTAATTTGCTGCATCTGACCTCAAACTTGCAATCCTCCTGCCTCAGCCTCCAGGGTAGCTGAAGTACTATACACCTCCAAGCGTGGCTCACTTTTTAAGGATTTATGTATCCATATTCAGGAGAGATACAGTCTGTAGTTTCTCTCTCTCTCCTCCCCTCAGCCACTACTTCCCCTCTCCCCCAGTCTTGCTATAGGGTTGTCAACTGAACTTTCCAAAGAACCAGATCTTTATTTCACTGAACGTCTCCACTGCTTTATCACTTTACATTTCAATTATCTAGGCTCCTATCTCTACCATTTGTACTTTCTACTTTTCTAAAATTTATTTTGCTCTTCTTTTTCTAGATTCTTGAGATTTTCTAGAATCTTAGGTGATTGGTTCCTCTTTTTTAACATAAACATTTAGTACTATAAATTTCTTTTGTAGCATTAATTTAGCTGAGTCCCCAAATTTTGATTTGTTGAACTTTCGTTTTCATTTAGTGTAATGTGTGTTTTGGATTTCCCTTTAGACTTTCTCTTTGACCCATGAATTAGTTACAAATCTGTTGTTTAAAGTTTCCAAGTGTTGGAGATTTTTCTGGTATTTTTCTATGACTGATTTCTACTTTTATTTCATTATGGTCAGAGAATACATTCTATGTGATTTCACTTCCTTTGTATTTTTTGATTTTTGTTTTATGGTTCAAGATATCATCTACCTCAGTGAATATTCCATGGGCACTTGAAAAAAATATGTATTTTTCTGTTGTTGGGTGCAGTGTTCTATAAATATTGACTAGAACTTCTTGGCTGATGGTTTATTGAGTTTTCTTTATGCTTGACGTTCTTCTGTCTTGTTGTTCTATCCCTTGTTGAGAGAGTGGTTAAAGTCTCTAACTGTGGAATTTTTCTATTTATCCTTTTAATTTTTGCTTCACATATATTGAAGCTCTGTTTTTCAGTACACACACATTTAGGTCACCGTCCTTGAGGGCGTTCCAATCCTTCCCAGGATGCCTTCTTGACAGCCTCCTCCTAGGGCTCCATCCCCAACAGGGCTGCCTTCTTGTCCTGGTCAGAGCTGCCTAACAGGTTGGTGACCAAGTAGGAGGAAAGAAAGGAAAGGCAGACAGGCAGACAGTGAGGGAGGGAAGGAGTGTCAGGAGGTGAGGGAAGACAGGTCAGTCTAATTTGTTTTTTTAGGTTGTCTTTTAAACTACCTCCTTTCAAGGGATCTTCCTTTCTCCCATATTACTGAGTCCTTAGAAGCAGTCATATCAGGAACAGTAATACCTATTCCTTGAACACCTTAGTGCTCACTATCCATCTAGAAGAAATTACAGAGGGGTGTGTATGTAACTTCTAATTTAATGAGTGTCTTTATACTAATTGGACACATTAGTATAACTTTTTAGATCTTGACGAAGGAAAAAATGAAGGTGATTTTGCAATAAAATGAGTTGGTATGGGAAGTAATCAAATCTGAAGAAAAGACCATTTGGCAGAAATGTAGATTTCATTTCCTCTGCCACCTGTCATCTTCTGTGAAATATCTTCCAAACACAGGAGAGTCACCATGATATGTATAAACCAGTATTTAAATTGTATTATTAAAAACCAGCAGTTAAAGTTTATTTCTGAATCAAACCTCACCATTCACCCTTCTACACAACAATTTTTGGCGCTGAATAAGTACTTGACATTATTAGAACCTTATGTCTCATTAAGTTGACATTTAAATTCACATATATTTAAAGGATAGCAGTTTATTTTTCTTTAGAGCTGGGGGTTAATCTTTCCTAAGATAATGACTGTAAGTGTGTGTCTTTGTATTGAGCTAGTGAGTTGTAGGTATAATCAAACAATAGTTCTATTCTTCTTTTCCCTAAACCAGGTACAATCTTGTTTATCAGGCTCCTTTGTTTTCCTGCCACCTCAGATAAAATCTCCAACAAAGAATACAAAGCTTTCAGGACATTTTAGTGACATGGTGGTAATTTAGACATCTATTCCAGTGTAATGACCACAAACCCTAAGTGCTGTTAAACAGTTGTGCTTCTCTCTATCTCCCACCAAAGGTTGCAGTGGAAAGGGACCAAGGTCAACTTGACTGTTCCCAGCCTAGACATCTTTCTCCTCCGGTTCCCCCAATGGCTGCTTCTGCCTATTCCAGGATGAAAGGGGACAGAAAAAGGGAGGACACACAAGCAGCAGGGACAATAGTCTTACTAACTGGCACTCTTGGCAGTGTTATCCTGTTTTCCACCAAACCCCATCATGGAAGCCACTTCTCTGCAGTTCCCTCTGAGTGAATATACCTCTCTGCTGGTACCTAACACTCCTCTCTCCATCTTAGGAATCCTGGGCCTCCCCACTCTCAGAGACAGCCTTCGTAAGCAGCACCCGGGAGAATCCCACACCAGTTTTTATCCTTAGATCACATTTGAGCATTAGGAAACATATACTTTGACCCGTCATTGCTGAGGGTGGAGTGATTTTTCAAACATAGCATTCTTTTTATTTAATAGCCTGGCAAGCAAGCTCGGGTAAGAGTCATGCAGTATTTAGATTTATTGCATGCTAGTCCTCTGTGCCTGCCAAAATGCATGGGACACTTATCAGACATCTGAGCAACCTCCTTGAAACTTCTTCCCTGGGATTTGGAGTTAAGAGAAAGCACCCTTTCCCTCCTACTATGTGGGTGGTAGGATTCAGAGCAGAGCTAACTAAAAAAAAAAAAAAAAAAAAAAAAATTCTGACAGACATCATTACCCTATGTACATGTATGATTACACGAATGGTATGAATCTACATCGTGTACAACCATAGAAATGAAATGGTGTACCCCATTTATGAGCAATGCATCAAAATGCTATCTGTACAAAATTAAAAGATAAATAAAAAATATATTTTCTGTGATCTTAAGCTTCTTGTCCTTTCTGACTCTGACTTTAAAAATGGGGAAGAGGTCACAGGTAAAACACTCACTACTATCTCACTTTGAAATGTAGGGGCAATGGCATTGTCCTGGGCCCCCATTTGAAGGTAAAACTGAAATTGTTTAACACATCTTGTCCAAGGGTTCTTTCATGGATTGCCAAACTGGTTCATGGTAAAGTCAAGAATTTTTTTCTCTGCCACATTTAAAAGATATAAGGGAGACTATTGTCATATGACCTATTCCACCATTCCAAATGGAGTCCCACATCCAACTTGTAGCTCAAAACTTGTGAACTTATATTCATGGCAGTAAGAAGGCTCAGTGGTGAACAATATCCATGCCCATCCTCCACCTCCTCCCTTAATGAGAGTTCCTCACAAGATTTTGTTTCTTTCCAACTGAAATCAATAGAAGGGAAAACAAGACCAGTATTGTTGTGGTTTCCAGAGATCATTGCCCATTAGAAGTCTGCCTGCTGGAAGTTCATGTACAGCACCAAAACCCTCTCTAAGTAGCACCTCTGGGGACAGAAAAAAAGACATCAGAGACTTGTTTGGGGCTGGGGTTCAAATTTGCTTTTTTTTTTTTTTTTAATCTTCTTGTCCTCAGATGATCACTTAATAGCTTTCCTTTTTAAAAACTCCTTTTCTGTATCCTGCTTTCTTAGTATTGAGAAGCTTAAATAGACACTGCCAGTATAGGTACATCCTTATACAAACAAATATATTTATTCAGAGCCAGGTGTTAATGGTTTCCTAAAATCTGTGATAAACATAAGAAATAACCTAAAACACTAAGTAGTTTATTTGAAAGCAGCATTATTTTAGTGTTGAGTTGTCCAAAACATAATTGTCTTCAGAGAATTCCAGAAACTCTTAGAATAGAGATGCAGGAATATTTGTCAGCCCCTCTTACTCTCACAGTTGAAGTTCAAGTTTGCCGGAGAAGGTCCAGGGAAAGCAGCCAAATTCCAAGTGATTCGGCCTGGCAAAATCCTAGACTGAATTGAATCAGAGTCCTCAAGTTTCCAAACAATCTAAATTTCTGTAGGCAATTTATATAATTATACCAGCACACACATTTTTCCATTTCGGTAACAAAGCCACACATATCTTTAGGTTCACAGACAAATCTTTAGTATTGTGAAAGAAAAATTGTATGCCAACAAAAACTCAAAAATTCCAAATAGGGGTATGAGTCCCTGATTTTTCAGAGTCAATTAGAGTGTATTCCAGATACAGAGCTGGAGTTCTCCTTTGCCAGGTCCCTTCCTCCACTCCACACACAGTTTATTTGGATATAAGATGCTCTCGTAGCCAAGACCCTTCTGTTCTGATCTGATTTTTTGAGTACAATTGAATATGATTGATCACAGTTCTCTGCGCACATATGTGGGCAGATTTTTGGTGCACACACAGGATGTACAGCTTTTATCAAAGCCAGCTGAGAATGCTGGCCTAAGAAGGTAGACTTGGCAGAATTCTGAACTTCAGCTAGTCTGTTAAGGCGAAGGGGTCCGTATCTCTTTCTGGAAGCTTCCCCCCGCCCCGCAACCCCCATTCCTGGATTTAATTCAATGTAAGTTTTATAAGTTTGTATAAGGAAAGTAGAGTTAAAAATAACTAAAATAATGTCTGTTCTCTTTTGATCATAGCAAAATACACTGAACACAATGGATGGCTTATAAATTCTAAGCAATGATCACAGACTGAAGTCACAAATCATGAATGCCAAGCAAACACAGACTAAGTTAAATGTCAGAGTAAAAAATATATATCAAATTTAATGACACACATTTAATGATACGAATTGCACAAATTTCAAAACTCATCTGGTTCTAAGGGGCTGCCATCCTCCTTAAATCTTATTCCAACTCCCAAAGGACAAGCCCATGGTCTGGTAGAGAAATACTCACTTACTTTCTCTGTTCCTTCTCCAGCCCAGAAGCATAGTCCAGGGATGTGAATTACCGAGAAATCTCCCGGCACAATTTTCGCTCCGAGGTTCAAATAAGCTAACCAGGGATTCCAGGAGTAGGTCTTTCATGACAAAATTTTTAGTACCTGGCATGGAATCAGGGCCAGTGTGTAACAATGATGACACCTGGGAAGGTGGAGTGTTTCAGCTGTGAGATGAGGAAGAAGATTTGGCCTAACAGTGTGAAAAGTCTTAGAAATCCATCTATAGTGCAACTGGTTAATTGGTTTGCTTTCCTAATGTAGCATCCAAGGAAAGGGGAACTTAAGGACTATGAAGGCAGTGGGTTCCTACAGAAAACAGGAACATAGGTTAGTAAAACACAGCCCCAGACCCACTTCTTCATTCAATACTTGTATCAGGACAGGCCCTATTCCCTCTTCCCTCCTAGAACCTCCATCCTGTCCCACCTACTCCCCAAATCCATTCAGCTGGGTGAACCAGCAGAGAGCATAAGACACCTGCAAAGAACTGGCTTTGTAATTCCAGTCCCAGGGGAGGGAGCGCCCACGACTGTTTCCCGGATTGAGTTTTATTTTGATGGAGAGCAAGTGGGTATAAGAATGTTTACAGCCTGCTCAGGAACTTTGCTTAGTTCAAACTGCACCCAAGAGGAATTTGAGGATGCATTCCAAAATGGGAATACATAAAACTTTCCATTCAACTATAATCATTCAGGAAAATTTCCATCCCATTTGTGTTATAAATGAACTACAAAGGTTCTTTCCTAAAAGCAAACAAGGGTGACACCTTTAACAATTTACATTGATAATCTGGTCCTGTTCAACCGACAGTACAAATTAAGATCAATCAGTACCTCGCCTACCTATTTCTGCATATTTTGTGTCCTGAATAACCATGTCTTTGTAAATTATGCAGGGCAAGTGTCGATCCAAGCAAAAGTTTAAATCAAACAGAATCTGTGAAGCATACTTGTAGACAGAAAACACTTTGGTCAGATAAAAGAAATAATGACGCCAAAATGGTTTTCTGAAAAATGGAAATAATACAAGTAATATAAAGAAGGTGTTATAAAATAACTATTCTGAGTTAGCATACTATGGAATTAAAGATAACTCATTACAGTGCTATAAAACAGCACACATTATTAAGAGAACAATAATAAGCTTTGTAATAAAGTTCATATTCCAATTATGGCATATGGTTTTCATAGAGAAAACCAATTAAAGACAGCTGTGTTTTAAGCAGATTCTGGAAGGCAGGCTCATAATGGGTAATTACAGTAGTAAGCCTTCACTCTGCTACTGATTACCACCTCCCCACCCACAGACCATGTGAGGGCCTTTCTTCTATGAGACCCAAACCCAAACTCATGTTTGGTAATACGTCCACATCAACTTCCGCTGCAAAGATGGTAATGGGAGACAGAAGAATGATATTGCCTTATATTTTAACCAGTTCCTGCCAAGTGTTTTCTCAGTATTTAAAAGCCCTGGGTGATTTTGGGGCTTTAACCTGTAATGGAAAACAGCATGGTATGGTAAATAAACACTTCCTTTGAAATCAGAATCTGTGAGATCCTGATTCTTGGTCCTGACTGGAGCTATGACTTCAGGAAAAACAGTTAATGCCTTTGTGACTCGGTTTGCTCATCTGTAGGATGAGGGACTGCTCCTTGGCTACCTGGAATTCTACATCAAAATCTATGTTATAGGAGGCTTCCAACATCTTCCTATGGAACTAGATGCTTTTGAATTATGTTCACAGGTTGACACTCCTCCCTTTAAAAGATGGAGGAGTATTTTACTATTCTTTACTATTCTGTATTTTATGACTGCCTCAAAGATGGATCCAGCAGAAGGAACCTTGGGTGACTTTGACAGATAGATCATAGACAGTATTCTTCCCTCCCCTAACCCAGATGCCTCAGATCCTGAGCCACCATGTAAGATATCCAGCTACTTTAGAACTGCTGTTCTAGAGTAAAAAACTATTCTAGATGGAAAAAACAAACAAACAAACAATTAAAAAAAAAAAAAAAAAAAAAAAAAACCACAAATGGAGAAAGCACAGCCCAAGAAATGTCAGCTGTTTGTTTTCCAGCCCAGGTGACTGACATAAATGAAGAAGCCTTTGAGACTGTGCCAGTCCTAGCCACTGTGGGCTGTAAACTCCTAGACACCTTTAACTAGAACTACTCAGCTAAGCCATCTCAAAGTCCTGGCCCACAAAAGCAGTGAGAGCTAACACATGACTATTGCTATTTTAAGCCACTCACTGTTGGGGTGATTATTATGAAGCCACAGTAACAGAAGAGGAACTACAATGGAATAAGAACTAGAAGAACAACAAAAAAAAATTTTTTTAAATAAACATTTAAAAGTGCCATCTACTCCTTAAGATCAAACAAAGAAATCTTCAGCATCCATAAGAACCTCAAGAAAGACGATTTAAAACTCATTTTGACCCAGTTATCCCACTCCGCAATTTATACCCAAAGGACTTAAAATCAGCATACTACAGTGATGCAGCCACATCAATGTTTATTGCAGCTCAATTCACAGTAGCTAAACCGTAGAACCAACCTAGGTGCCCTTCAACAGATGAATGGAAAAAGAAATTGTGGTATATATACACAATAGAATATTACTCAGTCTTAAAGAAGAAGGAAATTGTGGCATTTGCAAGTAAATGGATGGAGCTGAAGAATATCATGCTAAGTGAAATAAGCCAATCCCAGAAACTCAGAGGCTGAACATTTTCTCTGATATGCAGTTGCTAGTTCACAATAATGGGGAGGCTAGGGAAGAATAGAGGTACTTTGGATTAGACAGAGAGAAGTGAAGGGATATGGGGGTAGGAAGGATAGTAGCATGACTTGAACATTATTACCCTATGTATAAATATGATTACATAACCAGTGTAATTCTACATCATGTACAACCAGAAGAATGAGGAGTTATATTCCATTTATATATGATGTGTCAAAATGCATTCTACTGTCATGTATAACTAATTAGAACAAATTAAAAAATAAAAGAATGATAAAGGTAGGTACAATTACAAATAAGTGCCATGGAAAACAATACAGAGCTGTCGCCTCTTCTGCTTCTGAACTGGGGGACTTTTAAGAGAATTTTCCCACGTCCAAAGCTAAAAGAGATGTAGTAACACTGACCCTAAGTGGAACCAACTAAGCCGGCAGCCAAAATCAGGTGAAGCCCACAGCCAGGACATCCTCCAGTCGTTACTGTGTAGGCGCTGATGCTGTGGCCCAGAGGCGGTCTACCTCACGCCCTTCTCAATAGGCTGTGCAGCTGATGGAATCCAAGCAGCTCCCCATCACAGCTCTGAATGATGTGGGAAAGTAGGGGTTCTTTTGGAAGGGGACAAGGGAACATTTTGGGGGGTAATCAGGAAAGGTGAGTTTGGGATACCTGTGAAACCTGGTGAAGCCAAACAAAGAGTGGTGCTCAGGAGATGGCAAGGGGTGGCCTGAAGGTGGCCCGCCGCCACCAATCCACGTGTTCCTGTTTTGTTTTTGTTCCTGGATCATCTAGTGTTTTTGAAACAGGAAACCTCATATAAAAAGGCTAGATTTCTAGCTTCTTTTGAACTGCAGAGACCTGGCAACCCTGGGCATGCATTCCCACCTGGTCTTGAGCAGCTGGGGCCGATTGGCTATTTCTCCCTTTAGGTAGAAGGTGTGCTCTCTATTTGCTGCAGTCCTCCTTACTCCCTATTGTCTTACACCTGAGATCACTTTATCCCTCTACTTCACATTTCCAGTCCCTGTAAGCATTGAGTTTGGGTCTCATGACCTAAACCAACAGAGAAGTTTCAGATTCCAAACATCTAAATCTCTTGGTTACTATAGGCATGTGGCTTAGAAATTCCAGTAAATTCTGCTGTTGCGCCCTTGACAATTTCCTTCGCTAAACTACGAATGGGACTGAGCATGACAAACCCGCATGCCTAAGATTGTACGAGTCATCTTATCATATGGCTAGTGAATATTGGAGAGCTGGTTCTACTCCAGAAATACATACTAAACTTATCTGGTGGGGTTCTCTCTTTCGTCTTTTCTTTTTTGGAACTGGGGATCAAGCCCAGAACTGTGCGAATGTGAGGCTAGTGCTCTGTCACTGAGCTACATCCCAGTGCACAAACTTATTTGATAAATCCTAATTATTGTTAAAATACAACTATGGCCATACACAGCTGTAACATTCAAACCCCAAATTAACATGGAAGAGTCAATTGCCAGTCAACTGTGAGATTAGGAAGGACAGAAAGGGAACAAAGAGAGCCACATATAGTAAAGTATAACAATGTTTTTAACTTATCAGAGAATATCCTCAAGATGATTTCTAGTGGTGTCTTATTTAGACAGCGAGAACATTCATTGAGAGTTTAAAAGCAGAATTGTGTTAGAAAAACAAAATAACTCACCAATTCCAGACATTGTCTGTGGCCATAGGCAGCAGCATAATGTATGCTGTTGTAGCCTTCCTTGTCCCGGATAGATGGATTTGCATCATTTTGAAGCAGAAACTCTAGACATCTGTAAGTATAAAGATGAGGGGTTATTTTAGAAAACATCTCTGGACCAAATGGAATAATTACTGAGAATCCCCCTGTGGTGCATGTTCCACAAAGCACTTTATAAATTTAAGTGTTTCTTTAAAAATTGTGCCGCATAAACCTTTCTGTGTTGGAAGATGGTGTGTGTGTGTGTGTGTGTGTGTGTGTGTGTGTGTCTGTCTGTCTGCATGTGTGCATGCACGCGCACACGCGCACACACACACACACACACACACACACACACACACATTTTCCAATAGTTATCTTTATTTCCATTCAAAATAGTCATTCCAGAATTCTGGAAAAGCTTTAGGATCAAAGGGTAATTGTTTTTTATTCTTCTCATCTTAAGGTGTAAAATATGTCTGTTGTCAAGATCACCAAATAATAAGACTTAGATCGCTGTGTTCAAAAGATGAAGTCTCAAATACAACAAAGAAGTGGTCAGGCCTTTGCTGACTCAGCAAACCCAACAGAGAGGAGATTATTTGTAACATTGCTATTGGAAACTAAGGTCAAAGATTAGAAAACAGAAGTTCAAAATAGTGTAAGAAAAACAACCCAAGGATGGTCTGAATAATAAAAAGATTAAAGGAGTGGATAAGCATTTAAAACATATAAATGATTAATTTAGTAATAGCATATGAAGATTAGAAGCTTAAATTGTACCATTAGGAATACAGACTGGAACAAAATAATATTGGAAGGTTTTTTTCCGACACAGCTGTAATTTTCCTGAAAAAGTTGCAATCTTTGAAATAGGCTAGAAAAAGGAGCTTGGTTATACTTTTATTGAAGAGTCTGCAACTCCCACAAAAATATCCAGGGATACAAGGTGTTCTGTTCAGGGCCAATTGCAAATGGCCTGAGCCTGCTGGTATGGAGGGAATAAGCAGCCAGGAAGTGACATTCCATAATTTCAGTATTATATCTGCAACAATGGGACAAACATGTTCTTATGAGGCCACACTGATTCAATTCTACAACGAGTATTTAAAATTCTAAACATAAGCTTATACCTTAAAAAAGACCTTCCAATCAGAAATTTCTATAGTTGACTCAAAATTTCATATGGCATTTACCTATTTTTTGGTATAAGGCAGAAGGAGTAAATGAATCACATACAGTGACAATTAAACATGTTCTCTTCTAGAAAACTGATGAAAAATACATTTTTAAACAAATACCTATTTGTCATATTTTTCCATGAAATGTTCCATGATAAATCAAATGTTTATTAGAGTCCTGCTATCATGCTGTCTTGGGTCATTTGTACCTTATAAGGAAGTCCTTTTTATTTTGGTAATTAATGCCCATGGATTGGATCCCAGGTATGACTCACTATAGTCCAAATTTGGATCTTTAAATAAAATCACTCCACAGCAATACATCCTAGTGGATACACAAACCCCAACTTCTGAATGGACTGTATTCTAAAAATCAGTGATCAATGTATTTGTAATTTGGAAAACATTTGAAATTACTCCCAAAGAATTATTTAATACAGGATACAGGTGAACTATATTAATACAATAACAATAGTACTGTAGAATTTGGATAGTCTCCATATAGTTTCCAAGGATAAAAAATGAATTCCATGTTTTAACAGTAGACGCTTATCTTTGCTCCTCCCAGGGTCGCAACTAGCAAGTTTGAGACTTAAGATGTAAAAGTGACAGCGACCCAGTAGGTTGCAGGTATATTTGGCCAAGGGGAACAGCCTCCCTTTGCATACAGAAGCTCTGGAGTTGCTAGTTCCCTGCCCTTCTGCTGCCTCTCTTGCTTCACTCCCCACCAGCACTGTAAGAGGACTGGACTGGTCAAAGGTGAACTTTCAGTTTGCTGGAAAAGGCAGCATTTGCCAAGGTGGCTTTAACTATTAATGTTATTTTAATGTTATTGTTTACAATTTTAGAGTATCAGGGCAAAAACTTCATCATTCTGCTATACTCATAGTTGTGTCTCCTGTCCCCAGAAATAGTCAAAGCTGTGTTCTGTAACCTGCACCAGGGCTACACTTGCTAACTGTACCCTTCCACGATGCTCTGGACATGGGGTGGCAGCAGATGGGGGCGGTGAAAGGGCAGAACCTAGGGGGAGATGGGAAGATCACAGAGTAGACACAGGATTCAGTTCACAGAGAAACTGCTTCCTCTAGCAACTGAAGAAGAGAATGAATGAATTAGGGACTGTGAGCCTGCAGACTCGGAGAACACTGTATCCACTGGGTCTTGTGAGGCTGTGGCACAAAGTGTGGGCACTGGCTCATTTGTTTGTTCATTTATTCAACAGTTTCTGTACATCAACTATGCACCCAGCAATACTTGTGTCTGGATTCTCAGAGGATGAAGCACTGGTGCTCCCTGGGGAGATGGCAGGTGATCCACATGTTGTCACAGCAACAGCTAAGTCTCTGTCAGAAGCCAGAGTCGGGTGGGTAGGATGAAGTGGGTCAGGGGAAGCTGTTTATATGGAGGAGGAAACTGTTTGTAAGCTGATGTGCTGAAGAGATGGAAGGGTTGAGGGGAAAGTAAGACTGGTATACTTCACACTGTCTCAAGACCTTTCTAGAATCCACTGCATAGGTATCCCTGGGTCATAAAAGCAGAACCTAAGACCTAAAGCTGTGAAGGGAGGCTTACAATGTCCCTGAGGCATATGTGACATGACAGAGTCAGAAATGATATTTAAGACCTAAAGCTGCTGACCAATCATAGTGACAGTCAGGGCAAAGGTTACACTTTTAGAAAGTTCTCTGTGTGAAAAGAGCACCACTGAAGGATGTATTAAATGAACAGTTTCTTCTCCATGAAAGGCAAGCCTGCATTCCTTCCTCAAGATTCTAAATGGAACCCCGAAATAGTAATGGGAATGCCTAAATAGTAAGGCAGTCAGTGTGGCAAAGCAGAGAAGCAGACAAAGCATGAGAGGTGGCATCCTGTTCTTCAGCTCAGAGGAAACTTACAATGCGGCTTCCTTCTCCTTCAGCTCCCTGGCTCTTTCAAGTTCTTCAGAATTTTCATGGGCATTTCCCAGGACGGTCTTACTTCTCAGCATAAGGAATAGGAAAAAAATCACAATTAATTTCTAAGTTGGCCAAGTTGTTTATATTTTTTAAAAAAAATTTTAGATGTTGATGGACCTTTGTTTTATTCATTTATTTATATGTGGTGCTGAGAATCAAACCCAGTACCTCACACATGCTAGGTAAGTGCTCTACCACTGAGCCACAAACCCACCCAGTTGCAAAGTTATTAATGGTTTTAGTACAACTGTATCTCAGTGAGTTTGACCCCCACCCAAAAGAAATAAGCACTGCTGGTTTTCATTGAGGATGTATATGGCTCTCTCCAAGGCCATTCAGCTAATCTGTTTTCTCCCAAGGAATGCACTTGAGTGCATGCATATCCTAGAACTTCCACCTAGGTATCAAAGGTTAAAACTGAATTATCCACCCTTTCATAAACACCTTAAAACTCCCCAAGTAAAAAAGGAGGCAACTTAGCTCACAACCCCCTAACTTCTACCTTACTCCTTGACACCTTCTAGACAGATCAGCATCTCATTTATCCAGGAATGCAGTCCTAATCAATTTTACCTGTCGGAATGATTCTTTATTATCCAGAATTTCTTTTCTGGCCCTTAACAAATGGAGCACACCAGTTTCACATCTCCTACAGCATGTATAGAACGGAGCCTGCATACAGTAGGTACTCAATAAATGTTTGTTGAATTAATAACCTCCATAGCTATGGGATCTTGAGTGACATATGACCTTATTATCATTAAATAATAAATATAGCATTTATATAATAAAATACATTAAATAAATATAAAAATGAAGAACATTCTTATGCTCATGTGTTTTTCAAACTAATAATCATAAGCCATTTCTAAATAATGAAATAAATTTAGTGGATTGTTGTCAACAATTTTAAAAAATGAAATCAAATAGAAAATATCAGAATGCATCATCACAAATAATAAATGTAAATATGGTTTTATAAATTTTTATTTCTGTTTTATATGCACACATGTATGTGAATGTGTGTACAGGGTCATGAGGTAAGATGTATTTCTTACTGTGAGTCACCATTCAAAATGTTTAAAGGGGCTGGGATATGGCTCAGTGGTAAAGTACATGCTTAGCATATGTGAAGTCCCAGGTTCAAACTCCAGCACCAAAAATGTAAATAAAATAAAATGTTTAAACATCATTGCTCTACAAAAGCATTGGTTAGTACTGACCCAGAGTTAATTGTGCAGTAAATGATTTAATAGTTCTCCACACAGGGTCATCCAAAAGCATTCCTATGTCTGAAGCCTTTGAAGACAATTTTAAAAATTGTGGGGACCTCCCCATTTTTCCCCCTTGAACTGAGTCACTGATTTCTGACTTCTACTCCTAGTCACCTAGAATCCAAACATGTCCAGGGCAACCAACTTCATCTCCACTAGCTGCTGGAAGGCATTCATGCCCAGACTTGGAATAAAAGGCCTATTTTAATAGTATGAAGCTGTATTTGAAGGCTATTAGAATTATGCATAGGTGAATATTTTTGGTCATATGACATATACATTAGCAAATGTAAATATTTGTGGAAAATGAAGCATTTAAGTGGTAATGATGAAAACTATGGTATATGTCAAATAAATTATAAGATTTTGAATGGACTGAAAACCTGGGCTTGACAGTTCTACTTGGCATTCAACCCAAAGAACAGAAAGGAGAAGAAATTGTTCAGTGACGTGTAATAATCAAACATAAAGAGAGCAGAGGGAAAACCTGGGTTAAGGATAAAGCAATTCTAACTCCTTTGAGTCTGAATGAGAGAGTCTTTATTTGCAGTTTCCAGGAGGCAATATGAAAAAGACTTAGTAGAGCCTCCGCCTCCCTAGTCCTACCCCCAGAGGAAGCATGAGCAAGGCTGTTTTTACTTTCTATCCATGTCTGATGCAGCAGCATAGTGCAGAGCTGTCCGGCCCCAGTCATCTGTTTCATTAACGTTGGCTCCTGTGGTCACTAATGTCTCAATACAGTGGAAATGACAATTTGCAGCTGCATAGTGCAAAGGGGTCCTGTAAAACAAACAGTGATTTATTACTTCATTCAGCCTGGAAAACAGACCCATCATCAACTCTAGCACTGGTGGCAATATTCCTACGAGTGTGGAAAGCTCTTTGGCTCTCAGTGTGGAGGCTAAAGGATGTGCCTTCCTATGACTATAAATTGAAAGAGGATACAAAGACTGGTGGCTTCAGACAAGGCCAATCATGTTGGGTTTGATCTTTTTTTCTAGTCCTACTGCCTATCCTGGCTCAGGTCTGCCCTATTGTTTTTCTGGGGCCATTGCAAGATCATCTCATTAAGATGCATCAAGACCATTCCCATTAAGACCATTCTGAGCTCTCATCAAGCCTTCATCTAATTTCTAGTTGGTTTGAGCAAAGAACTGGATTTTCTAAAATATAATTCCTAAATATAAAAACTTTCAACCCTCCCCACTGATAAGGGCTGGCTTCTTCAGCCTGGAATTGAAGACTTTTGCAAGCTGGTCTCAATTTCTCTTACAGAGTATCTCTTTCCCTTAGATATACCCATTGGTATATTCAAGCTGAATGACCTCAGTTTTTCCATATCAGCTATACTTCCCTCCACCTTTGTCTATGTTGGTTTCTTCTTGGGAGGGCCCCTTCCTAAACCACATCTACCCATCAAAATTCCACTTATCCTGCATGTTCCAGAGGTTAGCATTCTTTCTCTAGTTTAAGATTGCTTAGCTACCATCAGAGTCTCTTGAGCTTTCCTCACATATTGCCTTGATTTTTAGCTACTGGTGTTTTGGCTCATCTTCTTTGAACATCAGTTCCTTGTGAGTAGTGATGTAGGTTCATGGGACAACCCACATGTTCTATTGTGAGTACACCTGCAAACTGGGCCAAATCACATCTGTTCTCCAGTTCTGGGTGTCCTCATCCTTATTTCAATAAGGACCTTTGAGCAGCTGTCCCCTAAGGTCTTTTCTAGGTCTAAAATTCTGTGTACACTCATACATTGTTGGTGGGACTACAGATTGGTGCAATCACTTTGGAAAGCAACATAGAGATTCCTAAGAAAGTTTGGAATGGAACCACCATTGACCCAACTATCCCACTCCTCAGTTTATACCCAAAGGACTTAAAATCAGCATACTGCAATGACACAGTCACATCAATGTTTATAGCAGCTCAATTCACAATAGCAAAACTATGGAACCAACCTAGAAGCCCTTCAACAGATTAAGGGATAAAGAAAATGTGGTACACATACACAATGGAATAGTACTCTGCCTTAAAGAAGAATGAACTTATGGCATTTGCAGGTAAATGGATGGAACTGGAGAAGATGGATTGGCTAAGTGAAATAAGCCAATCCCAAATAAGCAAAGGCCAAAGGTTTTCTCTGATAAGTGAATGCTGATCCATAGTGGGGGATGGGAGGGAAGAATGAAGGAACTTTGGATTTTACAGAGGGGAGTGAGGGGAGTGGTAGGGTGGGTGGGGATGGGAAGGACAGTAGATTGAGACAGACATTATTACCATATATACATGTATGAAAAAAGTTTAAAAAAATATTTATCACTGTCAAAAAAAGTTATTAAAAAAATAAAATTCTGTGTATATATAAAACTCTCTGGGAGTAGCTTTCTCATCTGTTAAAAAGAAGATAGTAGGCATTTCCTCTCTGCTAGGAGAACAGACAGAGGGCTACTCCCATTGGAGTGGCAAGAATGTGTCACTCAACATGAATCTGGAGGGATAAGTAGGAGCTGTCTTAGGTAGGTTGGTAAAAGAAGAAATTTAAAGCAACCTCCAAACAGAATACCAGTGGAAAAAAGGGGTAGAGAGCTGTTAGGGGAAAAATATATGACCAGGCATGTTCTGAAAAATATCATTGGGTGATTTTGTCAATTTGTGCACAAACCTTGATGGTCTGACCTACTACACATCCAGGCTATATGGGATCGCCATCAGGTATGTGGTCTGCTGTTAACTGAAATGTCATTATGTGATGCATGATGTGTGTGTGTGTGTGTGTGTGTGTGTGTGTGTATGAAAAAAGAACCCCTGTGCCAGGTAGCATCATGGCACAGTTTAGCTATATAAAGAACCAAAAGGGTAAGAAAACTTCTGTGGCCCATTGGTGGGTTGTGTGTGTCTGATGGTGTAAAATGTCTAAAAATTTATCCCAAGATGAAATGTCCAATACATACTTAAAAATGCTCTAGATCTTATGACCAAATTCTGGGTTCACAAGGCTAAAGTGTTTTACTCTACTACAAACAAAATTTTCTAACTTATATCCATGTAGGAGGTTTTTTTGTTTGTTTGTTTTGTTTTTTAATGTAAGAAGAAAACTGGTCCTTCTAAAGCAGAAGTTGAGAGAGGAGTTGCTTTTCTTATGTCTTGTGTTTGCTTTGTTGGCATTTCCCCGCAACACCGGGTTTCCTTCTGTGGGTGGAATGCCCCCAGCCAGCTCCCTGTTGACATTTCCATGCTACAGAATTTCTCAATTTCTCAATGATCCCCACTCCTTTTATGGGGGCACTTGAGGCAGAGTGCCCTGATTACATACCTCCCACTCTTGTCCTTTTTATGGAAATCTGCTCCACTGCTCTGCAAGAGTTTTATACACTCCACATTACTAGAAAGACAGGGAAAACATCATTAACATGGTAAAGGTTAGTTACTGGGCTATCTTCAGAAAGAGCTGCTTTCTGCAGGGTGTAGTAGGAGATGAAATGGTAGCACCAGGTTTAAATTCTGCTACCAAGAAATAACCCGAAGGTATAACAGTAATTCTATGTTGTAAGGATCTAAAGTTCCTTTTTCAAAGCTAATAAATCAATAATTTAAAGAGCTTGATAGAACATTTTCAATTCCATGACTAAGGAATTTAATGATTCTTTTAATGAATCATGTAATTGTGATTAAACCCTACAATGATGGTTTTATCATTTATCCTAAAATTCTTTTTCAAAACCATCAAGAGACCGTGAAACAATTACTTCAACTATAGTAACTTCATGTCACCTTTAAGCAATGAGTTGGAATGAATGAGCATTACCTTTTATTACAGCAGAATAAATCCCCCATGATAACTACTTTCAACTAGATATTCTTTAATGGAAAATAGAACAGTCATTCCCCTGTCTTTGTAATCCAGGTAAATAAATGTGTAGAGCCAAGGCTGAGAATGATGTAATGAAGCATAGTGGTCTTCCAAAGCTTCTTTGGCATTCACAGAAGCAATAAGTCATATTTAATCTTTTTTTTTTTTTTTTCAGTACTGGGGATCGAACTCAGGGCCTTGTGCTTTCGAGGCAAGCACTCTACCAGCTGAGCTATCTCCCCAGCCCAATAAATCATATTTAAAAGAGAGAAAAGGATTCACTGAAGTGGATCTTTCTATTGAAGAGCAGAAGCAAAATTTTAATTCTACTAGGAATTTCAGACATGAATTCAGAATGGTATGTTACCAATTTCTAGACAGGTCTGATATATATATATATATATATATTTTTTTTTTTTTTAATGTAGGCATAGAAAGGTCCAGTTTTTTTAAATGTAGGCATAATTGTTTTAAACTTGGGTGCTAAGAAATGGTCTATAATGTATTGTTTTATTACATCTGAAAGAAGAAAAATGATCTCATTAATAATAAGCCTGAGGAGGGCTCTTCCTATTCCACCTCCAACCTTATAGCCACTTTTCTCAGAGAACTAGCTACTTCAGTATAAAGTATAAGAACTTCTAATGACAAGTAAGTGTTGGTGTAGCATGCCAGTTGATATAGAGCACCACTTACTGAAAGATGGCAAAGGATCAAAGACAGAGGCAGATCCAAGGTGTGTGGCTCATGAGCTCATTTGGCTTGGGAGATGGGGTGAGGGAAGGTGCCTTTTTACCCATGTGAGTCAGGGCCCTAAAGCTACACAGTTAAGCCACTTCTGTTAAACAGTAACACAAATGGAGAAGCGCTGCTGTTCCTGAAGGACTAGGAAACTGATGAAGAACCAACACGTTTTCCTTACAAGGCCACCCAAGAGACACCATGTTTGGTCAGTGTGTGGTCATACATCAGTAATACATCAAACAGAGCTTTACTCTAATCACTGATGTGAAAATGAGAGGAGCTAATGGAAAATTCTCTTTATGACTTTAAAAAAAAAAAAAAGGCAAAGATTAAATCATTTCTTGCCCATCTTACTTTTTCTTGAACTTTGTATTTATTTGGTCATTATAAAGACTTAAAAATCTGATTTGAAATAAGGACAACAATGTCCATCAATGAGCATGAATTAATTCAATCTTGGGTTCTCTCAATGACCACCCACCTACCAACAACAACAACAAAAATTTAAGAACAAATTTCGAATTGATTTATTTTGGTGGGGGGGAGTCCAAGTAGATAAATATTCTATAGCCTGAATATCTAAAGTTAGAGAAGGTGCGGGGAGGAAACAGGGAAGAGATTCAGAAAGAAGAAAAACAACAAAAGCCCCTATTTGCTACAGGAGATGGGCTAACAATATTTCTTTGGAAGAACAAAATGCAAGCTGGTAATCTAGAAATGCAACTAGTGATAGTTGATATTTGGTAGAAGTGATTCTTACCCAATTTACTAAGGAATTTGCTTCTGGTTCACAGGCAACTTAAGTCAATTAAGACATGCTAAGCAATTAAGTCATGGGATAACAACAGTTGCTAAGTACTTACCCTCCTGCAGCAGCAGCATGAAGGCACGTTCTTCCAAATTTATCTGGGGTGTCTATTTCAAAGCCTGCAGACAGCACGTGCTCATTACTAAACAAGGATACTATGCTATACTTTTGTCCTAGTTAAACCACAAGAAACATTGCAGAGACAGAAAAATCAGTTAGTAGGAAAACCAGAAAGCAAGCAATTGTAGTCAGAAAGAGGTTGTCATGGAAACGAATGGTAACTGCTCAAGCTTGGCAATTTTATAGGAAGAACCGTGAAGTCAAGAAGGATTTATTTTCACATTCAGCCCTGGGTGAACCACAGTCCCATTTTTCAATCCCAGGATAGAAATTTATGAAACCAATTTGAGATAAGTAGGGCAACAGACAGGCAGACAGAACACATGGAGAAAACATGGAAGGCAAAGGAGTAATCCTAAAATGTAGGAATAGATATTTTCTTAAGTGTATTCCAACCTTTCTGTTGGTTTCAGATTTGGGAAATAGGCTTTCATGCAGGGATTATTTTTAAATATGCAAGAAGCAGAGAAAGCAGAATCAACTATAGGTAAACTACTTAAAGGGGAAAATTGCCTTTGGGATATCTGATAAATGAATTCATAAACAATCTTTGCCTTGCAGACCTCTACCATTTTTGAAAGCCAAGAAACTTCTTAATAGATGGAGATGGGTAAAAGTGGTGAAAAGAATGATTTGCAAAGCTCTGCTGTGGAAAGAATTTCTTGATTTCCAATAGCCTCACATAAAAAAATAAATAAATAAAAATGAGATGTAGGTGGAGGGAAATTGGCCTTACTGATTTTACAATGCCCATGGAGTAGGGAGGTAACGTGATATTTTCTACCACTAAAATGTAGGTGATTTGACCATTTTCCTTTGCTGAAAATACTGAATATTAAGCCACCAT
Organism: Sciurus vulgaris; assembly: GCF_902686455.1. Classification (NCBI taxonomy): domain Eukaryota; kingdom Metazoa; phylum Chordata; class Mammalia; order Rodentia; family Sciuridae; genus Sciurus; species Sciurus vulgaris. The sequence continues at coordinate 150,024,976 of NC_136463.1, forward strand.
TTTAAGCCTCAAAAATGTTTTCCTTTCCTATGACTTAAATTTCCTAATAAGCTTTAACTTGAAAATCAGGTGAGACTACCTCTAGGGCAGGAAAACTGACATTAAACAGATTCAATTCCAAGGATCGCTGGGAGCTGTCACATGCAGTTAGCTGTAGAACCACCTCATCCTGCCAAGTCAGGTGTTGACATGAAGCACAGGTAGCCATTCATTCAGCCCAGACACCTGAAGCCACGTGACTCATATACGGGACACACTAAGTCTCATCTCCTGCAATGGATTTACTTACCCGATGATAACAACTTTCTGCAGCAGTCAGAATGAGCATTTAGGGCTGCTAAATGTAAGGGAAACATGCTATGGATTCCACACCTGAAAAGGAAAAAAGAAACAACAACAGAGCAGCTCGTGGCAACAGATCTCAAGATACATGCAGATCACGCAGAAGTTCTCTGATCAAAGCTCGTACCTTACACAGGGGTCTCTTGGTTTAAATAATTTTGTAATTCTTCCATTCAATAAATATTAATGCAATAATTTTCTACCTTAAAATAATAAAATTCTGGATCTGAGCCAGAATTAAAATCCTCTAATCATATGAGTGTACATTTTTAAGAAAATCTGTTTCACATTAACGAATACCTTTTAAAGTTAATTTTCTTACTGTTTCTTTCAGCTTAGTGGTTTAAGTCTCATTCATTTGCTCAAGCATTTGCAGGACACTTTCTTAGCATCAGAGGCTATGCTAAGAGCTTGGAATAACAGTGCTGAGCAAGATACACCTGCCGTATTGAAAAACACTTGTTTTATTCTTTGATTTGATAAAATAAATGCTTATTATTGGCCCATGAGGTGCCAAGCATTTTAAGAGTTAATAATGGCTTTATTATTGAAAATAAAATTTTAGATGGGAATAAAGTCAAATGTTTACCTTTTTCTGGCGAAATTTCATCTAATAGATATTTATATTGCACATTAACCCACATCACTATACAAAAACACAGCTAGGAGTGATAAACATTACTTTGTGTATAATTTCATAAGCCTATCATATATTTTTCCCAACAGTATTGCAGAAAGAATCTAGAAAACAACTCATTAGATTAACCCCAACCATAATAGTTCTCAGGATGATCCTTTAAGGGACAGGCAGCCTCTGATGGCGGCACTTTCTATCTTCAGAATTTAATCCTCCTCCTCCTCTTTCCCTACCACCTCTCCTTGAACAAGGACCCAAAGTCACATGCTAAATCACAGTTCATAACAAACAGAATCACAAGGTGGTTCCTGTGTGCTCATAAGCATTTATAATGTTAGTGACCATTTCCCACAACATCTCATTTTAATCAAATAAAAAATTTCAGATTTTAAAAACCCTCTGAACATGAGCGACTATGGTACTATAGCTATCTACACCCTGCAGCCTTAATTACCTAAGTTTCTTCTCTGGCACAAGGTGGCCCATTTTCAGATTTCACGCTTCATAAAGAAATACATATGATTTGAATTTGTTAAGCTTTGGTTACATGGATTTTATTTGCCATCCCAGAAGTTATTATGGGTGTGCAAAGATGTGAAGGAATATACATATCCACAGATATTTCATGGTATTCAGTTTTCTGCAAAATGTGAGTCTCTCAGCAATTAACCACCACTCTCTCTTTCATGCTAACTTCTATTTATTAGTGTTTTTGTTCTATCTTCCCTCTGTTAGTTTTCCTTTCCCTATATGGAGATTTCCAGCTCAGTGTATATAATAGCTGGCATCCATCAAGAAATGCAATTTGCCAGTCTTCCGGGCAGTGTCATGTGGAGGAGAATTGCTTATAATTGCCTTTCTCATCATTTACCAAAAAAAAAAAAATTCTGAAAAGCATCAAGGATGACCTTGGTGCTCATTGAAAGGAAGAGGGAGTTGGGGGATGGGGGGGAAGATATTCCTTATTTACGATTATTTATATTGTTCCCTTTTTATTTAATAGACACAGACTATTTTTAAACAATGTTTAACATGTTTTAAAGTGCCTTACTAAATGAAACTTTAAGCTAATGTGATTTTCCCTAGCCATTTTATTTGTTTGGGGGAGTAAAATGTCAAAAATATGTGATTAAATATCTCTGAACTTTTAGAAAAGGAAAATAGGATAGTTTTGAGTTCCTGAAAGAACATACTTGAAATCAAGAACTGGATTTAAGATTCTTTGAACCTACCTCATTCTTTAAACATACACATGCACAAACACACATGCTCATACCCATTTTTATAAAATATATCTTTATATAAAATAACATAAGCAAATGAATTAGAGAAAATAGCATCAAAGTCTGTAAGAAGTCAATTGAGAAAAACAAAAAGTATAAGTGATAAGTGTAATAGCAGCAACACTATAATATATCCCATAAAGTTCGTTACCAATACTTGTAACGAACCTTGCCACCTTATCCTGTCTTTAGGTAATTCATCATACCCTACATTAGCTAATTATTCCATTGTGTTCACTGTTACTTACAAAAAAGATATAGAACTACTCTAATTTAAAATGTCTAGCACAAATTCTGCTTACTTCATTTTTTTTCTTCTACAGTTAATAAAAAGTCACCACCTCAGTGTAGGTTTTGAAAATGTATTAGGGTAGACTCAAGTATTATTGGTATTTGAACTTGAATATGATACTATGGTTCAAATAGTAAAATTAAAATCAAGTCATGATTGAAAAGAAAAGCAGAATTCAGAATCTCAGAATCTTGCAAGAAATGATCCATACATTTCAAAATAAAACTATTCCTTTGTTGTCATAAAATAAGACTGCTCATCAAGGAAGGATTATAAAACCTTTAGTAGGAAAATTAGAACTTGGCTTAGTCAAACAAGAAGCCTCACTCTTATTTCATCAGGTATACATCAAGGCCTATCAAGAAAAAAGGTTCCGAAGAACCCTAAAGTTAACATGCATGAGTTACAGGAAAGAGGAGACCGATTCCAGTTAAATTGCTACATTTATTTGACAAGTCATAAAATTAATGGAACCCATTTGTATTTAGCTATTTCTAATTTGGCTGTTAGCGGGCATCTCCTACCCAGTTATTTCAGAATAAATGAGATCTGAAAGACTGTCCTTGTTGAGAGCTATCAGGTGAAGAAAAGGCATTTGTGCCATTAGAATATGAATTCTTCTATGCTTTCTTCTTAGTATCAGGAGACTTGGCTTCCCCTTCCTACATCCAGTCTTTTCTAGAGTCTTTAGGCTATGTGGAAGAGAACACTGTAATTGAGGTAATGGGGTCAGAGACTTTGGGTTTGAGTCCTACTTTTGCTACTTGCTAACTCTTTGATCTTTGGCAAGTACATAACGATTCCCTCATCAGGAAAATTAAGATAATTACAGTGTCTGTATCATACAACAATTGTAAGGACTTGTTAGGATAATGCATTCCAAGTGCTAGAGCATCTGGCATGTGGTAAGCCTTTACCATCCATGTTAGTGTTATCACTAGCCTTGTGATTATTAGTTTAAGGGGTAATCAGCAGTCTGAGTATTGAAGTTGTAATCAGGTTGTGCTATCTTAAAATCAGGTGTGTGACTCCTTAGAAGGTGATTAGTGAGCATTTCTGTTATTTTTCCATCTTTCTAAATATTTTACAACACTTACCTCACAAATCTTCTAGGGAAAGGATTGGTTTAATTTTGCTCACAGAGTGGGCAAGACAAAAACATATCCTAAACTCAGAATAGGATGATTTTTATGAGTCTTACTCGAATTGTCAGCCTAAATCTAAAAATCAAGCTTCTTATGAATTTTATCTATGCCAGTTTAGATATTTATTATGTTCCCCTAAGTTATAGGCATTTGGGTTTCTCTGCCACAAGGAGACCTGATCCTTGCTATTTGCAGTCTACAGACATTTTCAGTGGTTTCTTTAGAATAAGTCCAAACACTCTAACATGGCCAGAAAGGTCCTTTCTGGATCTGGCTATTGCCCAACCTATGGGTATTCTAGCATCTCGGTGAACTTCTTTTCTTTCCCCACAAGAACTAGGCTCTGTCCTGCCCCACTCAGCATCTGTTCTGAGTTAAACTACAGAAAGTACCCTGACTTAAAAGTTCAGAGAAGCGAAACTGGAAAAAAAAGAAAGAAAACGTTAAAAGACATTCTAATCAAGGGCTGACAATACTTTTTTTAAAAGCCCACCTGTGACAGTTAAGTGTACCCCCTCAGAGTGGTGCCCCCTCAGAGTGGTTGCTGTGACAGTTAAGTGTACCCCCTCAGAGTGGTGCCTGGCATAGGTAAGCACTCGTGAGCATTTTCTATTACAGGGTTGTCAAATCATATAGTTAACATGAATGCTGTTGTTTTCTGTTTGCATAGATTTTATAGTTTTTAAAGAATTACTGCTTTATTGGTATCAAAAGCCAAAGAAGTTTATATCTAGACTTACATTTATACATATTCAAGTAACTTTATAATAAAAACAAGCCTAAATTGAGGACTTAAAATACTCTCTCTACCAAAGTCTTATTAATTGCTACTCCTGCAATTGCTAATCCTACAGTCTTGGTTAAACATTGCTTCTTCCTGGAAGCCCACCCTAGTCTTGTCAGACAGTATTTGATGTCCCAGATATGTTTTCCATGATCCCAATGGCACTGGTGTCATACATTTAGCATAATTGTGACTGCTTATTTAAATCCCCCGCCCATGGATTATAAGTTACTCGAGGGTAGGGACCTCTTCAACCCAAAACCTGGCACAATGTGTGACCCTTAACAGGCTCTCAACAAATATTCGATGAATATGTGTCAGAGCCAGTTATCTGCATAACTATAGCACCCCAAATCTGCTGCAGTAGGGACAGAAAAAGAACTGAGAGCACACGTGGTGAGGTGGAAGGCAAATTAAAATTCTAGAGATAAGGGCCCCACACCCAACAAAGTTGAAGAAGAAAACCAAAGGGCTTTGAGGCCACATAAAGTCGCATGAGCACTGAGTCATGCTGCAGAAAGTGCCTGACTTCAAGTTCAGAGAAGCAGAAAGGAAAACAAACAGACAAAAAACATTCCAATTGAGGACTGAAAATAACATTCAAATAAGTCCACAAGAAAATAACAATGATAAAACTTCTACAAAGAACTTTTAATATACATTGGCCATACTGATTCTGAATGGAGATGGGGCATTTTAATAAATTCTATTTCTATTAATTCTATTTCTATTTCTATTATTATTATTCTATTTTTATTATTAATTCTATTTCTATTAAGAGAATTTATTAAAATAGAATTAATTCTACTCTGTTAATAGAATTTATTAAATGCTATTAGTTTACTTATTTACAGAAGAAAATACCTGTTTTTCTCCTCTTTATTAAGTTATGCTACATAAACCATAAGGAAACCAGAGATTTTCTCAGGGGTTTTTAGCAAATCTCCAATTCTTCTCCCCTTCATTTACTATTCCCCCTAAGGTGGATTCTTCTTCCCATGCACACAGAAGCACAAACACAGACACAGGTACACACTCTCAGTCACTGAACCAATGTCACACAGCTTATCCCCAGATGTCCCCAGACATGCTGTGACAAAAGAAAGCAGATGTGGCTTATTAAAGCTGGGATAAGGTTTCCTTTGTCTCTGTCCCTTGGACACAGCACAGTCAAAGAAGGAAAGGCCACTTGAACAAAACACCATTTCCAAGGCACTTTACTATACAGTGTGTTGGCTCAAATCGAAAGCAAACTAGTTGCAAGGAAATAAACTTTGTGCTTATTGAACTAAAAATTTTTTCTGGGAAATTTTAATTATTGGTCCCAGTTTATGTTTATCTCAAAAATGGGAATGAAACTAAACCCATATCTCTCACCATGCACGAAACTAAACTCAAAATGGATTAAGGACCTCGGAATCAGACCAGAGACCCTGCAGATTATAGAAGAAAAAGTAGGTCCAAATCTTCACCTTGTTGGTCTAGGACCAGACTTCCTTAACAGGACTCCCATAGCACAAGAAATAAAAGCTAGAATCAACCACTGGGATAGATTCAAACTAAAAAGCTTTCTCTCAGCAAAGGAAACTATCAGCAATGCGAAGAAAGAGCCTACAGAGTGGGAGAATATCTTTGCCAATCATACTTCAGATAGAGCACTAATCTCCAGAATCTATAAAGAACTCAAAAAACTCTACTCCAAGAATTCAAATAATCCAGTCAACAAATGGGCTAAGGAAATGAATAGACACTTCACAGAAGAAGATCTACAAGCAATCAACAAACATATGGAAAAATGTTCAACATCTCTAGTAATAAGAGAAATGCAAATCAAAACCACCCTAAGATTCCATCTCACCCCAATTAGAATGGCGATTATCAAGAATACGAGCAACAACAGGTGTTGGCGAGGATGTGGGGAGAAAGGTACACTCATACACTGCTGGTGGGGCTGCAAATTAGTGCAGCCACTCTGGAAAGCAGTGTGGAGATTCCTTAGAAAACTTGGAATGGAACCACCATTTGACCCAGCTATCCCACTCCTTGGCCTATACCCAAAGGACTTAAAATCTGCATACTACAGAGATACAGCCACATCAATGTTCATAGCTGCTCAATTCACAATAGCCAGACTGTGGAACCAACCTAGATGCCCTTCAATTGATGAGTGGATAAAGAAACTGTGGTATATATATACAATGGAATATTACTCAGCCATAAAGAATGATAAAATTATGACATTTGCAGGCAAATGGATGAAATTGGAGAATATCATGCTAAGTGAGATAGGCCGATCTCAAAAAGCCAAAGGACGAATGATATCGCTGATAAGTGGAGGATGACACATAATGGGGGGGAGGGAAGGGTTAGAGTTAGGGTTAGGGAGGGGGGCAAGTATGGAGGAAGGAACTACTGTATAGAGGGTAAAGAGGGGTGGGAGGGGTGGGGGGAAGGGAAAAAATAACAGAATGAATCAAACAACATTGCTCTATGTAAATTTATGATTACACAAATGGTATGCCTTTACGCCATGTACAAACAGAGAAACAACATGTATCCCATTTGTTTACAATAAAAAAAAAAAAAAAAACTTCCCTAATAACCTAAAGTCGAAGGACATATACTACTGAAAATATTGGCACATGACAGGTAAAGATGGTTGTAGTTATTTTACGTCTACTTAATTAACACTGATCCATTTGATCTCTGGCTTTGGACTTGAGTCTGGCTGAGAACTCCAGAACCTGAGAAGGGCCTCGTAAGTCCCAGTGTCACACTCTTGCCACAAACTGAGCTGCCTCTTTAAACTTGAGGGTAGGGACCTCTATAGCAGTCAAGTCAAGAATGGCCTTGGCTTACAGTAGGTTCCTTTTTTTTCTAAGAAGGATGCCCCACTGCTGATACCATTTGTCAGTATTTCCCTCCTCTGCAGGACCTTAGCCTCCTCCTTAGCCCAAGACCTCATCTCTTCCTCCTGGGACATTTGCAAGAGTCTGCCAACTGTCTCCATTCTGGACGGCCTCCAGAATGTCTGGATGCCTCATCAGAGTGATCTCTCTTGTACACAAATGGGATCATCAGACCCAACCAGCCCCACCCACTTAAAATTCCTTAGCAGCTTCTGGATGTCTCAGAATGGAATCCAGTTCCTTGGCAGGACATGCAAGATGTCTTGACTGAGGCTCTTCCTGCCTTTCCACCTTGTGTCTTCCACTTCCCCACATATCAGATCACTCACTTGAGAAACTGTTTTTACTACATTCACAGGTTTGTGTCTTTATCAAGGCTGTTTCTTCTTTAGGGAAGGTCCTTCCTTGCTTTTTTCTTTTTTCTATCCTACAATTCTGTCCACCTGGAAAACTCTTATACATCATTCCTTTTGCTGAAATGTCACCTCTTGTGGGGGGACCCAGATAGGGTTTCTCAAACTCTGTGAACCACAACTGGGTCCAAACCTCCATTGTAACAAGCCTTATAGTACTATAGTCATCTGCTTTTGTTCTATCTCTGCCACTAGATTGGGGAGCCCAGAAGGTCATTAGAACTGAGTTCAACTTAATGTTGAACTGATGAAGGTAAAGCATTATATAGTACAAAGCTACCAGAGTGCACCATATAATTCACTTCAAGTCTAGCACACCGGGTCCTCTGTGAACCAGATTCAAAACATGATCCCACCACAACTTCCCTGGACCATTTAAATTCTGGTTCATTTTCAAGCAAGATTTTCAATTCCTTTGCACAACTTTTTTGACAAATAAACAGAATTCCTAATATATGCTGCCCTCATGTTTTTCTTAAAAATTCAATTATGGTTACCCACAGTCTTTGTGATCAAGGCTAAACTCTGCATTTGGGCATTCAAAACCCTCTTTAATTTGGCTCTATCACATATTATTAAGTAATAAAATAACAGTTAACATTTATTGGTAGCTTATTATGTGCCACATACTGGTCAAAGAGCTTTTAAAATGGATTATCTTTTTAATAACCTTAGCAGATATATTTATATAACTTACATAGATCTTACCATATACCAGAAAGCTTAATTAGTAATTAAATCATTTAATCTTCATAACAAACCTATAGATAGGTACTATTATTACTCCTATTTTTCAAATGAGGAAGCCAAAGCACAGAGGGATTGTGCAATGGGCTCAAAAGTGAGGCAGGTTGGAATGGAGTCCAGGGAGAGCCTAGGAATCCTGGTTCCCCCCTCCTGCAAACCTGTCCCCACCTCCTGCCCCAGTGCAACTCTGGGCAGAGCACAGCATTGTCACCTTCCTCTACACTGTAGGCAACTGCTTCCCCTCCTCGGTTGCTCCTGCTTTTCCTCCTTGTGTGGAGTGGCTGCAACCCTCTACTTTGCTCAGATGAACCTCATCTTCCAGAGCCTATTAAGACTCATCTTCTCCTTGAAGCCTTTTCAGAAACCTTTGCCCCTCTGTGCTGTCTCCCTCCTCTCTATGTCTACAGTGTGTGCACCAAACATTTTGCCACTCATGTCCCTTTCCATTCACAACCTTAATGCATGTAGTTATTTGTCCTAAGTGAATTTTGGTCCCCAACAAAATTGAGTACCCTAAAGACACCAATCTGGAAACTTCTTCTGAAATCTCCCCAAGATCTGGCATTGTGACAGACCTCTGTGGTGGCTTTATATATTCCTGTGCAACTATATGTAAAATGAAGTCAGGCCCCACTTCCCTATGTGATAGATGTACTCAATTGTACCCCATAACCCCCCCAAAACTGAGCAAGAATCCTGAAGAAGTTCTAAATTTGCCCCCCCCCCCCTTTTTTTTTTCTGTTAGGTTAACATTGAGCATGGGAAAGAAACAGAAGAAAATTAGAAAGCAGAGTCAGGAATCAAGTTCAAGACTCCTTAATTAAAACCACTGCAAAGGGCCTGGTTCTGATGTAGCTGAAAAATAAAATGATTCTTCCCTGCATCTGTCATTAAAGTCACTTAATTTATTTCAAATTTAATTTGTGGTTAGTCTAATAGCACAGACCCACTTTAACCTGGACAGACGGGGAAACTCCACAGGTGGCAGTACCCCTTTGGCAGCGTGCCTGCGTGTGGCAATGATACCACTGTATTTTGCAGTAACCTACTTGGCAGTGTCAGCTCCGCTGGTTATTAAGGTGTTGATCAAAAGCTCATGACCATATCTTGCAGCCACATGGAGAGGAGTGTTGCCATCCTTATCCACACAGTCAATTTCACCTCCTGAAAGAGAGATTTTAATTCAGCATAACACAAGGAATCAGGCTGATTCAGTTACGACATTCTGTGCTCATCACTCATGAAGACCAGATGTTGAATTTCTTTTCTACTCCACTGTGCATCTCTGCTCTCAAGTACAAGAATGTTTTTTAAGAACACAAGTCACCATCTGAAGTGTAGTAGCATTATATCTGCAGAGAGAGAAGTCTACTAGAAATGTTTTGTAAAAAAACTGTCCATATTGTCTTATTTAAGGATCTTACAACTAACTTCCTGCTCTAAATAAACAATATAATCAAATTCCATAAAATGTAACTCTGAAGTTATATTTAATTTTAATTGAAAAATTAAAGACGTGTAAATGTCATACACAAAAAACCAAAAAGAACAGAGAGATCAAGAAAAGATGCCAATGGTTTGATTATCTAACTTAAAATATGAATAAATAAAAGTAAAAGCTTAACTACAAACTTAAAATGCTTATATAATTATCAAGTTAATAATTTTTAATATATTAAAAATATTTCTCCCAACTTTTCTCCCAACTTTTAATTTCTCATTTCTTTCTCTCTTTTCATGTGTGTATGTGAGTGTGAATAAATATACTTGATCATTTATCTGAGGAACCATTTTGAAATAAGACATCATGATATTTCTCCCCAAGAATGTTTTTCCTAAGAACAAGCACATTCTCACACATAAATGCATTCTCTTTTGTATCCAAGAAATTTAACACTGGTATAATTTTATTCTAATTTCTTCAACCATCCCCCAAACATGCTTTAGAGTTGTTTTGTTGTTGTTTAAATCTGAGATCGAATCAAGGACTCTGCAGTTGTTTGTCTCTTTAACTTCTATTAATCTAAACTAATCCTCTTGATGTGGGGAAAAAGGTACACTCATACATTGCTGGTGGGGTTGCAAATTAGTGCAGCCACTCTGGAAAGCAGTATGGAGATTCCTCAGAAAGCTTGGAATGGAACCACCATTTGACCCAGCTATCCCACTCCTTGGCCTATACCCAAAGGACTTAAAATCAGCATACTACAAAGATATAGCTACATCAATGTTCATAGCTGCTCAATTCACAATAGCCAGATTATGGAACCAACCTAGATGCCCTTCAGTTGATGAATGGATAAAGAAACTGTGGCATATATATACAATGGAATATTACTTCACCATGAAGAATGATAAAATTATGGCATTTGCAGGCAAATGGATGAAATTGGAGAATATCATGCTAAGTGAGGTAATCCAATCTCAAAAAGTCAAAGGACAAATGATCTCGCTGATAAGCGGATGAGGACATATAAGGGGGGGTAGGAGGGGTTAGTGTTAGGGTTAGGGTTAGGTTTAGGGTTAGGGATAAGGAGGGTGGTAAGAATGGAGGAAGGAAGGACTGTATAGAGGGAAAAGAGGGGTGGGAGGGGAGGGGGAAGGGAAAAAAATAACAGAATGAATCAAACAACATTGCCTTATGTAAATTTATGATTTTTAATTAAAATAAAAATAAAATAAAATAAAATAAAAAATAAATAAATAAAGTAATCCTCTTGCCTTTTATTTATTTTTTTAATAAGTAAATGATGAAATTGTTGGAGACCAAATCAGGTTAGGTAGGATGTCCTGCCTTCTGGAGTTGCCTGAAATTTCTCTCATTATTAGATTCAGGTTAAACATTTTGGCAAGAATGCCGCTGAGTTTGATGAGTACCTCCTGCCACATCTCAGCACACACACAGGTTGAGTTATTCCATCGCTGGGTGATACCAAGTTTGATTATTTGCAGTGGGCACAGAGTTTCACGATGGGCAGATGAAAAAGTTCTGGGAATGGTTTGTGCTGATGGTTGCACAACAATGTGAGTGCACTTAATGCCACTGAACTGTTAATTCTTAAAAATGATAAATTGTATGTTATGCACACCATACTTCAATTTAAAAAAAAAAAAGAAAGAAAGAAATTTGATTAAGATAGTGCCAGGCCTGGGGATGTAGCTCAGTGGTAGAGCACTTGCCTAGCATGTGTGAAGCCCTGGATAACATCCCCAGCACTGCAAAAGAAAGAATGAAAAACAAACAAACAAAAAGGTGCCTGCCAGCACACCCAGTGCAAACAGGTATTTCCCCTTTGTAATTTATAAGCAATTCATGTGGTGATACTTTGAGACTCTGCAAATTTCCAAACAGATTTTCCCACAATGACTTTAGCTTATATAGTTGAAAATCGACCTGAATTCTTTATTCTCTGTGTTGATTTTATCATTTTGTTACATAGTTGGATTCATTTTTTTTATAAATAAATCTAGTAAAAAATTTTTTGCTAGGAATGATTTATTTTACTAATATGTAAAACATTTATATGTTTCAAATGTCAAAATTATATTCACTCTCGTTTCTATTTCTTCCATTTCAAACCCAACCATTTCCTATAGTAATCATTTTTGTTAGTCTTGGTTTATGCTTCTGTGTTTCAACCTTTCACTTACTATATCCTGGAATTCACTCCTAGAGATCGTTTCTTATGGCTCATCCTTCTTTTCTGTAGAGCTTCGTTGTTTTCTATTGCAGGATGTATTAGTTCAGTACAGTTTGCTATCATCAGGAAGACTACAGGGAAATAATCTTAGCGTACACTCTTTTATATTGGTCAGATGTATCTTTAGGGTAAATTCCTAGAAGGGACATTTCATGGTTAAAGGGCAAATGAATATGTGACTTTGTCAGAGTGTGCCAAATTTCTTTCTGTGCAATTCTGCACTCCAACCAGCTTCCCCACAGCCTTGTCAAGCTTTTGGATATCCGCCATTTGTCAAGTGAGAACTGGAATCTCAGCGGAGGTTTTATTTGCATTTTTCTTATTACACTGGAAGTTGGCCATCTTTCCATGTATTGAAGGGCCATTTTTTTTTTCTATGAAATTTCTTTAACTTTTGCCCATTTTAAAAAATGTGCATGTGTGGCCTTTTATTCCTCGATTTTCCTTTTTTTTTTTTTTACATATACAAATAAGTTTTATTTCCATATTCCTTGATTTTCAATAGCTCTTAAAACATTTGAGAAATTACCAATTTGTCAGTAACACATGACAGAAGTAGTTTTATCCCAGGTTTTCATTTGTCTTTGGTTTTATTTATGGTGTTTTTATCCTGTAAAAAAATTTTTTTTGGTAATATATAAGTCTTTTATTATTTGGGTTTTAAGTTGTTAGAAGGGCTTTCTCCACATTCTGGTAGTGAAGAAATAAGTACATGTTTTCTAGAGTATAAAGGTTTTACTGGTTAGTTGAAACATCTGATTCATTTGGAGTTTATTTTGGTAATGGTGTCTTAGTTGACTAAATAAATGTTCTCTGAATGCCAGAAAGTATCAAAGTCCAAGAAAAGGACCTGAACAATTCAAAGAAGCAGAAAATAGATTAGCTGTTGCCAGGAGCTGGAGGAGGGAGGAATGGAATGGGGAGTGACCACTAATGGGCATGAGGTTTCCATTGGGGCGAGGAAAATGTCCTGGAATTAGATAGTGGTGATGGTTGTGCAACCTTGGAAAAATGCTAAAATCCACTGAATTGTGTGCTTTAAAATGTTGGCTTTTATGATATGTGAATTATATTTCAACTAAAAAAGGAAATATCTGAAGAAACTACAGAAATAGGTAAGGAAGTAAAGGAGGCATAAGCACACCAAGCGGGGAGCGGGGGGGTGGGTCACAATGTGTGCTCGCCCTTCTCTGAGCTAATATGCACTTGTCCCTTAAAGAAGGACAAGTATATTGGGGCAAAGAAGTAAATTATTCTGAGGTTCTGTTCATTGACCATTCTGTACAGGAAAAAATTTCTGCATCATTATGGATATCTGTTAAGTTACTGAATTATCATGTCGTGCTCTTAGATATCAAGTATTTTAGAATAGATGTCATTAGAAAATTGTGTTTCACAAAATAGTCTACAAATTTCCATTAATTTTGATCATGCTTCCATTACTAATTACATTGATCTAAATAAGAAATATTAAACTGAATTATACTGTTCTAAGATATGCTAATGCTATAATGTTCAGTGTGTATATCTAAACTGTGCATATAATCTCTATTTTCCAGATGAGAAATCTAAAATCCTAAGAAATGTAAATATTATGTAAATGGCTTTGTTCAATCTAGAAAGATTTGTTTTAAGTAACATTTTGATTGAGATAGTAATTTTCTTGTCCTAGAAACTTTAGAAGATCCAGCAAAATACAATGAAGAAGTCATATAAATTCCATAATTATTCTAGATAGACAATATTAATATTCTGAAATATTTCCTGTGTGTGTGTGTGTGTGTAAAATTTTCCCATGAGATCATAGTGTGGAAAATTTTGTATCCTATTTTCTCCCTTAATGTTACATCATAAATACTTTCCAGGTCATTTATTTTTTTCAATTAGTATAACTGTAAATGACTCTAGAATATCAGTATTTAGAAATCTTACTTAGCAAGTGCCCAATTATTAGGCAATGAAGTTATTACCAAATTTTTTTTTTCTGGTGATTTGTTTATTCCTATGAACACTTGATTCTACAATACAGTTCACAGAATAAATAGAGGCACACGGCTATAATTTCCACCATAGTCTGCTGTTGAGGAAGATTTAGTGTGAAGATGGGATCTGGGGGTGTGTCTGGGTCCTGCAGTCACTGGAGGCCTCCTGATGAACTGTACAGGGATTCTACCTGCCAAGAACTGACTGAGGCCTGAAAATCAAGACTCTTAGTGGGAAAGTCACAGCAAGTCAAATGTGAGAAGGAGCCAATGCTTGTTCAGTTCACTGCAGTCCCAGGATGGGTCCAAGTCTACCTACACCCAGGGGTTGAGGTGAGTCTGATCTACCACCTATAGGGAAAGAACTGTGTCAATGTAGGCCTTCCCTAGCATTCAGCGCGCTCTCCGGGAGGGCCTCATGGCCTGGATATGTCTGCCCTTTGCCCTGGAGTGAGTAACAAATACAAGTTATAAGGTTACTATTATATCAGTTTCTTTCTTGACTAGGCCACAAAGAGATCCTATCTGATGTCTAAGGAAGAAGAGACACAAATGGGGGTTAGATTATGTGCCCTAACTCAGGTAAGGAAGATGACTTGTAAAGTCAAGAGAGAAGAAAACACACTCTTACCAAATCCTTCACAGGGGAAACAAGTAAAGACTAGTCTGATCAGACAAAGTGGGAGTCTGGAGCCAGGATTCAAACTGCAGTGAATGAGAGGCTGATATACAGAAAAGCTCTGGCTTTGACTTTCACAGGGCCACTGTACTCTCTAAGACGCCCCTATCTTTTTCCTCATTTCTCCAGGGCCATGCACAGCATTGGCCCTAAGTGGGGGCTAGGGTCATCTGCCCCAAACATAGGCAGAATAAAGAGATTCTGAATCACGTGGCAGCAATGGAGTGAAGGTCGCAGCCAGTGTGCACTGGGTAACACCAGGTCTTAGGAATAGGAAATACCAACAAGTAAGAAAACATAGCTCCTGTGGCTGGGCACAGTAGTGCACACCTGTAACCCCAGCAACTCTGGAGGCTGAGGCAGAAGGACCAGCAACTTAGCGAGGCACTTAGCAACTCAGCAAGACCCTATCTCTAAAAAAAAAAAAAAAAAAACACACACACACAAAAAAGGGTCGGGGGTGTGGCTCAGTGGCTAAGTAACCCTGGGTTCAATTTCCAGAACCACAAAGAAAAAAAAACACGGCTCCTGTCTCCGGCAAATAAGCATCAGGAAGACAACTGCTAACCACTGTTTCAGGGTCTTTGGTCCAAAATCCTCGGGGCTTTCTGTGATCAAATCCTGATTGGCAGGTGATGGGGCACATCACAGGCTTTGGCTCTGTGGTCATTCTCATCTCATCTCAGACCTGGTTCATTTTGTTCGCCTCAGGTGGTCATTGGCTTTACGGACGCTGTTCCAGTTGGTGCCTACTGCCCCATCAAGCAGTGAGATTTCTGGCTGACTTGGAGGCACTCTGGGCCCGCTGAACCACCGCAGAACACTTCTCCCGCCGTAGCAGCTTGTTGTTCTCAAATAGACCTTCGTTGCGGGGGATTCCATGAGAACCATCAGGGAAAGTCAGCAGGCCAAAACCATCTACTCTGCCATTTTTAAATTTCCCCTCAAAGGTCATGTTGTCATGTCTAATGAAGACTCCAACGCCATTAAACTTGCCCTGGGCAAACTCCCCTTCATACCTTGAGCCATCTGAGAAGGTCAGTACCCCAAAACCATTAAAGAGTCCATTCTCAAAATGACCCAGGTAGGTGCCACCATCTGCAAACATTAGTTGTCCAAAACCATGTCTTTGATCCTCCTTCCACTCGCCACGATACTCCTCCCCACTGGAGTAGGTGAAGGAACCTTTTGTCAGGGTCATGGTGAGAGTGTATAGAAGAAAAGGACAAAATCTGGGTCTGCTCTCCAGCCCCGCAGCTTCTTCTGCTTACACAGTCCTGTCATTCGCTCCAGACGCAGCCTCTCTTGCTAACCCGGGTGCTGTGGGACTCGACTCAGTGGTCGAAACTCGAGTCCTGGGCTTAGTACCCACCACCCAAGGCAGCCGCCCTCGGATCAGCACATCGGGGATGGAGTCGCGCTCCCCAGCCCGGGTCATCTGCTCGGCTCCTCTGTCCCTACCTGGCTAACCATTCTCTCGCGGGCCCCTCTCACCCACGCCGCCAGCCAACCTGGGCTTGGCCTTTCGGGACGACTGTCACGCCCCAACGCGGGACTTCGGCGGCCGAGGCAAATTTTTACTATTAATAAAAAAGCAGGAATGAACATCTTTACAAAGAATTTCAGATTATTTCCTCTGCAACATTTTTGGAAAAAGAACCACTGGATCAAAAGTATGAATTGTTTTAAGGCTCTTGATAGATAACAATAACATCTGAGTAGCCCTTCATTCTCATGAATTCTACTTTTGGGCATTATGACCAACAACCTCCCAAGATTTATTTTCAGTGAAATATATATTTTTTTCCAGCCAGGTACATTGGGAAAACACAGAATTAGTGAAAAAGAACTTTTGCCACCAAGTGAAATAATTACCAAAAATGTGTGGGCCTTTGGAGGGAGCAAATGCTTCAAAAAGTACCATCCACACACACTGGGGATCACAAGCTCCACTCTATGGCCAAGACTTCTGTATGTAAGGATTAACTTGAAAATCAATCTACTTCCAATAAGTTTGCACACAGGGAGTGTGCAATTTAATAGCTGTTTGCAAAAAAGGTAATTCTTTCTTGATTTTGTGACAGAGAGATATAAATGGCAACTTGAACCTAAATTCTGAACCTAAATTGATCAAATCTTTGCTTCTGAAGTACAATGGTTATCACTGTACTGCAACTTGTTCAAATAAATAGACTGTGATAGTTTCTACAAAAGTAATAATTACATGTGTAATTATATATTAAATAAACCAAAAAATCCAAAAGTTTCACCAAGTTGTCAATAAAAATTCTGGGGATGAAACTGGAGAACATGAGGGTGGGGATCATGGGAGATTTCTTTAATGATTTCATTTTAGTTTACACTGAACGTGAACTAATTTTATTCTCATGAAAAATAATAAAGTTAGTATTGTGAACTTCTAGGGACTAAAGTGATATTTCACTATGATCTGCTTTTAGAAGAATCCAATTTAGATCAATTCATTTTGACATGGTGGTGGTTTGGGGGACAGGTGGCCAGGTGTGAAATTTCAGAGCAATCTAGGGTATGTGGATCTGTCTAAGGACTGTCCACAGTGATCTGATGAGTCCAAACATGGAACTGATCTGAGAAATCGGGAAGAAGGATTCCCAACTTCAGATAAGTCTTTACCCTGGAAAACACTGTCATTACACATCCTTCCTAGCCAAAAGCCATCAAACCATTCTTAAGATGTGTTAGGGCCTCCAGTTTACCGACCTCAAGTATAACAAAAATTGGGTAGAGAAAGAGAACAATGAAAAGTATCAGAAGTGTAGAATAAAGAATCTGAGCTGATAACATTTCTTTTTGTTGTTGTTACTATCATTTCACAAGTCAATTAGAAACCATAGAAATGTAGATACTTATTTTCCACATATGCTTTTGTTGTCATTTAAAATATATTTCAGGAAAACATCTAAAATACATTTAAAATGTATTTCTGAAAAGCAAGATAGCAGAAAAATAAAAGAGACTGTGTATTTGTTATCTGAAAATATGTTTTCTATTAAAGTAACACCTGAATTAGTAAATTTCTATTTTATAATCACTCAGTAAAATTTTCCATGTCCGCTTGAAAATCTTTAAGACTTGCTTGGAATGCAAATTAAATATCTTTACTATTCAACAGAGGGCTATAAGTTAAATGTTGGTAATTGATCATTGATAATTACTGAGGAAAATAAATATTTGCAAGTTTAAAAGTATACAGAGTATGTCAGAAGGGATAATTAATCAATATTATCTAAGCATTCATCTGAAATTAGTATTTCACTGCACAAACAAGAATGGTTGTTTTATTAAGTTGCCTCAAAAGGACTGTCAAAAATCTCAAAAGGTCAAAAATCTCACATTGACTCTTCCTGCACAAACTCTTTTTTTATTTTTAAAGCTTTGTGAAGAAAACATCATTTTTGAACTTTTGTAACTTGCTGGACAGTATCTGAGGCAGCTGCCCAGTGCTAATGGCTGGATCAAATGCCCCCCCGATACCAAACTGTGTCTTCTTCCAGTTCTGTTCCCTCTCTTGGTGTGACAATGCAGTTTCAGTGGACAAACTGTGATCTGACAGCAGAGGTAAAAAGAGTATTTTTAAAATAATTATCTTATAAAAGCTGAATGATTCTAGAAAAACAAAGTTATTATGAAGAACTAATAACCTGGACTAGAGAGTAGTATGGGTTTGAGAGAGCTGCCATATACCAAGTCCAAATACCAAAGCAACTTAACAAAACAGACAAATAAATACGAAGAACATTCCTTGGTGGCATACACAGGTGGCTCAGAAAGCCTCTATTCCCCTGTGGTAATGTACCCCAGCTCTTGGAGGACAGAGAGAATTTTGTATGTTTGTGTTGTGACCCACTCTGGAGGACTGACACCAGGCCCTGGGGTGTGAGTCCCTGGGGAGGAAGGGTCTCAGCTGCTGCTCAGAATTTTTCCCAGAATGAAGCAAACAAATAGGAGGGGAAAAAAGAACTTCCTATTCTCCCTAAGGGCATTAAAAAAAAAAAAATGCTCAAAATGTCAAACGAGGAACTCACAGTTCTCACATGTATAATGAAGCCAAAGAAATGTCAGCTGAGAGAAGAGAATACCAAATTCCTTTTAAAGGGACAACTCTATTCCAAATATACATACCTCTAAGAGTTAATAGTTTAAAAATTTTTTTATACATCATTGTTCTTCCAGAGAATGTGTGTACAAGTGTAGCAGTTAAGAGTTCTACCTGCGATGTTAGATTACCTGTATTCTGATCCTTTTCCTCAACATCATGGTCATGTATCCCAATACCAACGTCAACCTCACTTCCTCAGTTTCTCCATTTTGAAAGGGAGCTAATAAGAGCATCTCTTTCTCATAGGGTGGTTGAAAGGGTTTATATGAAATTTATATAAGTGCCTGGCACAGGGTGAACACTCAGCTAATGTTAGCTTTATCATTATGTAACATGGGCATATAGTGTAGTCACTATTTCCTCATTGATTCAGGACTTTGGGCCCCACCTAATCCACTAGAAATAAGCCAGGCCAGCCAAGAGCGAGACAAGCGCTGAAACAAAGATCCCCTGAGCACAGAGGGTAAGAGACGGGGTCTCTTTCAGCTTTTGCCCCAACTCTAAAGTCTGGGGAGAATGCTCAAGAAGTGCATGGAAGTCCTCGAGCCCACAGGATGGCTCAGGGAGAGGTCAAGGTAGCCAGCAGTCCTTTAGGATTGAGGTAAGCATATTAGGGGAGCTCAGGCTTGGTGGGTCGGGTGGGGGGTTAGGGTCTGGGGCACAGGGTGAGCTGCAGGAAGGCAGCACTGAAAGGTGAAAAACTGTTTTCTCTAACATTGTCTCTGCTGGTTAAGGCTGTTCTAATGAGAAACAAAGATTTTTAGGCCTTAGAACTAAGGCCCACTGATTAAATTCACATATTTTTTAAAAAAATTTTGCTTTTAAGGGAATAGACATCATTTCTGAAAAACAGTCTAGAAATACAGAGGGATAAAAAAAAATGTTCAAAAGAAGGAGACTGGGGTCACCTTTCCTCTATATTTATATCCAGCCCCCTTTGAAAAAAATGGATGTCAAAGGCACGGCACATATTTCAGATTACAAATAATGGATGTTGTGTAGTGATTTCCATTTTACCTTCCTTGGCTCACTGGAAACTTGTTAGGATTTCTCTTCTCCTACAGCTTCACTGAAGTGCTTATAAATTTCCTCTGCTTTGCTGCAGATATTTTGCTTCCTAAGCATAATTTTACTGGCTGGCCTTTCATCCAAATGCCAGATGACTTTCGGTTTTATAACATAAGCACCTAAGGCATAACTCAATGCACTAACAATTCCAGTGCATGTCATCCCAAATTCTTATAGATGAGAAAAATATAGATCTAAGAAAGCTGACTTACATCAGAGTTTTGAGAAGTAGAAATATGGGTCAACTAAAAAAAGTTTAGGAACTACCAAACTGACCTAGAATGTCAGCTTAAGAGATGAACTAAACCCGCTTTTCTTTTCTTTTTTCAACTGTCTCTAAGATTCGCCAAGGTAACATAAGTTGTATTATCAAGGCCAACCCATTCATGTTGGCCATGACCCACAACAGTAATGTGAACCAGGAGAGTACGTGACACTCCCTGGTACTTTGGCTTCAGAGACAACCCAGTGTTGGTTCAAGTACAGCTTTATTGTAAGCCTGGAAAACTACTATACTATGTGACTTCTTAAGGTCCCTGTCAAGCCTGGGATTTTATGATCCTTTATATCACATACGTACCTGCTTTTCTTCTGAGTCCCCTCCTTTTTCCTACCTCAGCTCAAGTAACTTAATGAACTTTAGCTTAGGGAGCTACGGTGAATTCTAAAATCTAAAAATAATTCAAATTTGCTGCTAGAAAATGTTATTTGTTTCAGAGTGAAAAGTACATGATCGTAATTTTGTGTATCATTACCAATTTCAAAGCTCACGTGCCTGGCTGGCAATTGACTGTGAAACTGTGGCTTTATGTTCTGTCTATTAAGGAGAATGTTGATGCCATCCCTGGTAATGAGCTTTTAGCAAAGTCTGTTAAAGATGTGTGTAAATCCATGCTTACTAAAACTCCAAAATACAGCATCAACATTCATATGACTGACAGTCAAACTCAGACCAAGAAACTGTTCAAATAATGACACCATGGACGTATCTCTCTTACCATTCTGAATGAGGGTTTGTGACCTGGTGAACCTTCCATGGACAGCTGTCATATGCAGTGGACTTTTGCCATCTTTACTCTAAAAACACAAGGGAGGGAGAAACAAGGGAGATGCTCATGAGCGGGTGAAATCAATCTTAAACAGCCCTCTGATCATTGTTTACAATGCCCGAAAACATTAATTTCAATTTTTTAAAAAGTATGATTAATAATTACAAAGACATAATTTTGAAAGAAAAAGAAAAAAACATGATCTTTCAAGTTACTATATAACATCACATTTTAAAGAGGTTTAGAGAGGCAATCATCCAAAATGTTGTTTTTTGGTTTTTGGTTTTTCTCTCTCTTGTGATCTACTGATAAAGGAAGTTTCCTTCAAGGTGTTTTTCTCAACTTTTAAGAAGACAAATGATGCATGAACTTGTGTGGTCCTATCTGACCTGTAGTTGATTAAACTGCTGTTAATCACTGCAACTCTCAAAACCAACTGGGAACCCTCCACCTTCCCCTACATTCCAGTTCCATAGAAAAACAACACTTTTGACTGTTCCAAAAGTGAATCCCTTGCTTCAGTTAACTCATTAGAAATCACAGAATTAAGGCATGCAACTGTTTAAGAAATTGCCATTTCAATGATCAGGTAGAAATATGCGTTGAATTTATATATTTGCTATGTATGAGAGGAATTATGGAACTTCCCAACATACATAGAATCTATATATTGATCATTATCTTACCAAAGGCCAAAGTCCTACATATTTAATTAAGAAATAAAAATTTTCTTTGAAAAAGAGCCCAAAAGAAAATATCATTATTGTTTCAGACCAAAAGCATATAGAGAGAATGTGCAAACTGTTTCCAATTTACAATGGTTCCACGGAATGATTCTTTGACTTAATAATGATGTAAAAGCAATTCACATTGATTAGAAACTGCAATACGAATTTGGAATTTTGTTCTTTTCCTGGGCTAACAATATGTGACAGCAAAAGTGAACAGAAGCTCTCAGTGAGCCATGGGAGCACGAAAGTAAACAGTGGGTGCTCAACAGCATATTGTGTTGCCAAGCTGTGATGTTCTGTAGGCTAGATGTGTTAAGTGTATTTTCAACTTAACGATGGAACTTAACCTTATCATAAGTTAAGGAGAATCTGTATTTTCATTCAAGTATTTAAAACAAATTCATATCACTGCTATTTTTCTGTTTTAGTAGACATATTTCTCCAAGCCTGAGTTTAATAGATGAGGTTTCAAAATGCGTGTTCATTTTTGTAACAAAACCTAAATAACTATGCTTTAAAACGACTTCATTTTCAAAACTCCACATTAAAAAACAATCATTTAAACAAGTTTTTCTTAGGGCATACCAAGGCCCACCTACATCTGAATCACCATGGTTCTTGTTAGAAATATGGATTCTGTGCCTGAAGCCACACCCATTGAATTGGAATTGGGGCCATCTCTAACTTGCACAGTGCACTAAAGTCTAAGAGACACTGCTTTAGACTGTGAACTTAAATAGCTTATAAACAACAATGTTTTGACAGAAGAATTTTTATTATATCCTCTAGTTCTATTCCTGAGGAAAGAGGAAAGGAGTCACACAAAGTCTGTGCCAAAGGAAGAGTTAATCAGAGTGGTCACTGCATCTAGA
Source organism: Sciurus vulgaris (assembly GCF_902686455.1). NCBI lineage: Eukaryota > Metazoa > Chordata > Mammalia > Rodentia > Sciuridae > Sciurus > Sciurus vulgaris. Next base: position 150,047,748 of record NC_136463.1, read on the forward strand.
CTGAAGAAAAAAAAATACTGTTACATAGATGGTGGAGGAAAGTAAAAATAGAATCCATTTGATATGATTAGAACCTGAATAAGAAAATACTGAGAATGGAGGATGAAAGTAAGCTTGATGCTTAACTGAAAATAATATTTTTAGAGGAAAAGGAGATGCAATCAAGAGCATGAGGATACAGCATCATCACTAACCATGAGACTCCAGAGCTTGGCTGTTAAGGACTATAGATGGTTCCAAGTCCTGGAAAGTCTGGGAACTACTTTGGAATAAGGATTTAAAACATACTCTTCCAATAAAAAAGTGATGACAGTCCAAGAACGTTAAGGAAAGAGAAGACAGAAATTTCAGAGTTGACATTAACTTGTCCCTAGGTGGTGCTATTTCTTTAAGTTTTGCTCCAGAATTTTCACTTAAATTTAATATGAAAACATAAGTAATTATCATTTAATTAAATATATAAAGTCATAAATACTTCATTGTTTAGAAAATATCTTCATAAATATTTGAGAACTTTCCCATTCCTGGAAGAGTTAAAAGCATTACCAAGGAGTACCAGCTTGGTAGCTATCTAAATAGTAGACAGAGTCAAAGCAGAAGTAACTGATCTCTGTACTGCATAGTTTGCAAAGCTGGTGCCATTTCGGGATAGCAAACACCACGCCCTTTTCCCCAGGAGTGCTTATACCTTTGCTAAACAAACATATACTGCTAAAGGGCTTTTATGTGTGTGGGGGGGATTTCCCCTCATAGGAATACAGGTGGCAGAGGTGGGAGAGATGGGGACCAGAACTGTGAAGAGTATCATGGCAGCCATTCAGAGGCAGCTTTGTTTATGTGTGGGTACAGAGGGAGCTCATTATTTCAAAAGGTCATTGAGAACCAATGGACCTCAAATGGATAATACCTTTTATTTAGCCTCTAGGAGTTGGAACTTAGAATATTCAGGTTGAGACTAGGGATCCTACTGAGTTTCATTGTCTGCCTAAGGAACTCTTCATGTGGAGGCCTTGGCTGTTATTCCTGCCCCAGGAACTTCAGACGAGGGTGAACACTACCTGCATTCTCATCAGACAGGGTGTGATCAAGTCATACGTTTGTTCATAGGCTTTTCTTTTATAATTTTTTTTTTTTTTGGTAATTTCTGGTCCAATTTTCTAGAAACATTTTCCCATCAGATTTGGGGCTTAGAAATTTTTATTTTGAGAATTCACTTAATTAAGCAAGAAGTTCTTTTGTTGATTCAGGTATGGCTATGCCCTAAATCATAAAGGGAAAACCATTAAGAGTATTTTGTGACAAATAGCAGTATCTTTTCAGGGTAGAACTTAACATCATTCAAGGAAAATCAATCCATGAATTAAATGAAGTGTCTCAATTTTCTCAATCATCTTTTCCCTCAGAAATCCATTAATTCTTTCTTTCTATTCCTAATACCGTCTTTCCTTATTCTCTAACATCCCCTAAACTTCTAGGCATTGTTACTCCCCAGGGACGGGAAAGCATGACATTCTCTGGGTCATGGAGCCCCCGAAAGTTGCACCACTTAGCGGTCCTGTGGGACAGCAACGAAGCCTCCTCTGGGATTACGCTGAGATCAACCTGTGGTCAAACTCAGTGGGAAATCTCACACACACTCCTAATTCAGTGGAAGAGTCATTTAAAGGCTGGTTTGGAAAAGCTGGGCACAATCCAATTTGTTTTTAACGGTTCTAAATGGTTGGCTCAAGTATTCATTCCCCTCCTTTCCTTACTTCCTCTCCAAAGTTCCAAGTGCCCTGTCCTATCACTGCTTACTCTTGTCTAATCCTCTTTCACCTTCAACTTGTCTACTACAACCCATTCTATAATTTGGTCCTGTTAGATATGAAGAAGGAAATGAGCCCACTTCAACAGACATGTGATACTGGGGCTAAATGATGGAAGGGCCCAGGGACAGAAAAAATTGAGACCATGGGCAGGCTAAATGTTAGCAACCAGGAGGTAGAAAAGCAAGCTGCAGCGATTTCTGAGCCTGTCTTCGTAAGTCTTATCCAGCACGGCTATGTGCATTGTGCCTTCTTTAAGGCACTTTAAAGCACTATTTGCTTGCAAATACCCTTACGATACAACAGATAGTACATTGTGATCTGTAATAGATAATAAAAATCAAGCTCTTCCTATTTGTGAGTTACAAGTGAACCTTTATTTTATGAAGTGTCATGTCTTTATTATTTAAACTAATATTGCAAAGTCAAAGACAGTGCCATGGTCAATCTACATAAAACGAGGGACTATAAAATGTGTGGAGATCATGTATCCCTCCTTCTCCTTCCATCTATCTTGTAACTGCTCATGAAGACATCACTTTCAGTGCTTTTGAGAATAGAGGAAAACAAAGTGAACATGTGGGTGGGTGTTGGCTGCATTTCAATATGCTATTTCCCTCAAACTTTGGAAAATCTAAACAAATACAAATTGTCTTGCATCTACAAACATTTTGAAAACGCAAGGAGCAATGTGGCACACAGAGATAACGATTTTAATTAGAAAGCTACCTCCAGAGTCAGACAGGATGGCTCTACGGAAATGTTAGATGATCTGTGCATCCAGAGTGCATCTGGAATCACTAAGGAGGATTCAAAGGGCATTAGGAAATCAGAGTATGTAGCCAGAGTAGATGGAAGGAGATTGAGGAAGGCGAGATTTTATTCAAAACATCCCTGATGCTGATTAGATAATAAACTCAGATTTTAAAATCCCATTTCTTGTATTCTGTTATGATCAGCAATCCATAGCAAAAACATTGAATATGAGAATTAAGTAAATATGCTTTTCAGGTCCATTTGTGGGAAAGAAGAGAAGACTACCAAAACCAATGTACAGCTGAAGTCCCTTATCCAATCTGAATGGATGACCAGTCCCTTAGCTGAAAGAAGTAGGCTGGTATGCCAGAAAGTGGTCTTCTAGCTTCAAACACCAGGCACACTGAGAACATGGGGCTCTGTTTTTCAGAGGAAATGGTGAGCATCAAATGGCTCTGTGAGTTCATTAAATAGAGGCTGGTGAAGATACTACTTTAACTTTAATAATTTTCCTTTCTTTAAAGGATCCACAGGATGTCCCTCACATACCAGGATGGCAAGACAGATGTTCGCAGTCCTAGAGACACTGATGGTTAACCTCAGTGCTTTTTGCCCCTTGCCACCATGCTCTGTGACCTCAACCCTACCCAAAGACTTTCCCTCTTGGGCTGCAGCTCCTAGGTATCTTCAGTGCCCCAAGGACCTTCCTCTACCTCTTCTTGGGACCTGGATGGGTTCCACTAGCAGGAGGTGGAACTCTGAAGCTCTCTTCCTCTGTTCCACTTTCCCTTTCCTCATGCCCTGCACCCTTCATTTCCTCCTTCCTTCTCTTATTCTTCTGTTTTCATCCCTTTCTTTGGCTCTTCCCTCTCCTCCTGATCCTAAGAGTAAGGGGCTCCTGAAGTCCTCCCTCCTCTCTCCACTCATGCTATCATGTGCCCTCATTCTTTCCTCCCAGTGTGAACTGTCAACTTGATGTGATCAAGACAACCTAAATTTTTCTTATATTCTCTGCTGCTTTTCCATGCTAGAGTATCATATTTTCCATCACTGGATTCTCAGGCAGGCTTGTACCAAAGGCTCAAAATCAACTCTTCAAAAACTAAGCTCATCAGGTTTTCCTCTTACACCAACTCTTTTTCCTAAATTTCCTCTTAATGAATATTAACAACAGTGTTCATTTATCAAGTGCATACTGTGTGGCAGCCACTAGCCTATGTGATTTACGTGTGATAATTCCAATTAATCCTCATAACAGCTCCAAGAAGATACTATCATTTCCTTAATTTTACAGATAAAAACTGACATATGCAGAAAGGTCGTTTATGATTAAATAGTTATTCAAAGTCAACGTTGGGATTGGAACTCAGAATCGAGTGCTTATCCACTTTGCTGTATTACCACTCTTCTCCAAATTTCCATCCTTATACTCATCTTCAACTCCTCCATCTCCTGTTCTGCAGAGTCCTGCTGCTTTTTCTCCACAGAGCCTCTCCCTTCAGTTTGCTGTTCCCCACTCCCCTGTCCTCATTACCTCTTATCTAGACCAGTTTTATTCACTTTAAACTATCCTTACGTCATCCCCTCTCTAGGTTCACTATACCTAGATTTCCTTTTTTCCAAAATGAGAATAGTTAATTTTTTTCTTTTGGATATAAAAATAACACATTCCCATTGCATCACAACCAGAAGATAAAAAACAATGTACAAAAAAGAAACTAAAACTCTGAATCATAATTTTGTCACTCTATGCTAACAATGTAGTGCAGAGAGATTTTGTCACTCTATAGTGACAAATTTTTTACAAAATTTTTCTACATAATTTTAATCACTCTATAGTGATAACTGGTGCTAGTATATTGGCACATACTCCAAATATTTTCTTTTTATATCTTTCTATGCACATACATAGACACAACTTTAAAATAAAAAAATAGAATCATATTCACCAATTGCATTGTATTTTTCTGTGATAGCATTGGGTTTCATTAATCTTTTGTATATTTGCCAGTTTTACAGGCAAATATTTGTTTCTGTTGCCTTCATTTTTCTAATTACTAATGATACTGAATATCTGCATGGGTTTAACGGATATTATTTTCTCTCTCTTGTTAACTGTCTTTGCCTAAATTTTCTGGTAGATTATGAGACATTTTTTTGTTGGCTTATGTGGGCTCTTTATAAATTAAGCATATCAACTTTGTGCTTATCGTGTATATTGCAGGTAAACTTGTCTGAGTTGTTCCTTTTGATTTTATGTAGTTTTGCTGTTGCTTTGTTTTACCATATGAAAGCTTTAAATCATTATGTAATAATATATGCCCTTTTTTCCTTACATTTTTTGCTTTGGTGTTCCATGATCAGATTACTGTTTCATGTCTGATCACATGACCTTTATAATGATTCATGGCCCAATAGCCTATGCAAGCCCAATTCCTTAGCTGGTAGACGAGACCTCTTTCTGGACTGTGTCATATTTCACTTTTTATCTGGTTCCTCTCTTTTATCCAACTTATACTCTATTCAATCATGCCAAATTTCTCTTCTGAACATTTGCCCCATATGTATGCAATATTAGAAATTATGAGAAAAAATGTAAAAAGATTGTAATAGTAAACAGACAAGGTCATTAAAATAGATTGGTGTGATATTTTTAAAATCAAACCTTAGAAATCATAATTTTTCAAAATCAAAGATGGAATGTATTAGGGCTTTGCTTTAGGATTCCTATGTGCTCAAGAGAAAGGAAGCTGAAGCTGAGGAGGAGTGCAAGGTTTCCAGGTGCAGGTAGGATGTTCTGCTGAGATACAAGGGCATTCAAGTGTAACCGGATGTGGACAGTGCATGGAGAGGCTCCCTTTGGTTGGCCATCACAGAGAGCTGGCTAACGACCTAAGGTGTACCCAGAGCTTTTCCTACTCACAATTCCCATCTCCTTTGCTCTTGCTGTTCTGTATCTGAATACTCTCTCTCAAATTATCACTGTGCCTCTTCCTCTCAACTGACAATCTTCTCAGCTCAAAATCAAACTCCAGTTTTATCCTCAGATGAGAAAAAGGCTATCTGTTCTACTTCATAATGCTTTATTACTCTCTCAGGGCACTCTGTCTTGCAAATTCCTTGCTGGCAGAAACCATATCTCATCTTGTAGTATTCCTTCAGTATCAAACAAATGGCATTAGGTGACCCTTAATAAATTTGCTAAGTAAAGGAATTACCATTAGGACCAAGTCATTGCTACATAATTGAAGCCACTGCTGGTATTTGTAGCTTGCTCTAGGAAAGTATTTGAGAGACATTCTGGAAACAGGCCTATGATCATTAGTTCTTCCTTCAAATTCTCAGCAGCTGTGCCCTAATGTCTGTATTAAAATCTGGGTTGAGTCAACATCCTTGTGACCCAGTATTTTCCCTAGAGCATTCACTAAGCCACCAAGGACACATGGTTGGAGCCTCAGTGCCTTCCAGCTGGTTCCACAATACCTGGAGAAGCAAAACAGCTATTTCTGAAGCATCCCAATCCAGGAGAATGCCATATGAGTCAAGATGCTCAAGGCTCCAATCCATTAAAACATGGCATATTTGCATCAGTTAGTTTTGCTCGAACAGAGCTCAATGCAAAGTTATTTAACCCAGAGAAAGACTAGGAGTGTCATACCTGAATGTTAACATCTGCCCCATTGTTTACCAACAATTCCAGGCACAAAGCACCATGAGTGGAGGCAGCAGCAAAATGCAAAGGGGTGAACCCGTTGTTGTTCGGCTGGTTCACGTTAGCACCATAGTCAATCAGCTCACTAACTACAGCATCCTGTCCATTGTAGCAGGCGATGTGAAGTGCTGTATTTCCATAGACATTGATTTCATCAATCTGCAAAAGAATCCAACACAGGGCAATTAAAATCACTGGAGCCAATTTACTCCATTTTCCACAAAAAGCCTAATGGCTGTGACTAGAGAAAGGAAATAGCTATCCATCAACATAATTACTCAGAGCTTACTCTCACCCCAGCAGGTTGTCCTGGGGATGCTTGTCACCCTGAGGTAAAGATCAGGAAAAAGTGAATGTGACAAAAAGTGACCTGGCGGAAGAGTTAGAGGTGTCATCCTGTGGAAAGGCATTTTCCAGCTCAGAAAAGAATACAGGCTGAAAAGCAAAGCTGCTTTCAAAATGCCACAAGAAGTGAACTGGGGAGCAAGAAGAGAGCCCCAAACTCAAGACCAGGGCAAAAAGCACAAAGAGGAAAGACAGGAGGTGGCAGGAGAGGTGGCCCTGGAAACCATACACACAGGTCAGATCAGCGCACACTCAGGCTTTGCTCTGGAGTCTGACCCATCACCAGGCTGTACTCTAATAGCAGACAGTGACTCTTTCCTGAGGTGTGTCCAGTTCATGGTTCCCTATTGCTTTCTAAGACCTGCCCTGGGTGCTGGGTGTCACCATCCTGGTCTCCATATAGCAACTTGGTTTTCCCTTCTTTCTGGAGCAGGATGCTCCAGAGCCCGCCCCTTGCTTCTGCTCTGCCAGTTGAAGGTGCCTGGCACAGGCCAATTGCCTAGCTCCACATTAGACATGGCTGCTATTTGTCTCTATCATCCATTCACGCCTTTCTGCTGGAAGGCACAATTTCAAAGTCTAGTTTCTGAAGGTAGGATGATGTTTTAGTCAGCTTTTTCACTGCTGCAACCAAAATACCTGACAATACCAATTAGAGGAGGAAAAGTTTATATCAGGGCTTATAGTTTCAGAGGTCTCAGTCCATAGATGACTGACTGTATTCCTCAGGGCCTGAGATAAGGCAGAACATCATGGCAGAAGCATATAGTGGAGGCAAGCGGCTGGGAACATGCATCAGGAAGCAGAGAGAGAGAAAGAGAGAGAGAGAGAGAGATCGATCTACCCCAAAGGCTGTTGGTCCTCCATGACCCACTTCCTCCAGCCATATCCTACCTCCCTACAGTTACCATCCAATTAATTCCTACCATGGGATTAACATACTGATTAGGTTAAGAATCTTCTAACCCAATCAACTCACCTCTAAACTTTCCTGCATTGTCTCACACATGAGCTTTTGGGGGATACCTAATATCTAAACAACAACAGATGAGGAATTTAGCCAGTGTCTTATAAAAATGACTGATATATATATATATATATATATATATTATATATATTATATATACCTAGAATATAAATGTTTATATATTTCCCTATATATGTTGCTGTAAAAAGTTAGTCTGAGAGTCTGGTTTTCTTCTGCTTCGTCTATGCCCCCATTGCCCTATATCAGTTGCCAATGTAAACTAAAAAACAAAGGATGCTAGAAAATAAGTTCCTCCTCCTTGAATTAAGATGCAAAAAGGATTTAATGGCAGACAACAGAATCACCCTCCCATGGGCCATGTAGGGAGACATTAATTGTCACTCACCTCTACCCCCAGATTCAGGAGATGTTTGACAACATTGATCTGTCCATTGGAGGCTGCGGCATGCAGTGGGGTGTATCCCTTCTTATCCTTACAAGTCACTTCTGCACCATGGTTAATGAGCAATGCCACAACGTCCAGGTGGCCTTAACAAAAGCAGCAGAAAACATCATTACCCTTCATAGGACAATTTGATGATTCATTCCAACTAAAGTATCATTTTATTTCACCACTGGTTTTTATTGCCACCAGTGTTTTACTGAGTGATTTGTGAAAAGTTGCCTTATGGCAAATATTCAACAAATATTTACCAAGCAACTACTCTGTAGCAGACATTATGTAAATGCTGTGGGAAGAAAAGAAGATGATTCATGTCCAAGATTTCAGAAGATGTAGTAGAGATGATGCCTGTCACCATGTCAACAAAGAAGGACCAGACCCTACTAACACATGAGTTCCACAGTCTTTTTAAACTTGTGCCAAAATGAAAGCAATGATTTTGAAAACAATTGACATTCGTCACTGAAAAGTCTAACAGTAATAATTTGGTGTGGAAAAACATGGTGTGGAAAAAAAATTAGTTAATCTGAATATCCTCACATTATTGTTAAATCACAGGAAGCTACTGTTGCTTAGCTGGTTTTTTTAACCCATAAAAATTGCAATTTCATATGGCTTGACATCAAAGTACTCTTATGAATGGCTAAATTAAAAAAACCCTTCTAATTTCAACTCAGTGTGTATTTTTTTCTAGAATATTTTACTCTGTCCCCTAACTTACTGTGTATAGTATGATTAGCTTTGATTTCATGACTGAAGCTTGTTTGAAGGTCATTGCTCTAACCATGGTTGATAACTGAAGGGTAAAAACAAGTGCTGACTTGGGAGACCTAAAATGTGCATGCGTGCGTGTGCGTGCGTGTGTGTGTGTGTGTGTGTGTGTGTGTGTGTGAGAGAGAGAGAGAGAGAGAGAGAGAGAAAGGAGGAGAGAGACTGACTGGTATTGGTTTGTTTTGTTAAAATTTGACTTTTTCTTTTCCCAAGACTTATATACAGAAAAAGGTGTATTCCTTTACTAGTGGTGCTATCTCAAGCTGCTTGTCCTGGTTTTGTCCCATTATCTCTTAAAGATGGTCATCTATGTTTTGTTTTTCATTTTGCTATTTGTAGTCTGATGATGCATATGATAATGACTGTAATTCTTTTCTTGCCAGCACCCTCCCTTTTATTTATTTTTTATTTTTTATTTTGATTCTTTGAACACAAACAAGTACAACTATCAATTCTCTGGTTGTACATGAAGAAGAGTCATACTATTTGCATATTCATATGTGTACATAGGGTAATGATGTTTGTTTCATTCTATTATCTTTCCTTCCCCCAACCCCTCCTTACCCCTCATTTCTGTCTACACAATCCATCCTTTTTCCCTGACCTATACCCAAAGGACTTAAAATCAGCCTACTACAGTGATGCAGCCACATCAATGTTTATAGCAGCTCAATTCACAATAGCTATATTGTGGAACCAACCTAGATGCCCTTCAATAGATGAAAGGATAAAGAAACTGTGGTACATATACACAATGGAATATTATTCAACCATAAAGAAGAATTAAATTATGACATTTGCAGGTAAATGGATGGAGTTGGAGAATATCATGTTAAGTGAAATAAACCAATCCCCAAAAAACCAAAGGCCAAATGATTTCTCTGATAAGTAGTTGATGACTGTAATTCTTTAAGGTAGTTTATCCAAATGTTTTAACTCTATGCAAAGAATGAACTTGAAACCCCAGACTCACTGAGCCCTTTCTCACTCTAGCTTACAGTCTCTCTTGCCTGAACACCTGGCCCCTGGCAAGTGTTCCCTGGCTCTAGTATGAGAGGAACCAAGTTAACATCTGGTCTGCTTCAGCTAACTCAAGAGTCTGTGCCATTTTAAGAAACTGCTAATGCTCCCAGAGTTTTAAAGTTCTTGGGGTTTTTTAAGCCCACAGACTCATTTAGATCCATTGACAGCCACATAATTTATTTCATCTCTGCTCCAACCTACTTTTTTCCCCTACAATTAATGTTATTTTTTTAATGATGATAAAAGGCTTGTATACTTGTTTAAAAGGATTCAGTAAGGCAAAACTTAAGGTGTTCAAAGGAAAGCAAAATCACCCACAATCACTAATTCCTAGAGATAATCAACTAATATTTCAGTATAGAACATTTTCCAGATTTTTTTATTGCATAGATTATTTTTTAAATGAAGATGCTATTATTTATACTACTTGTGATCTGTTTTCCTTTAGCATATTGCAGAATCTCTATGTTAATAAACACTCATGGGAATCAATCCTGCAGTTACATAGTATCTCACTGAGTAGATCTGCCAGAATTTACCCAAACCATCTCCCATGGATGGGCATTCACATTGTTTAAACCTTGGTGCTGACAGAATCCTATCTTCTTTTCTAATTCCAAGATGTTCTCTGATTAGAAACTTAATGGAAGGATCTTAGTTCTTCCTTTCCTCTAAGTCCACAATGAGATTCAACTCTGTGAGGTGTATCATTTGTCCGTGGGTTTGTGGAACAAAAGCAAAAAAGGAGAAGCACAGAGATGTAACCTCTGTCTTCCCATCCCCCAGCAGAGTGGAGTGGGCAGAAATGAGGACTGTGTGCTGAGCTCTGTCCACAGCGCAGCAGGAGCACCATCTATGGGGGTGACTGATCACTTCCACCCACAAGACAGCCAGGGATTTTCCTCTCTTCCTTCCTCTTTGCTTCCTTTCAAAACATTTATAAATAAAAAGACAAATGGCACTTGTGTCCTTGCTTTGCTAGCCAGTTCTCTTTCTTAAACACCTTATTTTGCTGTCATACCAAGTTAAAATAAGCACAATGTGTGCAGACTTCCAATCTGGACTGAAGCGCATTGAGAGGCCCAGGACATGATTCATGCTCCTTCTCTTTATAGGACAAATAAATCTCTGACAAAGCAACTGCCCAACTAGAGCACTCTCTGTGTGCCAGTAAAATGGGCCAAATCATTCAACTGGAACCCAAGTCTGAAGTCAGACTTGCCTGAGAGAAAACCCGTGTGATCGACAAGAGACCTGTAGCTTATTTCGTTTCCATACAGGAAATTCTTACCCATATATGCTGCCCAGTGCAGGGCACGCCGGTCCTTCTTGTCAAATGCATTGATGTTTGCCCCTTTGGCCAAGAGCAAATTGACCATCTGAAAGACAATCAACAATGAAATCAAGCAAGAACTCTGTAATGGTGAGGGTTCCTTGCTTTTTGCAGGTGATCGAAGCTAAATTAACATCAATCCTGAACACAAGTCAGAGACCTGAGTTCAACAAACCAGGATGACTATGTCATGGAAGACCCTGTGGCATGTGTCAAATTAAAAGACAGAGACTTTTTAAATTCATATGGGCTCTAAATTTAAGAATGGATATAACTGCCTAAGTTTGTTATACAAATATAATTCTCACATTATCTGAAAGTCTTGGTAATAAGATCAGGTTCCACTTATGACTAAGAGGGCCTTTATGGAGCATCCCAGTTCCCAAAGATGAGAACACCCACCTCCACGTGTCCATTCAGAGCCGCGTGGTGCAAAGCTGTGCGCCCCCCTCTGTCAGAGACATTGACACTGCTCAGCAGGGGAATGATCACTTCTGCACACTTGACAGCTTTATTGGCTGCTGCCACATGTAGGGGAGTTTGCCAGTTCTTGTCCCTTGCATTGACATCAGCTGAGTGCTTAATCAGTACTTGCACTGCTTCCTACAACAAAAGCAGAGTTTGCAAGGATCACAGACAAATGTTCGGTCAACACTTAGCATAAATACTTCACCAGATGCAGGGACAGCGAAGACTTCCTGTTCTCACAAGGCTGGCTCTAGACAAGCAAGGTAATATGTGATAAAGATCAAAAGAGAGACATAGACCAAGACAGACTCACTTTACCTTTATCAGGCCAAGAGTCCTAACACATCTCTAAAATCAAATAAAACTTCCAAGTATATAATTTCTTTATAAGGTATTCTTTGGCCAAAAGAGAGTACTCCTATACAGGTGTACATAGCTGGGTAAAATATCCATAGGACAAAGGTCCCTAAAAGATCAGCTAAAGTAAAAGGTGTTTATTGACAAGCATCAAAACTTCCAAAGTTAAAAGGCCTCAAAGTCCTTCAGACATTCCTGCCATTTACAAATTTTAAATCTTTGTTTCTTCTGCCAACATCTTAACCCTCAGTCTTCTATGATCAATAGTGAACTGAAGTAATATGTCTGTTACCATCTCAGCTTGAAAAGCTCTAAAATTGTTCCATCTTTTCCCAAACTTGTCCATGTTATACTGAGTAACTTCTTTTGCCAACATTGAGGTCCTTGAACTTTACTCAGCTTCTCCCTTTTGATTTTTCTTTCTATGGGCCCAATCAGCTTACTAGCCTCTTGATCTATAATTCTCAACCTTGGCTATATGATGGAATCATCTGGGAGCTCTTAAAAACACAGATGCCTAGTTCCACCCCAGAGACTTTAAATGGACCTCAGCATTTCTATAAAGCTCTCCTCTTCAGTGAATGATACAACCCCTTTTGAGAAGGAAATGGCTATTGGTTGTTTCTCTCTAATTCTAGGGACTTCCCTGGGACCAGTTAATGGGGCTCCTTCATGGATACCCTGTCAATTCAATTTGGCATCAATAAACCAGTGAAAGACATCCATACTACACTCTTGCCACCCTTCAAGGAACAAGAACTTATCCACGGCCACCTCATTCCCCAGAGGACTTGACTTTCCAATCTCATCATACAGCCATAGAAAAGTGCCCGGGTTAGTAAATGATTTGAACTCAGCAAAATTAACACACTTACCAGGGACACAAAGTGATGAAATTAAAGAGGATGTTTCATAAATCAATAGTAACATATTGAAATGAATGCCTAACCTAGACAGCAGAATGAGAGCAAATAAATAAATAACTGTGCAAATTAGACAATGCAGTTTAAACGGACAGTGTGAAAACTGATGGATATTCTATTTAAATGATATCAGTAACACAAATAAACTGAAGGGGCCCAAGCAAATAATTTAAGAGTACCAAAAATTTTTTAAAAGATATATGCCACTCATCCTCCAAAAGACCAGTAAAGTACTACTGAATATTTCTGAGCCCATTTTAGAGTGAAACACGTATTTTTAATGCTCAACGACCATGTGTGAAACACCTCTGTAGCTATAAAAGGTTAACAGAAACATCAGCTGGGCTCTAGCCTAAAAACTAAATGGAGTGAACAAAAATAAACAAAAGCTAAATCACAAGATATACCATGATATGAGATTAAGATTAGAATAAGAAAAAATATTTTAATCAACTTCATTCTCAAAAAGTGTAGGTTTATTTAGCTGTATGATTGATTGACTGCAATGTGGAAAGAGAATACTGGAACCTCTATCTACGTTTATTTTCTTTAAAAAGGAAAGCATTTTAGCTGATATTTAGCTTTGGTCAGTATGGCAGAGAAGCTGCGCTCACTTATAGTAGTAGGACATTCCCTCTGGGGAAGAAGGGGACTTCCACAGTTGAGGGGGAGGGACTTGCCCTCTCCATGCGTCCACTTTGATGATTTGATATATACAGCAATAGTCTGCTAAGTTAATTTATAGATTCTAATGTGTACCTTCACTCTATGAGACCCCTAAAATGGATAGATCCATGCAAAAAACCCCAAAATTAAAGATAATTTTAGTAATAATGCAAGCTTTAACAACGTTGAAGGCACAGAGCTTCTTAATCCTATGGAAAGCTTTCTTTCACTGACATTACAAGGTAAAAACAATGACATATTTAATCAGATCTGACAAGAACTTGGCCAAAATGGAGAAAAATCATCAGGAGACTATTACCTAGATGGTTATGTGGGACTATGGTAAATGAAAAGTGTCTCCTCAAGGATATGGTACCTTGACATATTAGTTAGTTTATACATATCATTTATAAATAAATGAGTTGTGTATTTTGAGGATGCATACCAAAAGTTTTGCAGCCATACAACCCAAGAGGTTGAAGAGAACCATCTCAATCACATATTCCGAGCAAACTAACAATACACACTGTCACTTGAATACTTTTCCTGGGTTGTTATTTTATTGTACTTATATAGATTCTTGCATCATGCTGAATATTATGTAAATTTGGGATAGACTAACAAAATAAAATATACAGGATCATCTCACAAATTTATACTATTTGGAGATAAGACCAAAGTAGTCAGGAGAAATTTGCATTTTAAGGGTAACAAAATATGATTACTTTTGAAGTAATTCAAAGTAGGTGAGTAAGACATTGTCTAGAAAAAGCCCTACTTTTAAATGAAAGCTTATGAATAATTTGCAATTCACACAAAGTAACATGTTAAGCCAAGATAGCACATATTAGCATATCAGTTATAGTTTACACATAAGTGAATGCTTTTAAAGTTTGTGGGGAAAAAGTCTTTATTCCTAAGTAGCCAATGCCTTCAAAAATATTTAAATATTTTACTCATAGGTAATTTTGGTCTGTTTTTGCAAATAGTTTTATTGGGACACGGACTTGTTTATTTGCTTACATACTATTGATGGCTGCTTTCACATTACAGCAGCATGGTTCAATAGTTGTGGGAGAGACTGCATGTCACCTGCAAAGCCCCAAATCCTTGCTTTTAACCCTTTACGGAAAAAGTATGCAGACCCTCAGTCTAGCCTCTTGTTTGAATTACTGCAATCTGAAAATTATTACATCTGGTTAAAAAGAAATTTTATTATTTATCAGGAAAGTACTGTTTGAAGCAAATTACCTGCGAAGGAAGGCAGATGCTGTTGAAAGAGCCATTGGGCACTGTGTTGAGCAGGCCCTTGCCACACAGTGAAGGGTCCATGGGGAATTTGGGAGGAGGGTGCAAGACCTGTGCTGCTCTGCATGAGTTGAGAGTGTCTGGAGCACTGCAGGAAGGAAGGAGGGAGGATGTGGGCCCAGCTCACCAGGGCAGAGGTGTACATCAGCAGCTGGGGAGGGAGCAGGGGACAGCTGACAGGTTAACCAAGCTAATGCAGGAGCAACAGCCTTGTGGAACCAGACTGTCAACAGCTGAAATCTCTGAAAATTCTTTTAAACCACAGGGAGAATGCTAGAGTTTGCACAAGACAGGGTCCTAGACAATCATATCTATTTAGGACTGACTGACATTTGGGCTGCACTTCCAACAATCAGTAAAGGAAAAGGTTCAAGTTCATTATCATATGGGGGGAGAAAAAGAGAAGTGGGCAGGATCTGTAATCTGTATTGAGGGAACGTCAGGCAGTTCCCATGTGAGCAGGAATTTCATCACATTTGCCTTTCACACCAAAACCTTCGCACGGCTCAAGGATACCAAGAAGACTTTCATTTCTCTACTTTTATAAACTGTTTCAACTTTGATATTCTCCACTTTTATTTCTATATCTGTTTATGTAATGAGTTGCATAGTTTTGATCTACCTAATAAGAACTCCATCAAGAAGTATTTAGTATGTGAAGGGAGACTTTTACTTAGTTCCCCCAAATTTATCTTTTAAGTGAAAATACAGTATTTTAAATGATTATAGAATTAGATTCACAGACACATAGAATATTAGAAATGGAGAAGGCATGGGGTCGTCTGGGCTGACCCCTTCATTCAGAGGCAGATTCCTTTTACGGGTAGGACGACTATAGTTCAGGGTAACAACCTGTCAGCCTAGCTGACTTGGTGCTCAAGCATGTTCTGCTGGCTCAGAGCTTACTCAATGGACAGTCTTTGCCAAGCATTCAGATGTTTGTTCTCCATGGTTATTTATATTTTTAAAATCTGAAATTTTAGTCTACAAAACTGGCTTAATGCATCGAATAGGATTTTAATATAATAGTTGAACCACACCAAATTTGTGATTAAAAAAAAAAAGACAACTTCTGTTTTAAGAATTGCATTCCTCTTTCAAAAAATTGAATCATAAAAGTTCTTTAACTTGGTTTTGTGAGGGAGTAATGCCATGGCTATTTAGGAAATGAATGCCCTTTTAAATCAAAGGAGCCTCTCTTCTATGGTGTCATACATGGGCCAAAAATTAATATCCAGGAATTTTCTCTGACAAAAATTACAAAGGTGAAAAATACAAAACAACTAATGTGACAGAAAGTAAGTGGAACACTTTTTGAATCAAGAAAAGATATTAAAACCGTGGCTTTTCCAATGATATCTGGTGTGGCCTTTCTTTTTAATTACTATTATTTCAAATGCAACAAGAATCAATGCTTTTACAAAATACATAGAAAGCAATGAGTAGAATAATAACATGAAAAAATACAGACACAGAAATTATTAACTTGATTATTTTGTTATTAAATTTAACAAGCATGAAATTATTACATTGCTCTAAAGGTTTCTGAATGCTTCCTCTTTCACAATAGGTAAGATGAAAACTCATGGGCCAGCACCAGTACACAGGCCACACTCCAAATACTGCTCCTTCAAAGACTGGTTCTTCTTTAATGAGCAAATGCCAGTGGGCAAATGGCACTTGTTCTGAATGGAGGCATTAGCCCCACTCATGTTGAGTCTTAGGGCTGTAGCCTTTGGAGACACCCAGAGCAAGCTGCCTCATACTAGCAAACTGCAGAAATCTAGATAGAGAGGAGGAACTGTCATGAATGCCATGTGGGATGAAACTGGAGATGGCACTAGAAGTCACTTTATTTCCACTTTTTATGGTTTTCTCTTTTTATAAAGACTACTCCAACCTCATAATAAAAAGTAGAAACACACACTGTGGCATGTGGAGAAGAAATAGAAGCAC
This sequence comes from Sciurus vulgaris, assembly GCF_902686455.1. Taxonomy (NCBI): domain Eukaryota; kingdom Metazoa; phylum Chordata; class Mammalia; order Rodentia; family Sciuridae; genus Sciurus; species Sciurus vulgaris. The sequence continues at coordinate 150,064,604 of NC_136463.1, forward strand.
ATGTCTTAAAAACTCTCCCCCTTGATGTTGTTTTTTTATTCTCAAGTGTGCATTATATTTATGTTGGTCATATTACTCATGGAAAAGTCATGTCTATGATTATACATTGTTCTTGCAGGCATACACAATGTCAAATTTTATAAATTATAAGTTGCTTTAACTCAGGGTCTGAGTCTTCGACAACTTTCTGTATTCTCCACAAAGCTTGGCAGGTGCCCTGCACATAGTACATATTAAAAATTTCTTTGGATGGAATAAATACATTGCTATAGTCATCAGCAAACTCTGTAAGTATTAATCTGCAAGTATTAACAGGACATTTACTATGGTATGGACTGACAGCAAGACTGCACTCAAGTCCTAAAGGTTTCTACTATATCACTATAATCATTTGGGGCTTTTATCCCTATTGATTATAGCAATTTCATATTCTGTAGAAATTATATAAATTGGTACCCAATTTGTTCAATTAATAGGCTTGTTCTTCTAGAAGTATCCATCATCACGCTAAACTCCCCCTTTATTATTATTATTATAAATATTATTAGAGTACAATTATTCTAAGAATTAGTAGGACAAAGGCAGTTACTGGAGACTTGGTCACATGGGAGAATTCTAAGGGCACTATTCATGAAGTGCTACCTCTCAACATTAGGAAAGACAGACACTAAAGTATCCCCAGTCTTCAGTTTCAGGTCCCAAAGTGTGGTACGTAGAACAAAGACATCAGACTCATTAAGATACAGATTTAGGGTCCAATCATAGGCTCTATCAGAACCACCACAGGACAGCTCCTAGATCAGGGTCTGTCAACAAGCACCCCTGATGGATTAAATGCATACTAAATTTTAGTAACGCACCTACATTCTAATTAATGTATTATAAAATACTTACGTTCTTCTCATTCCAAGTCTGATACATATTCTAGATGTAAATCTCTTTTTAAAACCATAAAATAATTAAAAGAAAGCAATCACATTCTAGTCTTCCATATAATATTTCCAATTTCCCAGTCTATTAGCATTTTGTTCACAGTAAGACAATGTTTTTAAAGGAAAGGAAGAAATATTAAGTTCTAAAACTTTAAGTTATAAAGTAAAATGTTTATAATGCTACAACTCTGGGAAAGATCTTTATTATTTTTGAAATTTTTGCCTTCACAGAAGCCAAAAATGGATGCATTTTATTGGGTGGAACAGTATCCAGAGGATGCTTATATGATGTGAGGGAAGAGGTGGAACAGGGTGGTTAAATTACAGAAATCCTATGGAGGTTCATCAAAAGACTAGGCATGGACCCACCATAAGACCCAGCTATACCCTTTCTCAGTATTTATCTAAAAGCATCACAGTCATCATACTACAACGATGGATGCATACCCATGTTTATAGCAGCACAATTCACAATTGTCAAACTATGGAACCAGCCCAGATGTTTGTGAGTGGATAAATGGATTTAAAAAGTGTGGTATAGATACATAATGGGGTTTTAATTCAACTGTAAAGAAAAATGAAGTTATGTCATTTGCAGGGAAATGGATGGAACTTAAGAATATTATATTGAGCAAAATAAGCCAGACTCAGAAAGTCGGGTCGTATGTTTACTCTCACATGTGGAAGCTAGAGAGGAAAAAAAGAAGAGAAAGGTATCTCATGAAAATTGAAGGGAGATCAGCACCATAGAGGAAAAGAACCAGAGGAAGGGAGAAGGAAAGGAAAAGGGGAACTACTGGGAAATTATATTATTATATTTTGCACATGTGCAAATATTTAAAAACAAATCCCTTCATTATGTATAATTACAATGCAACAATTAAAAAATATGGGGAGTGAAGAGAATTGCTTGGTTAAGTAAGCAGGTTCTCTGGTTATACTCTCCTCCGCTTGCTGGCTGTGACAACTTAGGCTCCTTACTTAACTTCTCTGAGATCATATTTCCTAATAAGTATTACCAAGAGAGTATCAATCTCAAAGGGTGGCTCAGAGGTTAAAATGGAAGGATGCATACAGAGTCCATGGCATACTGTCTAGCACACAGCAAGTGCTTAATAAATGCTCGCAGTGACAACACTTATATGGACACAATGTCCTCAAGCCTATACACCAAAAATAGGACATAACCATTTTTAACTTTTCTAACCAGAAGATAATCTCTAGACTAGGGAAGTGAAACATTCAGCAGTTCTCCGCTGTGGCACTCTTAGTTTTTTGCAGAAAGGGTACACGTGAAAGGCCTGCTGCATTCACATGCAGGCCACGGCAGGCCTGGCTGTCTGCCCCAAGCCTGGTGTCCTCAGGGGCCAGACTTTCAACATCCTGAAGGTCCCCACAGCAGAGTTAACAATGCCTCCCACCCAGTGGGCTTCAACAAACATGTGTTAAGCTTCCCTAGGCATGCGTGAGACTCTCTGGGTTTGTAGACACATAATTCCTTTCCCCATAACTGCTCTTATCCAGGGGGGGAAAAAAGGCAAAGAAGCAATAACAAGAAGCCAAGTCAGAGAAACAATATAAAAGAGCTCACATGAACACTTCAGAATATTCTCTTTAGCAGCCCCAAATCTCACTCATCTATTAAGCTAACATTACAAAATGGGTTTCCCTAACCCATTGCAAAATGGGTTTTCCTCAGTAAGAGGCTCTTTATTTTTTCACAGTCTTGGGAAAGGTCAGAGAAAAAGGAAGATGCAGCAATGGACCCCTTATGGAGAAGATAAGGAGACTATGCTCCAAATTGACTCCAAATTGCTTACAACTTGGGAAACCCAGATATGTCAGACCTGGGAGGCAAAGAGGCTTTGGAGGTGGTGTAGCATTTAGAAGCTTTTCAATGAAGAAATGCTGTTCAATGCATACCCATGCAAATCATCTCAGTGCTTGACAATCTGAGCAATAGGCAGATATGCCAGCTCTCATGCTGAAACCAGATGTCCCCTTTAGCAAGTACTGGCAGTCAAATGACAAAATACCAATCCAAACCTTCTGGGTACTTTCCCCTCAAGCCTACTCCATTTCACCCAATTATTAGTAAAGGGAAGCATAAAATAATAACAAGAGGACCAAATTCAAAAGAAGAAGGGAGTCTGAAATCAGAACTTCACAGCACAGCGATGAGCTTGGAGTTTAGCTGTTCACTGCATAATCAACTCTAACAGTTACAGAGACTCCAGCTTTCCTAAGAAACTCTTCATTCTTCTTCTACACTTTGGATTATGTAGAGGGGAATAGGGTGGGAGGGGGGTGGGGGAAGGAAAGATAGTGGACTGAGGCAGACATCATTACCCTATGTACACATATGATTACACGAATGGTGTGAATCTGCATCATGTACAATCATAGAAATGAAAAGTTGTACCCCACTTGTGTAAAATAAATCAAAATGCAGTCTGTAAAAACAAAAAAAAAATTTAATAATTTTAAAAAAGAAACTTTTCAACTTGCTAACAGATATTAATGTGAAGATATTCTCTTTTGTGATCTCATATATGAGGATGACAGTTCAGGGTTTATCTGTATTCAATTCCTTCCTGTCAAGAGATACCTGCAAGGGATGGATGCTTTGAGGATCGAACTTTTACAGCTATTTGAGCTAATAAAGGTGGAGATCACCTGGGAAGGTCATATGGTACTGAAACCATCTGTTTTTCATCATTTTCTTCCACTAGACTACATGCTGGGGGACCATAGATCTCACTTTCTTTGTTGCCCAATCAGCAAGCACAGTGCCTGGCACGAAGGAGGTATGTAGTACATTTTTTAACTAACACAATCTACTTGAGATAGAATAAGTCTCAAGTCTCTCCCTCTCTCCCTCTCTATCTCTCTCTCTCTCTGTATCTCTCTCTGTCTCTCTCTCTCTTTCTTTATCTCTGAAGACACTTAAATTTACCAAAGATCAAGTGGTGTTAACACTTAAGACAGGAAATACTCCCCTAAGAAGGAGTATTAACTGGTCTCCTGAAGCTGGTTCTACCAATGCCAGCAGCCTAATGTACCTATTTTCTCAGATAAAGCAGAAAGACAACGTGGGACCATAAGAAGAGTCTTACTTCCCTAGCATCTGAACAAGGCAACTTAGGATGACTTACCTCCATCATTCCATGTGGGCTATTTAGAAAGCCAAATACAACCAACCTCTTTTAAAAACTATTCAAATCACACAGCACAGCAAGGAAGATTGTGAACATTAAACTGTCGCCTCCCGGGTATGTTTTGAAATTTCCCAATAGCTGCCAAAGAGGAAAAGCTGACATGGATGCCAGTCATAGACACCTGCTCCTTCAGTGTATCTGGAACATGTCCTCCTCTAGTACTGAAAGAGGACCTTCACTTGGCAAATTTGCGCACAAAGGCTGGTTTGATGCCCAGTGCCTCGGAGGTGAGAATCCTGTGTCCCTGGGTGGTGGGCATCTGACCAGGCAGCCAGGTTGATATTCTCTAGTGTTCCCTGCGAACCCCAAAGTGGTCTTCTCTTTCTATTCTTTACTCTCCCAATGAACCCACTGATGTGCTCACCATGTGTTCCATGATCATCCTCCCTGTCTCTGGATTCACATAAATAATGAAGATCTGTTAGCTATCTTCATCCAAATTTCCAGCATTCGACAATGGATTGTTTCCTGAGTCCCAGTCTCATTCTATTTCTAGAATGCACCAGGCTTGGGATACATCAAGATATAAAACACAGATTCCCACCCTCATGGAACATACATGCCAGTGACATGTTTGCCAGACTCAGTGACCTGAAAAGAACCAACGAACTGCTGTGACCATTCTCTACTGCTCAGAGAACATGAGGCTTTCTGCCCTCTGGCCCAGCCCCCACTATCAAACTTCCACTACTCTCCATACTCCAGTTATGCCTACCTGAGTCACCATTCATTCACTCACTCACTCCTCCTGTCCTCTGGCATGTTTATCCCCCTAGCTCAGCCCTCCCTCCTTCTCCTGGACTGCTAAGTCCTGCTCGTCCTTTAAGGACCCGATCTACTGACATCATCTTGAAAGGCTTCTTTTACTCAAGTAAGCAATCAGCCACTTCCTCCTCCGAGTCAATTCTGATACTGTACTGATCTGCTTCCTGTTTTGCCTCCACCTCCAGATTGAGAACTCACTGAAGTCAAGGTTCATGCTGTGCAGCGTGGACCACCCCAAGCAATTTCCCTTGCACATGTTTGACATGCAGAAGGCGCTCAAGTAAATAGTTGTTCATTTTTGGTAATCCTCTTTCATTAAAGTCAAAAGCTTTTGGTTCACCATTGAGGATTCCTAATTCTGTGAAAAGAATTCTTCTTTTTCTAGGGGTAGTAGGTATTAGATTAAATAAGGTAGTCACTCACTTCACTTCTGGAAGCAACTGCCCGGTGCAGTGGAGTCAGCCACATGTTGTCCTTGGCATTCACACGAGCTCCTGGAACCAAACAGCACAAGTTAGAGGAATAATGGAGTCAAAGAACCTTCTGCCAGTGTTACTCAAGTGCTCTACCTTGCTCCTGTTTGCATGATATAACTACCAGATTTTCTTTTTTTGTACTCATCATATTCTGACAATATTTTGTCTGGGATGAGAAGACCTGCAAAAAATATGTTTTATCTAAAAATCCCAATGTTTTCTCTAGGACTAGCCAGATAATTGGATAGGAAAAAGCCAGCTTCCACAAAGTTTTTGCACAGACATAACATGGAGCCTCTGAGATCGCTCACAGCCTCCTAATGCTATGGAGTGGGCAGAGAGGCTCAAGCTTAAGCCAGAACCAGCTCACACTCAGAGATACTCCGCAGTTTAGCTTTATGAGGCTATGCCACCATCATGGAGCAGAGGCTCCGCCTGAGTGGACTCAGGGGAAGCAGGATATGCCCTCCTTCCATGACGCCCCCAGGTCTCTGTGAGAGCGAGCCCTCCAAGTCTGTCTGAATAGCAACAATATCCACAACAAGCTTCCTTTTTCTGTGGTTCAGGGTTTTGATCAGTCTTTGGGTCAGAGATGGAATGTTCTATAAAAGAGCTTACAAAAGGGAGGAAGAGAAAACATAAGATAGCTTTGTAGATGCAACAAGAGGAAACCATTTTAGCTGTAGGACAGCAAAGAAAGAAGCTCATGAGATCGAAGAACAGAGGCATGAACCAAAGGAACCAGAAAGTAAGGCAGGGGAGGGGAAGAAAAGAGGAGGAATCTCAAGGGACAAGAGCTGAGAAAGTGAGTCAAGTGGAAGCAGAGGTTGACTAATCTCCTCGAGGCCAATGCCAGCTGGCAGCCGAAAACCAGAACTTTAAAAAGGCAGCAAGAGACTTTCATGGGTAAAAGTGAGCTAGAAATTTAGTTTTAGCCATGAACAAAAGGAAATAACAAATCACGGAACTTATATTCTCTTAACTGAAGAATGAATACCATTAACAGCAATTAACCATAGAAAACAAGAACACAATCTCTAAATCAAAGAAAGAGAAAATACCTCTCCCTCCAGCCTCCATTCTGATTTCATTGGTTTGAGATGGCATCAAGCACAAGTTTTTAAAAGCTCCCTAGGACCCAAGATTATTTTAACATCCTGTCAAGGTTAAGAGCCACTGATGAATTGCTGCTTAGTTTATCAAGGTTAAAATCATTTGAAAGCTAATCTCACTAGTTCCAACTTACCTAAAAGGGTTTAACCTCTTTCACTTCAATAAGGACCAGAGTAAACTCAGCGTGGGTGGGCAAAGACTGCAGGCATCTCTGGCCCCAATAGCAGGATACTCTGGGCTCTGGAGTAAATTAATGTGGGGTTGGAAGAACTGTGGTCTGAAGACCCAGATTTGAGTTCTGATTTTAACACTTACTGGCCCCAGTGACTTAGAGTCCCTAATCTGTAAATGAAGCTAAAAATAACAATAATAACACTTCTTTATTCATTGCATTGGGTGTTTGGGAGAATCAGATGAATATGAATGAAGACGCTTTGTAAATTGCAAAACACTAAAAAAAAAAAATTAGCAGTTCTTATTTCCAAATCACCTCTAATGTCTCACCGGTGACTAGATCTAGAACTCAGATTTTCACAAGGAGTAAAAGCCTGGCCATTGCCCATCAAAACGAGAAGCCCAATACAAAGATGTAAGAACACAAGGAATCATCACCTAGAACTTGTACAAGCAAGTATTGTTTTAAGAGCAAGAGAGACTCAAGTGTCAGAGAATGCTGAAGGAAGAAAGCCCAGATGTCATTAGAACAGAAGAACTGGAGGATTTTAAAACAAATCTCACTACCAAAAACAAATTTTATGGAAAGGGAAGATCATGAAAATGGACAATGATTTCTTTGCATGTATGAGTTTGTTGGGATTAACCCAACTGCTATGTATAAACTATATATAAATAAAACTATAACGCTGTAACAGATTCTTCTCTTCTAAGTCTGAGGTTTAAGAGAGTGCCAGATGATCGTTACTAAGCCTACCTCTCTGGTTTAGAAACAAACAATTAAAAAAAGAATGAAAGAAAGAAAGAAAAAAAAACCAAAAAAACAGCATTTATCCCTCCAGGTTCTAGTATTTCGTCTTCTAAAATTCTAGAAGCTAGTCAACCCTTCTAAAACTACCCACCTTTTTGTCAGGTCTTTTCTTGAGTCATAAAAATGTCTAGTTGACCACCACACTGTGTATCTCTCTAGTAAGCCAAATGCACATTTATTACTTATTTTTAGGCTGTTTCTTTGGCACCCATGTCACAACAAACACCATTCAGACTCCGTGAGTTCCTGGAGGGCTGGTTTCAAGTCTATTATTACTCATAGTCCCTGGTGGAGTAAATTTTGCATTTTGCTTTTTTTTTTTTTTTTTTTTTTTTTTTTTTTTTTTTTTTTTTTTAACTCAAAAGCTAATGCAAGAAGAAACCCAAATGGCAAGATCTATACTGGAAAGATCTTTTCAAAATTCACCAGAGAGAAGCAAATGAAAACAACATTAACATACCATTTCACACCCATGGAAGTGGTAAAAGATAAATGTAACAATGCCTACAGTTAACAAGAGTATAGAGTAACAAGAAGACTCAGCATACAGCAGGTAGCAGGGTGAATTGGTTCAAGCCCCTTTGGGGGAGTGATGAGGGAGCATCACCTAGTAAAACTGATGATGGGCATATCCCCTCCCACCTGGCAATTCCACCCAATCATATCCTCACACATATAAGAATGTTCACTGTTGTAATATGATTCATGATTACAACAATAAGAAGTTGGAATTCTAAATGTTGATTGAGGGGAAAATGCGTAAGTACGTTGTGGTGATCTGTACAAGGGAATCCTACATGGTCATGGAAATGAACAGCCTGAAGTTCTGTATATACACAGATGTACTTAAAATCATAACACTGAAAGAACAAACTGAGTTGCAGAACAAAACCTTGTGGCATAATTCCAATTATAAAAGGTTTTTAAATTTATAAAAACAATTCTATATGCCATTTATGGATGCATAGATATGAAATAAAAGATGATGTACGGCTAGAGAGAACAGATGTGAATTCTGGACAGTGGAAGGGTGGGAAAAGGGATGAAGTGAGGGTACCCAGATGGCTACGACTGGGCCTTCAATGTTTTAAATGTCCTTTTTAAAAAAGGATACAATGCAAAGATAACAAAATGTTAAGATTTAATGAAGCTTGGTAGAAAGTATGCGGGTATTCATTGTATCACTCTCTATACCTTTCTGTATGATTCAACTATTTTCTAAAAAAGTGTTTTTTAAAGAAAGTTAATACATTTGAGGTTTTGTGTTTACTAACAACAGGAGTAAGGGTGGTGAAACTCAGTTGCATTTTCTTAAATTATTTTTGTTCTGGGTTAGCAGCTCTTTATGGAAAACAACACTCCCCCTCCTTTCCATATAAAGTGGCCCAGCTAGACAGCATCTGCCAAGATTTCCCTAAGGCTTGCTCCAGGTGAGGAAAGGAGAAGGGGAGCAAGCGCTGCCTCTGGATCTGAAGATGACCTTGGTTAGATGGTCTGATTTGAAAGGAAAATTTCAAGCGAATGATGTGTTGTTACCTGTTGATCTTACTGTTACTTTTTTTTCTCATGCTCTTCTCCCTCCACAATCATTATAGCTCATCCAGCTGTTGCACAGAGGCAGGATGAGCACACCCAGGAGAAGGGGACCACTGTCACCCTGCCTCTCCAGGGGTGGGGCAGCACCAGAATCTGGGGAATGGCCTTTCTACTTTTGCCACTGCAGGTCTAAATCTTACCTTCCATCTCTTTCTTCTCCCTTCCTTCTTCCTCCTCTCCCCCTTCCTCCTCCTCCTCCTCCTCCTCCTTCTTTTTCTTCTTCTTCTTCCTTCTCTCTCTCTCTCTCACATACAACCCATTTCTGACTTTTGTGTATGTGTATTATGACACTGTACACATCTTTGTAAAGGAAGTAACTATGGGTGAATGTCAATACTAATCTTCAATCTGACTTCCTTAACAAGACTCCTAAAGTGCTTGAAGTAAAATCAAGGACCAATAAATGAAATGGATCCAAACTAAAAAGCGTCTTCTCAGCAAAGGAAACAATAATGTGAAGAGAGAACCTACGGAATGGGAGGAAATCTTTACCATAGGCACTTCAGATACAGCATTAATCTCCAGGATATATAAAGAACTCAAAAAAACTTAATCCCAAAAAGCAAATAACCCAATCATAAATGGGCTAAGGAACTGAAGAAGAAGGAATACAATTGATCAACAAATATATGAAAAACTGTTCAACATCTCTAGCAATTAGAGAAATGCAAATCAAAACTACTCTAAGATTTCATCTTACTCCAGTCAGAATGGCAATTATCAAGAAAACAAGCAATAATGAATGTTGGTGAGGTTGTAGGGCAAAAGGATACACTCAAACATTGCCGGTAGGACTGTGAAATGGTGCAACCATTATGGAAAACAGTATGGAGATTCCTCAGAAAATCTGGACTGGAACCACCATTTGACCTATCCCACTCCTTGGATTATACCCAAAGCACTTCAAATCAGCATACTATAGTGACACAGCCACATCAATATTTATAGCAGTTCAACTCACAATAACTGAACTATGGAACCAAACTAGGTGCCCTTCAACAGATGAATGGATAAAGAAAATGTGGTATATATACACAATGGAATGTTATTACTCAGCATTAAAGAAGAATGAAATTGTAGCATTTGCCAGTAAATGGATGGAGCCAAAGAATATTATGCTAAGCAAAATAAGCCAATCCCAAAGAACCAAAGGCCAAATGTTTTCTCTGATATGCAGATGCTAATTCACAATAAGGGGGTGGGGGTGGCTAGGGAAGAACAGAGGTACTTTGGATTAGACAGAGGGGAGTGAAAGGAGGGGAGGATGCATTGGGTAGGAAGGATAGTAGAATGAATCATACGTTATTACCCTATGTGCGTATATGATTACATGACCCATGTAATTCTACATCTTGTACAATCTGAAGAATGAGAAATTATACTCCATTTATATATGCTGTGTCAAAATGCGTTGCACTGTCATGTATAACTAATTAGAACAAAATTTTTAAAGACTAATCTTCAAGGGTGTTTTATTAAAGACTGTTCACAAGAGTGAAATACTGAAAACAATTTTGGTGTTAGACAAAGAAGAGTTGGTTAAAAAATCCAGCCATAGAATGTACCTGTGGCCCTTTAGAGGAATGCTCAATAATGTGAGACATGTCTACAAATTATTGTTAATGTGATAAAAGTAAGTATTTAAATGTTATAGATAGGACGAACCTATTTTTTTGTAAAAACATTAAAGAGTCTATAAAGATATAACCCAAAAGTCCCGGGATAATTGCCTGGCACAGGGCACATGCTATATGTATGGCTATTTGGTAACTATTATGGGAGAAGAGTCAGGAACTTAGAAGTCTAAGTTGGGGAGCACCTGCCATGGGCACAGTTGCAAGCACAGGGCAGACCTAAATGAATAGCTGGCACTTGAAGGATACTTTTTGATTAAAAGGGACACTCAGCAATGTCTCTTCAACAGAACTGATGTGTTGAAACCAGGAAAATTTACCCATCACAATGACAGTAACAAACCCATATTTGACTTCATGTTTTGATTATATGAGTAATACGTGAATATTTTTTAAATGGATCATTACAGATGTAGCTAAAATCCTCTCAAGTATCACCCCCAGTGCTGAACACCCCCTCCTCCCTGAGGTTAACCACTGCTCTGAGTTCAATATGTAAGTGTCCAGTTTCTTTTATGTCTTCATACACAAATACGTGTATCTACAGAAAATCCTGAGAATGAAGCTGGGTGGTCAGTACAATATTTTTTTGTATATTTAAAATGCTACATGATAATTTTTAAAAATATATCCCAATAGGTATGTTTTCATATACATTGTATTATATTGTACTAGCACTCTGAATTTTCTTGTTCCACTTAGCAAGATCCTTTTTACATCTATTCAGGTTGACACTTATAGAATCAGTTAAATCCTTTTAATTGCAACATGTATTCCAATGTAAATATACTATGTATTTTTAGACATTTCCTTGGCTGATAGTATTTTAATGATTTCCAATATTACACTTTCCAAGCAATATTTAAATAAACATTCACAAAATGATTTCTACAAATGTACAAGAATTTGTCTAGGAAAGACCATTAAAAATGGGCTTATGTGTCACAGGGGGTACACATTTCTAGTTTTAGTAGGTATTTTCAACCTTCCAAAGTATGCCCATTTATGCACTCACAATGTATAAGACAGCTCAGTTTCCCCCATTTTCCTCAACACTTGATATTACTGGTCGTTTATTCATTCAAGTGAATCTGAATCAATAGTATTATATTTTGCACTTGAAATTTTGTTAAGAGGGTAGCTAGATCTCATATTGTGTTACCACCCAAAAACAAATAAAAATAAAACAAAGGGACACAGGAGACTTCTGGAGATGGTAGATATGTCCATTTTTTTTTGATCATAGCAATGGTTTCATGAGTGTATGTTTATGTTCAAATGCATTAAATTGTACATTTTAAATACGTGCATTGAATTAGACAGAGTGGGGTAAAGGGAGGAGAGGGGGCCTGGGGATAAGAAGTACTGCACAATGAATCGGACATTATTACCCTATGTGCATATATGATTACATGACCCGTCTGACTCTACATCATGTACAACCCGAAGAATGAGATGTGTCAGAATGCATTCTACTGTCATGTATAACTAATTAATATCAGTTATTTTGTATTGTATAGTCATATTTCAATAATGCTGTTTTTAAAATAAATGAATATTGCAAATTTGATAGGAAGAAAATGATACCCCACTTTTTGGTGTTCCTGTTTAATAATAAGATTAGGCATCTTCTGGTATGTTGGTTTACTGTCCACTTGTAATTCACTTTCTGAGAATTGTTCATATTTCTGCCCATTTTTCTGTTGTTTATGACATATTTATACCCTTGCATTGTTAGTACTATTATTATTATCTATATGTTCTGAAACATTTTAGCTTTGTATAGGTCCAAATGTGGCTTTCAATATTAAAACTCTTTCAAGGGGAAAAATGACCCCCAGCACACTGAGCCTCAATGACCAACCCACCCAGGGGTGTAATGACTGCATCCTTTAGGTTCCTAAAGCCTCAGAGTCTTTTAACAGAAAGACACATAATTAGAAATCTAGGAAATGGCTGGGTTCAGTCATCGTGCGAGTCGTCCATTCCACCACTCCCCTCCTGCGGAAGGCTGAACAGGCAGCTGCCAGGAAAACCTCCTCCCCCACGGCCACCACGAGAGAATTTATTATGACAAAAGCAGAGTTATCTGAACAGGGACCCAATGCGTTTTCCATCAGTGTCATCCCTGCTGCTGGCTTCCCTGTCCTCTTTCTCTAAACACTTTCCAGAGTCTTGTTTACCTCTCAGAGGGAGGTGTCAGATGGTTTTGGCTCTGAATTGAATATTTATAACTGATTTTTCAAAAGGAAGCTCCATGTTATTTACCTGTCTGTCAGGCACCATTGTGCACGGAAGGACACAGTCTGCATGTCTAATGATTTAAAGGCAAATGCTTTTTACCCAAGGACATTTTAAAGCTGAAACATGAAAATAAGCAGTAGGCTATACTGACACTTCAGAAACAAAGGCTCAGCTAAAAATGATCAGTCTAAATACAAATGAAGCATGTTTTCCATCCTATCCCTGTTACTTTTTAATTTTACTTCCAAGAGATCAGGAGTAAAGAGCACTCTAGGCATCTTTTCCAGAGCAGCATTTCTGTTCCATTAGACTTGTCATTTAGGAAGAGAGGAACGAAGAAAAAAGATGTGGCGTGATAAATGTGGACTGAGTGACCGAAAATCCTTACTGGTCAAAGACAATAGCCAAAGCTTAAGGCTGGTTTATCTTAAGTTTGGCTTTTAATTTTTGGAATAAATAAGCATTAAAGAAATATCATATGAAACATGATTATAATATAACAAGATCAGGTTGCTGTTGATTTTTTTTTTTTTTTTAACATACAGATGAAATCTTATTACAGCACAGGCGTGCTGTCCTTCCAAGCCGTTGTCTTGGAGAAGTGTATGATAATTCCATGTATCTGGCAATTGCTCAAGATATTTAAAAAACTCCCCTTGGAGCCCATTTTACATACTCACAAGAAATAGTCCTCTGCTTTATAATTGCACCACATTTGTGAGCCAAAATCAACATTGCTGATTTTCATCAGATTAAAAAAAAAAAAACCATCAAATCCATCCTCAAACAATATGTATTTGTTATGCGTAAGGGAATCGAAAGAATGATGTGCCACTAGCTCTGGAGGCAATCTGCATCACAAGTGGTAAGCAGATTTTGAAAAATCATAGGAAATAATTCTGCAAGACTACCACTCATTTGGTGGCATAAATTCTAATAAATTAACTGTTTTATTTAATAGACACACCTGACAATCTCCCATATTACAGGGTGTACACTTCTAATTTTCTTCTCTCAACCCAGAACACTATAAATCTTGCTCATCCTTGGTTTTCTCTACAGGATATTTCGACTGTGATCATTTTTTTGTGTGTTCTTCTTCCTATATCTCAGCCTGGGTCTCCTAACTCTCAGCACTGATTGGTTCTTATTGATCTGATTGACCTTCTCTCTGCCTTATTCCTAACTAGTCAGCTCCAAACAGAAGCCAGAGCAAGGGGGGAAAGAAAGCCAGGATTTGGATTGACAGTGATAAGAAGGTGCAATCTGCAAGGCTTGAATTCATCTTCAAGATCTTATGTTGCTCAGAGACAGTCAGGCTCTATCCACCTAGCTAAAAGCAGACAAAAATCAGTAGAAATTCAGTGGGTTTAGATTTCACCATGCTCTGTAAGTTTATACAACAGCAGAGAATATAGCTGAAACAAGCTGTTTTGGCAAGGCCAAATTATTTGTCCAACATGGGAATCATTAGCACCTCATTCATTATTAAATTGGAAAATAGTGTGGTTGGATTCCCTAAAGGGTCAGCTGCCAGATGTAAGCTCAAAGTTGAAATCATTATGCTCTCACAATGATCTTCCTTTAGGAATCTAAAATTTAAATTGAATAAAGTACCACTTATGTGAATCCCAAAAGTTTACCTCAGCTTCTACAGTTGAATTGAATTGCTAAAGGACTTCCTCAATGTTTGCCCATATCCTAAGTCTTCCTAATTTGATGGGGAGGAGGAAGAAAAAAATCCATAGTGATTGGAACCAAAATTATACTAAAGAGATTAACAACTCTGTAATTCTAAGATCAAATAGGAGTACAGATCAAGATACCTGCTACAGTTTCTCCAAGACCTACTGAATCAGCCACACAGAGGATGGGAGATTCAAACCCACATGAAGGTGGTGTGAACCCAAGTTTCTTAACAGTCATCGGCCCCAGATGGTCAATTTCATGCTGCAGAAATAAAACCTTCTTTTTCAGATGCAGAAACAACCACAAAGAGTCTAAGACAAAGTTTTGAACTTGAATTTGCACATTCATGAAACAAATATTCCTCTGAGATTGTGAGAGAGCCCTTTTATCTTTCTTGCTTTTTTTTTTTTTTTTTTTTAAATCTTTTTATCTTTTTTTTTTTTTTTTTTTTTTTTCTTTTTGCCGGGAGCAGGAACTGGGAATTAAACCCAGGGGCACTTAATGATCAAGCCATATCCCAAACCCTTTTCTATTTTTTTTTTTTTTAATTTTGAGACAGGGTCTTGCTAAATTGCTTAGGGTCTTGCTAAGTTACCAAGGCTAGCTTTGAATCCTTCTGCCTCAGTCTCCCACGCTGCTGGGATTACAGGTGCGTGCCATCATGCCCAGCTGAGAAAACTCTTAATACAGGTTGAAAATCCCTTATTCAAAACACTGAGACCAAAACTGTTTAAAATTTAGAAATTTTTCCCCATATTTTGAAATATTGCACATGCAATGAGATATCTTGGGAAGGGGATCCAAATCTAAACATGAAATCCATTTGTGTCACATACACCTTATGTACACAACCTGAAGGTGATTTTACCAAATAGTTTTATTGCATCTGCATCTCAACTACCACATAGAAGTCAGGTGTGGAATTTTCCACTTGTGGCATCATATTGTCACTCAAAGTGTGTTGGATTTTGGATTTTAGGCTTTCAGATAAGGATGTTCAACTGATACAACATTTCAATGGTGGTATAGCTGGCTATGACCTATTGGTCTCCTATCACAATATTCTTCAACATCTAACCCAAACTCCACAAGACTGTCAGGAGCACTGGGCACATGACTTGATTCCTGGGGAAACACCTCCAGAATGTGAACACAACAAAACCAAGGGAAACATGAATCTTCCTGGTGTATCACAGCACAGTTCTTTCCCACGATGTTCTCCTCTTCTGTTTGAATACATGTTTCAGCTCTTAGCTTGTACAATTTGCTTTGAAATTCTACAGCTTTCCTTTACTAATATAAACAAGGGCAAAAACCTTATTATAGGCCTTTTGCTACTCCATGGGCAGAGGCATTTCCTCCAGATTTTTATCTCCCCAAACAGAAACAAGGAAGAAGAAAGATAGCCTGTCTGCATATAATCTGTGATGATGCATGTTCATGTGCTCAATTCATTCCAGGGATTTGTCTAGCAAACATCCAAGGGAGAAAGCACAGAATGGTTCTGGAAACCTGTTTGGTGAGATGTACTGAGCAAACAGGTTTTCAGAAATGAAAGCATTAGCATTTTAAAATCTGATGAAGCATTTAAATACATAAAAAAAAAAAAAATAAAGAGAATAATATCACAAAGACCAGTGTGCACACAAACTAGATTTAATATGTTGGCCATATTTGCTTCCAGGTTTTAAAAAATAAAACATTTTATAGAGAGTTGTAATAGTCCCTTTTATGTCCTTCCCTGAAGGCATTTCTCACTCAGCCTGCCTATTCAGAGGCAGCCACTATTCAGAAATTGACATGGTCCCTTACCTTCCACATTTTCATACTTTTATTACATATTTATAGTCATGTATCCATAAAAGCAAGCATGGTATTGTTTTGTAGTACAATTTAAACATATGTATGTATATACATTTAGAAATGTTATATACTCAGGATACAAGTCCTTACAGCACTTAGAGCACTTACAGCATCTATTTATAGTGAATACAAACCGTATATAATATGTAGTATGTGTGTTTATGTAGACTCTAAACCAGTTTTCTTCTCTTTTGTTTTCTTCTTTTTTATAATTAAAATACTAGGGCTGGGGATAGAGCTCTGTTGATAGAGTGCTTGCCTCGGAAGCACAAGGCCTTGGGTTCAATCCCTAGCACCTCAAAACAAAAACAAAAACAAAAACAAAAGTCGCCTCAAAAAAGATAATTAAAATACCAATCAAAAGATGTCCAAAGGTACTGAATTTGTCTACAATGCTGGGCCTGACTAGATAGCCAGGAATTGAACATTCAAAGTAATATAAATGTTTAACTAGAGAAGTCATTCTTCTGTTTGTTTATTGATTGTTTTGAGAAGTCAGTTTTCAGAAATGATTCTTTTGCATTTTCTACCTTGCACAGGTTAAATTGCTGATCAAATACACTACCATGAACATAATAAAGAAATTTTGTCTTACTGTAGTAGTCAGTCTAGTAAATGGGTCACTTAAACTTTTATCTAGGGCTGACATTTGTTATTTACCTGACAGAATCAGGAGTTCAATGATCTCTGCATCTCCCAGAAATGCGGCCACATGAAGAGGGGTTCGTTTCTCAGAATCCTGAAATAAACAATGCCAAAGTTATACAACAAGTCATTAGCAGTTGGAGGTGTCCCCTGTAGATGTAAAACATGTGATTCTCTCTGAGTTTAACGCTGTGGAATGAGCTTGAAGGCCAAACACCAGCTGAGGTGACTCTGGTTATAATTTTCTCTTAGCATACACCCCAATCACATTGTTCAAGGATTCCGTTTTCTGTGTCTGTGTGTGACATTTGCTTCAGTGCTGGCCCAGGTCAAGGATGGACCATCAGGCACTGGAAGATGAGCTTCAATTTATTTTCAAATGTTCAGTCTGGTAAAAAATATTTTTTCCCCCATCCCTCTCTAGCCTATCTTAGCAACACGGTGCACAGCTTTCAAAGACTTATTTTCTTTGTGAGGGAACACAGTGGAATTGTTCATAAGGATATTAAGTACAGTCGTTTTCTCCTTTCTGTTCTCATCCACTGTTGCCTAGACCACTGCCCCTTTGCCTAATGCTGATGGGATGCCTACTCTCAGCTAAAATCAAATGCTGGGGTTGGAGGGGTGACTGCAACAAGGCCTGGTCCCTGCTTTCATGAAACGTGCGTCCCAGTGGGGAGACAGACAATAATCACATAAATAAACAACATATAAGATCATTTCCGATGTAGTGATAAAGCCTGCGACAAAATTAAAACAAAATAGGATTCAGTGATTGTGGAGATGGGAGTAAGCAGTAGACCTTTCTGAGGATGTTGATATTTAAGCTGAGAGCTGAGGCAGATTTAGTTTCTGTTTTCCAGATGAGAAAACTGTGACTCAGGTAGATTGATAAATTCCTTAAGAACCCCCAGGTAAGTAACAGAGCCAAGGTCTGACCTTTGTCTATAAGACCCCAGTCTCTGTCCTTGGCCAGGCACTTAATATGTCGTGCCAAGAGATACAACACAAAGATAGGGTAAGAGCATGATGGCATGCAGAGGAAAAAATACAGCTTCCCACCCCCAATTAGAGATGATAATATCTACCTCTGAGGACTGATAAGAAGAGTCCAGATAATGTGATCAAAAAAGACCAGGTAAGCAGAAGGCAGGTGCATGGCTAGTGCACCATACGGGGGCCAGCATAGATACCTGCGTGATCTCTTTCCTCCAAGACTGAAACTTTCTGAAGGGAAAGAACAGCCCTTGTTCCCCTTTATCCTCATAGTAGCAACAGACCAGGTGCTCAGCATGAACTGGCTGAACTGAACTAGTCTACATGCCTGGCTTGGTCCACAAACTTCATCAACTATTCCATGACAATGGTGACCAAAGCCAGTATGCTACATCTCTTGGTTTCTCCTAAAACCAGTATGTGTTCTAATTTCCAGATTCGCTGTTGATTTAATCACCATTTCCATTATCACTTAATTATACAACTGACCTACCAACCCTTGATTAGCCCAAGGATATTAAGTGGATAATAAGCCAAGGTATTAAGTGGATACAAAGATGAATTTGAATTAGATGGAAACTTATGTTGTCTGTGAATGACTACAAGCAATAACTATGGATAAGTGTAAATAAAGCAATCACACAAGTATAAAATAATGATAGAACTTGAGAGTTCAGTCAGAGAGATGACCATGGTAAACCTATAACATTGCATCACCCTATATTTGAAAATAAAGGTTCAGCATCTGAAAGTACATTTGCTTATTTTAGAATCCAGTATACTCATTTATGCAATGAATTTATGCTATATGAATGAGACCAGGCTCAGATAAATACTTTCTATTCTTATTTATTTTACTGATATCCCTATAAGAAATTTCCATTTTAACTCCATATTCTCTTTGAATCCTCATTATACCTACTTAAAATTTCTCTTGGGGCTTGGGATAAAAGTTATATAATTATATGTTCTCCCGAGAATTGAATTAGATTCAGAGTTTGGTTCAACAAATTCAACCTTGCCCAAGTGATTTAAACAAGGACTATTCCAACCCAAATTATGACTTCATTTGACCTGAAGCAAAGTCAATGCTCTGAAAACTTGGCCTCAAATGAGAAGCCCAGAAAATTCCAACATCTCTCCCTGCCTTGCAAATTTGGTTGGCCTGTCATTATATGACTGGATAACTGACTCTAGGGCTTCTGATATGACACGGCTTGTTCAAGCTGAAGTTTCTATAATATAAAAAAGGTGTGTTCCATGAGATCATATTGTAAAAATTCTTATGAATCCCAGTGTTAGTGTCAAGATGCATTCAAAGATTCCCTGTTGCTTCCAGGACAACTATGACCATTGCCACTCCCTTTCAGTGACACGGACAGGTAACTTCAGAGAAGACCTGTATTTAGGCAGCAGTCCTTTAGCTCACAGAAGCAGCAGAATATAAACAACCACAAGTGCTATGAAGACCTTAACCAAAATAACAGTGCATTTCCACTACAGACTAAGGGTTGCTAACACCCTGTTCTGGGAATGGAGCTATGTACAAGGATCACAAATTGAAGTGTGGATAACGGAGCTACAGAAATCACCATGTTTAATAAGTTGAAATCAGTCAGAACGTTGCAGTACATTCTCTGCCTAACTTCAAGGCCTCTCTACTTTGCCATAGTTAATCTAATGGAGTAGGAGATACAATGATAGAAGGAGGTGAAGGTTTGGAAGAAAAGGCAATACTAGTAATAATGTACCAGTAAAAATGGGTTCAAGGTCAAAGATAACCCTAGGATGTCTAGAAGAAACAAACCTATCTGGTAATTATAGAGGCTTTTATTTTATTTTTTCCATAATGCCTTCTCATCTATTCTGCCACTTGATATCATAACATTCCTATCAGGGGGCACACACCTTTTACAACTGTGTTCTTCAACCGTATCACCATTTAATAAGAAAGAAATGTGAGCCCTGCCTAGGTTGTACAATTTGCCCAACACAGCAAATTAATATCAAAGAATTAGGTGTCCTAGCATCTAATTGAAAGCATTTTTCTTGTTAAGAATGAAAGCAAAAATGTTATCTGAGAGGTTGCCTTGATAGTCTAAAAACCTTTCCATTATAATCCCCAAGAAATGCTAGAAAAAAATGTGACAAACATATAGTAGACATTCTTTAAAAGAGCTTACAAGAAATTAAATAGAAAGGATCAGAAAGGGAGAGTAAACTGGGAACCAAAGCTGGAAGCACGTAAGCTGGTCCTGCAGGAAGAAGCCAATATACCAGAGGCATGGGACTTAACAGCGCATCAGGGGTCAGGGGACAGGAGACGAGGCAGAGAATCAGAACTGAGCCTTTCACACAAGGAAGATCACCCTGGTAGTGAAATGGCAGGCTTGAAAAGAGTCAAACATTCACACGGGCAGATGACAAAGAGACGCCTTGTCCTGGGCTCTTGGTGGAGGAACAAAGATGTTTCCACTGAACATCTGCATTCTCAGAGTTTGCCTCTGTGGTTTGGGGTTTTGAATTTACGGTAGTTTGACAGTCCAGGAACTTTAAAGTTGAAAATAGGCAATAAAAGTGGGTTCTAGACCCACTAAAACAAAACACAGCTGGAGAGATGTGCTCTCTATTCAGGCAACCTGGGATACCCAGAGATTAGATCTCCACTAAAGCTGAACTCACATGCTAAGCCACAAGACCCTGGTGAACACCATTCACCACAAGCCAGAGTCAGCAGACATAACCAGGAAGAACTTTAGGTAATGATAGAATCAGATAGAGATTAGGCATAATGTTTAAAACAACTTAAGACATAACAGACAAAACCTAAGGGAAAAAACACTGTTTCTGAAAAACAAAATTTGGAAACCAAGTGTGCTGACACGAACCTGTAGTCCCGGCTACTTGAGTCTGAGGTGGGAGGATCATTTGTGCCCAGGAGTTCAAGACCAGCCTGGGCAACACAATGAGATAATAAGACTCCTATCTCCGACCCCTAAGAACTGGGTTGGGGGAGACATGAAGAAAGTATTCATGGAAGTAGCTCTAACACATGATGTTAGAAATAATCTGAAACTTTGGTCTAAAAGGAATAAAAACTGGAAGAGTAGAAAAAAAAGGAGAGGAAGAAAGAAAAATAAGCATGGTGATTTTGTGTTACGCATTATAAAGATTTATTCAGCCATATTTTCTAGACACAGACATTAATTTTAAAATTTCTGTATGACATGATTTGGATGTTAAGAATACAAAATTTAAAGGATCCAGTTCTCTCACCCTGAAGAAACTCACAGTTCAGTTACCAGTTTCCAAATTTTGGACTTTTGAACAAAAGTAATAACATGGAAGTGGCAAATAATGATATTCATGATGTCAAGTGATTTGTGAAAATTACCAAATGCAATGAGACTTCTGTCTTAGTGAATTTTCTCCCCAAACTCATCCAATTACGTATTAGGCTAGACAGAAAGACTCAACAGATAAGGAAAAAAAAAATCTCTTCTGAAATGAGAAATAAACATATCTTGCTCAGGACCCCTTGCTCAGTCCCTGGTGACTCCTGCCTATCTGGGAACTTTGGAAGCCCTGGACCAGACTTCCAGTCAATCACCCAGCCAAGCATAAGCCTTACTGGCTGCCTTAGGGGTCGTTTCTGGTTCAGATTAAAGTCAAGGACCAGACCAGGCCTACAGCCCTTCTAGGCACAGTGCCCAGCTAAGAACACTCACCATTTGCATCTGTTTTTTTTTTTGTCCAATTGGACTTTCTATGATGATCAAAAGATGGTGAATGGCACATAGATTTTCAAAATATCCATGGATAGAAGGAGGGAAATGACTTGAAAACAAGCACATTAAGATGAACACACACCAGAACTGGCTCATCAACACAGTTTCAGAAGCTTGTCCAACGATCACAAAAGGAAGGTCTTTTTTCCATCACCCATTAACTACGACTCCAAACAGCCCTTTACACACAGATCCAGATTCTTGAGAAGAGAGAAGACCCAGGCTCCTCTAGAAGGAAGGAAAATAAACCCTCCCTTTCTATGAATAGCTAAAGACACACGCATAGCCAGCTGGGTCTGAGCTAAATTTGCAGTATGTCCTGGAAAGATCAGGCAGAGGAAGTTTCTGAGTTGTCTGTTTACCAAAGAAGAAACAGATGAAAGAAAATAAGGAACTTGAAGTATGTACACGCAGAGTGAGTTTGACATGGGCAGAGAGGCCTTCTGGCAGCTAAAAATACCATGTAGACAGGCAGCTGAGGGGGTACCCCAAGCCTCAGTTTTGAAGATTAAGAATTGCTTATCACATGCTTCGGAAATTCTCAGCTAAAAGTGCATGACCCACTTTGCATTTGAAATATCTGTCATACAACAAAACGAACATTCCTTCCTACATATGAATGTCTTACATACCAAGGCAGACAGATGGAGCAATATTAGGAAAACAATCCATGAAATATAGAAGTTGAATTCCAATCATCAATCCAAACTCTCACTAAAATCAAAGAAGCTGGGAAATAACTGTCAGCATAGGCCCAACAAACTTAATGATACTGAACAGAGACAACCAGAGGCAAGCAGTGTCGGAAGAAACTCTGAACACAAAATAGGTATCTTGGAGATATTTCAAATTACGTGAGCAAAAGAGCCAAAGACTGATTTAAATCCAACAACGTGCAAAATGGGAAGAAGGCTGGAATTTAAGGTGAGGAACTGGAAGGCTGGAAAGCAAAGGAGAGAAAACAAATGCCATGTTTCTTAAAATGTTTTGTGTTTACTTTCAATTTTTAACACTTCATAAATATGGAGAACTATTTATGTAACAGAGCTGCATGTGCCCACTGGCAAACTCAAACACATTAACGTTTTTCTACAGCTGCCTCGGAACTCTCCTTTTAAAAATGCCTTCAGGGTAAAATGCCATGGTTCAGAAATGGAGGTGGCTCAGGAAATAACTTGGAAGGGGAGAGAGCATGTGTGAGAGGGTTGTTGTTCATGATTCTTCATTATCACAAATAGTGTGGCAGTACACAGCTTTGTGCATGTCTCTCTGTGCATTCGTGTGATTATTTCTCCAGAGCAGATTCCAAGAAAAGGAAATTCTGGATCTGAGGGTATACACCATTTAATTTTATTAGGTATTGCCAAATAACTTTCAAAAGTAGTTTTTAGTAATTGACATGTTCACCAGCCAAATATTAGTTCCTTTTTCCAACACTCTTGCCAATATTTCATATTATGGTCCTTATTCTTCTGGACCAGTATGATGTGTCTGATGCTGTTATGTTCTGCCTCCTTCAATTGCAAACTGCTTGTACGTGACTTTATCTTTGGTCAAATCTAGTTATTCGGTTTTACTCTTGTGACACATGGAATTTTTTGTATTGTTTAATTCAACTTTCAACAAAAACTCAAGTTGTGTTTCACCCAGACACAACAGAGATGGATCAATGTCTTCTTTAAGTCTCCTTCAGAGAAAATGTAGAGTTGTGATCATCCATCCTTCATGTGTGCATCCCCCCAGGGAGCTGGATCTTCCTTGGCTAAAGTCTCCTGTGCCTCAAAGGTGAAGGCATGTCTCTCTGCTCCCACAAATTCCCCTTATGGCGCAGTTGTATTCAACCATCACTTGGTTGGTATTTTAATCCATCCATTTGAAAGTAACATGGATGCACGAGAAATAGCAGCACATTTTTCTGCCTAAAAAATGTTCAAATTATACGTTCAAGCCTCAAATCTGTATCTAACTCTTGAAACTACACAAGAATCCCTCAAAAGAATCTCAAATGAAGATAAAATAAGAGAAATGAGAATGCCAGAGATAGCTTACCTGCCTTACATAACGAAATACTGGATGTTTTGTTGCATTAATTTTGAAAAATCAAATTATGTATATTAATCAAAATTATACTGCACTTCATTTTTCAAAATTTATCCTTAAAACAGTACTATGAGGTAAATATGATTGTCTGCATTTTACTGTTGAGGAGCTTGAGACTTTGAAATGACAAGGAACTTTGCCAGAGCTAGTAAGTCATAGGACTCAAATTCAAAACCAGATTTGATTCCATCATTCAAATTCCTGCTGAGTCTCGAATACTGCCAAGCCTTAGGGAGCAAAGTGAAAGTTATTCTTCATTATAATCAGCACTCTTATCCTTATACTGCAGACACAAGATCAGAATGCTTGTATGTGAAAGTATAAGCCAGCAAGAAAAATAAAGTACTAACACTATCTGATTTTAAGACTTATTTTATAAAGCTACAGCGATGAAGGCTATATGGTATTGGTACAAAGGGAACTCACTGGTGAAAGGATGGTCCTGTGGTCCTGTCAACAAAGGTACTGAAGCAATTAGATGCTTACATGCAAAAAAAAAGTGGACTTCAATCCATACCTTGCACCCTAGACAAATATTAGATCAAAATGGATCATAACACTAAATGCCAAACTTAAAATTATAAAATACTTAAAGGAAAAACAGACCTTGGGTTACGCAAGAATTTCTTAGATCTGACACCAAAGTACAATCCATAAAAGAATAAATTGATAAATGACATTTCTGTTCTTTGAAACACATTGTTAAGAGAATGAAGGCAAGTCACAGATGGATAAAATACTGTAATATTTGCTTATACTGGATAAAGGACTATAAAAATACTCAAAACTCAACAATATGAAAGTAAACAATCCAATTGAAATTCAACAAAAGATGTGAACAGAAATTTCACCAAAGAGGAGATACAACAACAAATAAGCACAAGAAACAATATTCAACATTATTAAACATTAGGAAAGGCAAATTAAAGCCATATGACATACTTGTTAAAATTGCTAAGATTAGAAGAGCTAATAACACCAAGTGTTGGTGGAGAGGTAGAGAAACTGGACCATTCGTACACTGCTGGTGGGAATGGAGAACGGCACGACCACTTTGGAAACAACTTGGCAATTTCTTAAAAAGTTAAACGTACATCTCTCATACAATCTAGGTATTCTCTTTTGGACCTTTACCCAAGAAAAGCAAAAGCTCGTGTCCACACAGAGATTTGCACATGCATATTCATAGCAGTTTTATTTCCAGCCCCAAACTTGCAATAATCCAAATTTCTATCAACAAGAGCTAAATGGACAAACAGCAGTATTACCATATAATGGAACACTGCTGAGCAATGAAAAGGAATGGACTACTGATATATGTCACAACATGGATGAATCGTAAGAGTTATGGCAAATGAAAGAAGCCAGGAAAAAAGAATAGACACTGCAAAATCCATTTACATAAAATTCAAAGAAATGCAAACTAAAGTACAAAGACACAAAGATCAGTGGCTGCCTGAGGAGGCCGAGGGAGGAGATTGGGAAGGGTGAGACAAAGGGATTTTAGAGGCCCTGGATACACTGGTTATCTGAATTGTCACCATAGTTTCATGGTTGTACAGATGTCAAAACTTCACAAACTATCCATTTTAAATATGTGTATTTATTATGTGTCAATTTTATGTCCATAAAGCTGTTTTAAAAATACACAAGCAGCTGGGTGCAGTGGTGCATGCCTGTAATTCCAGCAACTTGGGAGGCTAAGGCAGGAAGATGACAAGTTCAAAGCCAGCTTCAGCAATTTGGGCCCTAAGCAACTCAGAGAGACCCTATCTCTATATAAAATATGAAAAAGGGTTGGGGATGTGGTTCAGTGGTTAAGCACCCCTGGGTTCAATCCCAAGTACCAAAAAAAAAAAAAAAAGGAAGAAAGAAAAAATACGTAAGTAGGCAAAACATTTTCTCACTTTTATTCCATACAAAGAAGAGCATATTTGTTTATTTTTATGGTTTGTTGGTGTATTATAATTATACCTAACAGTGAGATTCATTTGACATATCTGCACTTGCTCAAAACATAATTTCATCAATCTCATTCCCTGCTACCTCCCCTTTTCCCTCTCCTTCTCTTTCCCCCTAAGAAGGGCATATTTAAAATTTTAAAAGTACACCAAGGCAACAGGATAAATTCAGCTAATAGGAGAAAAGAAATGTCAAAGTCTAATCAACTAATGATGCATTAATTTAGAGTCAACTCATGTCATAACCTCCTCATGTGTAGACATGAAAGTAAAGTTCTTGGGAAAGGATGGCCTGGTGGGTTAAAGTGTACAGATTTTAAAATATGCACAAATAAGTTTTCTCTTCAAAATCTCTTCGATCTATTTGTTTGATTAATGAAATCTTTGGAAAAATGTGTACTGAGTAAGGAGGATATAGAAACTAAATCTAGAAAATTAAGTACAAGTGGAAAGAAGAATGGTCCATGTCTGAGCCTGACCTGAGGGCGCACTGCACTGTGTCAGCACTGGGTGACCAGAGGACACTTGGGATTTCACTGTGGTGTCAAGAAACCCACAAGCGACAGAAGCCCTTTTAGAGCAGTCTCTACCTGGGAAAGCTGCTGGAATACCAACTACCCGTGAGGCCCTGATCCCATTTGGCCAGGAATATTGCTTGTGAGCCAGTGGAAACAGAATGTGGAAAGGGGGTCTGGTGATTAAGTCCTACAGAATGGGATATTGGCCAAAACACTCCGACTTTGTCACCAGTGATATGAAGTACATCCACTCACTACATCAGGAGCTTCTAGAGACAATCAAAGTAGGTCTTCAGAGCAAGGAGCTTCCCCCATAGACTAAAAGCTAATAAAGTTCACAATTGCTCTGGGTAACACCCTGAGCATGCTGAGAAGCCGTGTCTTTAAATGTGATGCATTTGTGAAATCGTTTCCCACTAAGGAACACTAAATCTTGTACACACGGAGGCAACATCTTACTCCTAAGTGTATTAAGGGAAGCCCACAGATAAGAACTGCTCTTGGTTCAAATACACTAACCAGCAATGCAAGGAGTCTAGTTTCAGTTAGGGCCCTGCCACAGTCTTACTGTCTCTTTTAATTAATTACTTCATTAATTTATTCAACAAACACAAATGTCTAACATGAAAGGTAAATAATTAAGAAAACTGCATAATCAGCTGGAAACTCATGAAAAGCTGAAGAGAGCTAAGTGCTAGTTTTTCATACATATAAGGGGCTGGCAAAGGTGAAAATTTGTTGTCAGTTACGTGACCCCATAGTATTAGAATGAAAATCTCAAGAAGTCTAGAATCATAAAATATTGAAGTGGAAATATTTGAACTGGAGACATCTAAAGTTTCATTTATTGACCAAGGTCACACAACTTTTAATGGCAGTGACGGACCGCTTCATTCATAAAATTGGCAAAATTATTAACCTGGGGCCCACCATGTGCCACTCAACTGAGGATACATCAGTATTTGAGAGACAGGGCTCTGCTTCCATGGAGCCTGAAAGAAGTGAGCTCTCTTGACATCAGCAGAGGGGTTCCTACTGCAGAAGCCTCCTATTAAACATGCTCATCAGTAAAGAGAAGACACACACAGTGTTAGAAAACACCAAACGGAGAGAAAATGATGTGCCATTAAGAAGGGAAGCAATGCTCAAAGGTGTAAGTTCTGGAAACAATAACTCTTAGTTACAGGGTCTCCCCTCTCCTCTAAATTAAAAGCAAAAGCATATAAAAACAGTTTCTGGGGGCTAAAGTTGTAGTTCAGTGGTACAGTGCTTGCCTAGCACCTGTGAGGTCCTGGGTTTGATACTCAGCACCACATATAAATAAACAAAATTAGCATACTACAGTAATACAGCCACATCAATGCTTATAGCAGCTTAATTCACAATAGCTAGATTGTGGAACCAACCTAGATGCCCTTCAACAGATGAATGGATAAAGAAACTCTGGTATATATACACAATGGAATATTATTCAGCCATAAAGAAGAATAATATTATGGCATTTGCAGATAAATGGATGGAATTGGAGAATACCACGCTAAATGAAATAAGCCAATCCCAAAAAAACCAAAGGCCGAATGTTTTCCCTGATAAGTGGATGATGATATATAAGGGGGTGGGGGGGTGGGAAGTGAGAGAAGAATGGAGAAACTTTAGATTACGTAGAAGGAAATGAGAGGGAGGGGGTATGAAAAATGGAATGAGATTTACATCATTATCCTATGTGCATGTATGATTACACGAATGGCATGAATCTATATCATGCACAACCATAGAAATGAAATAATGTACCCCATTTGTGTACAATGAATTAAAATGCAGTTTGTAAAAAATAAAAATAAAAATAAATAAAAAAGATCCATTGACAACTAAAAAAAATTTTTAAAAAATAAGTTTCTGTAGGTCATAGAAAATTGTTTTAACTGAAATGATTAGTAGCCCTTTACAAATTTTTTCAGCTTCCATGCACATATTTTAGAATCAGAGTGGATGTGCAATACTGATGATAAAAATCATCAATGCAGTTATCTGGACCCAAGATATTAGGTCAGCAACACACTAACATGTTAACCACCAGTGTCTCTGGGCGAATAATTTTATGGGTGTTCTATAATTTCTTTTTTGTGTTTCAAGTCTTGTGGTCTAGAAACAAGAAAATCAAATTTCTTTTGTAAATAAAAGATTTTCCTATTTAAAAACAACAACAAAACCAGTCTATAAACAGTAAAGCACCAGACATTAAGTTCTATCCAAAGCTTTCATTATCTTATAGCAGGCTTTAATGTGTTTCTTTGCAAATGACAAAGAATTACATTTGTGATTATAAAGGTAAAACTATGATTTGTCTGATGCTCCATAAAATTGCCAAAGCACTATTCTAAATGCATCAGCTGATTCTATAGAAAATCCAAGGAGACTGATCATGCAGGGATTGTTATTCCCATTTTACAGGACAGGAATCAAGGATGACTCAGAGAGTTAAGTGATGGGCCCAAGGTGACACACCAATATTTCCCTGGATTTCCTGACTACATTCTCTGTGTGGGACATTAATTAACCAGTAAGGATTCCTCTCCAGGGAAGAACCTGCTTCCATTGTCCTCATAGCACTGTGGAAGTCTTGGGTCCTACTCTGATCTCTCCTAGCAAGTGACCTGTGGGATAAGCAGGAGTGCCATGCACACGTGCACACCTGTCCCCACCCGTCCCCTGCTTCCATTGGGAAGAATGAAGACTCTGGAGTAAGAATGACTTGACTTGGAATCAGCCCCTCTGCCACTTATGAGCTCAATGACTTTGGGCAAATAATTCAACTTCCCTGAGACTCATTTTCCTTTTCTATAAAATGAAAATAGCATCATATTCCTTGTAGACCCAAACTAGATGTCCGATAAATATTAGGCTTTCTATTATTGTGATTACTATTGACATCATTGTGGCTTCTCTTGATGCTGTTCAGTTCCCATGGTAACAGTAGAAGAAAACAAGGATGCAGAACGGCTTCTGGAGAAACAGTTTTGTTAAGGAATTATATTTGTTTACAAGTAGAAGGAATGATACCACCCAAAGCCAGCGTGCTGCTGGGCTTTGCCTGCCTCTTATCCCTGCTGAAGTGGTCAACCATCATATCTGGTATCCTGGTCATTATGAACTATCTGACTTCAACCCACAGGTAATTGAAGCCTCTCTCAGACTCAACTTGGGCCTTGCATTCTTCATCTTTCATCTCCTGAGACCCACAGCAGAACCACCTGTGTAGATGTGTAAAACATCTACACATCCGTGGCCCTAAATCCCTGCTCAGAATATATCCCTACTGCCATGAAGGCCTCCTTTCTCATTCCATCAGTAGCTCAGCAGAGCCAGCTCTGGTTAAGACCTGGACAGATGGGAGCTGCCCTGGAGGCTGAACACTGTGCCCCATTTCTCCACCCCTAAGCTAAGACCTGTGAAATGTCATCCCTAAACATCCTCTCCAAACCCTTCTGACACTAGAGGAGAGAACTTTACAGCCCCAGACAATTCTGCTGTCCAAATAAAGCCCCTCCTTGGTCACTTAGAAGTAAATCCACTACAGCTTAGTAAAAGGTCCTCAGGCAAATAACCAGGTTATCTGTATGACTATTTGTATGATATTTTCTGTATCACCAGGCAAGGAAGCATTCATCTATCTATTTTCTAAATTGAGTAAATGGGTTAGAAAGCCAAAGACCCTACAATGATTCCCATACAGAGATTTCTGTTTAGTGAAGGTAGAATGCAAAATGGCATCCAAGTCCCTTATATGTTGGTGAGTGGTCCCAGAACCCAGAGAGGGTTACATGACAGCACTGCTCAGACAAAGGGTATGGGGGTGGGGTGCACCTCTCCACTCCAGGCCAATCTCAAACCAACTTTCACCTGCTATCAGAAAAATGGCCACTTGAGATGCATGTGCCCTTCTTAAAACTGGACTTCAGGGGATATTTTTCCCTAACTCAACTTTAAGTTTTTGTATTTCAAGATTGACTGGCATTTCTTCATGTGAGCTAAGAGTCCCCTAGGGATTCTTCTTGACAATATGGCTTCTCACAGCATAAAGAAGGCAAGAATTTTTTATAGGGTCTTCCTCTATAAAAATCTCAAATACCCTAGTCTCAACACCAGAGAGA
Source organism: Sciurus vulgaris (assembly GCF_902686455.1). Lineage (NCBI taxonomy): Eukaryota > Metazoa > Chordata > Mammalia > Rodentia > Sciuridae > Sciurus > Sciurus vulgaris. The sequence continues at coordinate 150,095,278 of NC_136463.1, forward strand.
ATATGGGGATATGGCATTCCATGGATGGATTAAACACTTATAGATATCACTAATATATCTTTGGATGATTTTCTTGTTGTAAGTTGTTATTGGTTGGATGTGAGGTGTTTCCCAAAAGCTCATGTGTGAGACAATGTAAGGTTCAGAGGAAAAATGATTTGCTTGGCAGAGTCTTGGCCCAAACAGTGAATTAACCCCCTGATAGGGATTAACTGAGTAGTAACTGAAGACAGGTAGGGTGTGGCTGGAGGAGGTGGGGCTCTGGGGGCAGGGCTTTAGGGTATATCTTCATATCTAGTGAGTGGAGTCTGTCTCTTCTTTCTGATCATCATGTAAGTCACTTCCCTCCACCACACTCTTCTACATGATGTTCTGCCTTACCTTGAGCCTAGAGGAATGGAGCTTGATGTCTATGGACTGAGACCTCTGAAACTGTGAGCCCCCAAATAAACTTTTCCTCCTACAGTTGTTCTGGTTGGATCTTTTTAGTCACAGCAGCGAAAAAGCTAACTAAAACACAAATATTATCTTTTTTTCTATTGAGTTTGAGTTTGGGAACTCATGGAAATTAATAATTTTTTATTTAAATATATCTTGCTTTCCATACCATATGCATTTCTAAAGATGGTCTGCATATTAAATTGTGTAAAATTGTTTTTTCCATTGAATTACAAAACAATGACTGGAAAACAAGAGGGCACAGGCTCAATCAGATGACGGTCGGGGGGCATCACCTCTTGGTTGCTCTAGATTTGAGTTCTATCAGCACATCTCTGGGCAATCTGACCTCCAGATGGACAGATCTAGGCATATCTCCCTAGCACATCAGCCTTCTATTTCCTTTGGATAAGGACTGTTATACTTTGGATCTGGATTATCTCCCAAAGGTTCATGTGTTGAAGGCTTGGTACCAGCTGGTGGTGCTACTGGGAAGTGGTAGAAGCCTCAGGAGGTGAGCCTATTTGGAGGAAGGTTACTGGGGTCATGTCTTTGAAGGGTATGTTTTGTTCCTGTCCCTTCCCACCCCTACTGCTCTCTACTTCTGGCTGCTATAAGGTGAGAAGTTTTGTTCTGCCACACCCTCTCCACCATGATGCTCTACCTCACCACAGGTCCAGAAACAACAAAGCCAAGTGATCATGGACGGAAACATCTGAAACTGTGAGCCAAAATAAACCTTTCCTCATTTGATTAATCTAAGGTATTTTGTCATAGCAATGGAAAGCTGACTAATACAGGGAAACTTGTCAGCTCACACCCATGCCATAGTCTCATGGCATGGAAAGGTGACTCTTCCCTCACTCCCCTCCTCACCAGTCTTTGGTGTGCTTCATGTTCAGTCCTGAAATGCCCCAGAGACTTCATTACCTTTAGTAATCCATCAGCCTGAATGCCTTAGCCTATAGTAAGTTCTGGTATGTGGCACTTTCCTATATCCCTAAGTCAGTGTTAATCTTAGATCACTCTCCAACTTCAACCTCAAGATGTTACACTTTGATTTGAAGCACAGTGCTTTGAAAGGATTTTTCTTCCCATCTTAAAAATGACAAAATGTTTGGGATTATTCCTTGAATGCCACCAAACAAAACCAAATAAATGCTATGACCTCTGGTCTATTTCTTAAGCAACCTTTCTAAAAATCTGTATCTCCACCTGCTATGAATCTGATGGGCTCCTTCTTCATTTTCCCTGCCAAAGTCAAGATTGCTGGCAGTGATCAATTCCCTTGAGAAGAAGCAAGGACCATTGATATAACACAAGAACAATGCTTTACCTTAAAGCCACAAAACAGGAAGCTCTTGGTTTGTAGTTTGGGGGTCACTTGGAAGAGTCTTTTCACACTCAGCTCAAGTCCTTTCTTCAGAAACCTCTTCCAACTGTCCACTGCACTGCCCCTCCTCCACAATACAGGTTTCTGAGAAGTTACCATCACATCTGACTGCTGGCCCTGGCTACTTCTACAGCCACTGCCACCCCTGCCACTAACTATACTGTGGATGCAGGGCAGCCTGAGTCTAAGTATTCAACTCTGCAGCAATGTGGCACTACAGCTGGCATATAGTCAGTGCTCAGTGTGTCCTGGAGGAATAAAAAGGAGTAATGACTTGATTTATCTTAGACTTTATTGAAGCTGTACCCCAGGAAGAAAAGGATCTATGTGTGACCTGTGGGCATCTTTGGTGGGACAGGGAACTGACTATCTACAAGGGTCTCAAGGGACTGGGCACCACATTACTGGAGTGAGAGGCTCTTGCCCACCTCTAAACTTGACTGAAGAGACCAACCCCTCCAGTCCATCACAAGTGGAGCTTGGCCTCGTTTCAAAGTTTAGCCTTTCAACCTTCCTGGATCCATGATTTATTTCTTACTTATCCAGTGAGTGAGAAAAGCAGATTTTCTCAGAGGGTAACAAGAACCTATGAGGATCAGCTAGTGTTCCTCATCAATGATGCTTACCCACACCCCCTCCAATGAGATCTGCCTATTGTGGAGTGTGGGTTTCTGTACAACCTCCTCTATAACTCCTAGACTGTAACTTCATGTGACATGGAAAGCATCTGAAAATGCCATTTCCTGGGATCCCAGTGGCATGACAAATGAAGAAACCAATATGGTTAATTTTTTGTGTAGAGTTGTACAGAGACATGTGTATAGTTGTCTTTGACTAGCCCCAACATGCACATAAAATGATTAGAGGCTCTCACTAAAATGAAGCTACTGGGATGGAATCTTCCCAGGCAGGAGAAATGTGGATGTTGGAACAGAGACATCAAAAGTATAAAAAGGGGGTGGGGCTTATGGCTCAGTGGTAGAACACTCGCCCAGCATGTGTGAGGCCTCGGGTTTGATCCTCAGCACTACATAAAATAAAATAAAGGTATTGGGTCCACCTACAACTAAAACAAAATATTTTTTTAAAAAGTATAGAAAGCAGGTTGGTAATGCTCATTAACAGGGCAATGTGGGCCAGGAGCTAGGAAGTGGTTGCTGCTGATGGAGAACATCGCTATCTTTGAAAAGAGGCAAGTTGAGTTTTGGTCCAAGTGTTTCATAATGTACAAGAAGAAAAGAAAAATGGGCCCCAACTTTTCTCAGTCCCTTAATTTTCCAGACTTCCCAAAGAGGCTGAGGTATACTGGGAGAACCACACCTCAGGTCAGCTTTGTTGTTGGGCTAGGACCAGGGGTCATGAGAAATTTCATTCAGAGTGTGAGAGGCTACTTATTTCCCACATGGCTGAATGTGGACTTTTTATGTTCCTCAAGTTACTGGAAGCCTGGCCTTAGACACTACCAGCTGTAAGTGGGTAATGGGACCCCTTGGTAGCTGCTGCTCTTGACCCCTGTCTTGCAGCAGAACAAGGTCAAGGGTGTGGGGAAGGGTAGGCTGAAGGGGCGGGGGAGCACAGCTGTTGTGCTCCTGGTGTTCCCAGGCAGCATGGAGGGCTGAATACCGGAAGCCCTTTCCCTCTGAGGCCCCTTCTGTTCTCTGGGACTGTGGGGTCAGTCAGGTCATGTGCTTCTACCAGCTGAAGAGCAGCCCCCTGCCCTCAGCCCTTCCCACACAATGCTGCCTCTTTACTGAGGGAAAAAGAAAGTCTTTGCACCACTCTGAGTCCTGAGCATGTGGTGAGGAAGCCCTCCTCTCCCCACTGGGGCACCACAGCCCATTTCCCTGCTATAGGATTCCAGCACCGGCCACTATGCCCCCAACCCTGTCATGGGACCCCTACCAATCCCAGACACTTGCTTTGCTTTTCTGCCACCAAGCCTTTGTGAGGTCAGGCCTTCCTCCTCATTTTCTCCACTCCTAATATGTCTTATTTATTTTAGAGGCTCAGCCCTCAAACCTTCTCCAGACCTTCCTCCAAGTTTCCTGGACTTTGCCCTCAGTTTATTCTGTTTTGGCTTTTAGCCACCTCTGAAGATAGCAACACCTCCTATTGGATTCTGGAGGTCAAAGGCTGGAATTCCAACCCTAGCCCTGACACTTAGAGCCATATGACCTTGGGTGAGCTACTGGACCCTTCTCTAAGCCACTGTTTCTTTGTCCAGGAAATGAGGATGATAATATTATTTCCCTCCTGGGGATTTGTGATATGAAATGATGCTTATAAAGCACTTGGCACAGTTCCTACTGTATGGTTAGCATTCAACAAATGTTGCTCATTATGATTAATCCAGGCTTTTACTCTTTCTCTAACATGACCCTTCTGACCCACTGGTGGAAAAAGTAAAAAGGAATGGAGTGGGGATAGAGGTGGGAAAGGATAAGGAGACATCCTGCCCAGTCTCACCTAAATTCCAGGGCAATCAAGATGGTACCATCCAAACAGGAGGAGGAAAAACATGTCCGAGGACCAAGTAAACATCCGCTGTAGTAGATCCCATGACTGAAGACGCACAGGATCAGAGGACAAAATGGCACTCTGCCAGACACTGAGGGAAGTGTCACTTGACGGGGTGCTGACAAGACAAGTCTCTCATCTTTAATGAACAAAATCTAATCACTGTCATAGCCCCCTGTAATTACTCAGGTGACAAAAAGGTAGAGTGAGGACTGACCACTGTATCATGAGATGTCTCTGGTTTCCTGCCAGTGAGCACTGTGAGAACAGAGATGGGGAACCAGGAGCCCAAAGGCAGGAGGCATTTTGAACAATAGAGATGCTCAGAAAATGCTATTCTGCATGTAAAAGACAATGGACACACTGGCCAACTGCTGGAGATTTCCTGGGAGCAAACACTATAAAATAGACTTTGTGGGAGCATTACTGATGAGACGCATTGGGAACCATTCACCTTAAAACCTAAGCAATAAAAGCTAACCGTGAATATCTATTTACATATGGCAGCCTTTAAATTTGGACTTCTTTTAGAAAACACCCTTTAAAATGGCACAGTGATGATATAAATCGTTTGACTCATTTTATGAAATGAACAGAAGGATTTTCTAATAATTTTCATAATGAAACTGGGTAAGAGGAGTAAGAAAAAGAAAATTTGTGTTCCTCTTGCCCTTAAGTTCATACTTTAATAAAGCAAACAAATATACATTTTTAAGTTCAAAAATCATGTTTTAATCTACACCAGGTTCAAAAACTGAACCCCAAATCAGCTCACAGATTTCTTGGGCAGGTATCGAGGTTTTTAAATCTAAATTGGAATGTTTCTATTCCAACACAATCCCCACCACTCCCTGACACATTCTTGATACACTGGCACTACTTCCTGGACTCCCAAAGCTGGCAAGTAGGATCTGTATTTTTATTTCTAAGTATGCTTATGCCTTTGGCCAAATGCAATGCAATTTGGACCCAACACACTGCACTCCCAAGACAGGCTCTAAGGAATATACAATGCCATAAATTGGGCAGATTTTGAGAATCAGACATTGTGATAGGTTCCAGGAATAAAAGATGAATGAGTAAGTATTCCTGTTCTAGAAGGGTTTGAGATACTGTGTTAGTGTGGTTTGTGTTGCTACAACAAAATACCTGAGGCTGGGTACTTTACAAAGAAAAGATTTATTTGGTTCATGATTCTGGTGGCTGAAAAGTTCAAACAGCATGGTGCCAACATCTGGCCACATTACAACATGGTAGAGAAGCGGAAAGGCAGCCAATCACTACAGAAGTGGCAAGCACATGGGATGGCCTCCCTTTATAACAACTTGTAATAACTAACTAATACAGTCACAAAAAAACCTAATCCACTCCTGTAAAACAGCATTGTCCACTCATGAGGGTAAAACCCCATGACCTAATTCACCTCCCAATGGGCCCTACCTCTTAAAGGTTCTACCAACCTGGACACCACCACAGGTGGGGACCAAGTTTCCAGTACATGAACTATTAGGGGACACAGCAGGTACTGAAATGACAAAGGCAACAAATGAAAGTGAAGAATATTGAAAAAAGGATTATACATAGACTATGTCTACAGAATTAAGAATATGTTTGCTAAGTCTAGATGAAAATTAAAATCTTTAGAAAGAAACATCCCTGGAATAGAGAAGAATCACTAATGTTCACTGAGTTCTTAACGTGTGCCAGAGTCTGCTCTAATCATTTTCTATGGATTATTTTCAGAGTGTGTAGGAACTATGAAATCCCCACTATACACATGAGAAAATAGAAGCACATAGAGGTTAATTACCTAGTCCAAGATCACACTATAGCTGGTTGACAGCAAAAAGCCCCAGCTGGAACCCAGGCAGTCTGACCACCAAGGTTCATGCTCTTAACCACTATTCCATGTTGCATCCCATGAATAACCCACTACTATGCTGTAGGAACTCCTTGAAAATATCCTCTAGGAATCCCAAATTTTCTCCTTCTAATTCAAGCTTTATCAAGATAATTCTTATGGAATATTTTGTATCCTGAGAAAAACTGCTTTCATTCAAGAATAAAAAAGTATAACATGCTTCAGTGACAGGTCCAGTTTTCAAGCTAATGAAAATTATTAAATTTGGCATTTTGGTATATAAAACAGTCTCTTGTGAGCTTAGATCATATGAATTAATTCACCAAATTTTCCTGAGAAAAATAGTTTCTCTTAGCAATGGGTATGCACATTAAAAGCATTAGCAACAAGGCATAAAAGTGACACTATGACATATGCCTTAAACTAGTGTCTGCTCCATTAGCAAATTAGTTAATTAATTAAATTAAATATACACAGATTCATTTAACTAGTCATTCATAACTTTCATATATACAGTACTATATTATTGTATTTAATGTTAAATAAAATGCACATGAAATATGCATTTCAAAATATTTCCAAGGGATTGAAGTAGACATTGTAGACATTACATTATCCCAATGGATCATCTTGCACACTTCCTTGGATGACTATACTTCCCTTTTTGAGATCTACCTTCTTAGATCAAGAGTCTGCCTTAGGGCTAGACCATCTAACTCAGTCAGAAGTCTTCCAATCATCAAAGACTACCCAAAACTTACATCAAGAATAATTTCTACACTTAAAGGAAACACTGCATTTTTTTTGTCATGGACGAAGCCCACCAGAATACATCTGAGAGAAAAGGTCTTGGGAAATCTGTGTCCAGGTAAGTTTTTAAATAATTTAAGACTTGTTATAAGTCCTAGTTTACAAACATCTTCTAATTATCCAACAAGCAAGAACTATGCTTTGTTGCTTCACCTCTCAGGGCTGGGCAAATGAAAAAGACTGGAAAAATACTTGCTAACCATGTGACATGCTCACAGCCAAAGTGAGAAGATAATCCTTATCATCTGGCTTAATGCAAAATATCCAGTTCTTTTTTATCAGGGTCTTCATTCCTAAGAGATCAGCCCAGAGGCAACTACTAAGTGCTGCAATCTCCTCTCATTCAGCACTCTGTAAAGCAGAATATGAATCTGGCTACCTGTCCTATATAAAAGATCTTTCCAAAGATGATTCATCTTTGGAGCCCTGAGCTTCCATGTCAGAAGTTCAACTACCCTGTGGCTGTCCTGCAAACAGGAAGCCCAGCCACATGGAGAGGCCATGTGCAGGGGCTCAGGGCGACGGACAGACGTGAGTGAAAAAAACCTCCTGATGATTCCAGCCCCTCTGTCAAATCACCAGCTGACAAGTCTTTCCAGCTGAGCCCAGACATCCTGAAACAGTGAAAAGCTATCCCATTATGCCCTGTCTGAATTACTAACCTACACAATCCATGAATATAATGGAATGGCTGTTTTATGCCATTAAATTTTGAGGTGGTTTGTTACATGGCAATAGTAATAGTCTGAGATTCTGAAGTGCTCTCTGATTTATTACAGAAAGACAACATTATACTTAGTGTTCAATGGCCTTATTTATTTTTAACTCAATACAACCAGGCAGTCATTGATATACAATATATAGGGAACTTTCTAATAAGAATATTTATTAAACCCCATTACCATTTCCTTTGTGTACCAGCAAAAAGCCAATTACTATATTTGCAGATTAATGGTGGCAATGGTCACTTCACTGTTCTCTGAAAAGCAACTCTTTAGTTCGATCTCCTCTCTCAGAAATGAATAGGCTCATGGTGTTACTGAATTATCCCTTCTCCTCCAGCTCCCCACCTTCCCCTCCCTATTGCTCAGGCCAGGAAACCAGGACCCGTTCTTCCATCTTCCTTGCCCCTCCCATTTAATCCATCATCACATCCTAAGTGATCTGATTCCATGATAAGATCTCGAAGCAACCTGCATCTCCCCACCTCTGGTACATAAAAGAAGCGGCCATGGGGCTTCTCAGGGCTCCTGCCAATGGGCGGCTCACACTGCTGCCACTCAACCCCGGGCACATCCTTTCTGGCCTCACCCCTGCTCGAGTCTCCCCACTGGTCTCCCAGCTTTTACTCTTCTCCTCACTATCTTTTCTTCATACAACACCCAGAGTGACTTTCTGCAGTATTCAGAACTCTTGCACTTGGATGAAACCCAACTCCTCACTCAGCTCAGGTAGCCTGGCTCGTTTCGCCTTTCCAACCTCCTTTTCTTCCGCTTTCTCTCTCATTCACTCTCCTCCAACCACATTGGTTTTCCTTCATTCTCCAGAATTGCCACTCTTTCCCCTGCTCCTTGGGGCCTTTATTTATCCAGTCTGAAACATTCCCTCAATCTTCTTATGACCCCCAGTTTCTCAAGGCCAGTCTCCAGTTTAAATGGCACTACTACCTCAGGTCTTTCCTGGACGACTTTAGTTCAGTATCACAGCATACTGTTGGCTTCCTTCAGTCTTCCCTATTTATAAGACCCTATTAACTCATCTCCTTTACCTGTTTTCTGCCTATTACACTGGAAGCCTCTGAATGCAGGGACTAGGTCTGTGCTCAGCACCAAAGCATCCCCAGCACCTAGCATAGGCCCTGGTACATAGCAGGTTCATAGTGTGCTGAATTAGTACATTAACCTGCACACTGCATAGCAGTGGGGCTGGTATCCCTCAACCACCCACAAGCACATCTGTTTTCCTTACAGTTTGACCATGGACTGGTGATTCTCAAAGTGATTCCCCAAACAGTAGCAGCAATATCTCATGAGCACTTATTAGAAAACCCTAGACCCCAAGATCTTGGGGGCAGGGCCAGCAGTCTGTATTTTAATAAGTGCTCTAGGATTCTGATGCACACCCAAGTTCAAGAACACTACCAGAGTATGTTTCAGATACTTGTTTTATAGCAGTGTGTCCCACAGTGTAGTCCACTGGTTCTGAGGGATGGGTTCAGAAGAAAGAAAAGGAGAGAGAAAAGAGGAGAGGGAGGAGGAGGAGAAGAAGGAGGAGGAAGAGGAGGCGTTTATCAGAAGCCAAATGCCTTTGAGAAACACTAACTGATTTCCTTATTGTCAGGAATTCTCAGTGCCTTTCATATGGCTGGTGCATTGTAAACCACTAAAACACAAGGAAACCTGTAGTAGACATGCTTCCCAATTTTTTTGGTCACAGAACCTCCTTTTCCCCTACTAAACACTTGTCAGACTTGTTCTGGACTCAGACCACACTTCAGAAAACACTATCCTAATGTTCCCTTCCATGTAACAGGTCTCCCTAACACTGCTCCAACTCACTAGAACTAAGCGATGGTAACGTCTGAGTCCCTAGCAGCAAACAGACTCAAAATTAAATGCTTATTATTAAGCACATCTTCATATATGCAGATTTCTTTTTTACTGACTTAAAATATATAATACATGCATAGCATTGATTTTAAATGTACATTTTTAATAAATTTCAAATATATAGATATATTTAAAGTAAGTAAAAAGGAATCCAATCTTTGTGAAAACCTGAAATGTTTATGAAGGCAAATATGAAAGGGTTAAAAACTGGTGACAATTTCAGGTTGAATTGGAAAGAGAAGCAGAGTTTAGAGTCTCCTGTCCTGCAGGAATAGGCCAGCAGTGAGGTTCACTATTCAAACTGTGCAAATTTCTCTAATGAGCCTCAAAGAACCAGCTTCATTTCTGGGGCTCTGAGAGAGTCTTGATTTTCTTCCCCAGTTTAATGGGCTGAGAGATTTCCTGATGATGGATTGGCAAACTATGCAGGTGACTGAAAAATTATTGGTCCCTGCTGATAATAGTAATCCTGAGAAGGCTGAGCCAGCTTGGAAATAAGAAGTTAAAATATTCATGCCAAACATCCAGTGTTTACTTAATCAGGGCTAATGATTAGCTTCTTAATGAAATTTTACAAGCTCAGTTGAACACAGAAAACATTTGCTTCCCTAAAAGCAAATAGGTCTGTTTGTATTGTAATCAGACATCTGGAGCACAGAAGAGCCCCAGCCTTCAGGAGTACAGAGGCGAATCTGTTCAGGGAATTCTGACCTTTCCATGAAGATGAGGGTGGTCTAGGAGTGGTGGGAAAGGCAGGCAGTTGGGAAAACTGCAGCTCACAGATAGAGGTGTGGGGGGCAGAAGGAGCTGACATAACCCATGGTGGTCCACAGTATCTGTTTGGGGTGGTGAGCTGTGGGGGTGCCAACTAACGGGAGTTATTTTGCATCTCAGGCAGGTTGTTCTTACTTAGGTTAGATGTTAAAATTCAATAACATAAAACAAAAATCAGTAAGACAGAAAGGAAGGATGAGTAGGTGGAATGTAGGATTTCTAGGGCAGTGAAACTATCTATATAATACTGTAAAGGGTGGATGTGTGTCGTTATACATTCCTAAAAACCCAAAGCCTGTATAATGACACATACCAGGAGAGAATCCCAAGGTAAACTATGCACTGGGTGATAATGATATGTCAGTGGAGGTTTGCTGACTGTAACAAATGTACCACTGTGGGGTGGGGCACGGATTTTTTGATATGTAGAGGGGGCTGGGCATGTGTGAAGGCAAGCAGTACATGAAGACACTTTTTACTTCCTGAATTTGGCTGTGGCTGAAAATTGCTTTAGAAATTCTAGTCCTTTAAAAAAAAATCAATAAAATGCAGTCCCTAGAGATGTTTTTAGTCATATTTAATATAAGACTGAGAAAACATCAATTGCCCCAATCAGAATTACTATTATTATCACCATCATTATTAATATTATTCTTAGCAGTTGAGGAAGTTGTTGATAGGCATGGTAGTGGGTGGGTTTTTCATCTCTGGCCCCCGGCCCCTCACCCACCCACAAGTACCCTGATGCTATCTCTGAATACAGTGATCTGTTGCTCCAGGAGTCCTGGCTATACAGTGACAAAACAGTTCTACTCCCATGGCAACACTGATGCCGCTTTTGTTATCTTGGTTTGCACATCTCAGACCTGCCTGATTATGTGGTCCAGCAGGGCAGAAGCCCTGTCCTATTCTTACAGTGGCCTCTGACACATGCCAGGAACGTGGTCGATAATGAATGCCAACTGATGGAGCAGAAGTGAAATAGCCACAGTTAAATGGATCAGTTAACTGCCCCATATGTTTTAAATACTGTTTTTAAATACTTTAATAAGGTTTAAGGAAGTATGCTAATCAAATTTCTTAATTTGCATAAAAGCAGATTTTAAGTTGTTGCATGGATTGTTATACGGATAACTGAAGTCTGACTTTAGTCACAAGATATTCATAGTCCAGCCCCAAGATGGACTTCTATAAGCAAAATACAAAACAGATCAATTGTGATTTTTCTAGAAAAGTTTCACATTTAGCCAGGGGCTACTGAGTGGTCATTCAAAATTACAGGTGGTAAACTCTTCCTTAATGTTTTCAGTTATACCTGTAATCATATCTACAAAATACACAAAACCCTTTCTAAATAAAACTTTGTCCTCTAGCAAGAAGTTCAGAAAATGGATATTTAAATCTGTCCTAAGGATAGCCCAGGCATTGTAGTTACTCTGTACCTATATTTGAAATCAAGTAATTATGTTATGCAAAAATAAACTTCCCTGACATTGGAGATCTTGTCAAAAGCCAATCTCTGAAAGCCTCCTTACGACACTTCAATGTATTTGTTCTTTGGTTTCCCCTACTTAAGAGAAAGGTCATCAGGTTTTCTAATATGGGAGAACCATATAGCAAAACCCATTATTTGTTTCTGAGGGAATTCTGTTTTTAAAGTACAAAGAACAAAACCACAATTTGTTGAAAACATAATTCTATAATCAAACATATTCAATAGTGCTGAGTAAAATTCTCTAAAGGTGCAATTTACTATGATTTTATTTTTACAAAGAGTACAGTCCTTATGAACATTCTTATATGGTCCCCTCTCTAAACTTACTTTGAAGTGTACAATTTGATAAGTTCTCAAATTTTTAAATTGTGGTAAAACACACATAACAAAATATTCTGTCTTAATCATTTTTCTAATGCATTTTTAGAATCAGTATAATTTTTACCACAGGTCAGACTCAAACAGCACTGGACAAAATAAAGTAATATAGCTGTGATTAAAAAGCTCTGATCAAGAATAAACTCAATGTGATAAAATCCTGGAAAGAATATTGTAGGAATAGGAGACATATGAATAAACGCTCATGTATCCACAAAAATAAATCTTGAACATATAATATTGAGTGAGATAATCCAAGTTACAGAGGATACAAACTATTTGCCTGTGTGATGTTTGTAAAGTTATACGACACTATTGTTTTGGTAACTATGTACCTAAGTGTACACAAACAGATTAAAAGGTATAAATAAAAATAGAGTATGTAAAGACAAAGATGGAGAAGAAGATGTATAAAACTTCAGGGCAGTGGCTGTCCCTGGAGAGAGGGCCAAGGGGGGACCATAGGTCAGGAGAGGTGAAGGAGGGTTTAGCCCTATCACCTGTTCCTGGCCTGGGCAGGCCCTGTTGTAAGTCCCAGGGGTTCAACAGTGAGCAGAGGCAGGACCCAGTTCTCATGGATCTCATGTGCTAGAGGAGGGAGACCAAAACAGTAAGATAAACAGTAAGTTCACTGTATGTGACAGGTAGGGACAAATGCTACAGGAAGATGGACCCTGCTATTTCACATTGGAACATCAGGGGTACTGTCCCTGATAAGGTGGCATCTTTTGCAAAGATGTGAATGACACATGGCACGAGTGTATGTTTATATGGGGGGGGGGGCTCTAAATTCATGAAATGAAATTTCATTGTGATCTTTTTAAAATAAATGGGGCAATGTGTTAATATTTCTTTAATTTTAGTGGTGGACTTATGGCTGTTTTCTGAATGCATGAAATTTTCCATAGGGGGGAAAGAAATTCTTGTTAAAAATCCCTTGCCCATTAATTACTGAAAGATTGGGAGGCAGGATGTCAGACATCTCCTGATTCTTTCCAAATGGAATGTCCTGAGCCTGTGACTGCAAATCCCATTTGTTAAAGGTCCTGTACACATGGGGGCCTCCTGAGAATCAGCCAGTAATGGGACAGGGTTGTCCAAGCATTAGGTCTGCAGGCATGCCTGCTTGTGTGGCTCTTTCTTTTCTTTCATTAACCTTCCTTCCCTACTTTCTCCCTTCCTTCCTTTCCCACCCCACACTCTGCCTTTCTCTATTTATTTCTTCCCAAATCAAACACATGCCTATTCAAACTCTGAGTGTCCCTAGTTAAAAGGGACGAGGTCAGAGGATGAAGTCAGTAGGGGAAAAGGCATATATACAAAGCAATGAGGATACAAGATATAAATCAATATGATGCACTGATGACAAAAGACAGGGCCTCGGTGAGCTGGAGGGAAAAGCACACCATATCTGTACCATTCAGCTTGAGAGCTGCTATTTATTACATGCTACAATGTCACCCTTCTCCCTCCCCGCCCCAAAGAAAGAAATATAGTGTCTTAGCAATGTTCCATTCTCACATACTTGGCCAAAGAGAGAAAAAGGTCACAGCTAAACAATTCCCTCAAATCCTTTTCTGAGATAACATAAATTAACGAAGTCAGTATGTAGAGAAGAATATGGAGTATTAGCTCCAGTACTAATAATTCACACTATTACAGTATTTAATAAATATTTTGTAAATGAATGAATACATATGTCATTTCCTCGCGACAATATTACCTAAATGATCTTTTTTTTCTGTACTCAGAGCAATTCCTAAGTCACACAAGGTTTTCATATACCATAGCAGAGACTGCTGGTTTCCTCCAACATTTCTGTTCATTATAGAAATCCTGATTTTTAGCTGAGCACATGACATGGTTCCGAAAAATACATAAGCAATCATATGCTTAGTTGAATTTAGCTGGAATTTGTATGTGATAGTTGGAGTTCAAATGTCCATTTTGATAGTGGATGGAAGTCATTTATCAAGATGGCAGCACAGAAAGATGGCAGATGAGTCATGACATCAGGGAGTAACATACTAGTCCTAGACAGTGATATATCCTTGAGTAAAAAAAAAAAAAAAAAAAAAAAAAATCAAAGCCAGAATAACTGATCTAAAATATACCTTCTACCTTTTAAGTATGTTCTTTAAGAATAATGTGGGCATGTGGTTATCTGCACAATTCAGTTTAACAACATAAGAGTTATCACTTTTCCACAACTTAATTGTTTTTCTAATTACCAAGTATATTCTCATTGTGTAAGAAATTAGAAAATACAGGGTGTCTGGAAAAATCTTACTTGATTTTTACCCCAATCATAACTGATCATTCTTTTCCCATAATTTATGATATGAAATGTGGATCTTATACTGAAGTTAAAGGACATTAGATTTTATGATAGTATCATCCATGCCCATTTACAGTCTTCAATATCAAACAATGGGCCCCCTGAAAGTTCCCCAAAAGGAGGAAGCATGGTTGTGTTGGTCAGCTTTCCATCACTGGGACAAATACCTAAGAAAAACAACTTAGAGAAGAACAATTAATTGCAGTTGAAGAAAAACAACTTAGAGAAGGAGAGATTTATTTTGGTTCATGGTTTCAGAAATTTTAGGACATTGTTGGCTGGCTCCCATTGCTATAGGCCTGTAATAAGACAAAATATCATGGTGGAGAAAAGCTATTCACCTTATGATGGCCAGGAAACAGAAAGAGAGTGGGAGGAAGGGGTCTGGAATAAGATATACCCTTGCAGGGCATACCCCCAGTAACTGACTCCTTCAACGAGGCTCCACCACCTACAGTTTCCACTATCTCCCAATAATCCAATCACTTCCCAAAAGTTCTATCTCTGAACATTGCTGCAATGGAGACCAAGGCCTCAACATATGAGACTTTGGGAACATTCCAAATCCAAACCATAAAAATGATGATAGAAGAAAAGAACTCTACTGAGATGACAACTCCTACCAACACCACTTCCTCCAGCCCCAGGTCATACCAGGAGACAAGTCCTTACATGATGAAGATGGGAACATAGCTATTCTAGTCACTATGGGTCACAGGTGCTGTGCCACTGAAATATGATCTATGTTTATTCAAACCAACAAATACAATGAGTGCACTTACACTAAATATGAGCAACTATGGAAGCTGGTTTGTTGACTTGTGTGTGTAATGTGTGTTTATATGTTTATTTTTTTGTTATTTATAAGCACAATATCATGCTCAGGGCAAAAAAAGAAATGTAATAGTACATTTTCTCAACCCAAATCCTACCACCCACTTCAAGTGCACCAAATTTAAAAATTAATTTTAAACAATTTCCTTCTTAGTTATTTCTTTCATCTAATAATTATGTGCCTCATATATTCACATTTACATCCTCCACACAGATTTAATATCTAATGTGAGAAAAGAGTCAAACATAAAGTTCACATTCTCAAGCTATTTACAAAGCACATCTTTTAGTTGCTATATTTTTTTCACCTGCTGTAAAAGTGTCTAGTATTGCAAAATAGTATTAATGCACTAACACCATTATACTTGGAGTGTTTCCACAGCTCCAAAAGACCCATCTCTATTGTGAGGAGGATATAAATCATATACCATGATAACACTTCTCCCTCTCAGAGGCTGGCTCACCAGCCTCCACACCCAGTGCTGGAGAAATCAGTCCTCTGACTGCTGAGCACCCTCCACAGGATAGCAAGGAATGATGATAATCAGACCTGCCTTCACACATTTTAAGCGGCCACGAAGGGAACATCTCTGCAAGCCTGATACATGCCATCAGGAGTTCATGAATCATTCTCTCTATAAGACACAGATCATGGCTTTCAAGTCACAGCCCTGTATTCTGGGCAAGGGTCCAACCAGGGAGTGACAGGGGGATATGACAGTATTGCCAGGGTACCTACCCTCAGGACATAAAGCACCATTCCTAGAACTGAGAAGGAACCACCAGCTTCCTTCCCTCCCCTCAACCCTGACTACCCAGCCAGAAATACTGTCAATGTTTGGCCAACACAGGCTGTCGCTCTCCCCAGGATGCAGGCCTTTGGCTTCAGGACCTTGGCCACAGCGTTCCAGATGCAGGTGACCAGAGAAACCTCAACTTCTCAATGTTTGCTGTTCTCATCCACAGTTAGCAAAACAGTGGTCTACAGGCTGGACTTGGCCCACAGACATGTTTTCTTTGGCCCTAATACTGTTGGATCTTTTTTTGGAACCAACATTTAACAATTTAGAGATTTCCTGTATCTTCTTTTAAAAACTTAAGCCTAGGCACAGGACACCTGAATTCCTGCATGGCACTTGAAGACAGCTAAGTGACTAGTCACACCCACTGAGAAGGCACTTTTGGCATTCCTGGGACCCTGATATTCTGGTTTGCCACCCCTCCCCGCAGCACTTGTATTCCCAGCAGTTGTGGATTCAGCTCTAACTTAGAGGGTGGCCAACTCTCTGAGATGGCAAAACATCTCAGGTCTTCGTTCCCATATCAAATTCTTTATTAAAAAAGAGGAAGAAAAGCAAGCAGGAGAAAAATATGAGGAAAAATACACAGAAATCAAGAAGCACAGACATCTAGGCTATGGTTTATATTTTTAATGTTTGAAGGAATTTGACATGATAGAATCAAGCTGAGAAGTATTTAGAGAAGAGAGCAGATTGATCATGCCAAATTCTTTGGGTGGAGCCATACTGAGCCCTCATGAATGAATTATAAAACATGTTCTGTTTTTAAAAGAAATAGTAAAACATCCCAACACACACACACATCACAAGCTTATTATTGCCAATATGTCTCATTTCTTTAAAAAGTCACATATTTACACAATACCAGTGTCCTTTTTCTCACTTGGATCTTGAGACTAGCAGGTCAGGATCACCTGAATTAATTCCTGGAATCAAGAACTGCAGCTGAAATGGTTTTCTCCCTTTTGTTCACTGGAAGTTCTTTGCTGAGAAAAGCTTAGCTTTGTCCCAAGATTTATTTCATTATTTTCACATATTATCTCCTATCTTGGAATTAGAGAGGGTAAAGAAATTACATCGATATGGTTGGGTCAAATCCTGTTAGAACAAGTAATAAACATTTAGCTGCTTGACAAAATTATTTTGTTGAATAAAATAGATGGATTAAAATAATCAACTTGGGGACAACTCAACTGTAAAAAACATTTTTGAAACTATTGTAATAAAATTGAGCATGCACTGGGTAATAAATGATGTTGAGCAATAACTGCTAATTTTATTTGGTATAATAATGAGCATGCATGCATGCATGTGTGCGTTTCTATAAATGATACTTTTAAAAAAGAAGCAAACATCAGAGGTTTGCTATCATGTGGGACTCATAAATCTTGGAATTATAGTCTTTTACAGTTAGAAAAGACTAAATATTACCAGTCCAGACATGGGAAGGAGGTTTCAACTTACATGCCAACTACAATTTATAAGTGGTATCCCAAGAATAAATTTTGATGTTGAAGACAAAGGAAAAAAAGACAATGAATGAATGATGTTGGCCAAGGATACGAGATAGGAAATGGGGCTATCTCTGCTACTGTTGGTCACCTATAGAACCTCCAGTCTGGTGGAGGTTCAGGAAGCTTATTACCTGTGGAGTCAACTCATTCCTTCTTTACACAGCTATTATCTTTTGACCTGAACTCTTATTTTCTGCAGCTCACAACCACATGACATATGACATAGTTCCAGTTTAACTTGTTGGCGTAAACTGAGCCATTTAGGACACTTCTCCTGTCCTTTCCAAGTCTGAACCATCACCAGTTTCCATAACCACTCCTCACATGGCATAGTTCCTTTCCCATCTTGATCACTCACCATGGACAGGTGCCACTTTTTCTCTGTCCCTGTTAGGGTGTGGCATGGTAAGCCACATTGTGTTGTCATAACATAATTCCAAGAATATTTTTACTGAGTTCAAATTTTGATTTTT
Source organism: Sciurus vulgaris (assembly GCF_902686455.1). NCBI lineage: Eukaryota > Metazoa > Chordata > Mammalia > Rodentia > Sciuridae > Sciurus > Sciurus vulgaris. The sequence goes on from NC_136463.1 coordinate 150,113,512, forward strand.
CAGGATCTCTGCATTCTGAAACTTTGAAAATTTAAATTCAGATGCTCTTCTCCACCTCAAGCTCAATTTGGTTAGCTAGATGGAGACTTCTAAAAATTTTCTAGTTATCAGCCCACACAGGTCAATTTAAATGAGTTTCTCAGAGCGTACAATGGTCATTGCACACTTTCAGGCTGTGGCACACCAGTAGCCATAGGATTCACAAAAAGACCCAGAGTGCTCCTTCTGATCCTCCACTGTCTCGTCAAATCAATCTATAGACCTTTAGTCCTTCAAGAACTTCCTATCTTACAACTGAGATCTGAGGGACACTAAGCCAGTTGCTGCCTCTGTTCCACAAATAGTTCTCATGGGGAAAAATAAAATGCAGGTCACCACAAGTTGGCTCAACATAAGCAATGAAGTACTTAAGTCATTCACTTGATATGTTACAAAGACTGGACAGGGCAATTGAGCAAATGAAAATGAATGAGATCATGACCATGTCATCAAGCATATCAGTTTTTCAGAAGCAAAATACAGAAATAAATAACTGAAGAAGTTGAAAGCAATCAATGAGGTATAAAGAACTGTGGAAGTTGAGAGAAGTATAGATCTCTTTGGCTGGTTTGGGGAAGTGGTTGAGAAGGCAGTAGATAGAAATTGAAAATTAAGACACCTTAATGGAAGGGCCAATTGAATGAGATTGACTTTTATTATCAGGATCAGCTAATTACAGCAATGAACATATGCCATCAAAACACAGGGAGAGCCAGCATGGTGGTACACACTTGTATTCGTAGTGGCTCGGAGGCTGAGGCAGGAGGATCAAGAATTCAAAGTCAGACTCAGTCAAAGCAGCAAGGTGCTAAGCAACTCAGTGAGACCCTGTCTCTAAATAAAATACAAAATAGGGCTGGGGATGTGGCTCAGTAGTTGTGTGCCCCTGAGTTCAATCCCCGGTACCCACCCCTCTTCCCCCCCAAAAATATGGAGAAGTGGGAGGGAAAAAAAAGAAAGGTAAAAAATTCAGATCCCAGCATAGAAATGAATGGATGAGCAGCTGGGGTATATAGCTCAATTGTAAAGCACTTGCTTAACAGGCATGCGGCCCTGGGTTCCATCCCCAGCACCAAAAAGAAAAAGAAAAGAATAGTTAAATTAGTAAATGGTGGGTAAAGAGAGAAAAGCCAAAGGTGAGAGGCAGACAAATACTGTCTTCCAAGTAACAGGTGGCTCTTCCACCATTTATTTCCCTTCTTGACATTTAGGTGTACTGGTTATCAGCCTCTCCTCCTCCCTCCTGGAACGCACTCCAGGCTTAGAGATCAGATCTTCAAGTGTCTTTCATCTCGCCAGGCCCTCTGCCAGCAATCAGTTCCCTTAAGTGACCTAATGCACCCTCAGAAAAAAAGTTCAATCAGATTGATTCCCAAGGAACACTGGCTAAGAAGAGCATTGGGCCTAAGGAACGCAGACTTCGCTAGCTATTCAGCTGCTGGTGCATGCATTCGCTCCTCTCCTTCCCTTCTTCCCACCTTTCCCTCCTGCCGCACATCCAGCAGCACACAGATATACAGCAAATCCCTACTGTCCTTCAGGTCTCAGTTTACACATCGCTCTATCAGACCCTCATGATCAACCTACCTCCTTCCCAACAAAATGTCCTGAATTTTCATTGTCAAAAGTGTACCACAGAGTGATTTCTTATTTCTTGATTTCTCTGCCATGCTGTAAACTCCATGAGAGAAAGCACTATCAGACTGCTATGTCCTTAGCACTTAGCACAGTCTCAACTTGGTAATTACAGAATGAATAAGGCAGCCCATAGACCAGTAAGAGGTATCATTTGAATTCCCTAGGATTTTGTAAGATCAAATATTGGTGTGGCCAAAACATCTAACTATTTGTAAACATCCATGCTTTCTAACATTTTAGGGGCACAGTTACATAATTTCAGCAGTATAGTCAAGTCTGGCCGTATCACAGAGCTCTGGGGAATGGGTGTGAGCAGAAGTGAAACACACCCCTTCTAAGCTGACCCACAAAAATCTGTCCATACTTCTTCTCCAGGCACTTTTGTCTCTTCTGACTAGCTGAACGGCAGATGACCCCTATGGTGAACTTAGAAACCACATGTTACCTGGGACCCTGTGTGGATAGTGATCACTCCTATAATCTGTTCCTAAGAGAACAAAATTCCCTATATCATACACCATCAGACGTTCAGGAGTCTACATGTTAGAGCAGTTAACCTATTTAATTAATTCAGCAATATAGCTGGGTTACAATTTAAGGTAAGTGCTCCTAAACTTATCAACCAGCAACTGTTTGTCACTTGCCCAAGAAGAAATAAAGACCATTCAGAAGCCAGTACAACCTTCCTTGGTGTGTGATTGAATAAAAGTTCTGTTTGCTCATGATCATCAGGAAAAGGTAGTAACCTTGCCTCAGGCTTGCCTGAGCTTGGCCCACAGCCACCAAACAGGCTGGGTGGATTCCCGCAACGTCAGAAGACTGGACAGTGAGCTCGCTTGCCTGGCCTTCTCTCAGAAGTACAGGTCACACCCCACAGGCTCTGGATCAGTGCCCAACTGCCTTCTCCAGTAGTCTGTCCCTGGCTCCATCTGTGCTTGCCTTGCAAAAATGTCACAAAGCATCCTTCTCTCTCTCTCTCTCTCTCTCTCTCTCTCTCTCTCTCTCTGCCAGCTAGGGAGAAGCTCTCAAAAGTCTTTCCAAAAAGTTGCACCAACCTGCACCACCGTGGAACGATGGCTCTGGCTGCAGAACAAGACCTGTCTTCTGAACAAAGTACTCAGCAGCCAGATAGAGATGCAACCTTCAACACCATTTCTCTCCTGGCAAAGCTCTGCTTACACTAAAGATGCACTTGACTTTTTTGTCATTTCTACTGAACTCTAGAGACTTTAAAGAGAACTCTTCTCCCTGATGGACTTGAGTATTTCAATAATTGAATTACGTAAAGGGAATTAGTAGCATGTACCACACATAATTGCTTGTTCAACCTACCTCTAAGAAACTATTAAAAGGGTAAATTATTGACTCCTTTTACCTTTCTTCATCACAGGTTGGCTTGTTTGTTTGAAAACCTTCCAGATCCAATAATTCTTAATCTTTTGGGGACCTCCTAAGAATTTGATGAAATACCTTGACCCTTTTCACAGAGAAATATACAAGGTGCACAAGTGCACACACCTATTATATGCACTTTCAGAGGGAACACAGGATGCTTAGGCCAGTCATCCCAGGTTTGGGAACCCTGTAGGGCAGGAACCAGCAAACTTTTTCTGTGAAGAGCTAGAAAGTAAAATTTTTTTCTGTCCATTATATACAGTCTCAGTCACAAAAACTCAGCTCAGTTGGTGCTGTGCAAGAGCAGGGTATAGGGCTAGGGATATAGCTCAGTTGGTAGAGTGCTTGCCTTGCAAACACAAGGCCCTGGGTTCAACCCCCAGTACCACAAAAAAAAAAAAAGAGTAGGGCCTTATTTATAGACACTGAAATTTGAATCTCATATCATTTTCATATTACTCTTCTCCTGTCTTTTTTTTTAAAACCATTTATAAAACAGAAACCAGGCGGCTGGGGCTGGGGCTCAGTGGTGGAGCACTTGCCTCACACATGCGAGGCACTGGGTTTGATCCTCAGCACCACATAAAAATAAATAAATAAAATAAAGGTATTCTTTAAAAAAGAGTGCTTCATAATATGGATAGTAATTAAAAAAAAAAAAAAAAAACACATTCATAGCTGGTAGCCTATAAATGCATCCAGGTAAAGGAGCACAGATTGACAAGCCCTGCTGCGTGGGCTCATCACCTTGGAAAGGAATATTGCATCTTTAGTTGCACTAATTGCTCATAGAAGTTTAGCATTTTCTTCCTTTATGAATGCATGCCGCAAGCACAGGAGCACCAGTAGTAACCAACGCTGTCACTAGTAGAGATTGCGGGCATGCTCAAATCGCATAAGAGTTGGGGTAGATAACTCAAAATATTGACTAAGCTCATCACTCTTCATATTATGGTCATTACCAGATCTGCTGTATCTTGTTTTAAAGTGTTGATAAAGAAGCACATATGTTATTATATCACAAGTTCAATTTTTAATATTTGATAACCATATCTCAGTATATTTCAGATTTTTAAAATCTACATTTTATTGTGTGGGTTTCTAAAACAGTATTCTAAGAAAGAGTCCAGAGTTTTCACCATTTACTAAAAGACTTCGCAGTACAGGACAGGTGAAGAACCTTGCCTGCCCTAGCGAAGCAGGCCTAAGCAACAAAACCACAGCATCTCTTACCAGGGCATTCACATCTTCGGTTTTGTGTATGAGCATCCGTATCTCCTCTGGATCACCACTGAAGATTGCTTGGACAAGAGGTGGCTGTAAACACAAGAGAACAGGAATTAAAACTGCTATTAATATGCTGCATTGCATTCAGAGGCAGACGTCAAAAAGTGCATTTGCTCCAAGTTCATTTGACAATTATAATCAGCAGACAAAAATAAATAAGGTTCAGACCTACCCTCACTTGAAGTCTAGTTGGAGACACATTCATATAAAGAAATAACTATAATAAACCTGAAAGCTGTGACAGATAGCCACTCTAACTCAGGGTTATGAACTAAAGTGAGTGCAACATGAAAATTACCCAGAGTTGAAATTGTCTTTGATAGGCCCTTAAATTTCCTGCCAAGAAAACTACCAAACATATGATTTTGTGTGTCTAGTCCCTGTTATGCACTGAATTGTGCCCCCCCCCCACACACACAAATTCATATGTTGAAGCTCTAATCCCCCCAGTGTAACTGTATTTGGAGATAGGGTCTTTAAGGAGACAATGTGGTCATAAGGGTGGGGCCCTAATTCAATGGGACTGATGTCCTTACAAGAAGAGGAGGAGACACCAGAGCTCCCAGGGTCTCTTAGCCTGCACACAGAGAAATGGCCAGCAGAGGACACTGCAAGAAGGAAGAGAGGCCTCATCAGAAACCAACCCTGATAGCCCTTGTTCTTGGACTTTCAGCCTCCAGAACTGTAAGAAAATAGATGTGTGTTATTTAAGCCACCCAGTCTGTGAGCTGTTGAATGACAGCCCAAACAGACTAAGAGAGTCCTTCTCACTCCTCTGTTTCCTATTAGAAAATGCTCCTTAGAAGCCTCAAACAATTCCATTCATAGAGGGTATTAGTGGCCATGCTTCCAGTCACCTGAATGCTTTTTTGGCAATGTGTGGAAAACCCTTTAAATCCTTCCCAAATGCTTCCCACAGCTTTAGCCAAAAAGCACTGACTATTTTAAAAATGATTGCATCTGCCATTTAAGTAGTATTGTGAGGGGTTAGGGTGTGAGACAGGCCATTACTGAGCTCTTATTGAACCCGCCCATATTAAAGAAGGATCTATCAAGTGTGATGGAAACACAGCTGAAAGAGCAACTAGCTTGCTGGGGCAGGGGGTGGGGGAGGAGAAAAGCAAATCCAGAAAAGTTCTGTGGAAGGCAACTTCATGAATGAATTTGCACAAAGGGGTGGAGGGGCATCCCACGAATGCAAGCAGGTGTGCAAAGGGGTAGACATAAAAAGAACCTGACATGTCAAAAACAGTCATCAATCTGGTGACTAGAGTGTGGGATAAAAGCAGAAAAGTGGCCTTGGGAGGTGTGGGTAATAGGTTTGCCCCACATGGTGAAAGACCCTATTTAGAGTCAGTTCTACCACTTCCAACCACATGCTGAGCCTGTTTCCCATGTGTAATCTGGGGCTGAGCATGATTATTGCTGCTCAACTTCTTCATAGGATTGTAATCAGGATCAAATGAGGTAATGTATGAAAAAATCTTCTGTAATAACCAAACAACTCTATACAAAGAATAAACGCTTTTGTGAAGAGATATTTAAAGATGTCAATATAGAAGATTTGACCATTTTTTCCCAAACTTCTAAATCCTTGGCCATCACATACACATATGCACACACACACAAGCACATATGTACATAAACACAAGCACTGCACATTTACTTACAGCTTGGAAATATTTTAGTCCCAGTAGACAAGTAGATGGTGGCAGTTTCCCACCATCTTACCATTTGTCTTACCATTAAGAATCACCCAAGATACTTATTATCTGGGGATTCTGATTTAGTATATCTGGGAGATGGAGGGTTGCAAAACTATATTTTTAACAAATCACCATCTAATTTTTAGTAACTATTGGCAAACGCTGGCTTTGGGTAAAATACCATCATCTACCTTGACCTCTCTCCATGCTGTCTACTTGGGAGTCTGAGTCCTCATTGTCCCCATAAGCTTTTGTTTCTCTTTTTTAACCCTCCTGCTGCCTTTCTTACAGGTTTTGATGGAGTTTGTTGTTAATTTGGGGGACCAATATAAGCATTATCAGTAGGCTATAGTAAGATTCCTTGAGGAAACACAACATAAACCATGTCACATTGAAGATGAATAATTCAACATGCCAGAAGTTTGTCCACGGGTTTCCTGTGTCATTAAAGCTACCAGAAAATGGGCAGATGTTTCCCTCCCATCCCCAAATACTCTGTCAGTTCTACTATGTTACAAGGTATGGGTATATTTTCTCCTGTTTCCAACAATTAAGTAGCAAGAAAGATGTCTTGAAAAGAATACCAGTTTTCTTCTGGCTCAGTCTTAGCTGGTTACTCTGCCCAAAGACAAGGAGGTCCTTCCACATTCTTGCTGACTACCTGCTGACCCAGCCTCTTGCTGAATCTTGATTATTTGTTTCATAATTCTCTGCCATGCTCACAGTCAAATGCTCATGTGTGCATTTCTGCCTTTTTGAACCTTGAGAGAAAAATAAAAAAACAAACCCCAGCAACCATAGATGACACAGAGAGGCCAGGCCTGACAGGATTTCAGTGTTAAATCAACAGTGCCCAATCAACAAGTGAGAAAATAAGATGCTAAGGTGCAAACCCACCCCAGTCATTAATGTACTAGGCAATCACTTTAAAGGAACACAGCAAGGTAAGCAAAGCGTCTCTCTCAGGAGTGTAAGGAATGTAGACAGATTTCTGTTGCATTCACTAGGCCCCCATGCCTCTCAAGGAAGGCAAGCCTTCCAAGCTATGCCTGGAATGTCCCCAGGGAGAGGTACCCTGACACGGCTGCCAGAGAAGGTCACCAGAACAGTCCCTAAGAAGGGAGAGGTATGTAGTGGAGCTTCCCAAATACCCCTGGGCGCTGCTAAAAGCTGCTTTGTAGCATATTATCAGTGCACGGAATTCCCAGCATCCACTGGGAAGAGACTGAGCTGTTGCAGTAACTCCTCCAGCACTGCAGACAAATACCTGTGCTCAGATCCCCACAGCTGCAGGTGTATACTCCATGCATGTACAGAGCTGTGTTTGGGCATATATGCAGGGAGATATGCTGAACGGGACGTTCAAATGCTGCTACTCTCCACAGCTCAAAGCCTTCGAGATGGACATCTATAGTCTAGCTGTGCCACATGACCACAGCAACATCTGCCTTTACAAGGTAAAGCATCACAACATGGGATTCTAAACCAGAACTCCAAAATACACACTTTGCTTAAATGAAAGCTATAGGTTTGCACGGATGTAATTCTTGAACTAAATTACTGTGACTCATGAGCAAACGGTAGTTTTTTAATGAGTTTTTCCTCTGATTTTTTTTTCCTTCTCTACACCCCAAATAAAACAAAACCCAGAAAGCATTTTGACATTCTCTTTGGTTGGAATTTAATTCAATTCTGTGGTTTCATTTTTCCCCAGGTTAACCTGAGAATAAATATTTGGAAATAATGTATCCAAATAGTGTCTCTATTAAAGACTCTTTAAAAAGGGGGAATATTCTAATTATAATATTTGTACTCAGAAGTTATTAAGGACATATACTGTGCAGTCCATCAATCTGACATCCCTTATAGCCTTTATGTTAACCATGATAAGTCTGAAAAGTAAAGCTTTACCTGCACAAAAGTGGGGTGCTAATCCTTGGTATATAAAGATATAATAGTACCCCCCAACTTATCCACAATTTCACTTTCGATGGGTTTCAGTTAATGGCAGTCAATTACAGTCTAAAAAGATAAAGTGAAGATTCTAGATGTAAACAATCTCATAACTTTTAAATTGTGTGCCACTGTGCATAATAACATCATGAAATCTTATACCAACTACCCTGCTCTATCCCATCTGGGATATGAATCAACCTTTTGTCCAGTGTATTCATTATGTATATACTACCTGCACATAAATCACTTGGGGGCTATCTCAATTTATCAAAGTTACTGTCAGAGAATCACAGTGCTTAAGTATTTCTTACTTAATGGCCCCAAAGCATAAAGGCAGTGATTCTGGCAATTTCATTACAGTATATTATTGAATTATTTTATTATTTTTTGTTCATATCTTACTGTGCCTAAATTATAAATTGAACTTTATAAGTATGTACATATGGGAAAAACTTTATATAGAGAGAATTATTATCTGTGGTGTTAAGCCCCCAGTGGGAGTCTTGGAATGTATCTCCCACACAGAAGAGGGCTGTATTTTTTTAAAGGTTTCACATATTTCAGTACTAGCATCTACAAATGAGGATGCTTTTCATGGAACAGAATACAAAGTTCAATAAACACAGAATTATAACAAGGGTCACCTGAAAAACAAATAGCAGCAAGGGAAAAAAGGAGACTCTTTAGAGAGTTGGCAGTTATTTCAGCTTCAATTACCAGAATTTTTTTAGCATGCTTAGCAGTTATAAGTTGAGGATAATTGCCATGTGCTGTGAATACTGACATAGTCTCTTGAGTAAATTCAGAAGGATACTTCCTGAGCCTAATTTCAATGACACAACCAGCACCCTACCATCTTCCCCAGGAGTATAAACAGTGACTTCTAGAGATAACTACCTGCCAGGCTGATGACACTTGACCTTCCAAGGATAGAAGTGCAGAGCAGAGAAGCTCCTGGAATTTGACAGCCACTAGACATTTTGTAGCTAACACCAGGAAGTAAAATCGTATCATCAGAACACCACTTTCTCTACCCGCCTCCTTTTTATCTTACTCAATGCATTATTTTTCATTTTTATTCTCCTTCTTTGAAAATAAACTTGGAAAATGTTGCATTTCCAAAAATAAGACATTAACTCAAACGTGTACTAGCGAAACATTAACTCTCAAACTTTGAAGCAGAGTTACAATTCCACTAGGGGGAGCAAGATGGTAATTTGTTACTTGGAGTTAAATGTTCACGTTGTGTAATGAAGGTAAGAGAGGGAGGTGAAGGGTCCTCTTTACTTAAAACATAAAAGAACTCAAGCTTCCAAAAAGTTCTTGGTAGTAAGTAACATATACACCATGTGCATACAAAAACCAAACCAAAAAAATAAATAAAACAACCCAATCTTCCTACTGATTCCTGAGGGTCCAGGGTTTTAGGAAATAAGAACAAAGCTGTCTACCCTCCAGGTGCAAAACATTGAATTGAAAAACATAATTAGATTATTCCCTCAATTCCACTAAAAATATGCTACTAGTGGCGTCAGATGTGTCATTCATTTAAGAATAAAATCCATTATGTGTTTTACAGAGAGAGCTCCACTGGTTTTGATTATCCACTGCATCCTGCAATAAGGCTGTCTTTCCAACCCTCATCCCAGCAAGGATTTCCTAATAGACCACCAATCTGATTTTTGCCAAATCCATTTTACAATACACTTCACTTTCTCTTTGTTAGAGCTGCATGATCCTTACTAATAAATAGTCTTTGGAAGATAAGCAGTGCACGAGGTCATCACTGAGCATCAAGAACTACAGACTATGGTAATAAGTCCAAGGAGCATTCAGGAGAGGATCCATCATTGCATTCCAAATTCCTGCTTGTCTCTTTCTGATTAGACTAGGTAATTAAAAACTCCAAATTTGAAAGAAAACACCCTGAATTCTAATCAGGACTGGATGCTGGGAATCAATCAATAGACAAGAGGAGGGAAAAATGATATTCTAAACATCTGCCCATATTTGAGCATTCTGAGATGGGAGCGACGTGGGAGCATGTTATTAGTTAGGAACTAATAGCTGACGCAGCAATCATCCTGCCATATGAAGCCATCGGCTGACATGAACAAGCTGAAACACTTCATTAGGTAACAACTGGTTTTTGCATAGGCAGTGCTTGCATTTTTCCAAAAGGATAATAAAAATTTGTTCGAGTCACTAGATTTAATGGACAAAATTTGCTAACTCTATTCATGTGGTTCCTGCTGTGTGATCTGCTGTAAGTGCCATTCGGTGCTTCCTGAGTACAGATTACTCTTTACTTGGGGAGAAGTTCACTTCATCACAAAAAGATAATGATAATCATAAAATCAAAATTTGTTTCCTTTAAGTGTCATCAGAACTATACAAAATATATAAGCCCTCATAAACATTTTTTTTAATTAAGGAGTGAGGAAGGACTATATGTTTGGAAATGTCTCTTGTAGTCAATGCTGCATAGTAAATATTTATAACATTTCCAATTATGAATAAAACAGAGAAAGCATAAATTCCAAGTAATAGTATCTGTCCTCTAAGTAGCTACTTGTTAACTCTAAAACATGATGAAAAATGAAATGCATTTCATCAAAAAATGGAGAAAATTAATTTATTACCTAAACTTTTCCAAAATGAGAATTACATACAGGCACTGAAAAATGAAATGACTATTTAAGAACCAATTACCCAGTTTGGGGAACATTCATATCCTTTGTTGCTCAGTCCTTATCTGAGATCTTCCTTGGCCATTTTCTGCTCTATAATGCTGCTCATTAGCATCTTCACCTGGGGACAGCTAACGTGAGATAAAATGAAGCCGAAACATGTCAACTTTGCTACTAGTCACTCACAGGAAGTTAGGCAAAAGGAAACCATGAAACAATAGTATCCGTTAAATTCAAATCTGGAGGTACTATTGATTTGAACTGACCTGGGATCTCTCTTTTTAGTAGAGAATGGAGATCAATGTTATTATTTCTGACTGACCTGGGATACAATGCTAACCATTGTTTCCTATCTACAAAACAAAGTTATGACAGCCATTTTATAAGAGATCTTTAAGAAATGGCACTATATATGCCATATTCCCTGTACAAGGCCAGGTGTCTAGAGAGCATTCAGTGAAAACAGCGGTTACTGCTGACTTTGAAGTAAGGAGCTCGGAAGTCTTCACAGACAAGTGTTGAAGTCCAGCCTACAAAGAGAATAAATAAAAGACCATGGAAGACTTTCTTAAAAATTACAGAACAAATAAATCAGATGAGGATTATAATCCACTCAAGGCAGAGGGGACCATCCTACAGAGAAGATTTTACAGGGAGGGGAACAAAAATCAAACTGACCCGTCCTTGGTCTTTGTCACACTGGGCAACCTCAAAATGTCACACAACTTTTCTTTACCCAAAACTCTAATCTGTGAAACCAAATACTAACAACTCACTGAAACAGTACATAACCTCTCTTTAACTTATCGAAATGTTCCACATTCATAACCTACTTGATGGGATTTGAGACTAATTTTACTACTTAAGGTTATAAAATGGTATAAAAAAAAATTAAAAAAAATAAAAAAATAAAAAAAAAATAAAAAAATAAAATGGTATAAACATGTACAGTTATACCTTTCTTCAGTGATCTCCTGATTCTCACAAAGGAAACGAATTCCTTGTTTGGAGCTTTGAGGGGTGTTGAATGATTTGCCTATCAGTGGCAAAGTTGAGACCGAGAACTTTGTTTCCCTAATTCTCCCAGTTCAGAACTTCATCTCAATGCCACCTTTATAATCATATAATATAACATAACATAATATCAGGAATTCAGCTTCCGTTTCAACATGCTCCCTAGGGAGAAACACTAAATACCTGATGAGCCACAAGGATAAAAGTTACCGTAGGATATAAAGTCTCTCTCTACACTAAACAGTAGCTATATCTATGTTTCTCTATATGGTTTCTCTCAACCAAATAGCTAATTAGACAACCTTACCCAAAACAGAGGGCTGCCATCTTTCAAAGTTGGGAAGCTCAGGGTGGGTTTGCATTATCAGAAAGATGAAGAAGGTAGGCATTAAGCTAAATTTTGAACAATGAGACTGTGATATAAAGTTTTCATGTTGGGAAACAAAAAGAAGATGAGGTTAGTAAAGCAAAGAGCTGGCTTGGGGGAATGCCATGCCAGCATAAGGAGTTTTAACTTAATCTCGTGGACAAACAGGAACTGGGGTCTTGAGCAAGAGAAAGGAATGGAGTTTTTGCAAACATTCAATCTGGCCAAGGGAAGCACTGAGCATTGGAGGAGGCTAGAGTTAGAGACCCAGTTAGAAGATAGTGGCCACAATCCAAACTGTCACAGGAAGACCTTTCTGATCTGCCTTTGCCACAGGCTCCCCAAGTATACTTACAGGGACCGAGTGGAAACGACAGATACTGTTTTCAGGTCTTTGATGCTGGCTCTCTTCCTGGATGCAAATTTGGCTCACTTTCCTTCACTCTTTATATATAGCCCAAATCTCCTGCCCCGGAGACACTAATGTTTCCAGGTGAAATCGAGGTTACTTCCTCTAGTTCTGGAACACTTCCACTCCCCACCCACACACACTCACAGAACCTCTGCAGATGGAAGCTCTGTTTAGTCAGAACTGTCATTTGATCGCAGAATTTAAATCATCACATTTCAAACACAGGCCGTATCCATAAAGAAAAATGCAAAGCAAAACAAGGCAGACACGCTTTGAAAAGTGCCATGTTTTTGTCGGCATCTGCTGCCAACTACTCACATCCTTTTCTCACTCCATCTCGTTTCAAATGGCTTGAGATCAAATCTAAACTTCAGCTGAGTTAATTAAACAGTGTTGGGGAGTTGACTTTTAAAGAAAGCTAATTTGAGCAAAAGCATGATGGATCCAAAGAGGTTAGTTCATATGGAATATTTAAATCAACATAACTTGGGTGGAAAAAAAAGAACAACAATATGTCCTTCTACAACTGTTTCCTGTTTTGAAAAACTGTTAAACAGGGGTTTTCTCCCCCGCCCCCATCTTCATTTTGGTTACATTCTTTGTTCAACTGTATCATATATCATGTTAACTTCAAATATGAAAGGTGATTTACTAATATTAATCAATATAAGCATTTTGGTGATCTTCATGGGGAAAAAAAAAAATCATATGGCCAGATGATGATTATCAGAGTTGCAGGTGTATTCAGTATAATTTCCTTGCCTGTTCAGATACGGAAAGTAGTTTTCAGTTTTAGGATAGAAAACACGACTTTTTATTAATACTATGTGCATCCCTTGTCACAAAAAGGGCAACTATAAAAAGTGTTCCTTTAAAATATCCAGCAGCATGCCTATAATCCCAGTGACTCGGAGGCTGAGGCAGGAGGATCACAAGTTTGAGGCCAGTCTCAGCAATTTAGCAAGGCCCTATGCAGCTTAGTGAGACCCTGTCTCAAAGTAAAAAGGGCTAGGATGTGGCTCAGTGGTTAAGATCTCCTGGGTTCAATCCCAGAAGATACTAAACTAAATAAATAAATAACAGCAGAAAATGACCTCTCACTGCAGCAAAATAGGTGGCAATCTCCTACTGTAGTTAAGGGACTTGGTACTACTGTATGTGAGATATATGGGCCAATTTAGTCATAGTAAGTGGTTCATGATTCAGGCAAACTCCAAATTGAATTAGTTTGAAATTTTTTATAGCCTGGATTCTTTCAAAATACCAGCAGGTCACAACCAAGTCTCTGTAAAGGTCATGACAATTTTCCTTTAAGCCCTCTCCTGCCTCTCCCCCCAACCTCTCTCTCTCTCTTGCTCTGTGTGTGTGTGTGTGTGTGTGTGTGTGTGTGTGTGTGTGTGTGTGTCTTTGAATTCCATGTGCATTTTTTGGAAAGAGAGACAGCAGTTTAACTCACCCATGTCTGCACAGGTAGGGAACTAAAACTAAAGACATAGGCAAAATTGAGTCACCTCCCTCACCTTGGCTGTCCTAAGCACTTGCAAATCTATGGCAGTGAGTTGACCAGGATCTGAATGGGTCTCTGCCTGAGATGAGTGGAGGGTCCCCTCTCATCCACAAAACCAGGAAAATCCAAAGGAATGCAAATCTATTAGAGAGTCTCCTCCGTGCACTTCCAGAAAGCATCTTCCATTTTCCCACCCAAAATCATAGCAAGGTAACAGAAGTCAAAGGGAAATGATAAGACAGCAGGAAGAGAGAGGAGCCTAAGAGACTGAAAAACATTTGATAACATAAAATGGAAAAACTTACCAAAAAGGACAGTCATATCTTATTTCCTTGCAGAGCCACCAACCCAGTTTGTATTTCCTTTATTTTTCTGCATGCTGCCAACCCAACAAGAGATGAAAGATACATTTTCTAAAAATTATTCTGGCACATTTCAGATAACCACATTCAGCTCAGTTCAACAAAGAGTCATTAGACGTAAGAAATTGACTAAGTGTAAGAAATTCAGACACTGAGATGTCATAGTCAGTCTTACCCTTGATAGAGTGACCAAGATGTAACAGGAAGTGTACAAGTAGACACAGCTTGAACATAAAGCAAATGCCACAGGAGAAGTACATGAAAAAGGGAGAGAAATTGTCTCTGGCCTCCTGAACGATGCAGCCTTTGAAATGAAAACTGAAGGTTGGAGAGGATTTAAACAGGTAAGGGTGAACAGGATGGGAAAAGAATGTCCCTTCCCATTCCAACAGGTGTGAGCAGAAGCGGGGGAGAGTAAACATGCACAAGGAACAGTTTTGTTTGAATGAAGCATGAGAAACATGGGGCAAGCTGAGAGGGAGACCAGGATCAGCTCATACAAGGCCTTAAGGACAGGATAATGAACTTGGACTCTCTTCTGTAGAACTGATACTTTTTGAGCACAGGAGTGACCTGAGAGCTGTGCTTTAGAACCACCACTTTAGAAAAGGATTACACGATGAACTGGAACCTGGAGTGGCAAAATGAGTTAGGACACTGCAGCTTCCGTCTAGGCAAAAGGTTCTGGGGATGAGGTATCCCTTGACTATGCAGGGAGCACTCTTAGGGTGACCAACATGCAGATCTGAAAGGTAAATGAACCATCCCCGCCTATGAAGTAGCAAGGGCTAGCCCCCTCGGTATGACGGCACACAGGCAGGAAGGCTCTCACAGACGTCCTCTGCAGGACGCAGGTCTCTCAGAGCAGCCCGACCCAACCATCAGCAGGGGAGCCCCAGAAGTCCTGCAGCACTGGCTCTCTTTACTTTTCTACTCATGCAAACTCACTGTGTCCTGTTCAGCTTTGGGACCGGAAGTTCCTGGGGCTCTGAAGTCAGTTAGCATCCTGCATCTGTGCAACCTGCTACTTCTCTCCCCACCCCACCACAGAAACCAGAGTGCAGGGCCTTTCAGTTTTGGTGCTACATGTTCAGTCTAGGTTTGGGTGAGAAGAAAGTTTACCCTCATGTCAGGAGAAAGAAAAAACACAACTCACAGTTCCTTCTGAGCTGAAGGAATAGAACAAAACCAGGGCACCTAACCCAAATATCATTTTGCTATCTTTTTTTCTTTCTCTTGATTCCCCAGCTAAAATTTAGTCAGAGGACAAAATTCACTTTTTTTTTCAATCATGCAGGTTTTATTTTTCATTTTAAAAAAAGTTTTTATTTGTTCTTTTTCGTTATACAGGACAATAGAATGTCTTTTGACATATCAAACATACATGAAGTATAACTTTTTGTTATGATTGTACATGATGTGGAGTTTGTATTCATATATGAATACAAGAAAGTTACGTCCAATTCATTCTACTGCTTTTCCCTCCTCACCTCCACCTCTTCTTCCCCATTCTCCCCACTGAATCCCGTGAATCTCCACTTGTCCCTCTTCCTATCCCCATCCCCCCCATTGTGAGTCAGCATCCACATATCAGTGAGAACATTCAGCCTTTGGTTTTGGGGGATTGGCTTATTTCACTTAGCATGACAGTATCTGGTTCCATCCATTTACCAGAAAATGCCATGAATTTCATTCTTCTTTATGGCTCAGTAATACACCACTGTGTACATGTACCACAATCATGTAGTTTCAAAAACAGGAGGAAACATCATGGGAAAGGGACTGTGAAATACATCAAAACCAAAACCCCTATACATTTTCTCTTTGTCCTGTGTTTGCTAGGTTCTAATCTTTGTAGTCTTCCTATTGCAACAATACAAAGACAGGTAAAGAAAAACAGAATGACTTTTTCCATCACCAACATTAAGAGGTCAATGTGTATCTTTTGACAACTTTCCCATGTTCCTGTTGTATGTAAAAATAGATACAGATGTTTGAGATTATCATGGTTGTTTTCACAAAAATGGAATTTTATCATTTCCTTCTCTTGAAATTTTAAGAATAATTTCCCCACTCTTTCAATTAGCAATAGTACTAATAGTAATATATTGAGGACTTCCTCCAGATAGGTCAGCTATAGGGTTAGCTCATTTATTTTTATAGGTCTATAATATTCCATAATATAGATGCTTCATAACACATTCAATTACCCTCCTTTGGATAGGTGGTCAGTTTATTTCTGGTTTGTTCCCCCAAAAAGGAGTCTCTTCCAGTACCTTTCCTGACCACACGTTGTGCAAAGAAATGCTACCAGAGCTGAAGGCATTTTCTGAGTATCTATAATATGCTATTTTTATGAAATACACAAAAGAAATGTATGACATAGCCCATTCCTCAGAGAGCACCATATATAGCTGGAGAAATGACCCTAACGCACATAGAACTACTACAATATGTAAGACAGGACTGACTTGAGCTTCTTAGACCTGTTGCAAATGGATATCAAGTCTTCCTTCTGCACAGTGATGGACTGCAGAGAGAGGTCCCCTTGGCCCAATATTCTAGGAGCCTTCTCTGACTTAGAGACAGCAGGGGGAAAAGAAGAGCTAAGAAGCCAGAGCAGTGTTGGGGGAAGAGGTAGGTCTTGAATGTGTAGGAATGGCTTAGACCTTTGAAGAAAAATAAAGCTGTATTTTTTATTGTTTGTTCTATTTAGTTATACATGACAGCAGTATGCATTTTGATTCATTGTACACAAACGGGGTACAACTTTCATTTCTCTGGTTGTACACGATGTAGAGTCACACCATTTGTGTAATCATACATGTACATAGGAAAGCTGCATTTTGGGATGGCACATGAGCCAAGGCACAGCAAAGACATTAGCATGTATACATTCAGGAGAGTGACAATAAGGGGCCTTCCTCCGAGTCACTGCATTTCCAAACATCCTCTCATACTCCCCTCAGCCCTACCCAGCCTCTCAAAGACATAAAAGAATCCCAAGCTTAGCCGCCACCGAGCATTACAGTAGCCGTGACTTAAATGCACTGCCTCCAACCAGCATAAGCTTGAAAGCACCTCCAAATTCTTCCTACCCTTCCCATGCCCCACTCCACCCCAAGTGCACACACACACACACACACACACACACCACCTTGCTATGTGCCCTTCAAACAGTAGCAGTCATTTAGGCTGTTCCTGTCCATCTGGAAAATAACATGAATAACATGACAGGAAGCAATATCAAAGTTTAAGTGATTGCAGTTTTACCCCCAAACTGAATTCTTCTGAAAAACAAACACTTTGTGAAAATACTCACACTGACAGTCACTATAGTGTTGGTTTTTCACACCATGTTGAATCGTATGTCCGTGACAGGCCCAAATTCATTTAAATACAAAATATATTCATTAACATGTTTTAAACTTTATCATATTTTTTGGTAGATAATAATTTCAGGGCTCAGTGTATGTGCCAAGCATATATTATGCATTGATACTGAATACAAGTATCTCCACAAGAAAGGTCTGCCAATGATATAGGCATCAGTAAATTAAGGTGCTTTTTATCTCAGAGATGGGGGGGTATACCACAGAGAAGTCTATGATTAGCTCTTTCTCACTGCCCCTGCCAGTCTAAAATTAGCTTTCAACATATTTTTCAAACATTAGGAAAACAAGATTCACTCCCAGGATGTTAACTTGAATGCCAAGTTTGAAGATTTAATTTTGACAGTCATATTGGCAGAAAATAGGGATTTTAATAAGTAGAGTGAATTATTGAGTTTAAACAAAATCTGATTTGCTGTGTTCTTCCCTTATGTAGTAGTGGGGGGAACAAGTGCCTTGACCTCTGTTGCACTAGCTCAGTCACACAGGGCTGAGGTCTGCGACACAGTGTCAGATAATGAGGGTCCTTTAACCCACTGTGGCCCCAGAACTGAGGCTGGCTCCTCTCTTGGTGATTGCACACCTTTCTCCTCACCCATACTCTCCCTGACATTGGCTCTAAATGCTGTGAACACCACGCTAGTGTCTTTGCATGTTAAATGTAGATTTGGGGATCTGCACTACACCCTGACATCAAAACTCAGAAATTGTTACCCTGTCAGTGCACAAAATGATCAGGGTTCTTTTGAGATCATGGTCCCATTGTTCTGACTAAGGGAGACTTTTGGCTGCCCTTCCTGTGTAGAGGGACAGAAGTAGGCTTGGCCAAAGGCAGTAAAACCAAGGTCTCATAAGAGAGAAGCAGCCAGCCTGGACGTGTTGAGGCCTGTCCTCTCTCAGGGCACTCTGAGGATATTTGGCGTTATGCGACTATACTTTGCCTCTTAAATCATGACCAATCAAGAATGTCGAAATAAGGCCACCAGAGGAAGTGGAAAGAAATTATCTGAAGAGCCAGGAGACCTGGGTCTGATCTAATCTTGATCACTAGGTGTTATATAACCGAGGACTAGTCCCACGAGCAACAGAAACTTCTATTTCCTCACCAGAAAAGGCAGGTTCAAAATGATCAACTCCCCAAGAAACAGAGGGGGAACATCAGATTTTATAAGGGAGAAAAAAAAATCCACCAACAGATTTAGGTGATGGCAAGTTCATTTTGCCAGAACAGCCAGACCACTGAGCATGTCACTTGCAGCAGGGAAAGAGGCAGGACCAACCTGCTCAGAGGTGTCCAGAGTTGAGTCAAAATGGGTCAGTTGCATACTGTTCTAAAAGGCCTTTAAAAAAAAGATCTAACTTAGTGCAGAAGAAATCTGGTTCATAGTTCTGAACTGGATTGCATATCAGAATCCCCTAGGAAAGCAGTTCCCATCCCACTGAGCCTAATGTAGTAAGTCTGGAATGAACATTTAGCCCAGGCACTTGACAAGGCTTCCCAAGTCACTTGTGTGCACTCCACACACATGCAGCACTGAATCTGTGCCTTGATAACACCTTTCGAAATGGTACATTTTTTACCTCAAGTGCCACTTTTGGAAAGCTGTCCAACAGAAATAATGAGATAGTCAGACAATTTTTAATACTGTTCATGGCAGCACTATTAAGGATAGTAGAAGCGTAAAAGCAACCAATTGCAAAGTTAGGAAATTATTAAATAAGTTAGAACACATAAACCCAAAAAAGATACCTTCAATGGTCAAAATAAAAAGATATATGACATCATTAGTTAGTATAGAAGGCAAAGCAAACCCACAATGAGCTATCCCTTCAAGCATGCTACATGGCTAAAATAAAAGAAACAACAGAAAAGAAGTGTTGGTGATGATGTGTGGAAATTGGAAGATTATTGATTGGATGAAAAATGGTGCAGCTGCAGTGGAAAAAAGTTTGGTGGTTCCTTGGTAAGTTAAATATAGAATTACCGTAAGACTCAGAAATTCCATCCTAGGTATATACCCCAAAGAATCGAAAATGGGTGTTCAAACAGAAACTTATACACAAATGTTCATAGCACCTCTGTTCACAGTAGCCAAAAGGTGGAAACGATCCAAATGTTCATCTACTTAACTGAAGAATGGATAATAAAATGCATTACAGTCACACCATGGAATATTATTCAGCCATAAAAGGAAATTGTGTGTAATGAGAGATGCTACAACATGGATCAACTTTGAAAACATTACGCTAAGTGAAAAAAGCCAGATACAAAAGGCTACATGTTATGTGATTCCATCTACATGAAATATTCAAACTAGGCAAATCCACAGAGACAGAAAGCAGATCAGTGGCTGCCCAGGGCTGGAGGAGGAGGGAAGGGACATGACTGCTCAGTGAACACAGGGTTACCTTTGGGGATGAGGAAAGTTGTAGAACTAGAGTGTTAGCTGCACAACATTGTGCATGTACTAAATGTCCCAAACTGTACACATTATGTGCATTTTTGCCATAATAATAAAAAATTTCAGTATATAAAGAGAAATATTTTAGCTATGGAAATTTTATGAGCTATGGAAAATATGGGAGAAAAGTATTTATGAAACTTACAGTATGATCCCAGTTTCCTAATATAAAAATACACACAGCACTAGCAGACTAGAAGAAAATTTATTAAAATGCAAAACAGGGTTATTAGAGGGTTCATTTTCTGACTTCTATTCTTTTCTAATTTCCCATAATATTGTTTTATTGGTAAATTATTACCAAATATGATTTTTATAATATAAACTTTTTTTAAAAGATAGGACCATATGATGCTTTAGGAAAAGGTAACAAGAACAACGAAGCATCTAAAACAGGTGACATCGTGGCTCAGGTGGTGAGAGGCACAATGTTCTGGAGCAGCTGGCTGCAGCAATCTGGAGCATGTGTGCCCGTGCTAAGCTGGAATTGTGATTCCAAATCTTTTGAGATCTCAGGAGAGGCCAGAGCTCCAGACATTTCAGTGAAATGCCCTGATTTTTAAATGTTGGCAATTCATTCAATATTTTTCAAATACCACAGGCCAAACAAAATACATCTTTAGGCCGGATATAGCCCACAGACGCCAGTTAGTAAATTCTAGTTTATAGGAACAGGAATGTTTAGCCTGGAAAAGAAAAATCTTTGAAAAAACATAGTAGTAACTTCAAATGTCAGAAAAATCATTATAGCCATGTGGTGGGAGGGGTGGGGTTTGAATCAATGAATCTGAAGAAAGAGAACCCAACCTAAAGGCTGGGCATTGTCAGAGAAGCAGAACTGGGTACAGTATAATGTAAGGGTGCAGTTCCTAACTGTTAAAGCAGCTGTCCAGTTGTCAAGAGGGCTTCAAAATGCAGTGGGTTGTGGTCTTTGAGATATTCCAATAAAGTATACATAACCCAGATACCTACATTAGGTCCGAAGTTGGACTAGGTCAAAGGCTTCCAATCGTGGCTGAACATCAGAAACTTGAGAAAAAAAAAAGAAAGAGAGAGAGAGAGAGAGAGATTTCTGGATTTCATCCCAGAACCACAGAGTGAGGTCCAGGAGTATGTGTTTTTAAAAAAACATATCTCAGCTGCCTGACGGATGGTTTAGAAATACTGCACTTAATCTCAGATGCTGTCACTACAATTTGACTGTTCTGATCCTCAGTTTCACCTATCTGGCAGGTAAGGCAGGCAGGAAGAAACTGAGGAGAAACAACTTCCTGGAGTTCTTATGGAGCTGGCACTGTGCTAAATACTTTCCCTAGGTATTTTCCACAATTGAGTGAGGTTGGAAGTGAAGCCCTCCGTTCCATTTCCCTGACAGAGTTTAAGGAGTTTGAGGTCACTGCCAATTGGTAGGAAGATCTTTCTAGGCCCATATGCCACACCAGTTCACCCACACCACATTGCGCTCTTCCCTCTCATTCAACAAACATGTCTCCAGTGCCTCAATGGGCCAGGCACTGCACTAGACGAAAAGGATCAGCAAGGACTAAGACAGTCCCCAGCAGTCTAGGGAGGAAGCAAAAAGAGTCAACAATGACATCTCAGTGGGAACTGGATGGTGTGAGGTCCCACAGGAGGGGCACCCAATCTGGCCTTGTGTCTTTAGGGAAAACTTCAGGCAGCAGCTGACGTTAAGCTGAGGTCCTAAGGTGACAGGAAAAGAGGGACTTTAGGCTAAGGGTGCAATGTCTACAGAGACCCAGAGGTCAGAGTGATCCTAGCACATTTGGAAAAATGCAAGCAGTTCAGGTGGCTGGAGCACAGGAAGTCAGGAGAGAAGTGGCAAGATCAGAGGCCAGCCAGGAAGGCAGATCAGAGCCCCGGACCCTCTTGTGCCATGCTCAGATGTTGCCATTTTTCCTTAAAGAGAAGGAAAGCAGGTAAGGCTTAACCCAAGGAAGTGACATATTCAGAGTTGAGTTTGAACAGACTAACTGCAGGGTCAAGAATGGATTGGCAAAGCAGGGCTGGACCAGAGGCAGGGAGACCACATGGGAGGCTGTGGCAGAAATCAGCTATAAGGTGATGACAATCCACTCAGAAGTGGTGGCGGGGCAGATGCTTGTTCATTTGTTTATTCATGCAGTAAACAGTTCTATAGGGCCCTGGTTATATGCTGGCCACTCAGCTCAGACTAGGCACACAGGATGGACCAAAAAACACACAGTCCTTGCTGCCACGGAGTTCATCCTGCAAGCCCTCTGCTAGGACACAGATGTTTGCAGAAATACTCTCAAAGCATGAAATTACATTCAAAAATCACACTGGTTGATTATGTTGTCAATAATGGAGGCAGGAAGCAATGTCACCGGCTGGCTCCTCCATCATCAATTCTCAAGGAATCGTGTGTAAGAAGCACCTAAGGGAAAAGGGAAAAGTCATATCTTAAGGTAAGTACTACTGCTCAGAATTATGTTCCTGGTATTCATGTATGGGAATATTAATCAGGCTGTCTGCTTTCGGCATATCATTCATGGAAAGTAGGAACCGATCTACATTTTAATTCATCATCCATTGAATAGAAATGATTGACTTAAAAAATAAGGATGGGAAAGTGAACTAGTAAATTACTAGAAAAGTTACTACTTATTAGTGTGGCCTCACTCTAAATCAATTGAAAACTCCTCTTGCTGCACTCAGGCTGGTGGCTAATTGCTGTGAGAACGAGTCTGGATTTACCCAAAACTGACCACAGGGCAAGCAACCAGAAAATCATGGCTCAGAGCAAGGTGGCAGGTGGAAAACTGCACTATCCATTTCCACTCAGGTTATAATCCCTGCTCACCGGTGAGGCCAGGATGTTCTTACCAGAGCCCTTGTTTAAGTCACAGCCAAGCATTCTTTTCATTCCTTTCCTCCATCCCAGTGGAGTAATGACCCTCCATCCGACAGCTGTGTCTGAGACAGCACATTAAGCTGCTTGTCTCTCAGAGGTGACTGTTATTTTCTGACTCTTCTGATCTTTCATCATTCTCAGAGGTCAGCAAGAGAAAAAGTACATTCAAAAATAAAACCGTTCCCTCCTCTTTCCATTTTTGCACTAGACACTCCACTCTTCCAACACTGGCTCAGGTAATTACCTCTGATCTGAGATCACTGAGAACAAACCTTTTCTAGTTTCTTCCTTTGCCATGATGAGCCGTCAGGAACCTTTCCCCAGGCCATCAGGGACTAGGGCATACACCAGGGGTAGGCAGCACTGAGTCAAAATTTGCTTTCCCAGAAATGTTATAGAAAGAAAGAAATCAATCCCGTATGGTTGAATAATCTTAACTTTTACCTTCAGCAAATCAAAGAAAAACAGAAATGAAGACACTAACAAGTTCTAATGAACTAGCCTCCAATAGGATCAGCTTTTTAAAAATGTATCGGATTCCTGAAAGAAGAATTTTAAAGTCCCCCACCCCTTTGTACAACAAGGACAGAAGAGATGACAAATGACAGTGGTGTCATGTTTCTGGTATTGTGTTACTGGTTTACAACAGTCTTGGGTAGTACTGTTGAACTTTTAAAAATTGCTTTCCTCAAGTCAGTGACATATATTTTTCATTCTGAATGCTCAAAGAGATGTTTGGGGATTTGTTAAATATTTTAGATATCTTCTAAGTCACTCCACAGAAGCCCTTCAAAATCAAAGTGGGGTCTCAGCCTTCCATGGGTGCCTGGTAGATAATGCTTCGGACCAGTGACAACTCCCACACACCCCAAAGACCAGTACCAAGTAGAGGTCAGAGAAAGGATTGACTGGTTTCTCCTTAGTTTTCAGAAAGTCTTAACTTATCCACCCCACCTCTACCCCGACCCCAAAGAGGAACGGGGGATTTTAAAAAATAACTTCTGGAAGGAACTGCAAGCCCTTCAACTTTTAATATCCAAAGATTAGTTCCATTTCCCAATGGGAGAGGCGAGTGGGCAAAACTAAGCCATGCCACATATCAGGAACCTATTTTTAAAGAATAGCTTTCATTTAACGCTTTCAGATAGGTGCTAATGGTAACCTTGGAGAATAATAAGCCAAAGTCCCATGTGAATGACCCATTTTCTCTGGGCTGTTTGCCTCTCTCGGAACACAGTGTGATTCATCCATTAGGCTATCTGAAAAATAGGCATTTAGCATACAGGCAAAGGGGTTATAACAGCCACTACTATCGGAGGCAGCTCTTTGTGTTGTTCAAGTGATTCACAAATTCAATTCATTTCCTTGCCTGCGGCTCATATGCTCACAGCTTTTCAAAGATGAAAAGACAAGATGTTCTGAGTAGTTTCTTCAAATGCTCCAAATCTTGATTCTCTTTATAGACCTCAAGGTCCCAAATCCTGATCACATAAAAACTCTTTATTTATGTGAATAGATTCCAAAAAGAGGATAAATGGGAAACTTAGAGATAACCAAAGAAAACGAATTTTAGTTGGCGCTTCATCGCTACCAAGTAAACCTGGCTTGGATTCCCCAACTGCTCTCCAGTGGAGGAGCAAATGAGCAGAGAAGCAGTGGAATGATCAGGGTCTGGAGAATTGGAGACAGGCATGACAAATATGCAGCTGGAGCTGCCACCTCCCTTCCTGTGTAGCAGACATTACCTATAAGCTCAAGGCTTCAATTCAAGTAGACACAACCTCAGAATCTTTTCCAACCCTCAAGTCCACCAGGGAACCATTACCAATCAACCAGAGTTGGCCTGTTCATGATTCCAGTTTGGGAGAGATCTGGATGATTCATCTATTAGAGACAAAAATTAAAAGTTGGTTGATTGGTCTTTTATTTAACAACTCTATTTTCCTCTGAGAACTAGAGATGTTTATGGAAATTGCCAAGAGCTAGAAAGGGTTTAGTGCTAAATCATGTTGCTTCCAATTTCTGTAAGATGGACAGATAAGCAGCTGCCCACGCACATAGTCAGGGTTGCCTTATGAACCAGGAGAACAAGGAATCAGGGCGAGCAGTTAGTCCAGGAAGGAATGAAGATGTGGCTGCACAGGAAAATGAGGACTGCTGGGCACAGCAGGCACTTGGGGACCTCATGTGGGGGGAGCATAGACAAAGCAAGAAACAGCTCAAAGACTAAGGAGATCAGCTACTGCTACCTAAGAACCTTCTCTTAATGGAAATTCCCAAATCAGAATTTCCCATGTTGCAATCACCTCTTAGCAAGGTAGATTATCCATTCATTCATACCTAATGGAGAATTCATGTGTTTTGTTTTTTAGTTGTTTTCCTACCTCTTGACTCCTAGAACATCAGCAGCAAGCAAAAGCTGAGTGTTGTCAACAGAGATTAATGTGATCAGGGCCTCTTAAGGGCTTCTCTAGATCCAACACTGGGCGTGGAGATGTAGAGTAGCTCTGAGGAGCATTTATTGAGTGGCTATTATATGCCAAGCATTTTTCATACATCCTACCACTTCCTCCTCACCATTAGCTCTGAGTTGTTACTTGCATGTGCCTTTTACAGATGAGGAAATAAATCCATGCTCAGGAATGTTAGCAACCCGCTAGTGTCACAAAGCTAGTGAGAGGCTAGGCCAGATCCAGACCAAGATTTCTCTGGCCCCAAAGCATGCCCTGTCCCCATCTAGTGAACTGGCCTCTAGAAAGTCATCCAAGACA
Organism: Sciurus vulgaris; assembly: GCF_902686455.1. Classification (NCBI taxonomy): domain Eukaryota; kingdom Metazoa; phylum Chordata; class Mammalia; order Rodentia; family Sciuridae; genus Sciurus; species Sciurus vulgaris. The sequence continues at coordinate 150,139,403 of NC_136463.1, forward strand.
TACTCACCACACTCAGAAAAGTTCCTTAAGGCTGAAGCCTGACTTATACCATCTCCTTCTTCCAGAAATTACAAAGAAAGCAAAGTGTCCTTTTGCAAGACTGCCCTTACAAGAACAGGATTGCCCCACCTGTTGGAACATCTTGCCTTGGAGAGATTAGGAGGCCAGGGGCTACGGACTGGAATGGCATGTGTCAGCCTGTTCGGCTCAGATATCATTCCTCCCTCATGGAGAGAGGCAGCTTCAAAGTTCAGCTTCAGCTCAGAAACTGAAGCTGAGCACAGAGTCTGGAAGGCTGGGGGACAAAGTCCTCCCTCAGCCTTTGATGGTGCAGCAAGTGTACAGAGCAGAATCTGTAGTATGGTTGGAGTGGGTGGGCCGAGCTCCACTGCCCAGCTCCATTAATGGTGTCTACAGACACCTGCTCAAGGTGATGAAGACTCTCTGTGCCACTGTGTGTGGAGAGGGTAACAGCTGGGTGGGCCCCCGCCCCTTCTCCAGGCATATTCCCCACACCCCCATGCCATGAGGCCAGGCGGCAGTTGCTATCAAGTGCCTTTGCCCAGCACCCTCAATACGCACAGGGACTTGAGGATCTGCCCTTCCGCAGGCCTTCCTTGTACTGAGTCATCTCCCACTTTCTATCAGGCGCATTCCTCTTTTCTGAGTTAAGACTTATAAAGATCCTCAGGTCAAGAAAAAGCGAGCCACAGGAACACATACAAGCAGGGACCCAATCGCTTTGCCCTCCTTTCCACGTTTGTGACCAATGCACTAGCAAAGAGGGGTCAGTAATTTAATGAGGAACTGGAGAAAAGGACTTCTAATATACCCAGGACAATACCAGAGATCAGGCAGTAACTAGAGTCAAGAGGTCAAAGAGAGGTATGTGGTGACCTGCGAGAACATGCTGGTATCAGACCATTTTCAGCCAGATTATAGGCTGGGTTTTTTGTAAACCGATCAGTGTGTGAACTTCGATAATAGATAATACTCAAAGAAACTATTTTTAGCATGCAGTTTCAGTTCAAGAACCCCAAATAAACATTTGCTGCATCAAATATTGAAGTGCCTATAGATTTAATAACTAACTAGTGAGTCCCTTGCTGCCTAGACAAAGGTGAATTCTTGGGGCCTCAATAAGACCAAAAGCACCAGAAGGGCAGGGGCTAGGTGCACTGTGGTCACCACTGTACCCCTAACTGCTAGCACAGAATACGCCCTCAATAAATCTCTGCTGGTAATTCATTCAAATTCATTCAAAATGACACATTCATTCACCCTGCCTCTTCTCCACCTTTATAGAGAGTGTTAACCACTAAGGTCACTTGAGGGTCTCACAGAAGAACTTTTCCATGTGTAGATTCTAGGTCACAGCAACTACAGTGGTGTCATGTCATATGTGTTTCTACTCAAAAGAATTCAGTAATACCCACTAGGATGAAGGAGGGGTACAGACGCACACATGCACTCAGCCATCCCACTCAGTGAGCGCATGTGCCAGGGTTGTAGGAAGAGCAGGAAACCTGAATCCACAGCCTCCTGTCAGTTCCAGCAAGCTTCTCACTGTGTGAGAACCTCACATTGCTGAGCAGAATCCTAGTGTTTAAAGACACAGATATTCCCACAGAGTTGGCCTCAAATGCAAGCCAGCTACTTCTCTGGTGCTCAAAGAAATGGCAATGTGTTCTAACTCTGCAGGCAAAACTGGCTGTGTTGGCCTCAAGGAGAGAGAGTGTATAGGCCTCTAAGCTGGAACCTTCCAAAGGAGGAGGGTGACTTTGGCTCTACGAGATTTCTGCCTCATATAGGAACTCAGAGATTTTGCCACCCAGTAAACTGCAAACACCTAACACAGTCTGTGTATCACCCCAAACACATTTAGAATGAATAAAGAGAACTTTCCAAAGGGAGCACTATACATCTGGTCACACAGATGGTCTACAAAAGTCTCTACAATATAGACAGTATTATTTTTGGCATGGATTCGGTTTCAGTGTATCTTCCTCCAGCCAGTTTTCCAGTTTTTCTAAGATGACCAAAATAATATCTGTGAGGTGATTATTCAAGAGAGCCCACTTGGAATTTTTCTGCTGTTTTCCTAATTGATTTCAACACATGTTATTTCAAGATCTCTGTTAAATATATTAAGCACATTTAACCTTACCTAAAATAAATCCAACTAATTAGATAATATAAAGAACAGCTCATTAGCAGAGCATTGTAAATATTTTCTCTATTTCAGCTAAGCATGGCTTATTATACACTTGAGCACAGTGCAGTCTTATCATACAACAATTATCAGCCTTATGTGCTAAGCATAAGCATAAAACTGTTACTGAGCAAATAATCAAATTGGGCCTGCACATTGCTAAGCTCTTGGAGACTGGTTCATACACTCTGGCCAATTTAAATGGCCAATTTAAACCAAGTGCATGTGTTCACAAACAAAGCAATTCTAACACTTTTAATGATCTAGTTTATTAAATAACTAAAGTTTTTAAGTAAACAAGCTTAGAACTCTCCCTTTTTAGAACGGTACATATCTTAACCACAGAAACTTTAAGAGATTTTATGTAATCGTATTATTGGGAGTATAGAATATTTTCTTTGACTTTTTTTTTTTGCTTTGTGAATTTTAGGCATCAAATCACTTCAGGGACAAAGAATCTAGAAATAAGACAGACGCAGCTACTGAAAGGTGCCCTCAAATGAGCTATGCCTATCTTCAGATTCCTCCTGTGATTCTTGTGAGAAATTACTATAATGATCTGATTTTTTTTTTTTTTTTTTTTTTTTTTTTGCGGTAGTGGGGATTGAACCCAGGGCTTCACATATACTAGACAAGTGCTCTACCACTGAGCTACATCTCCAGCCCTAACATAATGATCTGATATAAGCACTAAGTTTTATGTTCCACATGTTTTTTGGACATGTTGATTATTATAGGAAAAAAATATAAGTTTCTTAACTATTATTCAATCTCAAGAATGTAATGAAATAAAATATCCAAATAATACAATTTTATGCATTTATTAAAAATGTTATTTCAATGAATTTTTTAAAGCCTGGAGAAATATTTGTTATATAATATTAAGTGGCAAAAAAAAAGCAGCAAAAAACTATACACAAGTCCTAGCAGTGTCTGGCACATATGAAAAAATTCTGTGTTGGATTTAGTAACATACACAATAAGATAGCAATTCTATACTTAAACACACACACAAATGAATGTAAAGAGAAAAGGAAGAGGGAAAATACCAAGTTAACAGTATTTATCTCTTAGTGATGGAATTATAGGCAAGTTGTTTTCTGCCTTCTTTTTCTTATATTCCACATTTTACCTCTAATATCCATCACTGATATAGTTGGGAGAGAAAAGACACATAAAAAGAAATGCAAAAGCAGACATTTAAATAAAATTGCACTCTAAAAGAGAATTTTTAAAAAGTGATTTGAACACAGAAGCCTGATGATACCATTAGCTACAGCAGGAACAAAGTCTCAGACCGGAAGGTCACAGATACCTCTTCCTTGATGGACGCTCCGAGTTAGGCCAAGCCAGACTGGAAGAAATTACAGTTGTATTGAAAAAGCAAAAGATGAAGTTTACCAAATATCCTAAGGGTCTCATGCAAACAGAAGGAAGACCTAGAGTAAAGGAAAGTGACCAGGGAGAGGGAGGAGGGGAGGCACTGGGGAAGGAAACAGACCAAAAGATATTGTTATGTTGTGTGCACATATGAATTCATAACACCAAATTCCACTATTACATATAATTAAAACGTACCAATGAAATTTTTAAAAAGAATTTTCTATATTGGAATAACATACTAAATCTAAGCAAAAAAAAGAAAAGTGCAACTTTTATTGTACTGTTTACTGAACATTAGGCATTAAGAAGTAAACAGCCAGCCCCAGTTCTTCAAGTGAAGTTTTTCTTATTTTTGATGGGGAAAAGGCTGTTTTGTGTGGTGCTGGTGGGGCTTCAGAAAGTGAAGGTTTTGACAACATGTGGTCCTCTTGGAGCAGGAGCTTAGAAGGTACCAATACCTCAACTCGCTTCACTCCAAGTAATATAATTGTGTGAAGTAGTAAGTCCATATATTTCCAATTTACCCATCACTGAAACCACAGATTAAAGAACACCTCCCCAAATAACTGTGATGGTGTCAAATGGCATCAATTAACTGATACAAACATTTCTAGTTGGATGCTATGTATTGTTAATGAGGAAAAAATGAATTCCTGGTTGACCAAGTATCTGAAAAAATATCTGATACTTTAAAAGATATATATTTAAGCCCTGCCACTAAGTAGCCATTTAATTAAAGTAAATGTCTCAGCATAAATCCTGCTGGCACAGGGACAGGCAGCTTTAGATATCAACCTGCAATTAAGACTTTGGGCCTAATTATGTGGCAACAAACGGAAAGCCTAAGAGCTGTGACATACTGAAGATCTTTAAAAGCTTTAAACTTTCCTGTCAGAATTTATGATGCTGCTTCCTCCTTGTTCCCTTCTCATTTGTATTCAACTTCACAACCTTGATTAACAGCAGCATCTGGCGGTTCTTGCCCAAGCAGCTGTGGTGTAGAGGAAAGAACCCAGAATTTGAAGTCAAACAGAGCTGAGTTAGAAGATTTGCTCTGTCCCTTGCTGGTACCTAACCCAGAGTTAGAGACCACCTGCCCCTTAAGGAGGCTGCAAAGACCTAGAGAGCGACTCACGTGAAGATACTAGGTACAGAATTGTCATTCAAGGTATCATCTGGCATAGTTTCCAAAAAGTACTGTCCTGATCGGAGAGTCACATGCAAGAGTCGTACTTCCATTCAACAGGGAAGATGAGTTGACATTTCACTCTAATGGTCTCGCACTTGGGGAAAGCAGCAATATGCTTTTCTCTATGGTTCAGTCTACTCAGTAATCCAACAAATTTCTCTGGAGTTCCTGAATGAACTAATGAAGGCACGCCAAAGGACAAGCGTCACTGCAGAGAACACCTCCTTGCACTTTCCTACCTCCCTCCATTTCAAGAGTTCTGCCTCCTAAATCCTTGTGATTTATGTGAAACTGTTTGTGTTGTTTCCCTCAATTGTCCTCCACACCAGGGCTAGCACAGGACCCAGGCTGACCAGAGTTCTTTGTAAGGCATTGATTCAGATCTTGGGAGGAATGCAAGAGTCCCCTCTCTCCAAGTCACGGGATAAAGGTACACGTCGCCATCTTCCTCTTCACCCTCCATAACTGGAAGGTAGTAGACTTCCATTCTGCACTAACATCACCAAACCCATAACTGTCTTTTCTGGCCTTTTTTAAGCAGAGCAGCATTTCCACTCTCACAAGCATCAACTTGTAGGAAGCATTACCTTAATGCTCTGAACTGACATGAGACCTAAGGCAGCCAAATGCTGGCTGTGTAAGCAAGCACATTGACAGAAAAAGAAATAACCAAAATCACTCCTGTGACCATTGGGGGAAAAGAAAAAAAAGAGAAAGAGCTGGCTGAGAGCAAAGAGTTCCAAGAAGAATTACCATCACTTTAGAGGAGCACGAAGATGGAGAAATTTTGACTATTTTCTCATCTCTGCTTGCCTAGTGAGCCTGGTTTTGCTGATGAATATGGATCATTTCATCTGTTTTTATGATTTAATGATCTTTCACATTATTAGATTATATAAATCATCACAAACACATCCCATTTGCTGACTGACTCTGGTATGTTTTGGTCAATCGAAACTTATAAAGGAAACAAGAATGGAGCTGGGGATGTGGTGGAGTGTTTGCCCTACATAGATAAGGCCCAGGGTTTGATCCCCAGCACTGCTGAATAATTAAATAAATAAATTATATACATATGTATACACACATATATATATTAATGCATATGAACATATATAATATATATGTTTTAGAGAGATAAAGGGAAGCAAAGAAAGATCTAGTGTGTCAGATATGACATAAATATCATCAGGACATCATTCAAACTACAGTCACCTTCTAAGACTCAAGAAACATCCAGCATTCACATGTAGAAAATTAAAACAAGACCCATCTCCTACCCTGTACAAAAATTAACTCCAAATGGATCAAAGAACTTAAAATAGAACCTGAAACTTTGAAACTACTAGAAGAAAACACAAGAAAAGCACTTCAAGATGTTGGCAAAAACAATGACTTCTGGATAAGACTCCAATAGCCCAGGAAACAAAAGCAAGAATTACCAAAAAGGATGGCATCAAACTTAAAAGCTTCTGCACAGCAAAAGAAACAAGCATCAGAATGAAAAGACAACCCACAGAATGGAATACAGAAGGAAGAACGCAGCTATTCATCTGACAAAGGATTAATGCCCAAAATATATAGAGGACTCAAAAATTTGACAACAAAAAAAAAACAATAATCTAATAAATGGGCAAATGATCTGAATAGACACTTCACAAAAGAGTAAATACAAAAGACCAACAAATAATATGAAAAAAATGCTCAATATCTTTAGCCATCGGGTAACTGCAAATCAAAACAACATTGAGATTCTATCTCACTCCATTTAGAACAGCTGTTATCAAAAACAAACAACAAAAATGATAACAAATGCTGGCAAGATTGGGGAGAAAAAGGAACCTTTATACATTGTTGTTGATCACTATGGAAATAAGTATGGAAGTATGGAAGTTCTGCCAAAAATTAAAAATAGAACTACATAGGATCCAGCTATTCTATTCCTGGATATATATTCTAAGGAAAAAGAGTCAGCACACAAAAGAAATACCTGCATGCCTGTTTATTGTGGCACTATTCACAACAGCCAGGGCATAGAATCAACCAAGGTGCTTATCAATAGGTGAAAATATAGTTTATAGACACAATGGAATATTATTGAGCCTTAAAAAAAGAAAGAAATCCTATCATTTGCAGGAAAATGGATGGAACTGGAGGACATCATGTTAAATGAAATAAGCCAGACACAGAAAGACAAGTCCTCCATGTATTCTCTCACATGTGGAAACAAATAAACAAACAAAAAAACCTGAATGTAGAAGAGGGACTATAAGGATTCAGAGGGAGCCAAGAGGAGGGAAAAAGGGGAGGGAGAGGGGAGAGGAGAGGAGGGGAGATATGATCAAAGCTCAATATATGTATGTATGGAAAACTCTTACATGGGAAGATCCATTAATGTGTACAGTTAATATGTGTCAATAATAATGATTTTTTAAAAAAACTTCTAGTCATTCAGATTTTGACTAAGGTGAGAGAGCTCCTAAAATAGGTTTTGATGGGTGAACATACCAGTGTTCTTTAATACAGACAATATTGGTGTCATCTTAGCCCTCCAGAATTCAAGTGATTGAACTAGAGAAAGACTAGTATTTGCTTGTATGACATAATAGACTCTCCTGCAGGGAGGCGGCACAAATAGCACACTCAAATCCATATCTGAAGGACACTTGAAATTGTTGGGAAAAACAATTGAGAAATTAAGCAACAGGAAAATGGCTGGGTAACGAGTTCGTAAGAGGCTATTTTCCACTTTTGTACAATAATGGTTCTGAATCACTCACCCTCTTCTTCAAGGTGCTCCCTTGAGATTTTTGTTCTTCAAGGTAATAAAAGTGTGATGGGTTATTTAACAACTGTGGTATCTAGTTTTCTCCTCTGTTAAATGAACAGGTCAGACAGCATGTATTATTTTAGGTTCTTTCCAAATCCAAAAAGTCTATGGTTCAGCTCAGAATACACAACTCCCACAGAGTTTTCAAAAACATTTGAGTAATTGGTCCCAGAGGAAAGGACATTTAGCAAGAAATCCCTTCACTTCTGGACTAAAATATTAATTCCCTCTGCTTCCTAGTGATGAATGGAATAAGATGGGCCATAATGTAGGACTTGTGTTATAAATAAGAGGTTTTGCTAATGAAAAATCCAGTTAATGCTGGGCGTGGTGGTGCACTCCTATAATCCCAGTGGCTTACAAGGCTGAGGCAGGATGATTGGGAGTTCAAACCCAGCCTCAGCAAACTGTTTCTAAATAAAATACAAAACAGGTCTGGGGTTGTAGCTCAGTAGTTGAGTGCCCCTGAGTTCACTCCTTGGTACCCAAAAATAAAAATAGAAAAAGAAAAATCCAGTTAAGACAGTCCAATGAGAGAGAAAGAAAATTCTTAAGAGCAGGACCCCAAAACAGGATGGATTTTCATTGGCCTAGGAGGAGGTCTTATAAAATGGCAGATCTGTCCCATCAAAGGAAAGGAAAAAAAAAAAACAATATTCAAATGGAGTGAAAAATGTTTGCAGAGATGATCTTTCAACACTCCTTCCTCTTTTAGTCTTTGCCTTCCTTATAGGGAGCAACTACTTTGATCCTCACACACCTCCATTCTCCAGGGATGTCTGAAATACCTGTGGGACTTGCTGCTGTTGCCAGCTCTGTTTTTGAGCTTAGCTATATGGTCGGTCCTCATATCCACAAACTCCACAACCATGAATTCAACTGACTGAGGATCCAAAATATTCAAAAAATATATTTTGTCTCTACTGAAATGTACATATTTTTGTCATTATCCATTAAAAAGCACAATGGAACAACTATGCACAGAGCATTACATTGTATTAGGTATAAGTAACTTATAGATGGTTTCAAGTACACAGGATAATTGCAAGCTATATGGAAATACTATGCCATTTTCCATAAAGGACTTGATCATCTGCAGATTTTGGCATCCCTGGGGGTCCTGGAACCAACACCCCCCCACACACACAAACACACACACAGATACTGAGGGATGACTCTACACTGACTTCCCTTCACACACTGAACAGAACATTCTACAGCCTAGGACAACCATTACCTGGCTTTTCCCACCGTCAGCCCTTGGCTCAAGACTTTGGCTTTACTTTGAGAACTCTTCTTTGCATTGTTCTCAAGCCAACAGCCACAGTGGAAGGGCCAGCTTTCCATGAAGCCACCCACAATGCATCCCACAGTCCCCTCCCTGCTTCCCACACGTCTGTCATGGGCTGAAGGAAACTTGCTCTCCTGGAGCTTAAGAAAAGTTTGGTGAGTAGTTAAATATTTGATGTTCATGGGATAGAGAAAAAACAGATGCCAAAAGCCCCTGTAGATTTCCCAGGATGCCAGTAGTGGGAAGTGGCAGCTAAAGGTACTTTTTAAAAAATATTTCAGGTGGACATTTCTGTGACATTAGGTACACTTAGTGTTGTACGACCATCTCTAGTATCCATCTCAGAACACAGTCACTTTTGCTTACACTAGTTTGTGTGGGATTTGTCATTCACATCCAATCACATCCAAAAAAAAAAAAAAAATTCTGACAAATAATGCATACTATACATTAATAAATGCAAGAAATCCATAAAAAGATATGAAGACTGTTTCAAAAACAGTAAATAATCAAAATGTCAAAACTCTCTGGCACCAGGAAAGGAAAGAGGACCCTAATTTAATGTTCCAGAGAATAATTAGGGCCCGGGAAGGGCAGGAAAAGAAAATTAACCGAATGGATCATCTGTGTAAATCACCGAAAAAAAATTTTTTTTCTTTACTTTTATGTTTGTAACAGGAGAAAGAATTCATGCACAAAGGAAATTCAAATCTCCTCTCCCAAGGGTGGAAGACATTCTTCAGAGGAAATTAGAATTGTGCCAAACAGACAATTCTCCTAAAGCAGGGAGAAGTCTTAGAGGATATGGAAGACAGTGAAGAAAGGCTGTTCCAGAAAAGATTCCCTTTATTTTAATGAGCTTTAGAAAGTGGCTTCCTGAATTATCCTTACACAGAAAAATAATGCATTAAAAGTCTAACCAAGGAGTACTCTAGGATCACTTTTTATAAAAGTCAGTGGAAATGTCTATGCAATGTGAGTTACTCTGAAACCAATCCATAAAACTTACAGAAGAAAGTGCACACTATCTCAAAATGTGTCACAATGATGGCAGTCACAATGTCTTCCTTTTTGGTAGCAGGCCTTAATTCCCTTACAGCTTTTCTATCTTCTTCCTTTCTATCGCAGATTTATATTTGAATAATATTATATTCCAATTTTCTCCAGAAAATTGTCACTAATATGCCTAACTATTTTATTATAAATCCTGCAATGCTATGATTCAATGAGGACTTAGACTGGCCATTATTATGTTCTTGATATTATGTTTATTAGCCTAGAAAATAGGTTTTCTGTATAATGGGGAAGTTTTTCTCATTTCTACCTTTTTCTTCATTCATTCAAATATTATCAGTGTATATTTCAGGATGAGAAATATGACTCAGAAAAGTGCAACAGAGAGTTATCCTAGTTGGACCCAGGGAACCTGCTTGGTGGTCACGGTCACTCAGAAATACCATGTGTGTTGGTTGGGAGTTTCCCTATCTGGAAAATGGATACTTCAATTCAGTGTTGTGTCAGCTGATTATATTTCTAGAGGGGGAAAAAAAGGATTATGCACAGAGCTCACAGTTAAAGAATTTAGTTTGCCCACAGCAATCAATCTCAGGAGGACTTTGCCTTAGAAATTTACCTATGAATATAAATCAGCATTAAAACCTCAGACACGTTGAATGGTCTTTATAAATGAACATTTAGGAACCCACTTTATTTGGACTCTCAGGCAGGCTTAGAACTGATCATGTGCCATCCCTGTGGTGTTTTGAGATATATTACGTGATGTGAAAGTTGTTTTTACAAAAGCAATTGGGAGAACATGTTCTTCTCCTAAATGAACGTAATTTGCATTACTGTAAACATAACAGCCAGATCAGGAAACCCTCTCTAATGTACTTTGTATCCTTTGACTACTAGGCCTGACTTCAAACTCCTGCGTGCCCTACACTCTGGGAGAGTCCTTCCTACTGACAAAGGAATAACCTAGCTTGCCTCATCCTTTCATCTCTTGCAGGGGAAAATTCCTGAAGGATATGAATGCAGTATCTTCCCCATCTGTGGTAATGGGACAACAAACGTTATGTCTTCTTTCATTGGAGATAAACTTACAAAGCCCCAGAGTTTAAATGGGAAGACAGGAACATACTATATGATGGCCCAAGGTGAGACCAGAAAGTAAGACAAGTCAGAGCGGCAAGCTGGCAAAGCAGAAAGCGCTCAGCGTGGAGGATAGGAGGCCCAAGTCTGGTCCCTTCTCCTGCCTCTCAGGTCAGCCTACTTCAGATATCAGAATCTTACTTTTTCCATCTGTAAACAGCTCTTCCTACCCCAAAATCCTCATATTGGAGATGCTTCCATAGCCAAAATGCTCATTTTGTGGTTCTGCTAGGGCTGACAAGAGTATGCACATGGGTTCTAGACCCAGGGGCTGCTCCCCTAGGGTCTGGGGCTGGGCTGCCAGTCCACCCTGAGTCCTGAGGTTGCCCTCCAGATCTGCTTCATCCCCCTGAAAGTACCTACTTGTGCCATGGCAGCAGACAAGGAAGAATAGGCAGATGGTGGTGAAGGACTGCTGAACTTCTGAGAGCACTAAGGCAGGAGACCAAAAACAAAATTTGAAAAATAAAAAACACACCTATAAAGAATGGTGAGTAATGGGAACTAAATCTTTTCTTTAAGAATTAAAAACTTACAAGATGATGAAAGTTTTATTTTAGCCTTGAGGTGCCCACCACGGTGGTTCACATGGCTTTACAAAACAGTTCAGGTTTTCATTCCTCTTGAAGATCTAAATCCCTCCTCTGGCCCCCTGGCTTCCTCCACTTTGGTCTTTCTGTGGTAGTGACAATCAGAGAATGAGGACTCAGGAGAAGTTTGGAAGAAAGGGCCCCATCTCCACCATCTGGTGCTGTGCCCATTCTGTTTGGTTTTGCTTTCAGTGGGTTTCCTTAGAAAATTCATCATTTTTCCTTCCTCCATCAGATTGCCTCCACTTAGTCCTGGTTTTTTAACATTATCTTTATTTTGAGAAACTACAACAGGGTTTCAAGACAGTCTCCTTATTTTCAATTACTGATCTATAAAATACCTGAAGCATACAAACCAATTTAGTTAACAATATTACAGACACCCAGGTACCTATCTATTGCCCAGTTTAAGAAATGAAACATTAAAAAAAAGAAATAAAACAGTACAGATATGAGTAAAACCACAGCTCCATGACCCCAGTCTTCTACTCCATACGAAAGTACTACCTTGATATCTATGGTTGTCTATCCCACACATATTTTAAAATATTTACTGGATTACTTATAACCATAAATAATGTAGTGTTTTATGGTGTCATTCGTAACTTATCAGTCATATATTGTCCAGCAAAAATTAAAAAAGCCTGATGGAGATCTGTCTTCATACCTGGAAACAACGGAGGCTATTTTTGTTAAGATTTTCTGAATTTGTTAACTACAATTATATAGTCCAAAGGATGCAATAAACTCCTCATCATGTTAATTAGCTGTTCTTCCCTTTTGAAGATCTATTCTGTTGGCTAAGTGAACCATAAGTCAAGGAGAGTGTCCCAAGAAAAACCACCGGGCCTTCTGTTTGGAGTCCAGCTGGCTCCAAGCACTGCTGGTGGCCCCAACTCAGCTGCCTGTGTCCCTTCCCGCTGGAGACCTCTCATTTGCACCCAGTTTCATCAACAGCAGGTTAAAAACAATGTGGGGTGGTGCGTGTAGGAAGTTTTTTGGCCAGGGCCTTTGAAGCAATATTGTCCCAATGAAGTACTGGAAATTTATGTAAGAGAGGGTGCTTTTATAAAAACAATAAGACCCTTCCAGAAATTTCTAACTACTTTGTAACTGCATGAATTAACCTGGTGATAAAAGCAGTTATTAACAGTCTACCTTCTAAAAAAATTATACAGATAGATAGTGTTTTAAAGGTTGGTATAAGTGGAATTACAGTGTATATGCATATCCTTCTAGAACTTGCCTTTTGCATTCAACTTTATGATTTTGGAATTCATTCATGTTGATATATACAATTCTAGTTCATTCACTTTGATGCTTACATAGTATTCCACCATATGAAAAATACTACAATTTATTTACTCCATCCATTAGGTTTGTTTCCAGTTTATTTTGTTTGTTTTCACTACAAACAATGCTATGATGAATGCTACTGCACCTGTTTCTTTATTTACAGATTAAAGTTGTATGAAGGTGTAGAATCACAACCTAGGGTTGTAGGTTTGTCCAAATTACTATCCAAATAGTTTTAACAATTTACTCTACCAGATGCAATATATAAAAATTCTTCTTTACATCTTCTCTAACATTTGATATTTTCATATTTTAATTTCCGTAACCTGATAGTTATTGTCAGGTTATAGTTATTATAGTTATTATACTAACCTGGGTAGTAGAATCCCAGTCCCTTCTACTTTCTCTTTGTTTCTGGCTGATAAGCTGAGCAGTAAGTGCTCCTGCCATGATGTGTTGTCTCTCCACAGGCCCAAAGCAATGGGGCCTACTGATCATGAATTTGAACCTTCGAAACTGTGAGTTAAAATAAATCTTTTCTCTTTATATAAGTTGATTATCTCAGGTATTTTGTTATAGTGACAGAAAGTTGACTAACATCTTATACAAGAAACAAACTTATAAATGCAAAAAAAATTAAAAAGAAATGTTTGGTAAATGAATAAATATATGATTCCATAGATTTATAAGCAAACCCCCCAAAATTGTGAAAGACATATCCATGTGTGTAACAGAATGCATTCAGATAAAGCAATTTCCATCTTTATTTATGAAATGATGGTTTCTGAATGTTGGTTATAACCAGAGAAAGGACCTTGACACCTTAAACTGTTCCCTGAAGACATTCTGCATTCTGGAAAGCAAACCAAGTCCAAGATTTCATCAGGCAGAGTCCCAGAAACATCACCACTACCATCATTATCTGGGGGAAGTGGCTCTCCATGGCTCAAATCTTGACCATAGTTTAAAAATATTCAGGAATAAAAAAATAAGCAATGAAGGAGAACCAACAGGGGCGCTGGTTTTAATAAATTTTATCCACAATTGACTTTCTCCTCCTTATATACACAATCATTTTAAGCTTATAATCATTATTTAAACCAAATTTGCTTTTTTGAGCTTTTGCCAAAGGGTAAGGTAGGAGAGGATATTAAGACATATTCTTCACAAACCTAAGATAATCATTTTATATTTGCATAGCAGTCTAGTTACTTAGCAAAAATAGTTATAACTTCCTACAGTTTAAGTTCCAGACATTTTTTGATAAGATGCATTAAGAAGTGGCTTATGAGGATGGCCCTAGAAAACAGACTGTCTGAGTTCAAACCCCAGCTCTGTTCCATATTAACCATGACCCTGGGCAATTAGCGTATTTTCTGATCTGTAGCTGATAATAATAACATCTACCTTAAATTTTTAAAAAATCTACCTTCTACTAGTTGCTGGAAAATTGGAACAGGAGCTGGCATATAATAATTGGTCAAAATATTAGTTGTTATTATATGCTAGCCTCATTTTTTTATTGAACTTTTTTTCTCTTAAAAACAGACATCTAGGGGGTAGCCTTTTATGCCCTCCTTGGACATTCAGATTTCTAATATAGGATTATCCAGGTGGTGAATTTAGTCATTTTTTGTTTTCTTCATTATATTTTTCTATACTTGAAAAAATAGCACCCAATATTTTTTAAAAGCCTCATAGACACTTTAAATGCAAATGCAAATTTCTTTTTTTACTCAGAAAAAAAGAGTCAAAAACTGTTGATGATTATAAACACTGATTTTTTTTTAAATACCTTATGCTTATTATACATATGAGGTCAAAATATGATACAGAATGAGGTCATTTGTGATCTACCTTTCTGGTATAGAATTATCATGGATCATTGGTTCTAAAATTCAAAGTTAATTTGAGGTTCATCAATGGACACAGAGGTTGACTTCCTGTTTAGAAAGAATATAACAGTTCAGAATCTTGTCTAGATTCTTCTGACATGAAAGAGGATTATATAGCCAAAGCTTTTAATGTGTGTAGTGGGAGGGAGAGAGGGAAAAGCAGAGAGGTGACCTTGGGCTTTGGATTTATTATCACTCGCTTCTGGATTGGATGATAATACCTTTGTGGATTTGAGGGACCAAATATTTGAACAGAAAGCATTTTTGTGGAATCCTTTGGTATCAGATTTTATTCCATGCCCCTTAATTTTTCCTCTGATATTTAAGTATAAGCTGTAAAATAGCTTAAACTAACTCCTGTATATTAATAATTTGAAATCAAGTTAAAAAAACAACATTAAAATAATCTTTTATTTTTCCATTGAATTGCATTTAAAAATAAATCTGATTTGGAGCAATTTGATTGTCAAGGAAGAAAAATTTACTTTTGCAAAGAGTGGAATTTTGACCCAGAAACAGAGATAATAATTTGGCATTCATTGAAATATGACTCTCCCTTTAAATGAGGACTTAAAAGGTGATATGGGCTAGAAATTACTGTGCTTACCTTAAAAATAGTTTGCAACCCAAACATTCTCTTCTAGGCCTAAGAACAAATTCCCTTTGTATAAACTTCTGAGGGAAAACACTTTCAATTATCTACAAACAATTCCTCCTTTCTGACTATATTAAACTCTCGACACATTTTTTCTCCCCTCTTCAAGGTCTTAGAAAAAAAACCTTTTATGGATTTCCCAAAGATTTATCCTACAAATCAATGACATATCTTCAATAACTCTAATAACTTTTGTTTTCCAAGACAAAAACGATCAGTGTTCTTCATTACAGTAAACCCATTTATAAGCTGTTGTGTCATTTATAAATCCCTTGGTAAGAGACCAATTCTATCTATTGTAAAACAGAATGTTAGCACTAGAGGATATTTTATAGTTGATCTGATGCAGGCCTCACATATGAATCCCTGCGAGGGCTTCAGAAATACTGATGCCAGGGTGCATCCCACACCAATTAAACCAGGACCAATTAATCACCAATTAAATCCAATTAAATCAGATGGGACCCTGTCACTATATTTCCCAGGTGATTCTAATGCACAGTGAGGATCAGCTACCACCGATCTGATCCAAGCACTCATTCTCCAGGTAAGAAAGCTGAGGTACAGAGTGTACATGACATTAGGAATGTCACAGAGGTAATTAATCACACAGCTGGGACTAGGATCCAAATCAGATTCTTTCTTATTACATTATCATCTTTCATAACTCTTTCTCCCTACAAAATTAGATCTCAGAATTTGATTCCAAAAGGGGACCACAATTTGAACAAGATTTCCTACAGCTTCCAGAGACCAGCTATTTAAGAGTCAGTCTGACTTCTGCTATGATGCCCGCAGTTTGTTGCTGGTATGACAACTAGATCACCCAGGAAATGGAATGCATCCCTCCTACCATCCTCCCCAGAAAATAGCAGCCTAATTTTCAATCTATATTAATGGTTTTCTTTATTGCTTCCACCAACCCCTGTCCTCTGATACTTCTCTTTAAAAGAAATAATAACAACCTCTTCTAAAATACTTCATTCTGTGGTAAATTGAATTTCTAGCACAGAGATGAACTAAAAGCCTTCATATAAAGAAATGGCTTCAGGGCAACTACTTGAGAAAGGAATAATTGGCTGAGGTGGTCTGAAGCTTTGCTTTCAGGGAGAGCAGAACAGGGCACCACAGAAATAGTGCAGGAGCCTGGCACTGGGCCAAGCTCCTAAGTACCGGGTGTCGCATTGCATTGCTGGCACCTTTCCAGGATCTGGAAAGGGATAAGCACAATTAACCCACCTAGGTTCAGCAAACACCTCTTGAGAGACACAACTTAGCTGTGAAAACTCCGGGTTTATGTCCCAATGCTACTAAATTATTAAAATGAAAATGTTTGTTTTACTAAAAAATAATCCACTGAGGACAGGAAGACAAAAGATGGCATACCTATGAGAAAGAGGTATCAGAACCATGGCAGAGTTGAAGAAAACCTGAACCAGGACTCCAGTGACATGAGATCAAGCCCTGTTCCTGCAATTTATGACTGAGTCTGATGGGTAAATCCATTTCTCATACCTTCATGTTCCTCATAGGTAAAAGCTGGGTAACAGCTAGCCTGACAACATCATGTGTGAGTTATAAAGACCAAATATAGAGATAATTAAATACAGAGATAATTTATATAAAAACTTACTTTTAAAGCAGTATGTACAGAAAGAACAAGGGAGAGGAAAAGAAATTTATTTCACCAGATGAGAAGTCAAAACACTCAGTACTAAATTCCTGAACAAAGACTTGACTACAGAACAAATCAGCAATATAATGTTATGATTCACAACCACAACAATGGAGTCACTTCTTAGCTGAATACATCTTTAAGCCCCACTTTTTTCTTTGACATGATGGAGAATATGATGTGCCTCTTGGCGGTTTATCAAGGTCAACAAGATAATCCTGGAAAGAGCTTAGCTTAGTGGTTGGCACATGGTAAGCACTCAACCAATGCTAGTTGTTGGTCATTATTCAAATAGTAAATACTGTTATTGTCCCTACAGTCCTACTTTGCAGGGTTGAGGTGAATACTAGGGGATCATGTTTGTAAGGTGAGGACTCATCGGAAGGACTTAGGAAGTAGACAGTCATCATAGCTCTACTTTAGTCACCAGCTCTCCCTCTTGACAGAATCAGAAATATTGTTAAAGGCCACACTTCAAATTCTTCCCTTTCTCACCAAGAAATTTCTTTCTGACCTGGTCAAATTTGGTCCAATTATTTTATGGGGGTTGGGTAATATCAGGAAGACTGTGAGAGTTCTAGTTAACTACCCCCACATTTCCATCACAAGTTTACCATTCATCTCTCGGAGCTCCAGATGTTATGTGTATTTCTCAAGGCAAAAGCAGAAATCAGTCACCTTAGATTAGCTCCATGCCCTATGCTCTTTGATCCTCCAGCCAAATCAGGGTGGCTGGCACACACCCAGCTAATTATCATAATTTTCAGATGTAACTAATGAGAAAAAGAAACAAACAAACAAAATAAGATATTTGAAGAGAAGTTGCATGAAATGGGTAGCTATGTTCCTGAAGTCTCTTTATGTGGTCATCAATGGCCCTATTGACATGTTTGTTTCAATGGAGAAACAAAAGGAGTAAAATCACAGTAAATCAAGGCACAAAACGGTCACTTAATATGACCTTTCATACAAATCACATAGAAGTACGATACAAATAACATTCTGTTTGGAAATGTCAAGACTATTAGCTGAGTTCCTTATTCTGCTTAGAAAAAAAAAAAAAAACTCCACAAATAATGTATAGGCTCATGTGTAGGGACTTAGAAAATGCAAATTAGAAAAATAAAAATGAATTAATATCATCTATAATAAACTCTCCAAGAGATGATGCCATTAACCTTTGGGTATATATTCTTTCATACTTTTTTCTATCTGTGTATATACAAAGCACAATTTTTCCCCAAAAGGAATTACAATAACTCTAGCTAATTAAGTCCTTAAAAAGCACCAAGGAGATTTAAAACCCCAACAAATTAAATAATGATAGCCAGTTTCTCCTTCTGATTACCATGTAATTAATATATGTAAAATCATAATGCTTGTTATTTAGTAAAACTGATAGGTAATATTTATAAAGCATTTACATTGTACCAGACATACCCCTAAAGTTCAGATACAAATTAACCCCTTTGGTTCTTACAACTGCTGTATGCAGTGGGTGCTATTATTGTTCCCAAAACCAGGCACAGTGAGGTCAGGTAACTTACCCTTACACAATAAGTAAAATGTTAGGCTGAGGCTAACACCTAGGCTGGAAGGCTCCAGCCATGTTCTTAACCACTTTGCTGTGATACCTCTCGGCAGAAGTCCAGCACTATCACCATAGAATTAGAAAAGAGAGACTCCCTCATGGTTATCCAGTCCTTGGCAGGGAATGCTATACAGCACAGGGACTGCTCAGCTAATCACAAAACTGTCCAACATGCTGAAAATCACAACACAGCCGAACAATCTAGGAAACAAATGCTGATTAAAATAAACTAAAAAGAACTTGCATTTCACAAGCAAAGACAGAATGGTGATCTTGGAAGGTAGGATATCAATGTCAAACACAGCCAACACAAGCTTTTTTCAAGGACGTGCTGTGTTTAGGTTTATGACTTAAAGGTTAGACTGCCAAGAATTTTTAGAAAGGTCGATACATCTGTGGCTGCATTTCCCTAGAGCACCATAAACTGCAGTCTTGCCAAAACTAAATAAAAGGATTGACTGTTCTCCTTCTTCCTCTGACTTAAGAATGTCACCATTTGAACTGTGTGAGGAATAAAGCTACTATGAACTCAACATTCAGGAATAATTTTCTGTTTGGATTGTAACCAAAACTCCTTATGACTATGGTCCTACTAGTCCCAAAGGGCCAGCTGGAGGCAGATTCAAACACTTATTCCTCCTTCACAGGAAGATTTTGAAAAGGAAAACCACAGTGCTGCTAGATAGATGGTACGTAATTCTATCGTACGTACTGCCTTTGATACAAGTAAATACAAGGTTATGCGATGAGTAGGTCACCAGAGTGACCAGAGAAGGAACACTAAGTATGTCTATGATATGTGATCTGTACCCAATGAAGGAAAGGACATAGGGGAGAGCTTATTAATCAGAAATGCTAACTACTATCATGCCCTAAATCCCGGTGGCATAACACAGTAAGAACTCTCCTGCTGCAGTCCAAGGTTCTCTGGCCTCTACAGAGGGCTGAACTCCACAGAATCACTCAAGGTCTCAGGTTGCATCCTCCAGTGGCTCTGCCAGGTCCCAGAACCTCAGGGTCCTCTGCTGAATCCTGTGCTTACAGCCAACAAACTAAGAGAGACAGAGTAAAGGACACATGGAAGGTTTTGTTTTGTTTTTGTTTTTGTTTTTGTTTTTTTATTTTTGGTTGTTGATGGACCTTTATTTAACTCATTTATTTATATGTAGTTTGGAGGATTGAACCCAGTGCCTCACACATGCTGGGCAAGTGCTCTACCACTGAGCCACAACCCCAGCCCCACATGGAAGGTTTTATAGGAACAAGGACAAAACATGGCCACATCACCCTGTGTCCAAATCTTAGACACCTGGCCACACCCCAATGGAGAAAACACTGAAAAAAATAGCCAGGAAGGAAAAAATTTCGGTGAATTATAGCATTCCTGCAGCCACAGGAGGGAAAAGAAAATCAATCCAGATTTTTCAAAAACAAACCATTCCCTAAAGTCCTTGTCTCAAGTCATGCTTCTTAAGATGAGTTGAGCTAGGGCTGAATTATCAACCACTTAAGAATGTCCTGCCAGGCATAGTGGCACACACCTGTAATCCCAGCGGCTCAGGAGGCTGAGGCAAAGGATCACAAGTTCAAAGCCAGCCTCAGAAACTTAGAGGCCCTAAGCAACTTAATGAGACCCTGACTCAAAATAAAAAAATAAAAAGGGCTGGGGATGTAGCTCAATGATTAAGCATTTCTAGGTTCAATCCCTGGTTTAAAAAAAAAAAAAAAATCCTAACTGTATTCCCTTCCCGGACCCTTGCAACATGGGGTGGCAGTCCCATGTTCCCCCAGACCAGCAGTTAGCAGTTCTCAAATGGGGGAAATTTTGCCTTGCCAAGGAACATTTGCCAAAGTCTGGGGACATTTTGGATTCACATCTGGGGAAGGGTTGCTACAGCCATCCAGTAGGCAGACCTGATAAGCCTCCCACAGGCACAGGACAGTTCTCCATAACAAATAATTATCTGGCCCAAAATGTCAACGGTGCCAACATAAAGTAACTCTGCTCTAGGCCTTGAATGCAGGCCTTGTTCAAGGCTGAATGGTAACACTCTTATTCACAGGACATGGTTAAGTACTTACTGTATGCCAGGTGCTTCACTTAAGACCTTGTCATGGAACAGACAGTTCTGTTTCTTTTTCCCCTTTCCTACCTGAGTCACATGGCAAATATGGGATTGGTCTTAGCACATAATATACATTGAATGAATGCATGAACCACTGTATCCCATGCTCTGACCCTTTTAATAAATGAAAGAATTTGGTTCTCAAGACTATCCATTTTGAAGACCTAACAAAACCCAGTGCTCCAGGAGGCTGAGGCAGGAGAACTGCAAGTTTGAGGCCAGCTCATCAACTTAGCAAGAGCTATAGCAACTGAGGAAGACCCTATCTCAAAAAAAAAAAAAGGAAGAAAGAAAGAAAAAGAAATCTAGTGCCCAAAGGAGCACTAAGAGACTGGAAAAGGAGCCCAGACCCTTGCCTTAGTAAGTTAGCTAATCATGAAACTTCATGCAGACCCAAAAGATGTAGGCAGCTGTACCTGTGGCAGCTGCACTAGGAACTGCGCCTGAGCCTTTTATAGCACCTACTATCCCAACTTCAGTAGCATGGTACACGGATAGACAACAATTCCAAAAACCTTTGCCATTCAAACCCGTCCACACAAGAGAAGAGGAGCTGCTCAATGTCTGGAATAGGAATTCCATATCTGTTTGGAAATTTTACAAAATAACTTGTTTCAGCTCAGCAAAGTCAAGTAGAAATAGGGTAAGTAAGCACCAAATGTTTACAAGTCGTTCAAGGAAATCAGAAAGACTATGTGTGTCACGAATCTGTGACAATTCACAACAGTTGTTTAAATTCTCCTGTCACCTCCCTATGCACTTGGTTCTGTTTGAGAGATCTATCAGCTACCCCCAGTGTTGGTCTGGGGCTGCCTGTCAGTCCACTCCATCCTAGAAAGAAGCTTCCACTAAGAGCATGCAGTCCAGCTGATCCAAATGCAAGTCAGCTCCCGAGGTTCCTTTCCTGGCTGCATTCCCTTCTCACCTCTCCTCTTTTGCTGCATCAGTTTTCCCATGTGAAAGAGAGAACTCTCACGCACTTCTCACAAGTATGCCAAGAAGAGAAGGAATGTGTGTTATACCCATGAGAACCAAAACACTACCTCACATTCGGTCTGATGCTTTACTGGCGTGGAACTGATAAATGTACAAAACAGAATCCCAACATATTCCTCTCCAGGCAGCTCTGCATTGGTGTCATGCAGAAAACTAAACATGAAATTGGAGAAATTGGCTCCATCCAATTCTAACCCTGTCAGTTACTAGTTCTAGGACTTAATTTACGTCATGAATTTTCTCCAGGATCCATTTCTTCCTGTGTTGAGTGGCAATAATGCTGCCTACCTTACTTTACCATTGTTCTTAAAAGGATCCAACAGGGTAAAACTGCAAAAGCATTTTGTAAGGTGGAGGTCTGACTTCTTTCCATAAATGACCAATATGCCTCTCAGATACCAAAGGTCTCTACAGAGGTAGAACTGCTAGAAGAGACCAAGTTAATTGCATAAATGGTATCAATAAACAAGTTAAAGGTGTACTTTTTTCTTCAACCAGTATCTGATGACATCTAAGTTGGTTCAGCAAAGGGGAATAGGCAGGAACGGCTATCTTCTATTGAATATCATGGCTTCTTATTGTTTAGCAATAACAAGAGTTTAACCTTAGTTACCTTTTGCCAAGTAAAAAGAGCACAAGTACCCTTTAAAAACAACACTGTTCAATCATTCTAGTCATTTTTTTCTCACAAGATACCATAAAGCCTGGATAACAGAGGAATGTCTATATTTTATTATATATAATATAGTTAGATATTATATATAGTTATATATATTTTTTTAAATAACCAAATAACATATATTTTCAATTTAATGGCTATAAGTTTTCTGTTATGTGAGATGAATAAGTTGTAGAGATTTACTGTACAGCACCTATGATTAATAAAACTGAATCAGCCACTAAAAAATTAAGAGGGTAGTTCTCATGTTTAGTGTACTCTGCACAATACAAGTAAAATAAAATATTTTTTTTAAAATTTCAAGAAATCTAAAACTAAAGCAACCAGAAAGACTCCATAGCCTTATATCTTCCCTTCTCAGAGGTAAGCCACCATCTGCATCCTTCCAGATCTTTCTCCAAAGTGACTATATGTGAATCTTAAGATACAACTAAGGCTTTAGTTTCTTATATAATTGGGATCATACATTTCATATTGTTCTACAACTTGATCCTTTGACTTTTTCTACATTCCCCCATGTTGATCAGGCCCATTCATCTCATTCTTTCTAATAACACAAGGTTTTCTCTTAGGTGGGTACCCCAAATTTCACCTAACCCTTGAGGTCTATATTTGGTGATTCTCAATTTCCACAGTAACAAAGGTCTGCTAAACTTTTAAAGTTGACTTGCTAGTGAACTCCAACTCCCTCTCTCCAAATTCTACCTGAAATCAACTTCCAGCAAAGTTATTTCTTATGTCTCCTTCCTCCCAGTGAAAAGAAGCATAAAAATAGCATGAACTCAGTGAAGCCTTTTAAGAAGAGGCTAAAGAAAGGGTTAGCAGGATAAACTCAATGCTAAATCTTTCAAACTGCATTCCTTATCCTCTGTTAATAACAGTTCTTCAATCACCTGCAGAGAGAACAGCCCTTTACAGACAGGTTTCCCACAGGCAAACTTGAAGCTACAAACATCAGCTTCAATATGCACACATGCTCACCGACTAAGCTAAGAACAAAGGAGGATGCATTTGAAAATCTTAACATGTTAAAAGGAAGCATCTACCCATTTAAGCTAAGTCTTGGGATCTATAAAAGAATTAAATGGTGTCATATTGCTAGAATCTTCTACAAGAGCAAAACTATCTTCACTTAGGATTTCCAAATTCAAGTATCTGTTAATTGCCTACTATGTGCTAAGAGGGGCTCAAAAGTAGTGTTAGACCCAACCTCTGACTTCTAGAACCTATAAATGGTCAGGGAGACAAGGTTTGTATGAATAAAACAATTAACTCAATGCAAAGTGGTGCCAAAAGGAATGGTAAGAGCAAGAAGTGCTCCAGAAGGAATTCTCAGTCACAGTAAATTAAGGGAAGTAATGTCAAGCAGGTCATTGTGATTAGGGCCCTCAGCATTGCAATAAGGGCTTGGAGTGCAGTTAACTGATGAGTGCTCTTTGTTACAGAACCATAAAACAGCACATTCTGACTACAAGAAACACCTGGACAAATCCATCTGCACATCTGGTGGGTAAGACCAGAGGAAATAATGCTCCAAGAGAAAAAAGCCCAATGGATACCACATAAAGGTTCAGCACTGGCCAAGAAACATACCCAGAATCCCCAACCTCCAGCCCTTCTACAAGCCAAACAGCACTTCTCTGCAAAGACTTCCAGGGGATCAATTTAAGTCTGAGACACTTTTCCTTTCCTGAAAGCTATGTGAAAATCCTGTCAAAAACTACCACTAAGCACCTACTGTATACTGGCTTTTAAATTAAGTGCAGATTAAGAAGATGCACCCTGCTTAGCAAGTATCTATGAGTGTCTGAGCCATCTTGGCAGACTGAGGGTGCAGCTCCAGGATGTCGTGAACCCCAACTTATAAATGGTAGAGGCTGAACTCATAAAAAGAACAGCAACAGGAGAATACACACACACAGTATATGTCTGTAGACCAATAAAAATAAAGAAATACACATATATTTATGTGTGTATATTACATGTAATATATATACAATAAAAGACTTCTTATTTTAACTTATTCCTATAATGTTGAGACTTGATTTGGTCTATGGGGACTAGGAGTTTCTTCCAACTCTATGGCTAGAAATATTGCATATATGTCCCTATTATGGAGATTTTAAATAAGTTTCTAGTTTATTTTTCCATTGATCACAAAGACAAGAATCAATAACCCAAAACAACTAATCTCTCCCTGCAAGAAACTACTGGGGGAAAAAAAAAAAAAAAAAAAAAGAATAGAAGAAAAAAAGCAGGGAAGGATGGAAGAGAAAGAAATGTAAGAGTAATTTACAGAATTTGCTCAGTAACTAAGAAAAAGAGAATCCTTATATAAACACCTCAAGTTGGTACCAATGGAGCACGGAGCAGAAGAGGTCTGAATAGAACTGTCCCTAACTCACTCCCTCAGAAGCAGCAAAGGCACATCTGCAATCAGAAATATTAGCAGCAAAATGGGGAGCAGCAAGACATTGCTGTTTGTGTTTCATTAGAAGTTGAGAAAATCAAAGAAACAAAGTGTCCTTTGATAGCCTGGCAGCAGGCAGAGATGACAGTGCTATAGAATGGAGCTGGTGAGATGCCTCAGAGACCTGATTTTAGAGCAAACGCAACTCCTTTAAGTTGCTTGCCATCAATTGTAGGTCCTGAATAATAGCTGACTGTATTATTTCTTTTCCCTGAGAATAGCCCTTTGTTCTCATATAGCTCAGCACCCTTGAATATTTCAGTACCATAGTACATAGTAACTCTGCTAGTTACTATGTTTTTAAAAGAAAGGCACAAAACATTTTATTTGTTCAAAACAGAGAGGGAATTAATTATTAAATCATCTTTTCTAGCAATTCACCAATCTATAAGTAAAAACATGCTTGGAAAACAAATACTTTCCTGTCTCTGCTGTTTTTACTTTCCTTGGCATTCACTAATTTAAAAGGGTCCATTTCAGTAACACATCAAAAAAATGGATCTTGGTAACTCATTTGCATTCCAGCTACACTGCTTGATGCCTTTTTGTAGGAATGGGCTCTACTCAAGGGAACATGTGCTGATTAAAAATATGCATTCTATTAATGCTCTCACTAGAAGCTTCAGTTTGTGTGATATCTGTAATGTCAGCTCCATTCGTGCCCCCATCCACCAGGACAAATGTCTAAATCACAGCTGATATACAATACATAAATCACTGACAAGGAGAATCACACAGCCAAACCTGGAGCTTAAAATATGTGTCCCAGAGTATCACTCCCAAAGGTACAAAAGGTCTGTTTTATCTATTTTGTAATAATTTGAAAGTAAATGATCAGCTTCTATAAAATTATTTCAAAATCAAAGATAACACTGAATTCCTTACAAAAGTGACACCCTTGCAAATAAACTCAATTTATTTCCATTGCTTTCCTTTGCTTACCTATGCACCGGCCAAAATGACTGCCTTCCCAATCCTGAAAGTGCTACTATTTCCTCCCTCCTGAGACTTCTGCACAGATAATTCCCTCTGTCTAGAACATCCAACATGCTCTTCTTCCCTAGATAAAGTCAATTCACTTTCAGATTCCAGTGCAAAAGCCACATGTCCCGGATAGCCTTCCCTGACTAACCCTTCCACCTAGAGTCTAGATGAGAATCCACTATCTATTCTGGTAGCTTCCTGTGCACTTGCCAGTTTCTAGAGTCATTATAAACCTCTGTGGTTCTTTAATTAATATTCATCTTCACCAGACTGTAAGTCCTGTCAGGTCAGAAACTGTGCCTGTTTTGTTCACGCTGGGTTCACAAAGCCTAACAATGCCTGGCATAAAGTAGGCACCCAATATATTTGCTGACTGAATACACAAAGCATATCATGGCTTGACACCCTATCGTAATAAATGATCAGACCAAATAAAGACAGTGAGGAAGATAAAAAAAAAAAAAAATCTGTTCTGAAAACTGTCCAGTCAACATAGTATCTACACGAGTAAGCTGATTCTTCTCAGTGAATTTCATATCTTGACCCAAGCAATGATGATGGTCCCGACAACTGATTTGATCCTAAGAGTAGCAAAATTTGATAGAAGGATTAGGTTCATCAGAATGTTACAGAAAATCAATAACTTCATCAAGATGCATGCATATTTCTTCTTCACTGTAAATAAGGTCTACAGGAAGTTCCCCATGGTTGGTATATTGCTCTTCAGTGACAAGGACTCAGGTTCCATTGATCTTGCTGCTCTAATCTGCTCAGCATCCACTTATACTCTTACAATGGCTGCTCAAGGCAGTCAACCCACCCAATTCCAGGCATCAGGAAGAAAGGAGATAAATAAGGATGATGTTCCCCCCTTTCTGAGAATCTCACACATAAATTCTTCATCCAGAATACAGTCATATGACCATAACACACGGCAATGGAAGCTATAAAAAATAATCTTTAATCCAGGAGAATGTTACTTCTAAAGAAAAAGAAGACTGGGCCTTGGGGGACGGTCAGCAGTCTTTGCCACAGATTGCTCAATGCAAGAAACTGTCATCATCCAGTGAGTTCCACAAATGTGTTTTTAGTTTTATTTTTATTTTCTGTCCTGATAAAATTTTTTAGCATTGACACTATCTGGAAAGCAGACCTAACTTTTCACATTGAATACACCTGCATGCCTTCCTTGCTTTAGAAATCAGTCTTTGGGAGTTACACTATCTCCGTGAATTTTAACCCTGAAATAGAGATGGAAATGTGAACAGGTATAAAAGCTAAATGAACCTATCCTGGTTCTTCTCAGCTGGCTTCAATGTAGATTTTCAGTCAGATGAAGGGCTTTTGCATTTTCCTGCAAATTGCTCAACCCCATTCTTTATCATATATGCATTTGAGGTTTATGATTTCTATATTGCCTAAAATGCCAGTGGTTGCATTGTTGGTTACAGAAGAAAACTTACATAGAAATATATACATTCGAAAGAAGAGCTGTTCAAACTTCTACCACCAATTTCCCAGCATTTCAGAAATTAAGAGGAAGAGCTGACTAAGAAGCAAGATGGGAATCCTTAAGCTGTTCTAAAAATAGCAATCTAGTATCACTGGTGACAATTTCTAGAAGCTTAAAGGAAACCTCCACAAGACTGCTGGTTCCTCACTGGTTTCTAGTGAGTCTTTCACTAGAAATGGTGACAATGCTTTGTGCCCAGTTCAGATGTAGTGTGTCTGCAGCATTCTTGGAGCAAGTTTTCCTTGCTTAACCACAAGAGCATGTGGTAATATTTTACTGTGGATAAAAGTCATCACAGAAAGCCAGATCCAAGGACATGGTATACTACATAATAAAAAAAGCTTGCCATTCTATGGCTAGTTCTTCCCACCACCACCACCCAACCCTCTTAAAAATAACTGCCCTGCACAGTTAGGAAATTCTGTATAGCTGGTCTATGATCAAAGACCTCTCCATCAGCTTTCCCCAAATGCATAATCACACACTGGCAAAAACTCAGAAGCATCTTATTGACCATGAATAAATTTGATTTTTGGACTGTAGGTATACATCCCACAGGGATTATGAAGTTGAAGTTTATTCCTCCTTTCCAGGGCAATTTTTCTCTCTTTCTAGATCTTGGTCCTTTATCTGAGGCCTACAAAGAGATCAGACCTGAAAAATTAAAGTGAAATTTCCTACAATCAAGAGTCCTAGAAAAAGTAATATCTTAGAAAGAATAGGAAAACAGAATCAAATTTGTCAAAGTTTGTCAAAGTGTGAAGATAATAAGCATTACACACACACACACACACACCCCCACACACACACAGTGTTTAATAGTCTAAAAAATTTGGGAAAGACTGTTGCAGTTCTTCTCAGACCTTTATCATCATCGGTATGTATTACAGATCTGTAAGAGGTAGGCTGCAAAGAGGTTTTGTACTTGAACTCTCATATAGCAAGTGCACCATATGATAAAAATTTTAAAATGCCTAACTAGAAAGAAATATATCAAAATGAAATAGCAGTTATGTCTGACTGAGGTTTATGGGAAATTTTAGCTATCTCTATTTAAAAATTCTCAAATGAATTGTATTGCTTTTATAATCTAAAAACATTTACAGATTGTTTTAGTCAGCTTTTTCACTGCTGTGACTTCAAGACCTGACAAGAACAATTTTAGAGGAGAAAAGTTTGGGGGCTTGCAGTTCCAGAGGTCTCGTCCATAGATAGCTGGCTCCATTCCTCGGGGCTCAAGGTGAGGCAGAACATCATGGCTGAAAAGTGTGGCAGAGGGAAGTGGCCCACATGATGATCAGGAAGCAGAGAGACACTCCACTCTCCAGATACAAAATATATACCCTAAAGGCACACCCCAATATAGGGAACATTCCTCAAGCTTATTTGACAGCAGTTGCTGATACAATGGTCTAAATAAATCCAACAGTCTGGATGGGGAAACTGAGGAAATGGTAAAGACTCACCATGGATTGTAGGTCTTTGTAGTTACTGAGGCTGAGCCATGAGCAGAGGGGAAGCCTCGCTCAACAGGCATCACGGCAAGCTGTGATGTGAGTTCGCCCATGCTGCCTTGCCTCATGCTGTGCTGGAACCTTGCCCTTCCCCCAGTCCTATGTCTCAGACTTGTTGCTGGACAGAATCACTTAGGGATACTTGGTTTGTTTACATTAGTACGACATATAGCTTACCTATAGTTTGTTTCTGTTATGTTTTAACAAGTATCTTAACCTGATTGGATAATGTGCCTATACATGTCTTGTACAATCATAAGTAAAATTAGATCTGTGCCTTCTGAGCCTGGTCTCCGATGTCTGCGTTCTTTGAGTGACATTTTCATCCTCACCCTCAGCTTGACCTCCCTTAGAAATAACTACACCCCAATGCCCACCTCCTCCAGTCACACCCTACCTGCCTTCAGTTATCACTCAGTTAATACCAATAAGAAGAATAATTCACTAATTGAGTTAAAGTTCTCATAGCCCAATCATTTTTCCTCCAAACTCTCAACATGAGCTTTTGGGCAACACCTAATATCTAAACCATGACACATATGATAAAATAAAAAAGCATGTTTGAATCTATATTATTTTAAGTTTTAAAAATTGTGAATTTTTTAATTAAATTTAAATTTTTTAGGTTTTAAAAAAATACCTGAAGGTAAGCTTTTTTCTTTCTTATAAGAAAAGAAATTATTTAAAGATTTTCCCCACTGCTAATAAATAAACTAAAAGTTTGCAACATAATAGAAAGTATTTATACAATATTAATCTTAAATATAAGAAAACAAATCCTTCTTCATGACATTATCTCAGTAGCTAATTATATAACTACTAAATTTAATACTACTTAGGAGATGATAAGAAAGTATTTAGTATAGAAAAACTAAAGTCATAACAGATCTAGGTAGCACATATTTTATGATATAATGGTATTGCTTTATCTTACTTAATTTCAGTTTGATAATCCTAATAACTAGGACAATTTAGAAAAGTAAAATCAAACTGTATGCAGCCAAAGTAAAAAACTTTCCAATATGCTTGATACTAAGACTTCCTACATTTCCAGTTACACCAGGTTTCTCAAAAGAGATAGGAGGTGCCAGGTGTTCATCCTCAGCAAGTCCACAAACCACTTTCTTGCTAAGGTATTTCTGTCCCCAGTTATAACCCGAGTGACTGGACCATGCAATCAAGCCCACCCCTCCAGGTTCTCCAGGAACAAAGGATTCTTCTTTTAACCCACAAGGCCATTCTCCTCACAGAGCCTTCTCAGGCAGTGCTGCAGTGGCCCTTCCCTTCAGCTGAGAGGAAGGTCAAAGGCAAGAATGATCAAGGGGGCTAGGGTTGTAGTTCAGTGGTAGAGTGTTTGCCTGGCATGTATGAAGCACTAGGTTCAATCTCGACACTATGTAAAAATAAATAAATAAAACAAAGGTATTGTGTCCAACTACAACTTAAAAAAAAAAAAAAAAAAGAATGACCAACAGGTCACTCCAGCCTAGGCAGAGATCTTAGTTTGTCTCTCAAAAGAGGCAAGGAACATACTTATTAAGTACATTTACCTTGTTACGCAACCATCACCACCATTCATCTCCAGAACACTTTATCTTGTAAAACTGAAGCTCTGATCATTGAACAATAATTCCCCATATTCCCTTCCCTCCATCCAGCTCCTGAGAATCTCTATTCTACTTTCCATCTCTATGAATGCTCCAGATACATAATGCAAGTGAAATCATATAGCATACGTCTTTTTGTGACTAGCTTATTCCACTTAGAATAATGTCCTCCAGGTTTATCTATGTTATAGCATGCACCAAAATCTTCCTTTCTTTTTAAGATTACATTGTGTGAATGTGTATATGTGTATGTTTATCACATTTTCCTCATCCATTGACCTTTTTGTGTACATATATTTTTTTCAAGCTTTTCTTTTAATTATATTGGAAATATGCCTAAAAGTGGAATTGCTCAATCAACAAGGGACATACTTCCGTTCACCTGGGCCTTGACATCCAAGAGGAGACCAGAAAGTCTCAGAGTGGTCTCTGTAGAGTTCAAAGGGAAGACACTAAGGGAAACCATATCAGTTGAGAGCTTCAATGTCAGACCTCTCAGTCCACTAGGCTGATCACGACCAGATGTAAGGGTCACAAAGCAGGTACGCAGATCCTTACTTCCAGACCTGAGTGAGGAAATCCCACACTCGGTGACTAGCCAAACAAGCAGAAAACTTATTTGCTTAGGGAAATGTGTATTGCCCTGCTCTATATATAGCTCCACTGGAACTAAGTCTCTAGAAAATATCAGGACAGTCTTCAGTCTTCCTGGGCAAATATTCTAATGTTTGGACCCATAACCTATAGGAGAAAAACGCTTTATTTAGAGGGATGTTTCCTCAAATCAAATCAAACAAACAAAACAGTCTACCATATTCTAATATTTACTTGTACACATATGTTCACCAAATATGTACTAAGTGTCTAGTTCACACGGCTGAATTCATCTTTAAAAGTCACTATTCCAGCCAACAGCTAGAAGGAAGACTTTTTTAAAAAAGGTTCTTAGAGAACCTAAGAAATAAGGAATCTAGTGGCATAGAAATATAGCCTTAAAATAAAAAATATATATATACATATATGTGTGTGTGTGTATATATATATAAATATATATATATATATATATATATGAATCTTGAACCCCAACTCTAAATTTTCTAAGTGTTCTTTGAATCAACATTAATACATTTAAGGTAGTTGGGTCTTCCTAACACTAATATATTAAAACATAAGCAAAAGGCAGGAAAACCTACAGAGAGGATTGTTCTCGTCTGTCTGGGTTGCTATAACATACCTCAGACTGGGTAATTTGTTACCATAGAAATTGATTGCCCACAATTCTGGAGACTGGGAAGTCTAAAGTCAAAAGACTTGGTGTCTGATGAAGGCCCTTTCTTCAGATATGGCAGCTTCTTGCTGTGTCTTCAGAGACCAGAAGGGGCCAAAAGACTCCTGCAAGCTTCTTCTGTAGGGACAGTAATCCCATTCACAAGGGCAGAGCCCTCATTTGGGATTATATTTCAACATATGAATTTGAGGGTACATTTACATTCAGACCATAACAAGAATACAGGAAAGATTCATGGGCCCAAAACAAGACAGTAAAGAAATCAAACAGCATTACTAATAAACAGAATTATTTGTTTGTCACCCATGAACACAATCACGAGATGAAATAAAAGTATAAAAGTCAGCAATCAGTACCATCATATTCCAAAATAAGAATATCAAAATAACCAAATACTCCTCACACATGGGAGCCACACCTCAAAAGCACACAGAAATTCAAACCAACTTTGATGGCTCAAAAAATGACAGAAGCAGCAGCTGCTGTTAAAGTTTCAAGTTTCATAATAGCTCATGTCAGCAGCAACATAAAAAGTAGAGTAATTTTTAAGTGCTCAGACAAGGTTCCTTAAACAACTCCCCATGGTGTAATGAGAAAACTGAGATAAATTTGTGCATCACAGAATATAATGGCATTAGAAGAAAAACACTTCCTATCCCCTCTTCAAAATTTTCTTCGAAAATAAGAATGCACCAGCAGTCTTCAGAATAGTCACTATATATAATTGGCAGGCAATGATTGTTGTTTATCTCCCTGTCTTCCTGAGTGATTGCTCATTTGTAATGTTCCTAATATTATTTGCTAATAATCATTTCTATTCATTATCATCAAGTATACGTTGGGATAGAATACCACAGATGTCTCAAACATCAGAATTCATGTTAAAATCATTGCTAGGGAGATAGGAAAATGGAAGATGGGGAAAATGACATGGACAAAGACAATTTACTATTCACCTTCCACCCCGCAAAATATAACTAATGCCAGACTTTGGTTTGACAATTGTTCAAGAAAAACCAATTCTACATCTCAAGCAGTGATGCTATCTGTTGAGCTCTCCCTCCCAGCTCTAGCAGGATGACCTGTCATATTCCACACATAGTAAAACCACATGTTTAGCTGGAAGACTGTGGGGAGCCAGTCTTAACAGACAACTTGTTTTCAGGAAGAAAAAAAAAATACATATATATATTTATATATATATATATATATAGTCATATATATATATATGACAACTGTGATTTACAAAGCAGGCAAACTCGAGGGTGCTCATGTACCTTAGAGAATTAGCCACTTGCTAATCATTTTCCTCCGGTAAAAAAAAGAAACACAAGAGCAAGGTTGTTTGAGGGCGTCTTTTTCCTCACAGTGGACCTCCTCATCTGGACATGGCCAAGGCTGTCACCAGTGACTGTCACTCCTGAGGACACTGAAATATCTTTACATTCAGGGGAAATAAAAAGGACAGGAAAGTGAATCCAGCCTGATCAAATCGAAGGTGTGCCTAATTTCTTTCAGAAACATTCTTAAGAAAACTAAAAAGTCAAGAGACATCAATAGCACTCACAGATGTCATATGACCTCTTTGACCTGATTAGAGCAGAGGTGGGAAAAGGAATAGTAAGTATTTGGACCCCCCCTCCCCCACAAAGTTCTGTTCCTAATACTCCAATCTGTCCCCAAACCTGAGCGTGACATCTGGGATGTGAGCATAATGCAGTCACATGAGCCCCAATGAGGACGGAAATAGAAGGAAGAGGTGGGGTGAAAGATGAGAGTCTGGCTAGAATATCATGAATAACTATGCCCTGCCACACATGATTCATGGATTCTTAAATCATTCCACCTGGCCATCCCTAAAATGGGGACTTAAATTCAAAGGCCTGGATAGTATCAGCCTTTCCATTTTACCAGTAGGAAATTGACTCCCAGAGTGGTTAAATAACTTCTCCATAATTACACAGGTAGGAAGTAGCAAAGCCAGAAATGGAACCCAGGTGACTCAATTCCAATCCCAAGGTTCATGTTCTCTCATCAACAAAATAAACCCCGAACTCACCCCCCTAGCAATCTAGTATCTCTGTATGGTTCCCATCTTCTTTCTCTTGCTTCCCCTATGCTTCCCCAATTGCCACCTGGTATGATGACATTACAATGCAGTCTCTGAGGTGACTATGAATTGATTAAATGAATGTCCAAGTTAATGAATGTGCAGTCAGTTTTTATTTCATTCAAGCATGGTCCTTATGTTCAATGCTACAGAACAAAATTGTTTCAGCTTCTTCCTGAAGTTGAGCCTCTAAACATGACACCAGGCAACAAAGAAATCACACAAGACTTGTTAGGCTTATTATTCATCTCATTTGTCAGCAAGCGTTTCCAAACAGGGCAGGGCTCATGGATCTGTATCCCAGATGTGTAAGGATTCACAAGGGTGCGGGCAGCTGGGCATACATCGTTGAAATACAGCTCCCCAATCCAGAACACAGATCCTTTACAACACACCCTTTTGTTCCTTAAGAGAAAATTCAGCAAATCTATTATAAGGAAATCCCATTGGCAGAAGTCCTGGGTAACCCAGAGCTTCATATAAATTAGACTTTGTCTAGTGACAACAAGTGGGATAGAGTGAAAACCCAAACTTAAGTCATATAGTGCTTTAGAGGTTATAAATCACTTTCACATGACATCTTGCGTAATCCCCACAGCAACATATGAGAGCCTTATTACTCCTATTTGACTGATGGGCAACCTAGGGTACAGAGATGATGCATATCAGTTAAACCCATGCAACAGAGCTAAGACAAGAATTTGTGTCCTTTCTCCAGGTCAAGCCCAAGGCTCCAGCTGTGCAGAGCAGTTATCTTTTAAAAGGCTCTTTTCCACACAGACAGCCTCTCCCATGGCAGAGAAAGGTTCTGCCCACCTCAAACCAACAGTCCCAGCTGGGCTGGTTGATGGAATAGAGAAGCCCAAGAAGAACTGGGAAATACCGGGGATAGAACCTATGCTGAGGCTTCTGTGGGCCTAAGGCACTCACTCCATCAACTGCACACAGGTAATGGTTCCTCAGCATCTCCCTTCCTGCCCTCACCCTCCCCCTGAAAAATACCTGAGCAATCCAAAAGCAGAGAGGAAAAAAAGCCACATCCACACTTGTCCCTCCAGCTCAATGTTGCTACAGGCACAGAGAGCAGAACCTGATCATCTTTCACCAAAAGGTGCACTGGTTAATTTTATATGTCAACTCGAAGGGTTTTTTTGAGGTAAGATTAAATTTAAATGGGTAAGCTTTGGGTAAAACACATTGCCCTTCATAATGTGGGTGAGGGACCTCATCAATTAAAAGCCTGAATAGAATAAAAAGACTGGCCTCCCCAAGCAAGAGGAAATTCTTCAGCAGACAGCCTTGTAACTGGAATGGTTCCATTGGCTCTCCTGGGTCTTCAGTCTGCTGGACCACACTGCAGATTTTGGACATCCTGACCTCCATAATCCTGTGAGCTGATTTCTTATAATAAATCTCCTCATCAACAGATACATACATACATACACAGAGACAGAGAGGAGAGTTAGAGATCCCGCTGGTTCTATTTCTTTGGAGAACTTAGGCTAATACAGGGACCATTGTGTGATGAGGGACTACTGTGGGAGAAATCCTTGATGAAGATGAGGAAGACTCTCTGGGGAGATGAAAGGAAGGGACTCAAAACAGGGGTAGCATGTACCGTCCCTGTGGAGGAAGATACTGGAATATATGTACTCTTGGGAGAGATGGCACAGATGCTAGAATTGAGTAGAAGCTTTGCTTAGGGAGCACTAACATTTTTAGCTACACTTGGAGAAAGGTAATTATTCTAGAAAATTTGATAATATATAAGAAAAATGTGGTATATCATTCACTTTGGTTATGAAAATCCCACTAGAAAATTTGGTTGACAAGTAAGTTTTATCAATTCCTTTAATTATGAGATAAGGCAAGATTCACATTATGGAAGAGGAAGATATTCCCAGTTTTGCCATATATGCAGGAGAATCTGACAGCCACTGACATACTTTTATTCAAACAGTACCCTGGGAATTAAAAGTTTTTATGATGAGGCAAAGAAAATTCAGATATGTAATTTCAGCAAACATCCATTAAAACACATAATCTCTTCCTCAGCTGCACAGAAGTTTATTTTTAAACAGATATTCAAAATATTTAAACCCTAATCCTATCACAGCTGCAGCTGGATCATCAATTACAAAGTTACAGGTTTGTGTTAACTCTCACCAAAATGTCTTACAACATTACAGTATTTGTTTTGAGAATATTTTTCATGTTGATAATTAAAGCATACAAACCCATCTAGAATTCACTATTATTATAAAAATAGTATTCAAAGAAGTTTCTAGGTTCAAAATAAGACAGGGTTGGGGAGGTGCTGGGGACTAAACCCAGGACCTGGGCATGCTAAGCAGGTGTTCTACTACTGAGCCACAACCCCAGCCCCATACTTTATTATAATATGTATAAAATACATTTTACTATGCTTCCTTCCAAGCCTTTTACATTGTACAGCATTCCTAAACATAATTTTGAATATCTGGAAACTATTCCATATTTTACTTATCCATTGTTGGTCATTTAAATTCTTCTGAATTTTTCACCATTGGAATAAAAATACAATGAATATCTTTGTCCTTATAGCTTGTTTTCTACTTTAGAAGTTTTCTGTAGAATAAACTCCAAGGAGTGGGATTATTAGGTCAAAGGGTATAAACATTTGTATGACTTTTTATATCCACAGTTAATGTGCTTTCCAAAAGAACTGAGTTAATTAACATTGCTGCCAGAAATGTAAGAATGTACACATTTTCTGAGGTCATACAACTTTTTTATATGTACTTGTATTAATTTTAACAGCCATAAGGTGGTGAGTTTGGTTGTTTTTAACTTCTTTTGATTTGCAATGGAGCATTTTCCTACAGGTATGTTTACAAGTATTTTCTCCTGTGAAAATCTGTTCTTATTCTTTACCCATTAATCTTTCTTGTTCTTAGTGCTATTGTGATTCACATATTTCAAAACAGAGTTGGCTTAATTTCATTTTTACAAACTGCATGTAGACCGAATGACTGGTTCGTCTAGACTTACACTTGGGTTGACCCAAATTCCAACTGGTTTCCCCAATCTTCTAAAGTCAACAACTGAAGCATATATGTCAATCTTAGGTATAAAAATAAATCAAGAATGTTTATACTGCTTAATTTTTTCCTCAAAAGACACATTAGGATCACTATTCTCAAAAACCCTAAGAGGAGTATTTCCATTTATTTATCAGTCCTTTTTTTCGTGGTCAACTATACTCTCCCCCAAAAAATGATTATTCTTCCCCCATAGGACAATTGTCATTTTGAGATTTTCTTGGTTTTTTATCCTGAAATTGCTAGGTAGGTGCAAAATCAATGGAAGGAAAAAACAGTAGCTTTAGATTTTGTTTTGCTTCAATAGAAAAAAAAAAAAAAACAACACCTTGAAACAACACATATAACAAGATTATTAATCTTTCAGCAAAAAAGAAAAGGCATGTATATGACCAGTAGTATTCTACATCATGTATAGCCAGAAGAATGAGAAATTATACTCCGTTATATATGATGTATCAAAGTGCATTCTACTGTCATGTATAACTAATTTAAATCAATAAAATTTTTTTAAAAAAATAAAAGGCATGAATGAAGCACACTGTAACCCTATACTTTTTGGATTCCACCATTCTGCTGCACACCTATTTCTGTTACCTAAATATTTATTCCCAAACCAGAACTCCCAAGACAGCCTTTTGAAAATACAAATACCTGTTCCACTGCCCCACTCTACTGAATCAAAAGCCTATTGATATATACTTTTAAAATATTCCCCAAAGTTTCAAATACTTTTGATGTAAAATTCTCATTTAAACTACATTTTAATAAGAACAAAAGGCTAATTAATATTAATATTTTAAATATTTACATTGTTTTTGAATGATGTTAAGCACTACTCCTGTAGTGCTCTGAATAGAGCTTTTGAAACACAATTTATACCCTTTATTAATCCTTTACCTAAGAACAGCAGAGGCCAGAAACAAACATTTTTTCATTTTTTTATTTTTATTATTTTGGTACCGGGGATTAAACCACTGAGCCACATTTCCAGCCCTACTTTATATTTTATTTAGACAGGGTCTCATTTTGTTGCTTAGTGCCTTGCTTTTGCTGAGGCTGGCTTTGAACTCTCAATCCTCCTGCCTTAGCCTCCCAAGCCAATGGGATTACAGGCATGTGCCACCACGCCTGGCCATTTTTTATTTTTTATAGTATCTGGCTGCTTAAAAGTTCTCTGCAAGCTGACCTTAGGTATGGATCATGTGGCATCCAGGAAAAAGAGCCTAAATCTTATTTATCCTCGGGGTCCTCCGTGAAGGGAAATATTCAGGAATTCTTAGTACTACTACAGAGTTTGTTGTTGTTTTGTTATTTGGAAAAATAGCACTCAAAAAATGAGCAGAAGCTCCCATACAAGGGTGGTATCTACTTGAGCAATTTTTTTTTCAAGCTTTTCTTACATGTTTTGGAAAAGTTATTTTTATGCTTCATGGAAAATTAAAAGGGGATTCATAAAAACCTGGGTTGCATTTCTAATTTTTCCACCTGTTGTTTTTGACTTCACTGTCAGTTAGACATTATTAGAATCTTATTCTAAGATGTCAATAAACATAGCATATGGTTTGTAAAGGTATTCAATAATGTCAATATCTGCATTATTCTATCACTACACATTATGTACACATATTCCCCATGTCAATAATAATGTCTTTAATAATGTTGATTTCTGCATTACTTGTTAATATAAATTATATATATGTTTATTTTATACGTGTGGAACAAACATATAAAGAGAAACCTCAAAGAATTTGAAAATGAGGATTAATGTAGAAGCTTCCATACATCAATTCTTTACAGCTTCTCAAGGATATTTCCATATAGGTGTTTAAATCACAGAAAAGCACTTTAGCAGGAGCCTCAACCAGGTAAAGAGAAGGCCCTGTGGTAAGAGTTTTATTGTCTTTCTGTAGTGCAGAAGAAAGTCACAGAAGTTAAGTGAGCCATGAGAAGATACAGGTAACTCTATGTGGGCCTGCAGTTGACAAATGAGAGTTGTTTGCAAGTACACTGCTGCCTCCAGACCTGCATAGATTTTATTATTCAGCATCATTCTACAAATAATGTTTATAGTCTGTCCAGTGTCCTTGAGATCATATTCATGTTCTGAGCTCAGCCACCTCCAATGGGAGTATTCTGTACCCTGTTCTACGATGCACAGGCAACAAATCTTCTGGCCTCATCGAACTAAATCAAGTAAAATGATTCACTACCTTCTTATAAGGTTTCATGTTAAACTTTCAACTGCAGCCTATAGCTGGCCAGAAACTTCAGTACTTCCTGAACTATCCTACCAAAGTATCCTAACAGTGAAGTAGCACATTCCACACATAAAATTAATTACTTTCCCTCATGGTTGGTTACCTTAAAACTTCTTACAGATGTTCCTTCTTAATCCTGTATATGGTTAAAAGGTAAATCTTATGGGTATGTATATATGTGTTTGTGTGCATTTGCTTGAATATAAAAATTATGTTTCTTCAAAACCTAGGTAGAAAATTGACACTCCAAGAGGAGGTACTAAGCGTATTGTAACACTTCATGTACCCAGTGCGATGCATATCTATCCTTGTCTGCCTTATTCAAAATGGTCCCTGTCCTGCCAGGCTTGGTGGAACATCTGTCATCACAGCAACTCAGGAGGCTGAGGCAAGAGGATTGCAAGTTTAAGGCCAGTCTCAGCAATTTAGCAAGGCCCTAAGCAACTTAGTGAGATCCTATCTCAAAATAAAAAATTTTGAAAGGGTTGGGAGTATTGCTCAGTGCTTAAGCACTCCTGGGTTCAGTCCCAATACCAAAGAAAAAAGAAAAAATTTCCAAGTCCCATCTATAAAACACATCTAAGAAGTGATTCCTGAAAGGCGTTTGTCCAATGTCCTTCCCCAAGCCTTCAGTCAGAGGAGTACCTAGTTCAGGAGAGCCACAGATAGTCGCCATCGTAAGAATGTAAGGAAATGGAAAGAGCAAGAGTGTCTCTTTGGCTGAATCTGTAGCCATGTATTACCTACTGTGGTCCAAGAAGTTAGGAAAGGTGGTCCTCAGAAAAGGAATGAAGAGACTCAGAAAAAAGCAGAGTCAAGAAGTGGAAGGAAATGCTGGTTCCCTGCAGATGTCCAGAGCGTGGAGCTGTCCTTCCTAGGCTGAGCTCCACCAACACAAAGGCTAAGTACCCTGAGGAGCTCACCTCAGCAAACCACAGCACACTCTTTGAAAAACACAAGCTAAGAGATGAACGCGGCAGGCATGACATGGCACCCTGGCTGGTGTTCACCATGAGGTGGATCACTTGCTGAGGGTACACCTTGCTCAACAACTCTGAGGTTAAAAAAAGAAAGAAAAAAAGGTAAGACACAAGAGACAGCAAAATGCGATTACAACCATGCAGGCTCTTGCATGAATATAAACCTGGTATTTCTTCTTAACTAGCAAGAAGAAACAAATCTAACATGCTTTACTTTAAACTGTCATAGTTCTGGAATTGAGAATTTGTAAATTACAAGTTACAGGTCCACAAAAAGAAAAACTGTCTTGAGGCCTGTCTTGAGGAGTACTGTGAACTTCCTTTTTCTCCAGGTTGTTACTTGCTTTGCTATTTTCAATGCTGACGGTATGAAAGAAGCAGTCACAGGCACTCCCCTGCCAGGCTGCCCTGGGAGGCAGCAACACTTTGGCCCAGACAAGTGAACAGAGAAGGTAGGGATGAAGAACTGAGAAAAGTAACAAGGCCCCTCTAGTCACATAATGAAAACAGCAAGACACTGTGCTTAATGTAGGACTTTTCGCCAAATAGAGGTTTAACTCTGCATCTGAGCTATACCTTGAAAGAGACCTTTGGAAAGGGTAACTACTAGGTGCAGTTGAAAAATAAAGACTCTTTATCTACCTGGTCTTAATCTAGAAAAATGTTTGAAGAGGATTCTTAGATATTCTGAATTTATACTTTCTTAATGTGTGCCAACTTTTGTATATGTGGTCAGAGAAAATGTGTAGATATACTATGATTTGAACCTATTTCAAAGCTAAGTGCATAAATTCACTTCATTTTTACTTCATGCTCCAGATGACAGAAAACTAAGACCAATGGGGAAAGAAAGAAAAAAGGGCAAGATTTCAGATGAAGAATAAATTTCTAGCAACTATGTAACAATGGCCCAGGTTGGTTTCTAAATGTTTAGGAATCTGAACTTGGCCACAGACAGGACTAGACCCCAAACTGTCAGGAACTTCAGTAGAAAAGATTCCTACTTTTCTAGTAGGTATCTTTGATTATATGTCTTTGAAAGACCTTTCAACTTTCAGGTCCCAAAATTTAAACGTTTTTCCACATAATACTTGACAGAAGGTACATATAAGCACAGCAGTGTCAAAAGATAAGACAACTTGAGCACAAGCTATCAAAGTCACAAACCCAAAGTATACTGTAGTCCTTACATCAGGAAATGAATCCAACTGGGGAAGATGAACAGAAAAGAGAAAAATGTCATGAAAGCATCTACTTTTCAGGTCCACGTTTAAAAAAATACACACACTTAAAATTCATTCCAAAGAAGGCATCATGTATACATAAATACATTAATCTAATCCCCTGCAGGAGAGATTTAAAACAAAGGCCTAGCTGTTTCAGAAGATGGCATGAGAAAAGGAGATGTAAGGTCCCAGGTATAACAGAAATCAGGAAGCTCATGTTCTTGGTCATTACTTCTGTGAACTTCAAGCCGGTCACATGACCCTCATCCAAGACTTCAGGTGTTCCCAATAAGAAACTGTCCTGTGAGGGGCTCAGCTTTTTCTTAGATCACAGATTACAGACAAGGATACAGGAAGAAGGAAAGAGCAAAAACTTTCCAGGTTTGGGTGCCTCAGGAGGTACAGA
Source organism: Sciurus vulgaris (assembly GCF_902686455.1). Taxonomy (NCBI): domain Eukaryota; kingdom Metazoa; phylum Chordata; class Mammalia; order Rodentia; family Sciuridae; genus Sciurus; species Sciurus vulgaris. The sequence continues at coordinate 150,181,404 of NC_136463.1, forward strand.
AAAGAGAGAAGTCAGTAGATATCTCCAGGCCTCTAAAAGTAGCTCATCTTCAGAAAAATAAAAGAATAGGTGAAAACATCAGTCCACCCCTAACGAGAACACTCTGTTTATGCAAGTTTCATGTTTACAATGCAGGTGCCTGAGCTTAAGAAGTTTCCAATATTCACTTGGTGATGGCAGACATCACTGTATGGGATTTCTGTACAGATAAGGGGATGAACTCTCTTTTAGGTCATTTTGCAAAGGCAGTCACATGGTCATGTGGGGGTACCATGTAGATCCACGAAGGAAAGCTGGCTACTTGTCAGTTCAATATGGTTTGACAATAGTTTTTAAGAAATGTTCTTTAAAATAAAATAAAAGCACACAAGAAAAGGTTTTTTTTACTTAAACTAAAAGAATCAATAGACAGAATAGCTTTTTCCTGATTGTTATAAAACTTTGAGGGGGAAAACGCCGTGACTTTCTTCAGATTCATTTTCTTCCCCCACTTTTCTTTTTTCAATATCTTAAAACAATTCAACATTTTCTACACAAATCTTTTTTTTTTTACATTCCCAGTCCTTTTTATTTATTTTTTTGTCTTCTTTTTTTTATTTATTTATTTTAATTAAAAATCATAAATTTACATAGGGCAATGTTGTTTGATTCATTCTGTTATTTTTTTCCCTTTCCCCCCACCCCTCCCACCCCTCTTTTCCCTCTATACAGTCCTTCCTTCCTCCATTCTTACCACCCTCCTTATCCCTAACCCCAAACCTAACCCTAACCCTAACGCTAACCCCTCCTACCCCCCATTATATGTCCTCATCCGCTTATCAGCGAGATCATTCGTCCTTTAGTTTTTTGAGATTGGCTTATCTCACTTAGCATGATATCCTCCAATTTCATCCATTTGCCTGCAAATGCCATACACAAATCTTTTTTATTGTAGCAAACAGCATATAACATCAAATTTACCATTTTAACCACCTTTAAGTAAACAATTCAGTGGCACTAGGTATATTCACATGTTGTACAACCAACCCCAACACCCATCTCTAAAACTCGTTCATCAGCCCAAATTGAACTCTACAATAACTTCCCACAGCCTCCTCCCCCAGCTCCTGGTAACCACTATTCTACTTTCTGTCTCCATGAATTTGACTCTTCTGGATACCTTACAAAGGTAGAATCATGCAAGAGGTATTCTTTTGTGTCTAGCTTATTTCATTGAGCATAATGTCTTCAAGATCCAGTCATGTTAGAGTTAGAATTTCATTCATTTTTAGGGCTGAATAATATTCTGTTTAGGTATAAACCACATTTTGTTTATCTACTCATATGGCATTGAGTTATTTCCTTTTTTTTTCTTTTTTGGCTATTGTTAATAGTGCTATTATAAACACTGGTGTGAAAATATCTGTTAGTGTCTCTGCTTTTAATGCTTTTGAATATATACCCAGAAGTAGAAATGCTTGATCAAATTCTGTTTAACTTTTTGAGGAAGGAACATACCATACTGTTTTCCACAATGGCTGTACCATTTGACATTCCTACCAGCAATGCACAAGGGCTCCAATTTCTCCATGTGCTACCCCAGCACTTGTATTCTGGTTTTTGTTTTTTGAATATAATAGCCATCCTAATGGATATGAGATGCTACCTCATTTTGTGATTTTGCTTGACACTACTGATTAATGATTGCTCTATTTTCTTTTAAATCTTTTCAAATTTGTCTCCTTGTTTTCAGTATCCCTCTCTGTAGGAAGGAAACATAATGGTTGTTCTTAAGTAATTCTCATTAAATGCTCTGGGACCTTCAAAGAAGAATTTCTAACACATTCAAACTAAGAAGCTGAAGTTTCCATACTGAGGTCACAACCAGGGATGCAACATTGGGGCCTGGGCTTAAGGATATGCCCAAAAGTTTCCTTCCAGATTCTTAAAGACTAGGTAAAGGAGCCTTAAATACAACCCTCCTACAAAACCAATAATGTCAGTATTTGTTGTCCAAGAAGATTAACAAGCTGACTAAGTGAAAAGCAGGATGGTCCCGGGGCCCTGGGGACATGGGGCTGGTCTGTGGAGTTGGTATCCCAGCTCCTACTGGGAGCTTGGGTGGAGCCGCTCCTGCTCCAACATGCACCTGGGCCTCCCCCGGCACCCCTCCCACAGCCACACACTGAGAACACAGCACAGCAACAGGGTCAGCCTCCACTCTCCAGAAGGAAGTCCACAAAGCAAGAACAAACACAGGCACTAAAAGATTTGGGAATTTAAAATCCAGTTTTGAGAGAGCTCCCCCTTCAATTCCCTGGATCAAGGTTCTTCTTGCAGAGCCTATCATGATTTTCCAAACTCCAGCAAATAATCTCCTTTCCATCTCCATCTAAGTGAATCCAACCCTCCTGAGAAAATTTTGCTTTAGCATCTTTTCTTTGTTTGTTAAACCATACTCCATTTCGCAGTCATTGATGCAACAGGCAACAACATGCTACAGACTCCTGTGTTCCAGGTCACAGGCTGAGCAAGAAAGGGTACCTGCAGGAAGGACTCACAGTGAGCAAGTCTGCCTTCCCAACATTCTGATTTTACCTAAAATCCTGAAGTACCTCCGGGGGCATATAACTAGACTTTACTCTTCTACAGACAGAGAATCAATTGCTAAAACCCATTGAAAATAATGTGGTCCTATAAAGAAAACAGGCCATACTGTCCTCTAGAACCTTAAGCAAAGTCACTCATCCCAGCAGCCTTACCTGAAAAATGGTGATAATACCTTTCCTGGAAAGAGAGATGCAAAATTGTTTAAAGGGAAATTCATCAAAAGCTTTCTTGCCAACCAAAGAATATAAAAAGGAGAAGGAGGAGACAGAAGAGAGGAAGAAGAAAGACAATCATTTCTAAAAACTTTCACTCTAAGTCTCTATGCCAAAGTTTTGATAGCTGTTGACATCCTGCCTCTTCTGTAGTTGCTGCCATTCCTGCTGAGTCTCCTGAAGAGTGTCTAAGGTGGAATGACAACAAGGGACCCTGGAGAATCTGAGGCTTTTTGTTGCTAAACAAAAAACCAAAACAATATTTGAGCCCCAACATATACCTCAAAGCCAATGATAACATTTGCCTTTTTTTTTTATTGTAAACAAATGGGATACATGTTGTTTCTCAGTACATGGCGTAAAGGCACACCATTTGTGTAATCATAAATTTACATAGAACAATGTTGTTTGATTCATTGTTATTTTTTCCCTTCCCCCCACCCCTCCCACCCCTCTTTACCCTCTATACAGTACTTCCTTCCTCCATACTTGCCCCCCTCCCTAACCCTAACTCTAACCCTAATACTAACCCTTCCCTCCCCCCCATTATGTGTCATCCTCCACTTATTAGCGATATCATTCGTCCTTTGGCTTTTTGAGATTGGCTTATCTCACTTAGCATGATATTCTCCAACTTCATCCATTTGCCTGCAAATGCCACAATTTTATCGTTCTTTATAGCTGAGTAATATTCCATTGTATATATATACCACAGTTTCTTTATCCACTCATCAATTGAAGGGCATCTAGGTCGGTTCCACAGTCTGGCTATTGTGAATTGAGCAGCTATGAACATTGATGTGGCTGTATCTCTGTAGTATGCTGATTTTAAGTCCTTTGGGTATAGGCCAAGGAGTGGGATAGCTGGGTCAAATGGAGGGTCCATTCCAAGTTTTCTAAGGAATCTCCACACTGCTTTCCAGAGTGGCTGCACTAATTTGCAGCCCCACCAGCAATGTATGAGTGTACCTTTCTCCCCACATCCTCGCCAACACCTGTTGTTGCTCCTATTCTTGATAATTGCCATGCTAATTGGGGTAAGATGGAATCTTAGGGTGGTTTTGATTTGCATTTCTCTTATTACTAGAGATGTTGAACATTTTTCCATATGTTTGTTGATTGCTTGTAGATCTTCTGTGAAGTGTCTATTCATTTCCTTAGCCCATTTGTCGACTGGATTATTTGAATTCTTGGAGTAGAGTTTTTTGAGTTCTTTATAGATTCTGGAGATTAGTGCTCTATCTGAAGTATGATCGGCAAAGATATTCTCCCACTCTGTAGGCTCTTTCTTCACATTGCTGATAGTTTCCTTTGCTGAGAGAAAGCTTTTTAGTTTGAATCTATCCCAGTTATTGATTCTTGCTTTTATTTCTTGTGCTATGGGAGTCATGTTAAGGAAGTCTGGTCCTAGGCTGACATGTTGAAGATCTGGACCTACTTTTTCTTCTATAATCTGCAGGGTCTCTGGTCTGATTCCAAGGTCCTTAATCCATTTTGAGTTTAGTTTCGTGCATGGTGAGAGATATGGGTTTAGTTTCATTCTGTTGCATATGGATTTCCAATTCTCCCAGCACCATTTGTTGAAGAGGCTATCTTTTCTCCATTGCATATTTTTGGCCCCTTTGTCTAGTATGAGAAAATTGTATTTATTTGGGTTTGTGTCCGTGTCCTCTATTCTGTACCATTGATCTACCTTTCTATTTTGGTACCAATACCATGCCGTTTTTGTTACTATTGCTTTGTAGTAGAGTTGAAGATCTGGTATTGCAATACCCCCTGTTTCACTCTTCCTGCTAAGGATTGCTTTAGCTATTCTGGGTTTCTTATTCTTCCAGATGAATTTCATAATTGCTTGCTCTATTTCTGTAAGGTACGTCATTGGGATTTTAATTGGAATTGCATTGAATTTGTATAGCACTTTAGGTAGTATGGCCATTTTGACAATATTAATTCTTCCTATCCAAGAACATGGAAGATCTTTCCATCTTCTAAGGTGTTCTTTAATTTCTTTCTTTAGTGTTGTATAGTTCTCATTGTAGAGGTCTTTCACCACAGACTTAAAGTCAAGAATCACATGATTATTTCAATAGATGCAGAAAAAGCATTTGATAAAATACAGCACCCCTTCATGCTCAAAACACTAGAAAAAATAGGGATAGTGGGAACATTCCTTAACATTGTAAAGGCCATTTATGCTAAGCCCACGGCTAATATCATTCTAAATGGTGAAAAACTGAAAGCATTCTCCCTAAAAACTGGAACAAGGCAGGGATGCCCTCTTTCACCACTTCTATTCAACATCATTCTTGAGACTCTGGCCAGAGCAATTAGACAAACCAAAGAAATTAAAGGGATACGAATTGGAAAAGAAGAACTCAAACTATCCCTGTTCGCTGATGACATGATTATATATTTAGAGGAACCTGGAAATTCCACCAGAAAACTCTTAGAACTCATAAGTGGATTCAGTAAAGTAGCAGGTTACAAGATCAATGCCCATAAATCCAATGCATTTTTATACATAAGTGATGAATCTTCAGAAAGAGAAATTAGGAAAACTACCCCATTCACAATAGCCTCGAAAAAAATAAAATACTTGGGAATCAATCTCACATTTGCCTTATATTAAATGAGACAGGGCCTGCTCACTTGTCCGGAGACAGCCAGAGGGAAAGACGGCAAGTCCAGTTCTCCCTTATGAGGAAACTAGGATCTGAGCAAAATTCAGACTTCAAAATTACTGTGATAAAAGAAAAATCAAAGACAAAACACAAATATACAAAATGCACACTCAACTAGAACTCTCCACTAAAAATCTACAATGTGTGGGGTATATGCTAGGCTTGGGCTTCACAGCAAGAATCTGAGTATCAAGGAGAGCTCACTTCCTACCAACAAAATATTCACACACTTTTATAAAACAAACCATCCTGGTTACACAGTAGTTCCCTCCAATAGAGTATTCTGGGCAGAGAGCAATAAACAAAATCCAGACGGGAAGTAGCCAGAAAAAATAAATGGCAGCAATTTCAGGCACTATCTCCTTACAGAAAACAAGAAACATCCCTCTATTTTAATAAAATAATTTTAGAACTCAGGCCCTTAAATTTCTTATTAATATGGTTACTCACAGGGGTTAGGGGCACTTATAAATGGGTTTGTAATATTTTGGCTCCATTCCTAGAATCAGCATCATAAAGTCAACTCTAATTACTGACCACTGACAATTCCACAATCCAATTCCCATCCGGAATGAAATATTTTGACCTATTCCTAAGAGGCTACCCTTTGTGAAGCCTTTTCTCAATTTGATGCACACGAATTTGTGCTTGTGAAAATTTCAACTTGCTTAAAAAAAATCCATCCTTCCTACAAAAGAATGTTCAAAGGAAGTACAATCACTTTTACCTTTGGAATGATAGTACATTCAAAAATTTACTTTCCTAACTTGGATGTCTGGATAACACATTAAGCGAGGTAGGAACGGTCTATGATATGGTATGGTAATGTCTGTGATTAACAATTATGCCTTTTGAAATGGTTGTGAGGAGGCTGGAGTTGCGGCTCAGTGGTAAAGTGCTTGTGTGAGGCCCTAGGTTCAATCCTCAGCACTGCATATAAATAAATCAATTTAATAAAGGTCCACTAACAACTAAAAAAAATTTTTTTAAAGGCTGTGGGCTTGGATTTGAATCTGTCTAGAAGCTACAGCAGTAGCAACATGGAAAAACAAATTCATGCATGGTAGAGGTTCCTAGTTGTCTCCTGGATATCCATTCTTCCTTTCCTCTGTAGCAATGGAAGACTTAGCCAGGCACAAGGCTGCCTACTTGAAGACTCTAGTTCCCAGATTCCGTGAAGATAAGTAGTTGTGTGGCAGCCAGTGGGATGTGGGTCACATGATGCCTGCAACTTCTAGGTCAAGTTCTTAAAAGGAAAGGAGGCTGTCCTCCCCTTCCTATTCCCTCCTCCCATGATGACAGAAACTGGACAAACCATCCTCAATGAAAGATGGGAGCTGTGTGGTAGAGATGACAGAATAATGAGAAAGAAGGGAGCTTTATCCCTGACTTGATGGAATCATTCCCTCAGCCTTGATCTGTTTCTGTTCAGTCCATTAGAGATGAGAGTATAATAAACCACTTTTAAGTTGACCCAATTGGTATCCTATTACATCTTTTGAAGCACTATTTGAATTCAACCACTATCTTTTGTTTTGAGAGCACCCTGGATTTCACGAAGAGAATTTCCCTTTGGGTTTTTAATATCCATTGTTAGGGTTTGATGTTAATTTTCTGTTAGCTTCAATCTTCTTGAGTTTTTAGTATCTGTTTTCACAATCCCTGTTATCATATCTTTGACAAGGAATCCATAGCAAGAGATGCCTCTGTTACACTTTCCTTAGGACATCTCTACAGAGGGAGAAAGTCTCATGTCTCGGCCTCTATCTCATCCATCTAGCAGAAGTCTCATTTTGTCCTCCTCACGCCTATCTACATACCTGGGCACCAGAATTCATCACATCATGTATAAAATAGGAACCTTATCATAACCTTTCCCAGATCCCTGAGGGTGATGACAGAACATTTTTCTAGATCAAGACATCAAAACCCACGACTCCAACTAACAGGACAATATACTTAGGTCAAAGCTATCAGGTCGAATTTTATAAGTTCTTTAAAGATTTCATGATTTGCTTTAAAAGGCACTAAACCTTCTCAATTTTGTAGCAGTCATTACCACTTACAGAATGAAAATGATAGTTGGCTCCATGACAAAAAAGGGGAAAGTCAGCGGCCAGAATATCTCAGGCACACTGAGAAAACCCAGAGAATGGCCCTCAAAGGACAGTCCTCCATGGTACTCTGTCACAACACCAAGCCCTAGCACCCTCTGGCCAAAAATCCAAATAAGAGCCAACACATCATTAACCCATTCCACATACCAGGTAGTTTCTTCTTATTTTAGTCACAAAAATGCTCATGCACTTACTTGTCCAAATTTTTAAAAAGGAAATCTCAAGCTGCCTCCCTTCCCCCACCCTTTACTGCCTCTGCCTTGTCTAATAAAAATGACTGAATATTTGTTTTGTGATTCTTTAGCTCCTAAATGTTGGATTTCTTATATGCAAAGAGTATTATAATTGAGACCATTTATGAACAGATTATATTAAATGTTATCATGAAAATACCACAAACCAATGGGTGTCAGTTTCCTTTAACACTTAAAAGAGCACATAGTTCCATAACATTAAAAAGTGAGACAAGAGCCAGGTGCCTATAATCCCAGTGGCTTGGGAGGCTGAGGCAAGAGAGTCGAGAATTCAAAGCCAGCCTCAGCAATGGCGAGGCGCTAAGCAATTCAGTGAGGCCTTGTCACTAATAAAATACAAAGTAGGGCTGGGGATGTGGCTCAGCGGTAGAGTACCCCTGAGTTCATTCCCCAGTTCGGGGGGGGGGGGGAATAAAGTGAGACAAAAGAAAGATTTTTGATAATATTTCAACCCTTTGGCTTCATTAGCAATATAACAGCATATAACAGCAGAGTTCTAATCTGAACTTCCTGTTTTCACAATTGAAATCCAATAATAAAAGTGTTTTATCACATCTTAAAAGGGTGAAAATTTAAAGCATATAGCATACCCTATATAAAAATGACCTCCAGTAAAAAACAGTAAATCAAATGGTCACTCTCCAAGCAGGAGTCACAAACTGGATAGCATGTCAGGAGAAAGCTATACGTGAAGGTTTTGTGCTCTAATTAGCAAAAACAATTGCTCAGCTAAGTGGAACCTGTCTGAGGGGAGGTAGTCACCTGGTCAGGATGAACCTGCAGGCTTTCAGGGAACCAATTGGGGGTGACCATCTAAAGAATTCCCCACCAAACACCATTATTTTTACTTAAGTAATAAAATAAAAGCTGCAATGGCCATTTCACTTTGATAATTTTTAGAAACCCTCAAATAACAACTAAGAGCTTCTTACAAGCAAGCAAGAAGGAAAGGAGGAAAATGGAAAATAACAGTTGAAATTCATCCCTAAGAGTCCTGTAAGCCACACTGTATAAGCAGGGCTCAAGTCTGCTATTCAACTCAGAAAGTGATGATTGAGAAATTCACCTCAGAACTGATTACACAAATACTAAATCACTCCAGTTTTTACCTTTTATATATAAATTTGGGCTTTTCCCTTTCCTGTTTCTTTACACAAAATGAATGACAGTCCTAAACGGAGGGACTTGAACTTAGAAGTGAAAAATCTTCCAGTATGGATATTCAAGAGTATCGCTAACCCCTATATCACAGGCTAGTTATTCTCCATCTGCAAAAAACAAACCACACTTCCTACTTCCTGTTGTGATGAAAAACAAAATAACTGGGGTGGGTCAGGCTCCTCAGAGACTGTCAGCTTGGTGCGTGATATTTGCAGAGACTGTTTTGGACGTCTTGAAAACAACTTCTTTCATTTAATCTATTTACAACCAAGAACAACTTCCTGTTTAACCCATTAAAAATGATAAAGGAACCTTGACCTTTTTAGGTCCTGGAGAAGTGCTTGCTCTGAAGAGTCTAATCTTCTGGATTAATCTCCAAGAGGGCAGGGACTTGGTCTGTTTTACTCTCTAATGTATCCTCAGCACCTAGAAAAGTGCCTGGCATACAGCAGGCACTGATTAAATATTAGGTGAATGAATGAAAAAAAGTTTCACCCTGATAAATGTGAGAATGCCTTTTATTTTAGCCATTTTAGGTAGAAATCTTAAGAATAGTAGCCCTCTTCACTTTTGAGATGGTAAAGACTATAACTGCACATCCATTAGAATATTTTCTATTTCAAAAATGCTCTGTCTTTTAAAATACTAAATCACTCCAGAAGTTTTCATATAATTTTTCTGCTCCTTTATCTATATATCATCTTCCCACCTTTTCTTTCTGATAAGTTGTATTTTCTATTACAAATCTGCTGCCTATAATTAGCTGTTTCTAATTTATTGTGCACTTAAAAACGAACAAGCTAAACTTCTCAACCCTGTGTCTAAAATAAGAGCACATATCTCTAAATGAGGGTCTGAAAACTTCTCTTAGGAATAGAGTATGATCCTCAGACTTTGAAATATCTATGTTTGGCTGGTCATAAGATCCATTTTTCTAAAGCTTCTGATTCTCCACCATGTTCTATATATAGGTAAGAGGCCAGACAACCAAATAGGTGAACCAAATGAACTCGCACTGGAATGACCTTTCCTGGTGCTAAGAGACAGATATTCCATTTGGTAGGATGGTCCCAGACAACTGGTAGTAAGCAGTTGGCCCAAGGCTAGAGTAGGGGTGCCCCAAATAAAACACCCAGAGAACAGGGTAGTGTGCCCAGCAAGTGGAAACCCCATCCTGGGCAATGGTTTCTGAGAGAGAAAACCTCAATTTGGAGGAGCTGAAGACAAGGTAAGGCACCAACAGAGAGTCATCAGAATCAGGAGCACAGGAGAAATCACAACCTGGGAACAAAGCCAAAGTTCAGTTTTCCAACATGAGGCAAATCCAGACTTGACAGTCTCTGGGTCGGGCTGGAGAACCCTAAATCCTCAGAGCCAGAACAGGATCTCCAGGTTGGGATCAAATGTCTCAGACTGTGGCAAGACTTTGACCGGAGAAGAGTGGCTGAAGGTGGCTAACTACCTCCTTAATCATGGCCAAGGGCATCACCAATGGGAAGGGCAGAGCAGCCTCTGCAGTTGACATGCCAGAATGGCTGACCAATGAAAGAACACTGCCATAGGTAAGTGCAGAGGCAGGAAAAACGTGAGGTGCTCAGACACACGGGCAGCCTGTAGGAGGCACTTACAGATGATGAGCAGGAAGTTCTGGAACCATCCTCTGAAGTCCTTCCATACCTGGCCTCTTTAGCAGACCTTCCCTGAAAATCTATTGATCTTTTTGAGACAGAAATGGTAAAGGTGGATGTAGTGATTCAGGAAGATAAATCTGGAGGGACACCTGAGATGAAGGCAGGGGAAGAAGGAGGCAAAGAAATCACATAGGTGGAGCACGCCTGTAATCCCAGCAGCTCCAGAGGCTAAGGAAGGAAGATAGTGAGTTGAAAGCCAGCCTCAGCAACTTAGCAAAGCCCTAAGTAACTCAGCAGGACCCTGTCTTTAAAAAAATATATTTTTTAAAAAGGGCTGGGTATGTGGCCCAGTGGTTACCCACCCCTGGGTTCAATCCCCAGTACCAAAAGGAAAAAAAAAAAAATCACATAGGTGATAACCAGAGTTTCCCCAAGAATGCTGTGATGAAGTCTCTGATGGTTTTCTACTTTGGGGGAGAAAGAGCAAGATACCATTTATTGTGACTTTCTGGAAACTAAGCACAATGCTAGTATATTTTACATTCATTTATTTCATTTATTCTTCACTTTAATTCTGAAAGATGAGTACATTATTCCTACTTTATAGTTCAGGAAATTAAGACACGAGCGGTGAAAGGAATTGTGTAGTCACCCAGTGTAGATGACAGAGGCAGGATTCACTTCAAAGGCTCTAATTCCAAAATCCTCACTTGCACAGATGGACACACACGGAATAGTAACTTTTTTTAAAATGGGAGATTGAGGTAGGCAGAGGAGTCTGTCTGCTCACATGCATCTATTTCACATGAGCTTGAGGAATCTTCCAGGACTGAAGCCTTCTTAGCATGTCCTGCTTTCAAGCAGAGTAGAGAATTCATCAGACTGGATTAGGTCCAGGGGCCTTCCTAATGCTGGGAAAATAGGGTTTCTAAGAGATATTTCAAATGGCAATGATCTAACGCTACCTATCTGAGCTGTGTATTGATTGCCCAGCAGAGTTAAATCAAAACCTATCTCACGGAATCAGAGATAAAGGCTGATTCAGGAAAGAAATGTGATTCTTGGATAAAATAAGAAATGCACATTGGTTTAAAAAAATCCAACATCTCCATTAAAAATCATCAAGTTAGAAATGTTCAGTTTCTTGATCTGAGTGCTACTTATATGGGCGTGTTCATGGAGATCTGTACTTATTATATATGCTCTCCTCTGTATGTTTAAGATGTTTCAATAAAGTTTTAAAACTGCCAGAGCAGAGTCATATTTTATCCTTTCCCTGTTCCAATGTAAAACAGTCTTTTATAAGCAATGAAGCAGGGAAAGTTTGAATATAGAGATGTAAGCCATAAGACTCCTTTCTCCTAATGGAGATGCGCTAAGAGAAGTACCCTACTCTTAACCAGAAGGCTGTTGCCTTGGAAACAGGAGCTGTAACTACTGCAATCACACCTCAGCAGCAAAGATGGCCAAGATCTATTTCAATTTTTAGATGCCTCGAAGAACCGCAGATGACTGTAGCTATGGAAGACAGCCAATCTGTAGTAAGGAAGGGGCACATGCCAGAATTAGAAAGGCTGTTAGTGAGAAGGAAAAAGAGAGAGACAAAAAGAGAGAGGAAGGAGGGAGAGGGAGTGGAAGACAGAACAAGTAAAGCCTGCTCCAAGAACCACGCAGCAGAAAGACTAGTCGTTTCATTGATTTAAGCTATTCCACGCTGTGCAGCCTACTGCGTACTCACTGTCTGCCACTCCATGCTAGACACAGGGAGTACAAAGCTGGAGAAGGCCAACTCCTCTGCAGGGAAGACACACTCCAAGTATGTCTGCTGGAGGCAAAAGCACCCCAGAAACAGGGAGAAACAATGAACCTCAGAGTGAAAGGGGGCACAGGAGGCTTCAGAGAGAGGTTGGCATTTTTAAGCTGGAACTCAAAGAACATGTAGGAGTTCCCCAGGCAGAGAAGGTCAAGGAGGGGCATCTCAGGCAAAGGGCATGGCAGATACAAAAAACAAAGGCATGACATGGCATGATTCTGTTTCTCAACAGGATGGCTACCTGCAATTCCAGGTAGGACATGTCCACATCCAGAAGACTTTCCCACATACTGCAATATATTTGCCAGCTCTGACTCCATCCACTAATTTCAGGCAGCAATTGCCAATCATTATAATAATTTGAGTAAAGCCTCCTCCATTTCCAAGTGTCTCATGAGGGTAAAAGGGCTGCTGTTGCACCCGTCGAGAAGTCCAAGAACTTAGGGAAACAGGTCTGTGATTGGAGCAGGAGTGAGAGGCATGGGTGAGGGCTGAGGAGGAGAATGCAGGCAAGGGCCAGAGTGAGGCCCCCAATGGCCCCACCAAGGTTTTAACCCAAGGCTACACTTGGAGAAGAGAGCAGACTCCAAAGCAATTACGTGGGAAGCCAAATCAACAAGACTTGGCAACTCAAGGGATCTGAGGAGGTGGAAAAAAAGGAAGAAAGGAAGAATAAAACATAACCCCCACAGTCTTAAGTGTGGACAATTGAGTAAACATTTAGTGTCACTAACCAAAGTGATGAATGTGGAATAAGAAGGAATTTATAGTGGGATGGAAAGGAAAGGTAGAAATGCATCTGAAGCACTTAAGAGACATCCAGGTAGAATTTCTAAGAAGTAATAAACAGCAGATTAAATGCTGCGGAAAGCGGTGGCTTGGAGGTAACAGGAACATCAGCATTCTTTGCTAGCAGAACCCAAACCATTCCCTGCAGGGCCCCTGCAGCGGTACTCCCAGACTGGCTAATCCGGTAGGAGAGAGGGAATCAGGGGGGGAAAGTTGAGAAACCGGGCAGGCATAGCCCACCAGGCACCAACATGGATGAAACAGGAGGGAGGAAGGGGAGTGGGCTGGCGAGATGCAGGTGAGCAGACCAAGTAGCCTACAGAAATGTGAGAAACGAGAGAAACGAATCCCTGTTGCTTGTAAGCTACCTTGTCTGTGGAATGCTCTTATATCAGCCCAAAAGGACTAAGACACCCACCTCCCACACTAAATATAAACTATTTTTGAGTTATAAATAACTATGTTTTGAGTTGAGTTGTAAAAGACTAGTTGACATTGTCTTATTTGATTACATAAATGTTAACTTAGATTTTCTAGTTTTATTATTTAAGAAGCCAATAAAAACATTTTTTAAAATTTCTGCCATGGTTTTAGGCATCTCAAAAGCTCAGAGGCCCAACACCCAAAATTCCTAAGGATTCCCCAAACCTGTGTCTCTCTCTCAGGCCGAACAAAAGAAGTCTCATAGTGGAAAAGACTAAAGGAAATGAAGGAGAAATAAGTCAACACGAAGAAGGGACAAAAGAATCTGAAAGACAAAGAACCCCTACCAAATGGCCAATCAGAAGAAGATGGATAACCCAGTATTTTTAATGGTAAAGTAAATGAATCAGCAATTGAAGGAAGACAAATGGTACAAAAAGTCAAAGGACATATAAAAAGACATCTGTTCTCGTGAGAGCTCTGGAAGATATCCATCTTTTACATGAAGCTGGCAAAATTTTTAGAGAACAGTAATACCAGAAGCTGTGGAGGGCGTGGAGAAACACGGCCTCTGAGACGCTGCTGGTGGAGAGTGAATTGTTATGACTCTTGCAGAAGGTTATCTGGCATTCATGAATGACCCCAGGACCAGGATGTATCCTCCCTCCCAGGAATGTTATTTTTTAAAGGAATCTGGCCTCAAAAATATTAAACTATTTTACTAAGAACTCTGTGTATGTTGTATTTATTTCATCTAGTAAGATTCACAATTCTAAGAGTTCTACTGGACGTGCCTATGGCCAATCTCATAAACCTAACAGTCATTTCCCAGTAGGTTTGTTAAAAAGTCAAAATTATTCTAACATGGAGTAGTAGGAACGTCTTGCCTTTGATTAAAGGCAGTAGTTTCCTCTGGGGGACTGAAAATGGTTTTAAAGTCTTTTCGATGGTCCAGTAAGAGCCCAGATTGAGGCTCCCTGGTGAAGAAAGAGAAAGAGGGCGCAGGCCTGAGCACCAGGCAGCACGTGCTTCCCAGTGTGTGTGTTAGATTCCTGAAGCAGACCAGCGCCCAGTTTACCCACAAACACTAGTTGGCTGGAGCCTAGGAAGTGATACCTTGAAGCCTGAGGCGCTCTTTTCAAGGGGCCCTAAATCAAATGCCCTTGTCCATGCCAGAAATAACCTAGGAGGAAAATCTTATCATAAAACAAGCAGCTCTCAGGCATGTCAAGGATTTTTAATATTAATTCCTTAAGCTGATCAAGTGATTAAAAGCTGTGAATAAAAGGACCCAGATAGTTCCATCTCACTGTGCTAATCTACCTGTAAGCTACTCAGCCAACCACAAAAGAAACAGTACTAATGAACCAGGCCTCATCAGCTCAGTGGCCCACGCAGCAACCAGCACAGCAACTGAATGTCTGAGTGAGTGAGTGACAGTCGCCAAGATGTGGACATCACTAAAGGGACCTAGTATTAGGAAGGCCTGGGCTCCGGTCCCCATTGGATACTAGAGTTAGGCACTTAAAAGAGGGAATAGTGACAATTCTCTAAACCTCAGTTTCCTCACATATAAATTGGGAATGAAAATTGTGCCTATCTCCTAAGGTTACATAAGTGAAGGCCTGCGGTAGACTGAGGTAAGTCACCTACAGCCCCATCAAAGAAGGACTTGCCAGCCAGCTGGGGTGTGTGGTCAGCACACAGCCTCCAGTGCCAGCTACTTCAGGAGCAGCCTTAGCTGCATAAGCCCTTTAACCCATGGTCACGCCCTCCCTGCCATTCCTGCCAGGACAGTCTGACTCTGGTGATTGAGTGGCAGAAATGCAAAGGTTGAGCAATTCTTGCCCAAAGTAGGATACCAGGACTGCAAAAAACTCACCCCAGGGCTTCCAGCCAGGGTGACTGAGGCCTCTTCAACTTCTTCCTCCACCCAATTCTGCTTCCACCCCATCCTAAGTGCTTGTCCCTAATGAGCATCTTGTGCCCCAAGCATCACTTCCTCTAGAGAATTCAACACAGTTTTAAGTACCCAGGTTTGTATAATATGACAATGAGTGGAGGGCAATGATAGCTCAGAGAAAAAAAAAAAATCATTCTCATAAATACTTTTTTTTTGGTTGGGGAGAAGCATACTATTTATGTCAAGTATTCAAGTTTTGTAGTTTACTTATTCATTTATTCACCAAATATGTACAGACTACCATGAGCCAGGGGCAACCACTGGGGCAACAATTAGGGGTGCTAATAAATTCCAGGCCCTGCTTCTTTTACCTCCAGGGCAGTGGTTCCAGAGGGGCTGTACTGCCCCTAAGGCCTCACAACTGGCAGGGGGCTTCAGTTGGTGTAATGATTGTTCTACTGGTATCTGGGGAGTGGGAGCAAGAATGCTAGTCCTGGGGCTGGGGTTGTGGCTCAGTGGTAGAGCGCTTGCCTACCATATGTGAGGCACTGGGTTCGATTCTCAGCACCACATATAAATGAATAAAATAAAGGTTCATCAACAACTAAAAAAAAAAATTAAAAAAAAAAAAAAGAATGCTAGAGTACTGCAATGCTCCAGAAGGTCTCTCTTGAGGATGGATTGTCCCACTTTCCACAAAACTTCCACAAAAATAGAAAAAAAAAAATGTTTGTAATTATCAGGGTCTAGTTTTTAACTCTCCATTCCATATTTGCTCAAGCAAGATATACTGAATTTTCTAGGAATATGATAACCCTATAAATTAAGGGAAGGATGTACTTTTATTCAGAATTTTACTGAAGTATTTTACCATCTCTGAAAATCATGACACTTATAGGAACATTACTCATGATTAACGAGTCATCTCTATAATACATCAGTATTGGTCTACATTTAGAGTTGTCATATTTTTAGTGATAGACAAGACACAATTTATTTAGTCCTTTTTTTTTTTCTCACTGGGCACATCCTCAATGACCTATAGCCCTCTGTGTGTGTGTATGTGTGTGTGTGTGTGGTTGCTGGGAATCAAACCCAGAGTTTCAAGAAAGCAAAAGATCCACTGTACCCCTGAGCTGCATGTCAGCCCCTAGCCCTTATTTCTTTTCTAAAATACCTTTATTTTATTTATTTATTTTTATGCAGTGCTGAGGATCAAACCCAGTGCTTCACTCATGTTAGGCAAGTGCTCTATCACTGAGCCACAACCACAGCCCCCTAGGCTTTATTTCTAAGGCTACAGAGAGAGTGTTGGTACTATTCAGTTGAATATTCCTCAATTCCAAAGTAATTTATTATAAGAACAAGATTATGACTCTCATTACATCTTCAGTGTAACCATACACATTGAAATACATGCTATTTCATTATAAATTATTTTCATGTTATTTCTCCTCATATCATTAGCAACGTGTGTGTGTGTTTGTGTGTGTGTGTGTGTGTGTGTGTGTTTTATTGTGAGTTCTATCATCTATGAGTTTCATTTCAGAAAGTAAAAAGTTTCAAAATGTATCAAAGGGGGTTGGGGTTGTAGCTCAGTGGTAAAATGCCTTGCACATGTGAGGAACTGGGTTCAATCCTCAACACCACATAAAAATAAATAAGTAAAATAAAGATATTGTGTCCATCTACAACTAAAATATATATATATATGTTGGGTTTGATGGGGTTGGAAACTACTATAGAATTACTTCTATAACTGGGATCTGAGGCCTGCTCATAGCCTCAGAGCCCAGCCTCAGTAGAAACACTTTTAGCATTTGTGAAAAATCCAGATTCCTAGGTTCCAACCCAGGCCCGGAAGAATGTCTTCTGGGGCTGGAATTCAGCAGTATGTGTGGGGTTCTTTTCAAGCCCAGGCTTGGTTCCCACAGGAATGAAGGAGATAGCCATGCCATTCCCTAACCCAGAGATGCTCATAGTCAGAAAGGGAAGGATCAAACTGTAACTGCAATGTAAGGCATATAACTGTTAAATGCCAGAAAGAGTTATGAGAGCCCTGTGTGGTGGCAGACACCTGTATTCCCAGCATCTCAAGAGGCTGAGGCAGGAGGATCAAGAGCTCAAAGCCAGCCTCAGCAAAAGTGAGACACTAAGCAACTCAGTGAGACCCTGTCTCTAAATAAAATACAAAATAAGGCTGGAGATTTGGCTGAGTGGTCGAGTGCTCCTGAGTTCAATCCCTGGTACACACACACACACACACACACACACACAAATATGCTATGGGAATTGAGGAAAGGGAGACGCTGGCTTTGCGGGTGGGGTTGACTGGCGGAAGGTGTATTCACGTGAGGATCTAGAAAACCAGAAAAGCAAGCATCTCATCTCTGAGGAATAGTCCTGCAGAAGCCCTTACAGACATTATCTGTCAAAACCCAGGGCTGTCCTCTGGGGTAAATACCTTAACTGCCAGGTCTTTCAGAGGAAGATACTGAAGCCTAGTTAGGTCAAGAAACTTAACACAAGGTTTCAAACTTGGGTCCTCCAGTCGCAGAGAACAGGGCTTAACCACCCATCTAATACTCAGAACCCGGACCAGAGGAAAGGGGGAGAGGAGAGGCGGCAGGAAGTTTCAAGAAGCATGATCTCTTTCCAAAAGCTTCATTTCCATCCTGCCACTAGTCTGTCACCTGCATTCAGGAGGACAACCAGAAATCACCAGTATTATGAGGGATTTTTAGCATACATCATTCTCATATGGTTGGGAAGCCTTAAAGATGAGAATAGGCATTCAGGACTCAGCAATGCAAATGAGCTGCAAATCATAGAAAAGTAACTTAATTGAGACAACAAAATGGAAGAAGGCTCAAAATTGGAGCTCTCTCATTGCTTTCACTGATCTAGTGACAGCATAAAGCAGCTTCTGCTTAATCAGTTCCCACCTAATCAGAGAGCCATCTTAACAGCGTCTCCCAGGACAGCAAATTAGCCTAATAGTGAGTGACTGCAGTAATCAGAACAGGATTGGTGGGGAGGATGGGGATGGAAACAAGGTTGGTAGCAAAGCAATTGGCTAGTGCTAAGGGGTTAAATGGTGTTTAACTAGCTGTTAAATTGCAAAGTGCTGAGCTTCTCCAGTCTAATACAGAAATAGTCAATGATGAATAGAAATGAAGATGAAATGCATCCAATTCTGTGTTGTATTCTGCATCGTGAATGTGTACCCAGGTAGATACAAAACTTATTTTTATCTATAGAGGGAATGATCAAGGCTCTTCACGTCCATGCCAAAGGCCATGTCCCAGCTTTTATTAGCCAAAAGACCAAAAGGTCCCTCTGCCCACCTTCTCTTCCCCTGCATCCTTTTCCCTTTCCTAGGTTCGACATGTAAGTCACCAGCAAACAAGAACCTCAAGTCTCTAAGGCAGAAGCCTTTGGCCTTGGAAACATTTGGAGCAGAAACAGGTGGTGTGGTCTGGAGCAAACATTCGAGAGAAGAAAATTCCACAAACTCTAGGGAAGAATCCCTTCACATGGAATTCTCATTTGCATTTTGTGCAGTCAGCAATTCTCCACTTTTTCCACATCCCTTCAAAGGTTAGCCTCTCGTATCAAGTGTTGTAAGTCAGACTAAGAGGGCTTTTTTTTTTTCTTATGGTTTCAGGCTGGATAATATTTCATAACCACATGATTGCAGGGTTGAGCTTAGCAGGGCTGTATTGAAGAGTGGATTGCCTTTCCGTCATTGAGCCCACATTTCAAAGACTGATAAAATATCGCCCCTGGGGATTTTAGAGAAGCTGGTGATACTACATTCCCCTCTCCTAAGTAACAAGATTGTGAGGGTCAGTTCCTCCCACAATGCTGGGGAGTCCACCTAGGAACAACAAAAAGTCATTTCTAATTGGAAGAAGGCCTGAGAAAGGGTATCATGCAGCCCAGGCAGCACATGAGCTGTCAGTGCATCATGGCTGGATTATTCATCCTAAAACACTGCTTTGCACACATCACAACCCTTGAGCAAAGGTCTTCATGGCTCCCCCTGGTCACAAGATGAACTCCAAATTCCTTAGTGGGTTTTGGGGGGGGTCTCCAGAAACCGGAATGCCTGTGTTCTACAATTTAGCCTCCCACTATTGTCTATACAAAAACTCTGCTGAGGTCAAATTGCTCACTTTGCTGCTCCTGGAAACCCTCCTCAGGCCTTCCTTTTGCTCCCTTCCTCCTTCTTCCCAGTTTGTCCTACTATGAGGCATTTAAAACCCAGCTCCAATCCCATATCCACCAGGAAGTCACTTTTCAGGTAACATCCTGTCCAGACACTGGGTTCCCAAGACAATCATCCAAGTATTTATCCTTTACAACACACACACACACACACACACACACACACACACACACACCAGGGATTGAATCCAGAGATGTTTAACCACTGAGCCACATTCCCAGCCCTTTTTATACTATATTTTGAAACAGTCTCACTAAGTTGCTTAGGTCCTTCCTAAATTGCTGAAGCCAGCTTTGAACTTGCAATCTTCCTGTTTCATGCTGGGATTACAGGCGTGCGCCACCACTCCTGGCCATGAGACTTTAAAACATCAACTTTTCTTCCTTTCTGTCCAAGTATTGCATCTTTTTTGGGCCCAGACATGGTAATAGGACTGCCACTTCACTCTGTCAAGGCTGTTCAATATACTTAATGGTGTTTAACAGAAGAATCCTAACAGGTGATTGCTGGGTCAGAAAATCACCTTGGGTCTCATAGGGCCATGTGGAGTCTGCAGACAGGAAACAGACAAGGAAAGAGATTAGCACAGAGAAAAGGAGTCTATGGTTCCTCTCCACCTAAGTCAGCAATCCCAGCCAGAAAGCATCTGGAAAGAACGTGGGCAGACATCGCTGAGATCAGAAAACTGCACATGTAACAAAAGCACAAAGGGTTTGTGAAAGGCAGTTTCACTCCCCACCCCCAAATCACCAAAAGCTTAAGAAAACCAGTGGAGTTTTCGCTCAGCACATCTGTTTTCAGTTACCTGTGCCGAACCACAAGCTTACAGAGAAACAGATCTCAAGCTGACGCCATGGTTTAAAATCTGTCAGAACAAATTATGTGGGGATGGAGGGGCAGAATGTGGAAACCTTGGGCATCTGCGATGAGAAATTCATGGTCCTTGATAAGTCAGTCGCTGATGACATTTTGGTGGACTAGGAATAGCACTCAAGTTTAGCTTGATTGCCATGAAAGTAAAAGCCCCCAAGAGGTTTCATTATCACTTGATAAGCCCAGTTACCCATGTTGGTCAATCACTAATGGACACATTCATTTTACCAGTTAAAGCCACATGTTACCAATCTCAATTACTCTTTTTCCTTTCTGCAGTACTGTCTATGGACAGTGTGCTAATTCCTAATTCACTGAAAAGAAGGGAACATTATTCTTTTACTATATTTTCACCATACTTTTGTTATCATATACCACCCCATTTTATAAAACTAGAAAAACAATGTTGTGTACAGACCAGGGCTGAAGAATTTCATGTAAAGAACACTTTAGTAATGAAAGACTTCTTAAAAAAAATAAAAACAAAACCTTAGCTGGAGAGGCTTCAGGAAACAGGAGCAAGGAGTAGTTGGGAGAAAAGACTAAATATATAGGAAATTGATTATTATCATCAGGTACTTAATTTGGTGCACTTTCAACAGTTGGGCTTCTATTAAGAATACAATTATTTTGTAAGAGAACATTAAATATTTACTATAATTAAAGAGCTATATCATGCTAGCAATTGTTTCACTATTAATTTTTTACTTGAATTGCTTTATATAGAAACACAGAAATTAATATTGAACATTCAGGAGAAAAGGTATTAAAAGATGTATCCAGGGGCTCTGCCCAGAGACTGGCATGAAGTTTTATGAAACCCAATAAATATTTATTGGTCAAAAAATGAACTGCATTTCATTTTGTTTGTCCCTAGAGGATTTCAACATAATGGATTTTTTTTAATTCAATAGGCCTCACTATAATAACATTAAACCAGTACAGCATGGTGTCACTTCTCCTGTGTTGGACAAGGACAACCAAGCTACCTACACCAGATGGTCAAATGAGAACTTAAGGCAACATATAGTCAAAAACCACTGTGTGTGCATGTGTGTGCCCACACATCCATGAGTATGTGCATGTGTGTACACATGTATGTGTGTGTTTAAACAAAATTCCAGAAACACAATTCCTCTGAAGCTTTTAAATTATTAAATTTTAAGTTATGAAGACCTTCAATACTTACAAGAGAAACTTTTCTTCAGCTGGTTAAGAAGACCTTTCTCCTATGATTTCAATTTTGTGGCATTCTAAGCAATGTGCACT
Source organism: Sciurus vulgaris (assembly GCF_902686455.1). NCBI lineage: Eukaryota > Metazoa > Chordata > Mammalia > Rodentia > Sciuridae > Sciurus > Sciurus vulgaris. The sequence goes on from NC_136463.1 coordinate 150,203,350, forward strand.
TCAAAGGCAACCCAGAAACTTTACCCTCTGAGCAAGTCTGAGTATTACCCACTAGTCTATAGTTCAATTTTTGGCCCATCTACAACACATTCTACAGGAAGTGATAAAAGTTAGGGAATTTAGATTACACAAAACCTGTGGCCACAATGCAAAATGTTAACCAGGAGCAGTAGAATGTACCTGTAGTCACAGCAACTTGGGAGGCTGAGGCAGGAGGAGCATTTAAGCCTAGGATTTTGAGTCTAGCCTGGGCAACTGGGCGTGACCCTATCTCGGGGGGCAGGGGGGAATCTATAAATGAGTCCACAAACCTCCTCTCTACAGGAATGTGGCTGGAGCTGTGACAGCCAAGAGTTAGTCAATGGAACATGTCTGATGCCATAAATACTACCCATGGCTTTCGGCTCCCACCTGCTCCTCTTCTGAGTTCTGATCCATACAGAGCAGCCTGCCTGTGATAGAACAACTTGAGAAAATATGTTCGAAGTCAGGGAGTCATAGGTTAAAGTAACCTGTCAAGCTATGGAAACACTCTGGTTGGATGTTGGAGTTTTCATGCTTGCCTCTGATGGGGTAATGACTATTTTCTCATAAACATGCTAAGTAGATTTTTTACTCTCTCAAGAAGTCAAATCCTTCGGTGGTTTTATGACTTCATCTCTCACCAAGAGCCTCTAACACCAGCAACAGCCAGTGTCACAGCCCTAAAGTCAGTGACCCTGTTAATCTCAGGCATGTCCTAGTTACAAGTTCCTGCAAAATAAATTTTGGTTCAACAGATTATAGAAAAACCAAGAGGAAAGAACGCATAAAGTCCCATTGTGGCTAACACAGAACCTGTATAAAGCTTAAAAAGATTGATAAAATGATAAAGTATCAGATTCTGGAGAGAAAAAAATACACATTGTGATCACCTCTGGGAACCTTCAGACAAAATTGAGTCTTCCAGTTTTATCGCTAAGAGCCAAAAGAAGTACATTCTACCATTCCAACATCTACACCTGAGCCCAGTGCTAATTCTGGATGAGTCTGATAGTGCTACCAACCCAACTTATAAAGTAGAGATAAGCTAGCTACCAGAAAGAAAGCACATGCATTTCACCATTACAACTGGCTGGCCAATGTCATCATCTGCCACTTGACAAGGATTCTCCATGACACTACTAAAGCATGTTATCCACCCCAACATCTTGTGCCTCAATGGATTCCAGTCCCATCTTACAATAAAATGGAACATATTTCTATTTAATATTAGTGGTCTCAATCTAAAAGCAATCTCATTTTGCTTAATCCTAAAATCTTCCTAAATGCGATCAAAATAGCAATCAAAATTGGCTTAAAAATTCTTTCAGGAGTATCTAAGGACAGAAAGAATTTCTACTTTCTCAACTTTTTTTTTTTAATGCTTTTCTTTACCTCTCCCAGAAATATTTAACTTGATTTTAAATCATGCAAAATATTTCTCTGGCTTATGAAACTGAACAAGTTGGTCTCTATTCAAACTGTTGAAAAACTGTAACTTTGGTAAACATGAAAAAGCCATAGAGGGCTGGGGCTGTAGCTCAGTGGTAGAGCACTTGCCTAGCATGGGGAAGGCACTAGGTTTAATCCTCAGCAACACATAAAAATCGAAAAATAAAGATTAAATTTAAAAAAAAAGCCACAGAATGGAAAATCTCTAAGATCCCTTAAAGTTACAAAATTTTTTATTCAATTTTATCTATTTTAAAAAGAAACTACCCAACTATATGGCATGCTGGGAAAGAAAGAACTATGGAAGCAGTAAAAGATCAGGGTTATCAGGGTTAGGGGGACAATAGGGATGGACAGGAGGAACACACAGGATTTTCAGGGAGGTGAAACTGTTGAGTGATACTCTAATGGTAGACACATGTCCTCATACATTGGTTAAAGCCCCCAAAATGCACAACACCAAGAGTGAACCCTAATGTAAATAAGGACTTAGGGTACTAATGACACATCATTGTCAATTAATCATAACAAATGTACCACTCTGGTGGAGGATGTTGATAATGGGCAGGTTGGTAAGGATAAAGAGTCTATCTGGAAATCCTCTGTACTTTCTACTCATTTTTGCTGTGAACCTAAAACTCCCAGGACACACAAAAAAAATGAAGTCGATTAAAAAATAAAGTCGATTAAAAAAGAATTGATACTTTGTAGATGTCCTAAATAATATGATAGCACATATGCTCCAACTGAAAAACAAAATGGGTAAAGTAGCTGAAGAAGAAGTTAATTCTCCTACAGAAAAGGAAAAGTGTAAGAAAAACTGTTGTGTAGAATGGCCTGCCCGTGACATCACAGTCCTTGGCAGAGAGACCGTGTCTCTGTTTGGTATAGAGAAGAGCTAGATGGGAACCAGTAACACTAATCATCAGAATCCTCTTTGAAGAACCATTTCGGATGCTGTTGAATGCTACACAGAAAAGTCAGACAAATCCACTCTACATACACATGCAATTATAATCATTTTGAATTTTATATCTGAATATTCTACCACACTTATCAGAAGGTAACTGCCCAAATATATCTATTTTCAATCTAGGATATCATCAGTGGACTCGTTAACCTAATTCCAAAATCAACAAACCAACCAAGTAGCCATCAGATGTACTCCCTCAAGCAACTGGTTTGCCTGAATATCAGTTATAAAAGCAAGATCTTAGTATTTAAATGTGAAAAGTGAGCTTTCAAATACATTGGGCTCTAACTGAATTTTAAAATCTAACTAGAAGCACCATCATTTACATCCTGCTATTATTTGATCAGTTGCGCAGAGTGGCATGTAAGAAGGAGGACTGAGACCTCATCTAACATATCTGAGAGGAAATCTTTGTAGGCAATTAAATAAAGTTTCAAATTTGGAGAGGTAAGTTTTAGTTCTCAAACATACAAATCTGACTTCTCATCAAGTATGGAATTGTCCTATAGAAACACAAAGATTGTGAAAGAAAGGTTATTGGGGTTAGTTAATTTATAATAGTTTTAAGTGAAATATGTGTAAAGAGCACTTAGCTGGACAGGATGGTGTCCTCCCGTAATCCCAGCTACTCAGGAAGCTGAGGCATTTAAAAACTTCTACATGAGGAAATGCAAAGAAAGTGTAAGTTCAAGGAGAAGAAGGAACAACGTAAAATTTTCAAAACCAAAGAAGTGCTTGCTCGTGTTTTTTTAAGTGACCGTGGTGGGGACCATCAAATGACACTTGTGTTTAAATTCCATTCAATACATTTCAAACAGTGATATAATGTTTTCATTTTTTTAAAAAAATCAGTATTTATATTGTGCCAGGAGTTACATCCTTTGTATCTTTCTTTTATGGTGAAAGACTTTAGATGTCAACCTAAAAAAAGGGAACACACAGTTTAAAAGAATCTTTTGGAAGAAGGAGTTGGAGTTAAAAATATTGCAGTGAGACCCTCCTGGGTTGGCCCCCTCTGTGTTCACTCAGGATGGGTGGTAGGAATCACACCCTGACTCCATAGGGCCCAACTAAGCTAGAAGCTTTACACTAAGCACTTACATCAACAGTGACTTCCTGTGCAGGTCTTGAAAGAGCTGTTCCAGTTAAAGCCTGTCTCAAACTCCCAGGACACACACAAAAAAATGATGAACAAGAAATGTCTTCCTATACTATTTCATTGACTAACAAGTGTTGGGGGTAAGCTATTTCCAATCTGTTCATGTCACGACACACTGAGCTATCAGCCCCAAGTTCTTGGCTACACACATTTAACCAAGAAAAATGTCCACCTAAAAATAAAAATTTGCAATATTTTCTATCACCCATCCTTTTAATGGGGCAATTTACACAACAAAAAGAATTCATTACTTCCTGTCTCATGGTAAAGATCCCAGGAGAATAAAAAAGAAACTGGGAAGGATAGTGGAGTAGGCAAAAACAGTTGTGCGAACTGGCAACAGATCATTCATTCATTCAACAATTACTATTAATCTATACTGAGTTCACCAGGGTCCAGCATATTAAAAAAGTAGAGATGGAAACATTTTCCCCCAGGAGTGAAGAGCAAATGAATGGTTTAGCTCTGACCTTCCCAAGTCACACACTAATCAAGAAGCTAAAAATGGACTAAAACCAGAAGTGAGAGGCTCAGTGAAGAAACTGGCCCCCTTCATGTAAGAAGGAAAACGAAAGTGTTCATTAAACACATCTGCCTTTAGATGCATCTAAGCGGTCCTCTGACAGGCCTTCCCTTCAGAGAGCCAATTCCAGATACTTCTCATGAAATTCTAGAAGAGAAAACAAAGCACATTATGGAGGTATTTAGGGGAAAAGGAGTAAGAAAGCCTTAGTATTGAGGGAACTATTACCAGTAAATTCCAGTCTTCTGTGTTACACAAAGGTCTTCACCCAAAGGAGAACGATGAGGCAATATCCTTTTGGCCCTGAACACAATGGGCTCCCTCTTCTAGACCAACTTAGGAGTGAGTGACACATTCTAATCTGGATAATGCAGATGATATGATACTGGAACTACATAATGATTACCCAGGCATAGCCTGCACCGCTCCATTCCAGGGTGTTTATACAGTGTTTCGGGCTGTACCCTAAATATAACTGTAGAAATGACACGTGGTTTTAAACGTGCTGTTTAAGAACTGGACAGGCAAATGAAATGCACCTCAGACTGAGCCAGAGAAAACAAGAGCTCTTACCTCTACTAAGAATCTGCAAGTTAAGTAATAACCACCAGCCTCAGTTTTCCCTCATAGGGAAATGGGGATGCCAGTGTTCATGATGTTCAGAAAATGGCATGTCTCCAGAGAGCTTAGGTTACAAGTCACTGGCAGTGTTTTCCAAAGCTTAACACTACATTAGTTTCCTTACAAATCTTCTTTATAAACAAGTATCTTCAGTCTTAATTCTTTCTCTCTCATGAATCAGAAGAGAAAAAAATGAAGGAACTTTAAGATGAATGGTAACATGTGTTGATTGACCTCCCTTCTGCCCCCCACTAATCAGTTCAAAGTGCCCATCTTCTTCCAAGATCAAAAGGAACTCCAGACCTGGGAGGGGTTTTATAAAAACTCAACTGACTAGAAGTGCAGGAGCAGGAGGCAGATTCTCATTACAATTGTAATGAAACAAACACTGGAAACCACACACATATGTGCGCTCACATACACATGCATGAGCACACTTATAATTCCCACAGAAACCACCAGACTTAGCTCCTGAGAGAACCTTCCAGGATAATGGGAAACACCAGATAAGTAGACAACATTCCTATTATTTAATTTCTAACTTCCTTTTATAGTTCTTTGTACCTTCAAAATGTTTGTTTAAAGTTATCTTTCTATAAAATTGAAGTCATTTCCAGCTCTATATCAATCAAGAGTCTCTACCCCAAGAAACTAAAAATTTAGGGCACAATGGGAAATAAAAAGCACTAAGATTTCTGTTTCACTCTCAAATACGATTGGGGCTCCTCCCCATCTGAGCCTTTGAGTGCATCAAAAGTACATGTTAACTTTTTCAGGGTCCACATGTGGAATCTAAAAATTCAGTTTAAAAGGCAAGTAATTTAAAATATAAACATATGGCTCTTTCTCTACAGTGATTCCTAGAGGAAGAGTCTGAGTACAAACAAACTATTGTTTTAAAGAGAATTTTTTTTAATTAAAAACATACCAAGAAAGCTAACTAAGCTTCTACTTTCTCCTGGAAAAAAAGAGCAGCAAGAATTCCCATCTTAATCTAATTAAATGTAGATCAAAGTAGAGTTCAGGTAACACTTATAGCACTCAATTTCTGAAAAGCATGGTCCCAAGTCTGCCCTGGGGTTACAGCAGGGATTGACTAACTTTTTCTGTCAAGAGTCAGATAGTAAATATTTTCAGTTTTGCCAATCCTTCAATCTCTGTCGAAACTACCCAGCTCCACTGTGGCAGCCTGAAAGTGGCACAGAGGATACATACACAAACCAGGGAGGACATGTTTCAACACAACTTTATTTACTGACACTGAAATTTGCATATATTAAATTTTTGTGTGTCACAAGATATTTTTCTCTTGATCCTTTTCAACCATTTAGTAATGCAAAAATTATTCTTAGCTCATGGGTCATTTAAAAACTGGTGGCAAGTCAAATTTGGCCTTTGGACAGTAGTCTGCCAAAATGTGAGTTAGAGCTATAGAAGACTGGAGCAACTAGAAAATAATCTAAACCAACATCCTCATTTCTTAAGGGAAACTGAGGCCCAGAGAGATATAATGACTGGCCAGGGTCTAATAATTCATAGCAGAACAAATCTAAGAGAATTACTAGTCTGTCTCTGGAAGACTGATAGAAAAAGTAAAATAGTGATGAAAAATGTCCTTTTGAGTTCAACTCATAAGGACAAGAGGTGGGGAACTTAAAACCAGAGCCATCACAGGCTATAGTCATAGTAGCCCCAATGCCTTCCTTCACCCTGTATAAAATGATTTTTTTTTTTTTCTGCTGATCACAATACCCATGCTGAAGGTTCTTGATATATCAGTGGAAGGACCCTCTGCTGGGCCCCAGACCCATCAGCCTGGTCTTTTCGGCCTTCTGAGCTATAGTCCTGGTCATTTTCATTTGCAACATAAATAACAATCTCCACTTTCCAATCCTACAACTCCTAGAAATAAATGTAAATGTGGCTGAACAGCAGTGATCAATGCCAATTATTGCAAAGAGCAGAATACACCAGGTGATAACCAATCCAACTTAAAGTTCAAGAGCATCTCTAATACACCTCTCAAAAACTAACACAGTCTATCTCCCTTCCGTCCCTAATTCCTTTCTCCTTTAAAAAAAAAAAAAAATTCATTTCCTATTTTTCTTTATTTCACTTTTTTGTCTTTTTCTTTTTTTGGTACCAATTCTCGTTCTCATTTTCCTACAACCTTTTAAATTTTGCCCTATATTTCCACTGATAACTAAAATATGTTTTTAGAGCTAAAATACACACACACACACACACACACACACACACACACACACACACCTCATTAAATAGCATCCGGTAGTTCTAAAAGAAAAAAAAAAAATCCCAAATTAAAATGATGTTTTACAATATACACTTCATCTGACTTTTTAAATCACTTTTTTCAGAAACATTCATGGTTTTATACCTATTACATATTCACGCAAGACTTAAAATTTTGCAATGCTTTTCAGACATTCTACCATGATAACTTTTTTCATGATGACTTTATGAAATTGTTCTATCAAACTATTTTGCTTTTATGCACTTCCTCAAAAAAAAAAAAAAAAAAAAAAACACCGTTATACTTCTGTAAAGAGGAAGTGGCATTCTTGTGATTTTTCAGAGTTCTTTTTGGCAGATTAAATCAAGTATGACTACACAAATCTTTTCGACACACATTTATCCTACCAAAACACATTTATCCTACTATATCTATCTAAACAAAGATTCTTCTGTCAAATAAACTAAATCAATTGATATGATAAAACCAAAATAAAAGAAAAGCACTCTGAAATTGTAGGATCTGATATGCTACAATTCAACTTTTTCTAACAATGTTATTTAAGTTAGAAAGACCAGATAAAGCAAAAATAAAATTTAAAGGAAAAAAATAGTTAAAATCATACTCTTATAGAGCTGAAATTGACCTAAAGAACGGTCTGTCTGATTTCACACCAGAGGAGCCAGCCCTATTCAGTGACCATTCATTGAGGACCACCAAATGGCCAATTGCTGTACAAAGGCAATTCCCACTTGATTGTCACAACTTCCCCCAAAAGCAAATGTTATTATACCTATTTTACAGCTGAGGAAATTTGTGTCACAGAAATCCAGATAGAGCTAGGGAGAAACAGAGCTCCAACATCAACTTCAGGATTCTCTCAGCCATACATACCACTCTTACCTCAGATTCTTGAAATCTACTCAAATGAGATGCCATAGTGTTTTAAAATAGCATATGTACAGTACCCTGGAACCTTGATATAAGACCCTTTTCTAAAATAGCAGAGCCCCTTAGAAGGTTCTTTCTTCTCTGCTACTAAGGAATGGAACACAAAAAGGAAAACTTACACTCACCTCACGGGGCCCCAAGACATAATTACATGGAGACTCCAAGTAACTTAGTCACATGACTTCTAAATTACTTATGACAGTATCATTTACTCAAGTGGCAGTTAGCCATTTCTTGAGCTTATAGTCTACAGTATTCTTAAATCTGGACTCCAGAATATCTTTGCCACTCATACTTCAGATAGAGCACTTTCCAGAATATATAAAGGACTCAAAAAACTCTACACGAAGAATACAAATAACCCAATCAACAAATGGGCTAAGAATATGAACAGACACTTCACAGAAGATCTACAAGCAATCAACAAACATATGAAAAAATGTTCACCATCTGTAGTAATAAGAGAAATGCAAATCAAAACTAAACTAAGATTCCATCTCACCCCAATTAGAATGGGGTGAATCAAGAATACAAGCAACAATAGGTGTTGGAGAGGATGTGGGGGAAAAGGGACACTCATACATTGCTGGTGGGGCTGCAAATTAGTGCAGCCACTCTGGAAAGCAGTGTGGAGATTCCTTGGAAAACTTGGAATGGACCCACCATTTGACCCAGCTATCCCACTCCTCGGCCTATACCCAAAGGACTTAAAATCAGCATACTACAGAGATACAGCCACATCAATGTTCATAGCGGCTCAATTCACAATAGCCAGACTGTGGAACCAACCTAGATGCCCTTCAATTGATGAATGGATAAAGAAAATGTGGTATACACACACACACACACACACACACAATGGAATATTACTCAGCTATAAAGAAAAATAAAATTATGGCATTTGCAGGCAAATGGATGAAGTTGGAGAATATCATGCTAAGTGAGATAAAATCCAAAGGGTGAATGATCTCACTGATAAGCGGATGATGACACATAGTGGGGGGTTGGGGGGGCAAGAATGGAGGAAGGACGGACTGTATAGAGGGAAAAGAGTGGTGGGAGGGGTGGGGGGAAGGAAAAAATAACAGAATGAATCAAACATCATTACCCTATGTAAATGTATGATTATGCAAATGGTATGCTGTTACTCCATGTACAAACAGAAACAACATGTATCCCATTTGTTACAATAAAAATAAATTTTTAAAAAATCTGGACTCCACTAAGAAGGCCATGGAAGAATTTTCATACATGTAGAAATGAACCAAGATATTCCAGCCTATCCTAAAGCCACACTGAAACCATGGAAGGCAACAAGCAATACCCACTTCCTGAGTAGGAAGGCATGGCAGCCAGGTCATTAAATTGAGACCTTGTAACTTCTCGCTGCCCTTTAAAACTACACAGTTTACATAGCAACATAGTTTAAAAGCCATGCTAACAAAATGATGGGTCAACTCTAATACCTAAATTTCCGTCCAAGTATCTTAAACTGGAATACTTTATAAGAACAAGTCGAGTCAAGGTCTTCCTGAAAGCACATAAGCTAGGATTTAGCTCAATATCTGGATATATAGGATATACAGAATATATAGGATCCAGTCAATATCTGACTGGTTACAAAGGACTTAGACTAAGTCAATCAATGTGGACCTCACAACCAGCTCAGAAGCATATTACTTTAGACAGCAAAACTAGCAGAATTATTTGCTTTGTTTGATAATCAAAAAGGATTCTAATAACTAAAGACATTCCATGAAATGAAAATGGAGGGCTTTGGAGGAGCAAAAAAAAAAAAGCAAGAAAAAGTAAAAAGAGAAATAACTTCAAAAAGTAATGGTCAATGACTTAATCAGATGCCCAAGGCAAATGCTGAAGTTTTGTGGTTTTGTTCCTTGTTTTGTAAGAGGACTTTTTTTCCCTTTAACATAGAATCACAACATCATATTCACATTTTAATCATTAAATGTCTAATCAATATTCAATTTTCCCAGTTTTTTCATAAAAGTATGTTTTTTAAGTTTATTTAGATCAGAATCAAAATCTATTCATGACAATCAGCTTTTAAATTATCTTTCAATCTGTGAGTTTATATTTCCCTTCCCTTTCATCTTTTTATTTCTTGCAATTCACTTTATATTTTTAAGGAAATTTCTTCCCAGTGATTTCTCATTGTCTAGATATAGCAAGCTAATTTTTTTTTTATTTTTTTAAAAATTATAAGGTTAAAAACAACCTATCTCCACCTACTACCTCATTCCGTCAATGTCCTACAGAAACCATCCAAGCTCTCTCAATAAGTCCTTGCTTCTCCAGGATACTTGTTTGTCCATAAAATACTGCTATGACAAGTAACTAATGCAACAATCTATTTAAGCTGAGGGCATCATGGAAACAGAAGGACCCAAAAAGTCTCACCTTACCTTATGTTTCAATATTTTTTGGAACAAGGTAGGTACAAATTAATTTGTAAATATCATGCACAAACCTCATTAATTCAAGTTTCCAGAAGAAAACAAAGTACCTATCAGAAGACCTCATGAGAAAGATTTGTTAATGTACAAACACCTCTCCTATCCACTTTGGGTTTTTTGTTTGTTTTGAAGTACTGGGGATTAAAACCAGGGCTTCACACATGCTAGGCACATACTGTACCACTGGGTATATCCCCAGCCCTCCACTTTGGATATTAGATATTTCTTTACTTCCCTCTTCTTTCTACCTAACAAGAACCCTATGCCTCAGTAAATTCAGTCCACAGGTTACCTGACAGGTATATGGCATGTCACTCACCCCCAACTGCTGCCTAAACATTCCCTTCCTCAAATATTAGTTAAGCTGGGCACCATGAAACATGCCTGTAACCCCAGCAGCTCGGGAGGCTGAGACAAGAGGATCTCGAGTTCAAAGCCAGCCTCAGCAATGGCAAGATACTAAACAACTCAGTGAGACCCTGTCTCTAAATAAAATACAAAACAGGGCTGGGGATGTGGCTCAGTGGTTGAGTGCCCCTGAGTTCAATCCCCAGTAACCCTCCCCCAGTCTAGTTCCCTGAAGTCTTTCTTAATTGCTCTGCTCATCTCTGGACTCCCAGAGTTCCTAATTAGTACCCCAAATATAGTTTACACCTACAGTATATCTGGTTTAATAGTTGTTTCATATGTCACATGTATTCAATAAATATTTGAGGGTCTTCCATGCATAAGGCATTTAATATCATTTCTCCAACTAGATCATGAACCCCAAGAGAAAAAGGGCCTCTTGTGTTACCACACCTTCTTCAGGAAACCAGAAGTATAAGGCTTAGGATGTGCACCTTGGAGTCAAGCTTTGCCCAGGTGTGACTCCCAGAGTTATAGAACCCTGAACAAATTACTTAATCTCACTGAGTGTGGTGGCACCCACCTATAATCCCAGCTCCTTGTGAGGTTGAGGCAGGAGGATTTCAAGTTGGAGGCCAACCTCAGCAACTTAGTAACACTCTGTTTGAAAATAAAAATTTTTTAAAGAACTGGGGGTGTATGTAACTCAGTGGTCCAGTGCTTGTCCAATATGCATGAGGCCCTGGGTTTAATCCCCAGTACTGGAAAAAAAAATACTTAAACTTTCAGTTCTCATTTTCCTCATTTATAAAATGAGATGATGATCAGCACTCTCATAGAAATAGTCAGGGTTAAATCGCGTATAACATGATCATTGTCTTAGCTCCTCATTTCCAATTCTCTACAAGTGGTTTCTATTTTATTGTACCTGTTCTTACCTATTCTTGTCTTTTGTAGGAAGAAGGGGGGCAGAGCGCCCCAGCAGAGTCATTGCTGTATAGATAGTGCTTCTTAAACATTCTTTGCATGCTTGAAAACAAAGAGGATCAACTTTCCATGAATGTAAGTGCCCCTTCCCATAATATTTAGGGTCAACATTTCCATTCCCCTAATATTACCCTGATACTTCCCCTGAGAGGAAAAAATGAAATTTACAAAGAATCGACTATATCACTAACCATCCCCACTACCAAAAGTCCACTTTAAAAAGTGGAGAAATTTTTTAAAAATTAATTATTTTAAAAGCAGAGAAATGTAATCAGAAAAGATAATGTGATCTCTTTTAATAGAACAAAATTTTTTCATTTAAATTTTTCTGAATGAAAATCCAATTTCCTAGTATGTATATATGTATATATACTTACATATTTATTTCATTCACTTAACAACTATTTATTGAGCATTCACTAGGTGCCTTACACTGTTCTAAGTGCTAAAGATAGAATAGTGAATGAACTAACCCAATCCCCTCCCCAAAATTTTGTTTTGCCCTATTATTTTTTTCTCTCTCCCATACATAAAATTTTATTTAAAAGGGAGGGGGTTGTGGGTAAATATGTGATATGAGAGATTTGTAGTATGGAGAAAAATTAAAGAAAGGCAGACAGGAAATGTGGGAGTGATCATTTTAAGTACAGTAGCCAGAGAGGGCCTCACTAAGAAGGTAACTTCTGAGAGGAGACCTGAGGAGGGGAGAGAGCCATGCACACATCTGAGGAAGAGCTTCTCAGGGTAAGGGAAGTGCAAAGGTCCTGAAGCAGGAGGCACCTGACATGTTCAGGCCACAGTGGCTGGAGCTGAGGAGCCAGGAGGTGAGGCTCGAGGACTAAGTAGAAAGGGTTGCATGCAGAGGGCCTAACAGGTCATACAATGACGTTATCCTTCCCTGTGTGAGATTGGAGGGTTTTGAGCACAGGGGTGACATCATCTGAGTCCCATCGGTCTTACAGCTATGCTGGGAGTGGAATGCTGGAGCGGAGATCAGATGGGGCCAGAGCTGCCACCAATCCAGGTGGTGCTTTGGCCAGCTGGCAAAAAGTAAAAAGTAGAGCCAAAAGGATTATATGGTACTAGCAGATAACATGTACAAAAACGACATTAAAAGTAAAAACTTAAAGGAATGACTAAAAGAAATATTGAATTTCAATATCTTCTTTCCCAAACTCAAGTTCAATAAACCATCTTGCTCATTCCTGGGGTACAGGTATCAGTCACTCTGAGTCATTGTTTAACACTTTCTGGTTGAATGATTTGTCCCAGGTGACCTGAATTTCTGCCTGGTGTTCAGTTTTTACCCTTCTCCTCTGCTTACTTTCCAAACTTTCTCTTCCTCTTAATCAGTTTTAGGCACCAAAACAAGTCTCCTCCACAGAATCCAGACCATGTCTATACATTATAGCCTGGTGATTACATGCAGGACTTTCCTTCCCTCCTTGTAGTTCCCGTGTCAACTGTACCCAACGTCCAGGCCAATGGTCGAGAAATAGACTTGTAAAACCCAGTGATTACCACGGACCTCAATACAGCCACAGCTTGCCTGGGAGAACCCAGGGTGTTTGCTAAGGCAGCGCCTTTGAAGATGGCAAACGTGGATCCCAGCTCACCACAGTTCATGAGAGACAGCAGGGAGGTCTGCAACCATCAGGCCTCTTGCCCTGCATTCAGAAAAGTTCAAGAGATTTCCCAAAGGACCACACTGGGAATAGTCCCAGGAGTGCTGTGTCCCCACATCCAGTAGGCTCCTGGAGATCCCAGATGCCCTTCTTGGGGCAAGGACCCCTGACTCTTACACAAAAGTCAGGTTGTATTTATCAGACCTGGGAAACTCTAAAACTCCCAGTGGGAGGGACCAGAAGTTCGTGGAAGGCAGCGACTTTTTCAAATCAGATTCCACAAATTGAGAAAAGATGGACAGTGAGGTATGTGGGAAGCTTTCTTAAAATGTTAGGTAGAGCTTCAAAGAGTTGAAAGGATTCTCTACTTTCCGCCCCCTTTTTCTAGGCAAAGAAACTAAGGCCAGGACTTGATCAAAGTCATAGGATCATTATAAGAACCATGAGTAGAACCAAGTCTTCCAATTCCCAGGCTGATGTTCTTTTAAATAAACCAAAGCAAAACAAAATCAATTTAATACTAAAATGTTTAGAGACAGGTTAGAACCATGATTGAATTTCCATGTCTAGGCCACAAACAGATGTTTCTATAAATCTTTCTAAAATATTACTAAAGCTGGAAGCTCCCTTGGAGCAAAATGGTCTTCTGGTAATAAAGATACCTTAGAGGGTTACAGTGAGATGGTTAAAACTTACTGGGGCAAGAGTGAGGCAAACTCCAGGCATGTGAAAGCCAAGAAATACAAGCAAATATTGGTTTGGTAAAGCCTGAAGCAGCCCAAAAGCAGGTCAAACACTTTATTTAATTAATAGGGTACTAGACAATTTTTCAGTTTTCAACAGAGGCGGCAAATGAAACAATCCCTAAAATTGTAAATACCATAATTTAACACTAGATTCATGAATCATTCATTTCAGCTTCTTAGGCTATGAACTTTTTGAAACATGAACACTGATAAGAAAAAAGTGCCTGCTCTCTCAACCTCTGAAAGCAGCCTGAGGCAAATAAGATGTAAATAAAAGGGTAATGAAAGAACAATCTATAAAATAGATGATCTTGGATTATCCATAGATTAAAACAGGGGGAAGAATGAGAATCAGTTCCTAAATCATAGAATGTGGTTACAAACCTCTTCAGGTACCTGAGTAGACCTTTGATTTTGTCACCTAGACAGCCAAATTAGGGCTCACCTGCAAATATACCCTTCACAGACCACCTGTAAGAAAGACAATCACATAGGCCTCCATGACAAGGCCTGAGTCACACAGGGAGAGGGCAGAGCTGAGGCACCCTCAGGGCATCAGTTCAATGTCTTCATTTTCCAAAGACGAACCTGAAGCCCATAGAGCTTAGTTTGAATTGTCAAGGGTTGGCTAATGTCCAAGGTACACTGATGCCCATAGCAAATACTGATGATCAGTCATTGTGGAAGCCATCCTTATCTAGGAGAATCAGAGTTCCCTGTCTAGTTTCCCTGAGCAAATGGCTCCCCTAACTCCACCCTATCCTGTCCATCACAGAAGCTCCTTCCAGTCTTGGCCCCCTTTACCTGTATGTCTATAAATAAAAAAGAGCTGGTCTACTCCAAGTTGTTAGAGGCCAGAGCTGGTATGGCCGGACCTGTCATGCCCCCTCTCATTTGAAAAGAGTATTGGCTCTTGTGTGTTTATTGATTAGATAAGTTTATTGGTAATTGATCAATTTATAGCCAATACCATCCTCTGGCAATTAACCCTTTTCTCATCCACACAGAATGTGGTTGAGAGACCCCCACAAGTCATCACACTGTCCCCCATTGTTGATTGCAAGAGTCAGATTGTTTCTATCAGATTGCTCCTGCAACCCTGTGACCAACTACTCAGAGTCTATGCACAAGACAGAAGCCATTTTCTCTAATCCTGGACTTTCTCAAGGCCATAAAACAGTCTTTGTCATACCTGCTCCAGAGTAGACCAGACTCGAAAAATAGTGACTAGTCTGCTAGTCAAACTAGTTCACTGTCACTGTCAAGCCTGAAATGAGCAAACATAGAATCAATGGATGACTCTATGTGACCAAGTGTCCAGGTTAACCTGGACTGTCCTGGTTCACATCCAATTCCCAGCTTAATGTTTAATAATACCCCTATCATTTTCAAAAGTGTCCTGGTCTAGATTTTAAAAATTACATGGTCATCCTAAATCCATATAGCTCCTAATCATCCACAAACATTTTAAATGTTTGTTTGCATACGCAGTATGTCAGGAAAAAAAAAAAAAAAAAAAAACCAACAACGAGCCAGTTGCCAGCAATTTTCCCATTCAAAGGGACTTTAAATAATACTAAACCCCAAGTTTGAAAAACACAGGATTATTGGATATTTGTAGAGCCTGCTTATTTTTAAGCTATTTCATGTTATACTTTGGCCTGTAAGAACTGACATTATATCATTGAAATATAAAACTTTTTAAAGAATGTTTCAGTCCTGTTTCTGGTACAATGATTATACCTTTTCTGAGTTTATGTGTTTACTCTCTATTTAGAGAAAAGAGGAAGTAAATGCTGAAATTGTCTTTTTTTTAAATAGGTTCAACCAACCCAGGGTTAGTTAGGCTTCATGTGCTGATGATGGACTTAAGCTAGAGCATTTAAGAGAAGCTTAAGATTATTTAGAAAAGCCACTGGTCGAGAGAACATAGATATCAGCTATGTACACAAGTGAAAAATACTGATATTATCACATGGAAAGTTTAAAAATTGTACCTGGGCTACCTAAACAGAAGACTAGAAGGAAAGACATCAAAATGTCACAAGTAGTGAGTATAGAGACTTCAAATAGCTTTAACTAGTTGTCTTTATACTTATCTAGCTTTCTGATCTCTTACAATGACTACACTTTATGTGTTATATAAAATGTAAGCAAGGAAAATAAAATCGCCAAGCTACCAACACATCATCCACCAGAGCAGGAAGGTGGCAAGGTTTAATGACAAAAGCCAGGTGTAAGCTATACACACACCAAGCAAGAGCAGAAGGCTCGAGCAGCTCCTTATTCTAGCAGAAGCAAGTCTGACCCTAAGAGGTAAGAGGAGGGCAGGGAATGCTGCGTATCCAATGTCTTGCCTGTAAATAAGAGTGGGTGTCCATTAGCCTACATCTGCACTGCCCTTTCAACTATGAAAAGTATAGCCTTGTGGTCAGAGCCACACCTGTGCAATCAGACTGCCAGGGTAAGACACTGTGCTCAATCACTTACTGGGCGTGTGACCTTGAACGAGTCAATTAGCCTCCCTACTCCTGTTTTCTCATCTATAAAATAGGAATCATACCACCACCTACCTCCTAGTGTGACTATGAGGATTAAGAGAGATGATTCACAGGAAGGGCCCAACATACAATAAGGGCACAATAAATGTAGGCCACTATTAGGCATCGGCCATGAAATACCAGCCTTAAGTATGTTCCCGAAACTACATGCCTGGGTCCAAAAATGATTTTAAAAGGATCCAAAAATTAAAGCCTTTCTTTTCGCCTCTTCTGTGTTGAAGGCTGGACTGCAGCATAATGCTTGCTTTAAGACCATGCTCTAGGGACCAATGGAAGGAGGACAGCCCAATAAAATACACAGCATGACCCAGAGCCCCACACTATGGAGTGGAAATCCTGCTTTCAGAGTGACAGGATTTCTAGTCTCTTGCTGCCGCCACAGCTGCCAGCCACTGCCTTTGGCAAGGAGGTGGGTGACTCAAGGGTGAGCTAGGACTTGGCAAGGGGACACCAAACCAGAAGGCCTCCAGGCAGGAAGCTCCAAAAGAGCCACCTGCCGAAGCAGTTGAAGCAGTTTGTCTACCGACAGCCTTCAGAGAAATGCAGGTAGTGTTCTGCTGCCACTAGCAAATTTTAGAAGTCCAATAGAACTTACATCCGGATTTTATAACTTTGAAAAAAATTTTTCGGATGAAGAAGCCAGGCTGAAGGTATGACCACACACTTAAATCACTGCAGTGACTTAACTAAAAGTCATAAGGAACACTCCAAAAAAGTTCAATTTCAAATCAAATTGCGAAAAGTTTCAGAGCTGTCTCAAGTCAAACTATGTTACATATGTATGTGATGAAAATCTTCTTTCTCAAACTTACAACTATCTCACTTTTCCAAAGATATAAATGAATATCTTAATAATCATGAAGGAATAATTATGCTATTATATTAATCACATAATTGAGAATGTACTCTGCTGCATAGGGTAACCAATTTCTCTCAGTTTACCTGGAAATATCCCAGTTTTAGCACAAAATGCTAGGAAACCTGGGTAAACTAGAATGGTTGAGCCCCCTAAAGCTGTGCAAGAAAAATGATGTGTATCCTATAAAAAAGAAAACAGAAGAGACACAGTTACAAATGCAGAAGTGCAAAATGCCAAGTTTGTTTGTAGCAATGGTTCCCAGTTCCTTTTCATAGTAAAAAAAAAAAAAAAGACTAAAAACCACAATGGCCTCTCCCTTCCCCTTTACTTTTTACTTTCCAAAACAGTTAGAAAAAAGCATGCTCCTTCTCTTGCATGACTGAGAGGTCACTGCAGAATTGTCTGCATACCTGTACACCCTAAGACTCAGGAGGCTGAGGCAGGAGGATTACAAGTTGGAGGACAGACTCAGCAACTTAATGAGATCCTGTCTCACAATAACAAAAGAAGGAGGGATAGAGCTCCATAGTAAAGAACCCCTGGGTTCTATCCCCTGTACTGAGAAAAAAAAAATTTTAATAATAAAAGACAAACCAAAACAACTTGATACTCAGGTTATCAACAGCAAGACTGTGTCCTCAAAAAAAAAAAAAAAAAAAAAAAAAAAAAAAAAAAAAAATCCAAAAGCTGTGGCAAGAATCAAAATTCAGGGCTAGGAATATAGCTCAGTGACAGAGCACTTGCCTACTATCCACAGGCCCTGGGTCTAATCTCCAGAATGGCAAATAAATAAAGATAGATCCACTTCACAGATTTAACAGATGAGGAAGGAACGAAGAAATGGTTGTCTTACAACCACTGAGTGGAGAGCAAGGCACTCTCCTACAAACTCCAAGGCAGAGCTTCCAAGCAGTTATTGCTCCTTCCCAGAGACTGAGCAGAACTCTTCTAGAAGGGGCTCAAACAAAAGGTTGTCAAAGTGAGTATATGAGGTTAAGAACCAACTTCTAAGAACTGAGTTTCAAACAGAAAAAGTAAGACTATATAAGGAAAGAAAAACACACTTCCTGGCCTAAAGAAACACAGAAACCACCATTGCTCACCACCCTACACCATCCTGCCTAGACCACCTCCCCACAGTCTCCTGCAGGTTTTTCCCAAGACAGACTGGCAATTTTCAGATGTTCTCGAATCTTAGAACTCCTCAGATTTGCACAAATGAAGTTTGTGCATCTCTTTTTCTCCAGAGTAATTCTAGTTTACTGGGGGACGGAAGAGGATGTATTTGAAAACATAAGACAAACATCTTTGAAACCCCTACTCTGATAAGCCTTTCAGAAGTAACTTCCTTTCTTTCTAAGACCAGTAGTCTACTTTTTTTTTTTTTTTTGGTAATATACTTTTCACTAGGGTTGATCTTGACATCTTGATTTAAGAAAGAGTGCCTTCTTGTAACCCTTTCAACACATCCGGCAATTTTTACAACTTCTAGCAGAAAGCACAGGAAGCTAGAAGACAGGAGACAGGAGTTAGTTCCAGCTCTACAGGTCAATAGCTGTGGTCCTTGAGGAAGAATTGCTTCCCTTCTGAAGATCTGCTTCTTCATTTAGAAATGAGAGATACAGATTAGATGATCTTTAGCATCCTTGCAACTCTAAAATTCTATGTGAAATTCTTCCATGTGTGTGATAATAATGCCTCTTGGAACCATTTTTTGTACTTTGCAGATTTAGGAATTAACAGCAAGGATAGTAATGTATACCAGCAAAGTACACACTAAAACCGTAAGATTAAAAAAAAAAAGCAAATGTCTAACAGTTGGCAAAGTATGGGAACAAAAGGTAGAGGAAATCCAAATATCAACTTACTAACACTTTTAAATGTTCAGAAACCAATGTGAACAAGTACATTCATCACAATCATTAGCTGTTCTTCGTTCTGAATTTAATGGTAGCATGTGTTTTAACTAAGTGATTTATGCACCCTCCCAAAAAAGAGATAGACAGATTTAAGCACCTCTTCCAAGGAGGGAGGGAGGGAGAGAGGCAGAGAGAAAGAGGAAGAAAGAAAGAAAACAACCTGTGAATACTTAGGGAAAACAAACCGGAAACTTTTATTCTAAAGGGCACAGCATCATTGCAAATCATCTTGGCAATCAATTGCATTTAAGTTGCAGGATACTGGCTGGAGCTTAACAAGAAAAAAAGAGGAACAAGATGCAGCCCACTTTAGAAGTTTGAGACGTTTAATATAATACAAGGGCAGGTACATTTGACCCCACGTATTAGTCAAGACTGCCTCTCTGCTCATCGGGAAACCCAAAACAATGTTCATTTCATTATCCACAAATAAATGGGAGGGGATAGAGAGGGAGGAGGAAGCTGTTTCCCTTTTTCGTGCAAAGAGATGCAAAGAATTTTGTCATGCAACCTGGTAGGGCGCCTGTGAGTGTCAATGTCCTAAGAGTCCCAGAGTCCGCAAAAGAAGGGGGAGGTGGTTTCATCCCACAGACCCGCAGCTAAGAACTGTCAGTTGGATTCAGGAAATAATCCCACATCTCCAAGCCAGGACTCCAGAGCTGCCCTGTGTGGTGTCTCAGCAAGGAAAGCAACAAAGCTGATGGACACAGGCATAAGCCCAGTGCCTGGAACTGGAGTCTCAGACTGGTCTTCACCTCCCACTCAGACACCGGCCAGAGCCGAGAGCGCGTCTCCAAGCGTCCCCATCCGTTCCCATCCCGCACTACGCACAAACAGCGTCCGGGCAACTAAAGAGGAAGTCAGGATGTCAAATCAAACGGATAAAGACCACTCAAGAGAGGCAATGTGTGCCAATCGCCTGCTTGGGTTAAGGAGCGGTCCCAGGCTGCGATCCTTTCTCCTTATGCGTCCTCGGTCCTCCTTCCAGCGGCGCGAACCAGCAGCCCCTGGGCAGCCACGGGCCGGCGAAGCCCAAGCTGCGCAGCACTGTAGGAGCCGAAGGAGTGCTTCCAGCCTCCCCTCCCCCTGCCCGGCGACGACCCGTGTACAACGCACACCCGCATGCACACACCCGCACACCAGCGTGTGGGCTGCGCCAGGCGCTAGCGGACCCTTCCCCAGCCCTGGGCGCATCAGGGCGCCTGAGCCCAGCGCACTGTTGCGACGGCCCTGGGCGGGGACCGCACAGTGGGAAAGCCAAGCCGCCGGCTTTCGGAGGCGCCCGGCGGCCGCACACACTCCTCCCCGCGCCGCGAGTAAACAGCTCGCGGGCGCGCTCCGCGCCGCGCCCCCATCCCCCCGCGGGGCTCCGCGCCGCCCCGTGCCCGCGCGTCCCGCCCGCCGGCGCCGCCGCCCCCTACCTGATCAGTGAGTTTGAGCACTGCCATTCTTCCGCTCCTTCGCGAACACACACATACAGGTCCCGGGTCTGCAGATGTCACGCCAGGAGCCGGGGAAGCGGAAGGGATTGCCAGGGGAAGGGAGAAGAATCTGGCTCCCGAATTTGACAGCCCTCCCCCTGCTCCTCCTCTGCCTCCTCCCTCCTCCTCCCGCCGAGAGGCTGACACTGGCTAGTAGGGTTTGCAGCCGAGCCCGCCCGCCTTTATACAGGAAGTGCCGGCTGCTGCCAGCCGGGCCGCCACTGACATCACCGCGCGCTGGCTCGCTTGCTCGCGGCCGCGCCGCCTGGGCCGACGCTGCCTCCTGCCGCCCGCCGCCGCGCCTCGCAGCCGGCGGCCCCCGGCGCCCGCCCGCGCCCGCTCCCGGCGCGCCGCCGCGGGGCTCGACTGGCGCCCGCTTCCCGCACCTGCACGCTGAGCCCAACGAGCCGGACCCCGGCCGGACTAACCCGGGTCCTTCCTTGCTGGTCTCTCTCACACACACACGCACACCCTCACGGGCAAACCCATGCGGATACACCCCGAGGGGGCACACGCCACCTACTGTAACCTGGGAGACTGCGTCACCCCCCTTACCTAACCCTCTTCCCCTAACCTGAATCAGATTGTTCCAGCACTCCTTTATCCCACCTCGGTCAGAGCCTACAGTTTTGATACTCTTTGTTTAGTGCAGGGGGGGGTCCCTGGACACAATGTGATTCTTTAGTGCGGTCTCACAAATGCTTGTTCCTCAAACACTGAGTGAAGGGGTGAGGGGGAAAACCGGGGGCTCTGACCCTTCCATTCATCTTGTTCTCCAGCCACCTTCCAGCAAAATACACACCATCCTCAAGTGCTGACACCCTAAGTTTGAGTGTTTAGGGATAGAGGTGGTGGTGAGTTACTGGAGAAGCAAAGTAGTCTTAAATTACCACCTTGATGGGGTTTCTTAGTGTTTCCTGACTGGTTTCTACGAAATTCAAAGTTATCGTGCTCTTCAACAGAAAAAAGACAGTTGTCAGGCAGCATGGGATACGAATGCAATGGAAATATTCATAATCGTAGAAAGTGTTGATACTTATGGAATTCGGCGCAAACCCTCAGTCATTCAACAGCCATGGACTGAATGCTTGCTTTGTACTAGGCACTGCCTAGGCACAGAAACAGCGTAAAACGTAAGATAGGTACTCTCAGAGAGTGCAGACCAACCAGATAGTGCTAATTACAAACTGAGATAGGAGATCACAGTGGGGTGGGGGATATTTAAGAAGGAAACCATGGCAAGGAATCAGGCCAGACTGGTGGAACGGGAGCGGGCAGGCTTCCCTTAGAAAGGAACAGGATTTGAGATCTGGAGAAGAGCTAAGTAGGCTAGAGGGAGTACTCCAAGACGGCCACACGTGCCACTGGCAGGCCTTAAAGCAAACCTGCAGGGCAGCATTGAACAGCAAAGCAGAGCTACGGAGTTCCTGGATCAAGATCAAAAGCCTACCTCTACTGTTCATTCACAAGCCAACTGTGGTTCTTCCTCTCTACTTTCAGTGCCTCCCCAAAGATTTTTCACATGAGAAAGCAGAAAAGGGAGTGGTAGCATTTGCTTAGTCAGCATTCTTGTATTTACCACCTGTAGATGAAGCAGCTAAATCCCAAAGGTCCTCTTATACAATTATGCAGACAAGAGCAAGTGAGGAAGCAAGCTCCTGGCTTCCACCACTTCTGTACTAGTGATAGAGTCAAAAAAAAAAAAAAAAAAAAAAAAAAAAAATCTCTATAAGACTCCTCTCCAAGGCATAGGTGTTTTTTTGCACCTATGAGATTCCTAATATCACTTTGCATGACTTCCTGAGTAAACTGAACAGGACACTGAATTTTCTGATTAAATATAGACATATTTCCAAAGAGTGATAACAAATCATTTAATTTGGAGGATGCACTCAAGATCTACTTTGGCCCATCATGAGCATGCAAATGCATAAATTCTTGGGGCTGTTTTCAACGCTATCAGACCCATTTTCCCTGATACGGAAAGCTTGGTTCTGGTCCCCAGTGCCCATCCATTAATGAGGACATGAGTTTGAGAAAAAAGAAAAAAGTTTTATTGCTTTGCTAGCAAAGGAAAAACACTCAGGACTCCTGTCCCAGAGGTGTGATTCTGCCCATTAGGGGGAACAGGTGATTCAAAGGCTACATTACACGTGTTCTCTGTTTTTGGAGATTAGGGAGGAGAGATTGGAAAGGAGATCAGGGTGGAGAAGATCAGGAAAGAAGATCAGGGAGGAGGAGTTTGGAGGAGGAGGAAAGAAAGTGTCAGTTTTAGAGAAGCAAGGGCTATATTCAAAGCACAAAGTGGACCACGGTTACATTCCCTTTTTGTAATTAATATTTTTAACACTCCCTATACTATCCGGAAGTGAAATTCATAGGTAATATTATCTACCTATACTAATTGCAAAAACATCAATATAATGTCCTAACTATATAAAGGGAAAATAATTTATAATTAATATGTATTTCAACAAGTAAATGATATAGGATGTCTCTATTAGAGGACAAAATAAAGCAGTAAGATGCTTGCGTTTATATGCAAAAGCATTGTGAATAAAAACTTTAAATGCAGACCAATATGAATGCGTAATATTAGCAGCTCAAATATCGAGATTGGTGTTGACACAGATGACATGATACTGTGAAAAGTTGAACAATGCTTGGTCAACTACCAAACAAAATAAAGTGCAAAGAATGGAGGTAAGATAATTGATATTGATGCCTTTACCAGCAAGTCTGGATTTACTGTGTTAGTCCATGCATTAAAAGTGATTAACAGTTTGTTTAGTTGGTTAAATGAGCCCCTAGAGGGTCCAGATGACTATCTTTACACCAAACCACTGTAAAATACATTAGTGGGGGGAAGGAACACCAGAAAAACCTCTAGCAGCTGCTATGATGGTGGGCTTTCTTCCACTGAGATGGCTTCCTGATTTCTATAATAATGGAAATTTTTTGATGGCAAAAGCCAAAGCCAC
The DNA here is from genome assembly GCF_902686455.1 of Sciurus vulgaris. Taxonomy (NCBI): domain Eukaryota; kingdom Metazoa; phylum Chordata; class Mammalia; order Rodentia; family Sciuridae; genus Sciurus; species Sciurus vulgaris. The sequence goes on from NC_136463.1 coordinate 150,227,285, forward strand.
CTCTAAAGTGGCAGAGACAAGGTACTATCATGAGCATCAGAGACAAAGTGGTACTCAAAGGCCTTGACCTGCAAGGATATTTGGCAGTGCCCTTGGTGGCCCTAGGAATGAAATAGATGGACAGACTTCTGAAATATTCCTTGGTCTTCATAATAGGCAAAATTCCAGGTCTTCCACCTGAAACCTGACTTGAGTCATCAAAATGAAGTCATCCTTCTCATTCGGTTCCTATACTTAAGCCAGTTTACAGACACCAAACCCCTTGATGGAAAGGGAAGTCGGTACCCTTCAGGAGGACCCTGAAGCTTTGCCATAAGAATATACTACAAAGGCTCATTCTTAAATATATAGACTAGGCATACTCAATAATTAGAATCCCCACATCACTTCTGATCCACAGAGGAAGATTATTATGGTAGGATGGGCCAACTGGAAGCCTCTGGAATTTCCCATTTCTATAAGAAAAGAAAACCAAAAGCAAAACTGCATTTGGAGAAATCAATACCACCAAAGAAGATGCGGGGATGGTGATACTATCACATCCCCATTTAACTTACCTGTTTGGCCTACATAGAAGATAGATGGGTCTATGGATTTTTATTTAATCAGTGTTTTAGTCAGCCTTTTCACTGCTGTGACTAAAGGATCTGACCAGAACAATTTTAGGGCAGAAAAAGTTTATTTGGGGGCTCCCAGTTTTAGAGGTCTCAATCCAGACAGCAGACTCCATTCCTCAGGACTCAAGGTGAGGTTGAACATCGTGGCCGAAGAGTGTGGCAGAGGGAAGCAGCTCACATGAGGATCAGAAAGCAGAGAGAGATCTCCACTTGTTAAATACAAATATATATGCCAAAGCGACACCCCCAATGTCCCACCTCCTCCAGTCACACCCCACCTGCCTCCAGTTACCATTAAATTAATTCCATCAGAGGATAATTCCCTGATTGGGTTAAAACTCTCACAACTCAATCATTTTGTTCTCTGAACCTTCTTGCATTGTCTCACACATGAACTTTTGAGGGACACCTCACATTCAAACCATAACAATAAGATAGTAATACCCATTGCAACTGCTGCTATTTTACTGCAACAAACCAACACTACCCTAGTTACCTGGTGTGTGTCTATTGGTATAGAAAATGCCTTTTTTACCTGTTTTAACTTACACCAGTAGTTGTGTTCTTTGATATGACGAGGCCAGCAGTATACCTTTACAGACTTGTCTATAGGCTGTAAACTCTTCCACTCTCTGCCATAATCATGCCTGCAGAGATTTTGGTCACTATATTAAAGCCGTCAAACTGATTGGACCTGATGAACAGAAAGTAGATATGTTAGATGCCTTAATAAAACACACATGATCCACAGTATAGGCTGTAAACCCAAGAAAATTCCCCACCTTAGTGAAGTATCTGGAGTTACAGGGATCTGGAATCTGTCAGGATGTCCCCTCCAAGGTAAAAGACAAATTGCTGCACCTTGCACCACTGCTATGGTTTGGATCTGATTTGAGAGTCTCAAGGATGCATGTGTTGAAATTTGATGCCCATTGTGAGCTATTAAGAGGGTGGAAACAACCTGAGTATAGTGTTCAGAAGTACAGCATTGGGAAATGATTCGGATTAGATTAGGTTATCAGGGTGGATCTCCTTGATTGAATTACTGTTGTCATTATGAGAAGAGGGAGAGGGACCTGAAGAGATATGCGTACATATGCATGCTCTTGGTCTCTTGACATTTGATGCTCTGCACCACTTTGGAACTCTGCCAGTAAGAAGGCTGTCACCAGGTACAGTCCCTAACCTTGCACCTCCAGAACAATGAACCAAAATAAACTCTTTTTCCTACAATTTACCTAGTCTCTGGTGTTGTCACATACACCACCTACCACTAAAAATAGAGACAGGATCCTTGTGGGACTTCTTTGGATTTTGGAAGCAGCACATACCACATTTGAGAGTGTTGCTATGAGCTGTTTATCCAGTAACCCATAAGGCTGGCATTTTTTATTAGGAACATGAGAAAAAGAAGAATCTGTAGCAAGAGTCTTTGACTAAGATATACATCCAATGAAATATGAAGTATCTGTGACAAATAGGGATGCTTTATGGAACCTCCGGCAAACTTTTTTTTTTTTTTTTTTTTTTTTTTTTTTTTTTTTAGTTGTAGATGGACACAACTAAAAATTTATTTATTTATTTTTATGTGATGCCGAGGATCAAACCCAGTGCCTCACACATGCTAGGCAAGCCCTCTACCACTGAGCTACAACCTCAGCCCCCTCCAGCAAACTTGATTTAGAAGATCTACCATGCAAACATTTTTAGTTTAAAGCAAGCCATTCCTTCTTCTGCAGGTAACAATGTTCCACTTGAGAGATGGCAACTATCTTGCTAACTGACTTTAAATGACTGACCATAAGACATCAAGTGATTATGTAAACTCAGCTGCCCATTATGAGCTGGGCATTATTTGGCCCACCAGTCCCTAAGATTAAGCATGCACAAGAGCAATCCTTGTCAAATGGAAACTGTGTATAAGAGATTAAGCTTGAACTGACCCCAAAAGCCCAAGTTGCCCTAGCAGGTGGATCAGATTCCTTTGATTCTTACTCCTGGCCTATTGTCTCTTCATCTGAAACCTCAGAGTTGAAGAATTTCTTAAGAGCAGTTAATTGGCTTACAGGCAGCTCTCCTCAGTGTACTCGCACAGCTGGAAATTCCCAGTGAGGGATGGCTCTGATGAGAGCACTGACAGGAAATTTTCTGAATGCAGAGTTTCCATCAGCACACTGAACATTCGTCTGGTTTGAGAGATAACCAGAAATGCAGATGTACATTCATTCACAAGCAATTGCTGGGGCTGGGGAGATAGCTCAGCTGGTAGAGTGCTTGCCTTGCAAACACAAGGCCCTGGGTTCGATCCCCAGCACTGCAAAAAAAAAAAAAAAAAAAAAAAGACAAGTAATTGCTGATGGTCAGCAACTTGGAAAGAAAAGGATCAAGAGATTGGTGACAAAGAGATCTGTATCTTTCCAAATGGACACAAAATGTGAGGATATTTGTGTCCCTATGAATGCTCACCACTCAGAGAAGGCTTTCAGTAATCAGACAGATGACACATTTGGTAGAGTTAGCCTCTTCTCCACCTAGTATCGTGCTTACTCAAAGGAGCCATGGAGTCAGCCATGGGCTCAACCTCATGGGCTTAGGGAGGCAGTAAGACCAGCATCTGACAACATCAGAGATCACCCATTGTGTTCTAGTAGGACGCCATTTCCAGCGGAGATTAGCCACCTGGTAGCAATTAATTATACTGGACTCTCCTTTCATCATGGAGAAGATAGATATTTGTCTTCAATAATAGATGCCATACTATAGATAGGGCTTTCCCTCCTATGTCCAGAATGTTTCTGACAGTACAACCATCTAGAAAGTTCTGTTCTGCCTTGTTCATTGTTAGAATATTCTACATAATATTACTTCTTTCCAAGGAATTCATTTCAAGGCAATGGACTAATGCATCTACCAGTCTTATCATTTACCTCACCCGCCAGATGCAGCTGCCCTGGAAGGATGATGGAGCAACCTACTGAATGAAGACTGAGTTCTAACATCAACTTGGAAATAACACACCAAAATACTGAAGTTCTTTCTTATAGGACGTTGTATATGTTTTGAGTCAGTTTCTCCCAAAATACACAGATCAAAGCATCAAAGGCAAGGTAGAGAGGAGGGACAGGAATGGTTGGTGGTAGTGAATGCTGTTCTTCTCATCATTATGCCAATAATCCATTACCCAGTTTTAGTTTCTAGTGCCTGCAACTTTGAGTTCTGCTGGTTCAGAGGTCTTTGTTAAAGGGACATTTCCACCAGGGATAATGGATATAGTTTTATTGAATTGTAAGTCAAGACTGGTACCTGGTTGCTTTGGGTTCCTTGTGCTATGAAAACAACAGGCAGATAAGAAGTTACAGTGGTGGCTGGGTGGATGGATTCCAGATCCAAGAGGAAATTGGTTGACTGCCATATGATGGTGACAGGAACCATGTGAGGATAGGAAAGACTGTTCTGGACTTTCTGTGGAACCTGTTAGTTCTTCCATGTCCTAAAGTAAAAGTTTATGAAAAGTTACTATTTAAAAAGAGAGAGAACAGAATTTTAAAAATTGACTTAAATGATTCAGGAATGAAGATATGGGTCACCAGGAAAAGGACCTTCCTAAGTCCTTAGTTCTGCAAACTCCAACCTGTTCCCTTTCTTCCCTAGCCCTGCTGGTGAGCATTGCTTCCTGAAGTTATTAACTCTGCTCACTCCCTGCTTTTCATCTTCCCAACACCTGTTTAAGCAATTCCCCCATGTTACATTATTCCTTTGAAAATAAAGTGGTTTTTTTTCCTGACTAGATCCTGACTGATACAATATAGTTGCAACCCTAAAATAAAATTTAAAAATCACTGAATGTTGAAACTTTAAAACAAATCAAGAACACAAGAACACTGTATTTACATGTTAAATGGGTTAAGTTCCAGGTTGATATAATTACAGATTCTTTTACCTACATGAATATCCAGTAGGATATTTGAAAATCTACATTTAAAAATACCTTAACTTTCTAATATCAAACTCCATATACTTGGAACATTTCCATTCATTGTGACAACCAAATGTTCCCCCTAAAATTTCAAAAATATTCCCTAAGGACCACTGTACTAGGACTATAGCGATCAGAGCCTATGACTTTAATAAATCCATCCTTATATAATATATTTCAGTGTGGTTGTTTTATTTACTTGATTTCTGCTTTTTAAATTTCTATAAATATAAATACACACATAAATAAATGTGTCTATATATCTGTGCATATGTTCAACACGTACGTTTGTAAGTATGTGTGTATATGTATATGTATATGTAAATGTAAAACATACAAGTACTGAAGGTAGTTCATGTTGAGTTGTGCTGCCCAGTTCCCACCTTCAGGACACACTCATACATATGAAATAGTGACATGTGATGTAGTATATTTTCACATGCAGTGGGACGCTAGGATACTTCTTTGGGACACTTGAATCTGAGGGATTATTTTCAGCCTTCCTCCACAAAAAAATGTTCACACAAATTCTCTCTCTCTCTCTCTCTCTCTCTCTCTCTCTCTATATATATATATATATATATATATATATATATATATAATATATTTACTCCTCTTCCTCAACTCCTCAGCCACTCCAGCTAACCTAGTGTCCTGAGCTCACTCCCCTAGCACCACAGCAACTCTGACCAATTCCAGAAAACACTTGGTCTTAAGCTCACCATATTGCTCCTGATCCCCAGACCCAGCCAAATGTCTGCTTCTCTTTTGGATGACTCAAAGCCACATCACACTTAGCATGCCCATGAAGAAATTTATAATCCTCTCTTAAACCATTCCTCTCCTGTGTTCCCCCAACCAGGAAATCATACCACTGTGGACCCAGTTTGGTCTAAGAATAAAAGCTGAGGTTCATCTTTCACTCCTCCCTTCCCTCTTGCTTCTCACATCCTGCCAATTACCAAGTCTGCCCAGTTATGTTTGCTTAGAGCAGTATTTTCATATCTACATAAAATGAATGAATATGGTATGCCATGGACTGTAAAATTTGCATCCATCCTTTACATAAACCTGTGACTTGTAACATTTTGTGTTTGCAGTAGTCTACTCCACACTATCTCTCTGCACACTACCCCCACCAAACTTCATACTCCCAAGCTCTGCAACTAAGTTTTTACCCCCTCATGCTCTTGGGAGACTTAGGAAACATTTAATAAACACAGATTTTAGAAATTTGGTAGGCCTTCATGTTGCTTCAATGAAACAAAGACAGAGCCGTCAGTAAATGGACTGGCACACTTACATCAGGGGCTAGGCTTATAGTTGAGTATTGATTGGTGGGTCCACTCTTTGTACATAACCTGCTCAGCAGACTGGTAAACTATTTTATAAATACTGGTCTCATTTTTAATTCAAAGGAATCAGTATTGACTGTTCCATAAGAAAAGGATTCTAAATCCATATCCCCTTGGTGTTTGGCCAGTAGCATCATAATCTTTGTATAGACGGGTCCACCTATCATAACTAAAGGAAGGGGAGAAGGAACCAACATTTATTGAGTCTACTATGTTCAAGCACAGTACCAGCTGTTGTAAGTTCCCTTCCCTTCCCAAACACAGTTAATTCTGCCCTCCTTTGTACAATGTCTGTACCTCCCATGAGCTCTTAGTATTGGGCGTTCCACTTTAAATAATGATGACTTATTTGTTTGTCTGTCACTCTACTATAAACCCTTTGAGGTCAAGGCTCATTTCAAATTCATCCTTTTAATCCCAAGCACACACAATAATATGTCCTCAGTTAAAGGAATTTCTCTCCTCTAATATATAGGGCATTGTTAAGAAGCAAATGCATTCATCCTACTCCAAATCATCTTACCCAGTTATGTCATTCATAATATAGATGTAGAGCATAGCAACTATGTCAATTTCTTGCTATGTTTTTGAAATGGAATATTCTCAACTCTCCCTCCTGACTCCCACCAAAAGAAGAAGAGTAAGAGAACACATAGCATCAGTTTATAACATACACCACACACACTTTTTATTATATTTGCAAAGCACTCTTTTAAATAATATATTAATATGTGAAATATATCTTTAAAGTGAATAGAGTGTGTCTCCTATTCAGTGGCTTTAACATGTGACAAAGAATAAATCCTAAGTCACATGGCTCATAGAGGATTAAATATCATGCATTTTGAATTCCCAAGTCTATAGCCTTAGGAGTGTTTTCCTTCTCTCCTCAAATGCAATATAATCAAAACAGAAATTTCTTGTTCTCATCACTGCCCTTTAGGATGTATAAGAAGTGTGCTCTGTGCACATACACTTACATAGCTAGAAGAGGGGAAATAATTCAAAAGCAGGAGACTCCTCAACACCCTCATTTAGAACCAGTTCAAGCTGGTGAATTCAAAAGTTTGAAACCTAATCCAGCTCCTCTCAAGTTCAAATTCTCTTGATACTGGATCTATTGTGACTTCTTATTTTTGTAGAAGAACATTTTCAAAAATGGTTCAATAGGTGCTTTGGACAGTGTCCAACTCCTCTAATGCAAGATGTGGAACATTTAGTGGTAAATGAATAAGGAACATATGTAATACATTTCTTTAGATACGCATATTTTTGAAAACTCAGCATGGGGCGGGAGAGCAGTACTTGGCCAAGTCTATCTGTGCTGTCTCTGAATCCTTGAAAATTAGTTAAGGGCATTCAGAGACACAAAGATACAGTTGGGGTTTTCCATGAGTATGCACAACATGTAGCTGTCAACCAGTGATGATAGAACCGGCAGGAAAGTATTCTCAATTTTTATAGAAATAGGAAAGAATTAAGATTTACCATCTAGCACTTTGGTGGTGAGATGTGGCATTAGCCACAAAATCAAGGACAAAGCAACAGGATCCTGAAATGTCCTTGTATGTTTTGCATTTATTATTTCTCTGCTACGTAATTGCCAGTGCATGGCTCAGAGTGGAAATAATTCTGGCAAATATCAAATCTACCTCATTCAGTCTTTAGGAACATTGCTGAAGAATTACAATAGTTCTCGACATGTGAAATCTTTTCTAAGTAAACAAGCACTTAGTGTACTGTGGTTGGGTTGTCTAGCCTTAATTTCTCCAGCCCAAACAGCCTAAGTTTACCCTAACTAAACTCAAATCTTTTCCTAAGTGCCCCTTACCTCCACGTCAGTCTCTAAGTGGCTCTGGGAAGTCACAGTGTGTCTCACATGTGTTCAGGAAGAAATGAACACACTTTGTTGGATATTCACTGAATCTACTGAGCTTCTGCAATCTTCTGTCAGCCCCATGTTTTTGCCATTGTTTTGCTAAAGTTAGAGGGAAAATATCCTGAGAATAACAATCTTCAGTGCTCCCAAAGCTAGAAAACTCTCAAAGTTACAAGTGACATGGCCAGCCCTTCAGGCCACACTGTGCCAGTGCCAGGCTGTGTTCCATGTAGAAACGTGAATACCATACCTTCGTCCAGAGAGTTCACACCTAATGCATGGACCTGGGAAGATGGAGGCTTCAGAAGGGCATGGTCTTCCCACTCCCCTCTCATCTCTCACTATAGGAAAGAACCTGCAGATTTTCCTATGGAGCACAGTGAACTGACACCAGTAAACAATCTCAACCCAAATACCGCAGAAGCGTGCCCTATAGTTATTGCCAGGGGTTATTCTAATTTGACAAATTCATGTGGTTGAATAAAATTGAGGTCTAATTGTCAAAGCATAGAAAAATAAAATTAGAAAACAGGAAGAAAAATACAAATAGATTTTATTAATGTTAATGGTTTTAAAACTTATAATATACAATGGTTCATGAATCAAATGAAAGCCAGAGGCAGTGGTGCACTCCTGTAATCCCAGCTGCTGGGGAGGCTAAAGCAGGAGGATCACAGTTCAAAAACAGCCTTAGCAACATAGTAAGGCCCTAAGCAACTCAGTGAGACCCTGTCTCTAAATAAAAACACAAAAAAGGACTGAGGAAGTGACTCAGTGTTTAAGTGCCCCTGGGTTCAATACCCAGTACCAAAAAAAAAAAAAAAGAATCAAACAAAAAGCACATGATCAAGTGGTATTCAAAAGATTTGGAAAAGCATTTGATAAACTCACTTCCACTGATGAATGTAAAACAATTCTTAAATCTAAAACTAAAAAAATTAAAAAGAAATTCCTTAATAGCATATGTAGGATCTACCAAAACTTTGAAAGCAAACTTATTACTTAATGGTGAAAAGTTAGAAGTACCTTCTTGTATTCTTGATAATAGCCATTCTAATTGGAGTGAGATGAACTCTTAGGGTGGTTTTGATATTTTTCTCTCTAATTACTAGAGATGTTGAACACTTTTCATATATTTGTTGATCGCTTGTATATCTTCTTCTGTGAAGTGTCTGCCCAGTTCTTAGCCCATTTATTGATTGGGTTCTTTGTATTTTTGGTGTAAAGTTTTTTAAGTTCTTTATAAATTTTGGAGATTAGTGCTTTATCTGAAGCGTATGTGGAAAAATTTTCTTCTCTCTGTAGTCTCTTTTTTCACATTATTGATTGTTTCCTTTTCTGAGGAAAAGGTTTTTAATTTGAATCCATCCCATTTATTGATTCTTGCTTTCGTTTCTTACACTCTTGGAGTCTTGTTAAGGAAGTCTGGTCCTAAGTCAACATGATGAAGATTTGGGCCTACTTTTTCTTCTATTTGGTGCAAGGTCTCTGGTCTGATTCCTAGGTCCTTGAACCATTCAGCGAGGATGTGGGGAAAAATGCATACTTGTACATTGTTGGTGGGGTTGCAAATTGGTGCAACTATTATGGAAAGCAATATGGAGATTCTCAGAAAACTTGGAATGGACCCACCATTTGATCCAGTTATCCTACTCCTTGGTTTACACCCATAGGACTTAAAATCAGCATACTACAGTAACACAGCCACATCAATGTTTATAGTAGCTCAATTCACAATAGATTGTGGAACCAACCTACATGTGCTTCAATAGATGAATGGATAAAGAAACTGTGGTATATATACACAATGGAATATTATTTGGCATAAAGAATAAAATAATGGCATTTGCAGGTAAATGGATGGAATTGGAGAATATCATGCTAAGTGAAATAAGCCAATTCCAAAAAACCAAAGGCCGAATATTTTCTCTGATAAGTGGATGCTGATACATAACTGGGGGAGGTAGATGGAGAGAAGAATGGAGTAACTTTGGATTGTGTAGAGGGAAATGAGAGGAGAGGAGGAGGTGGGAAAGATAATGCAATGAGACAAACATCATTACCCTATGTACATGTATGATTACACAAATGATGTGAATCTACATTGTGTACAACCATAGAAATGAAAAGTTGTACCCCATTTGTGTATAATGAATCAAAATGCAGTCTGTAAAAAGGAAAATAAATAAAAATTTTTTAAAGTAGTCTAAAAAAAAGAATAAGTACTTTCTTTAAAAGTCAGGAACAAGCTAACAGATCAGCTATCATTACTTCCATTTAACATTGTTGAAAGCTACAATGAGATTTGGAAGGGAGAAAATGACTATCATTAATCATAGATAATATAACTATCTAAGAGAAGTAACATTTAAATTATTAGCAGAGAGACCTCAGTCATGTTGTTTACTATAAGATAAAAATATAAAACTTAGTGGTATTCTTATATACCAGAGTCAGAAAATTTTTTCTGTAAACAGCCACATAGGAAATATTTTAAATTTTGCAGACCTTATAGTCTTTCTGGCATTGTAGTGCAAAAGCAACCACAAACAATCTACAAACAAATGGGCATGACTGTATTTCAGGAACACGTTATTTACAAAAACAGGTAGCAGGCTGAATTTGGCCCACAGACTATGATTTGTGATTCTTGTCATACATCAGTAATGATAAAACAGAAAACATAAAGAAAAGATGCTATTTATTATAGAACACAGACTAGAAGGTACTTATGAATAAATCCTACAAAATTTGTACAAAACCTATTTGAAGAAAATTATAAAACTTTATTGAAGGACCATTAGGATATCAATAAATTTATGAGAAGTCAATGTTTTAATTTTTTTCTTTCCAAATTAATCTATTAATTTGATGTAATTGTAATAAAAATATTAACAGCATTTAGGAGATTGCAGATAGAATTATAGAGCATTAATTCTTCTAGGAAATTTAATAACCTCAAATTCCAAAATTTATGTAAAAACTAAGGATATCCAAGACATTAAGGAATCAGAACAAGGTAGGGAGATAGAACTTGACAGATGTCAAGAATTATCATAAATAACGGTAACTAAGGCAATACAGTACTGGTAAAGAGATAGGTAAATTGATTAGAAGAATAGAATAGGGGCCCTAGGAACAGACCCACTCATACATGGGAACATGATATATAATAGAGGTAGTGTTGCAGATTAGTGGGGTAAAGGTTGACTAATCAATGAATGGTGCTAGAGTAATTGGTGCCATTTTGTCTCATATCATACGATACCATATCATACCATCTACATCTCTACCTCACAACATATGCAAAAATCAATTCCAGGTTGATTCAATATCTGAACAGACACTTTCTTTCTTTTTTTTTTTTTTTTACTTTTATCCTTGAAATTCTCTGGCATTATGCCATTGTTCTTAGCATAACATTATTTTTTTTTATAGTAAACAAATGGGATACATGTTGTTTCTCTATTTGTGCATGGAGTCAAGGCATCCCATTTGTGTAATCATAAATTTACATAGGGTAATGTTGTTTGATTCATTCTGTTATTTTTTCCCTTCCCCCCACCCCTCCCACCCCTCTTTTCCCTCTATACAGTCCTTCCTTCCTCCATTCTTACCACTCTCCTTATCTCTAACCCTAAACCTAACCCTAACCCTAACACTAACCCCTCCCACCCCCCATTATATGTCCTCATCTGCTTATCAGCAAGATCATTCGTCCTTTAGTTTTTTGAGATTGGCTTATCTCACTTAGCATGATATTCTCCAACTTCATCCATTTGCCTGTAAATGCCATAATTTTATCATTCTTCATGGTGGAGTAATATTCCATTGTATATATATGCCACAGTTTCTTTATCCATTCATCAACTGAAGGGCATCTAGGTTGGTTCCACAATCTGGCTATGGTGAATTGAGCAGCTATGAACATTGATGTGGCTGTATCTCTGTAGTATGCTGATTTTAAGTCCTTTGGGTATAGGCCAAGGAGTGGGATAGCTGGGTCAAATGGTGGTTCCATTCCAAGCTTTCTGAGGAATCTCCACACTGCTTTCCAGAGTGACTGCACTAATTTGCAACCCCACCAGCAATGTATGAGTGTACCTTTTTCCCCACATCCTCGCCAACACCTATTGTTGCTTGTGTTCTTGATAATCGCCATTCTAATTGGGGTGAGATGGAATCTTAAGGTAGTTTTGATTTGCATTTCTCTTATTACTAGAGATGTTGAACATTTTTTCATATATCTGTTGATTGCTTGTACATCTTCTTCTGTGAAGTGTCTTAAACAGACACTTTCTCAAAAAAAAAAAAAAAAAGAAATACAAGGGCTAGGGTTATGGCTCAGTGGCGGAGTGTTTGCATCACATGTGTGAGTCACTGGGTTCAATCCTTAGCACCACATAAAATAAATAAATAAAATAAAGGTATTGTGTCCATTGACAACCAAAAAAAAAATTAAAAAAAACAAAGAAATTACAAATTCAACAAACATATGAAAAAGTGTTTAACATCACTAGCAATCAGGTAAATACAAATCAAAACTATACTGAGATTCATCTCATTCCAGTTAATACAGCAATCATCAAGAATACAAACAATAGTACCTACTGATGAGGATGTAGGAGGGAATGTACACTTAAACATTGTTGTCAGGCTGCAAATTAGTTCAACCTCTTTAGAAAGCAGTGTGAAGATTCCTCAAAAGACTAGGAAAGAAACCACCATATGACCCAGTTACCCCACTCGTTGGTATTTTTGCTGACGAACTAAAATCAGCATACTACAGTGATACCGGTACATCACTGTTTATAGCAGTGCAATTAACGATAGCCAAGTTATGGAACCAGTCTCAGAGCCCATCAACAGACGAATGGATAAAGAAAATGTGGAATATATACCAATGGAGTTTTACTCAGCCATAATGAAGAATGAAATTATGGTTTGCTGCAAAATGAATGGAACCAGAAAACAGGCTAAGCAAAGTAAGTCAGACCCAGAAAGTCAAGGACCAAATGTATATTCTCATATGAAGAAGTTAAAGCAAAATGAGGGAAAAAGGGAAGGGATCCCATGAAAATAGAAGGGAGATAAGTGGAGTAGAGGAAGGGAATAGAGGGGAAGGGAGAAGGGACAGGAAAAGGGATGAACTGCAGAATGACATTGACCAAATTGTATTATGTACATATGTGAACATACCACAGTAAGTTTCACCTTCACATATGTCCATAAAGTGCCAATTTTAAAAAGTTATAAATAAAAATAGAAGGAAGATCAGCAGAATAGAGGAAGGGGAACAAGAGAAGAGAGGACAGGAAGGAAAGAAAAAATACAGAAGACTGAAATAGAGCAAATTATATTCCATGCCTGTATGATTATGTCCAAATGAACCCCAATATTATGCATAACTATAATGCACTAATAAAAACATTTTAAAAGATTGTGGAAAAGATTGTGAGAATAGTAAAGATTTCTAAAACAAGATGCAAAAAGCCCAGGACATAAAGGAAAAAAATAATATATTTGCCTTAAAATTGAAAATTCCAGTACATAAAAATAATCATGAATAATGTTAAAAGACAAACCAATACTTATAAAGATAGTTGTGAAACATATAGCTGACAGACTCTGTATTCAAAATAAAATATACAAATAAGGAAAAATCCAATAAAACTGTTTTTAGAACTGTAGTTGACCTATTAGTAGGTCCTGAAATCAATAGCACAGATGGTGGATTAGTATTTAACAGTATAAAATATATTAGAATAGAAAGTATCTGAGTGCATCCCACATATTAAAGATAAATATTATTTTGTGAAATTTGTTCCAGTTAGATAGTTTTATACAAGTAGGCCTATATACATACTGGATCACAATATAAAATAAAGTTCTTACTGTGGGAAGCAGTTTTAAAAACACTGAAATGGAGAATTAAGATCTAGAATAGGTTGTACCGTGATGTGGAAACACTCATGGCACTGAATTATATACTTAAAAACAGCTCAAGTGGTAACTTCTGTAATGTACATTTTACGAGAATGTTTTTAATTTTGCCACAATTCAGGAAAAAAACATAAGCACACAATTCACAAAAAGGGAAACGTTGAATAGCCAATAAATTTATAAGGATAGATGCTTGTTCTCAATTATCATAAGAGAAATGTAACAAAGCCCCAGTGAGTTACTTTTATAGCATTTGAATGAGAAAATAATTTGTAAGTCCAACAATGCCAAATACTGGTAAGCATGTGGGACAATAGAAAGGATCCCACAGTTCCTTCAGTTCAGGATTAAAAATTCACATTCAGGTAATGTCTAGTAAAGTCGCCCAACAGTGGCACTCCCACATGTGATCAGAATACTGTTATTAATGGAAAAAAAATAGATAGGACCTCAATGTTCATCAATAGGAGAATGGACAAAGACAGGGAAAATGAAATAAATGCATTTATCAACAAGGATAAACCCCCATACATAAGATTATGCCAACCAAGCTGTAAAAGAATATAGTGTGATACTTTCCCATGAAGTCTGAAACATTCAAAAGAATACTCCATAGTATTTAAAAAAATAAAGTATATTCATTGAAATAATAAAAATCGAAAATGAGGATAATGATTGCCTTTGGGAAAGAAAAGAGAGAAGGATTATATATTTTCATCACCTAGGTGTGAATGGATAAAGAAAAAAAAAAAATATATATATATATACACACACAAAGGAATATTACTCAGGCTTAAAGAAGAATGAAATTATGGCATTTGCTGGTAAATGAATGGAGCTAGAGAATATCATGATAAGTGAAATAAGCCAATCCTGAAAAAACAAAAGCTGAATGTTTTCTCTGATATGGGAATGCTAACTCACAATCAGAGTAGGGGGCTACAGAAGAATAGAGTTACTTTAGATTAGGTAGAGGGGGGATGAAGAGAGAGGATGGGGTATGAGGGTTGGAAGGATAGCAGAATGAATCTGACATTATTACCCTAGGTGCATATATGACTCCATGACTGGTGTGATTCTACCTTATGTACAACCAGAAGAACCGGAAATTATACTTCATCTATGTACGATGTGTCAAAATGCATTCTACTGTCATGTGTAATTCATTACAACAAATTAAAAAGAGAGAGAGAGAAGGAATCATGGTGGGTACACCCAGCCTGGAATTTTATCTCTAAAATTCTTGGTGATGAAGACCATGGGAGCAAATGAGATAATAATAAAAAAAAAAAAAAAAAAAAAAAAAAAAAAAAAAAAAAGCAGGACAGGAAAAGAATTATCAGAGAGGAAGAAGAGAGTGGCAAAAAGAGATAGCCCAACATTCTCTTTGCAGGATAATACAAAGGTGAATCTTATTCCAGAGGCAACCAACCAACATAAACAAGATTTTAAAATTTTATTTTGGCGAATTCCAAACAAATATTAAACCAGAGAAAATAGCAACATGAACCCACACTTACCCGTTACCTGGCTTCAACAATTTTCAGTTCATGGCTAATTTTATTTGTCCCATACCCCCAGCTGTCACATCATCCCTTTTCATTCTGAAGCAATCCCAGGCATCCTATCATTTTATCCACAAACACTTTATTATGGCTCCCTAAAAGGTAATGACTTTCCTAATACAACCATAACATCATTGTTACACCTTACAAAAAAAAATGGTAATTTTTAACACTATCAACCACTATCCAGTGGTTGTTAAATTTTCCAATAATTTCATAAGGGCCAAAAATTTATTTTATAGTATTTTGCTTATTTATAATTATTGGGTAATATGTCTTTCAAAACTGAAATTCCCCCCACGCCCATCATCCCCCTCTTTTCCCCCCCTTGAAATTTTGAACTCTGATTTTAAAGTCCGACGGAGACAGATCAGGACAATAAAGGCATCAGAGGGATCAGGTCACCCAAGTATTCCCTGGAAAGCTGTTTAGGTGGAAGATGCTTGGTTTGGGTGGACAACCTCACTCTTAAACTGGAACTGGGACTCAACTTTGTTCAAACTGTGATTGCTCAGAGCACCTTCTTGCATTAAATTAAAAAGCTTTCATTTTGTGGGCTGGAGATATAACTCAGTGGGTAAGTTATATCCAGTATTGCAAAAAGAAATTGTTTTGAACTTTCATTTTGTTGGAATATCATGAAATAATCCTGCTGTGGGATATCGTCTACCACTACAGTAACTTATTCAAAAAATTAAAGATTGTACATGTAAAGAATAGTAGAGATTAGTTTTTGGCTTTTGATTGGCCTTTGATACTGCAAGATTTCCTAAGGATTTGTGTCCCCTAAATGAAGCAACTATGAGTCACTTTTACTCTAATGTAAATAAGTTGTCTTCAGTAAAAAAATAAAACCACTGCCCTAACAATAAACTCAGAAAAATTTCAAATTACTTACTAAATGTGGACAGAAATCTAACCACATGAAATAATGCCTGAACACACATTTAATATTCTTGGCTTTGCAAAGCAATAAATTTTGATTGTAGCATTTTGTACAGCTTTTTTTAAAGATGCTTAAACATATGTTCATTTTAGTGAGTTTCCATGAGTCACTGAAACTGTTTACCACACAACTACTGTGGATGAACTCACTGGTTCTGAATTCTGGTTATTCATTTGTAGAGTTGATGTCTTTAAACTTATTATTAAATTTGATTTTCTTTGTAAGGCATATTTTGATAATTAAGTATGTGTTTTTCTTCATATGGCTATGAGGGGTTTCAGTGTGACAACACCAAAGTCATTTTACCTTTGCATCCACAGCAGCTGCTTTGTGTTTGTGATAGAATCCATCAGTAGAGCAGGTGGTGTGTCAGTCCTCAGGGAGAGCCCAGGCAGCTCAGATAGAGGTGAGGCCCTCCTGCAAGGAATTAAGGCTAGGAGATGCCGACTCAAGACTGGAGGGTGGGAGAGTCTTTGTCAAGGGGCATGTATATGAGGAACACCTGGAGAAATAGCTGAGGGGACCTGAGATGGGGGAGAGATGGTGCCAAAAGCCTATGATTGGACTGGGGCTGT
The DNA here is from genome assembly GCF_902686455.1 of Sciurus vulgaris. NCBI lineage: Eukaryota > Metazoa > Chordata > Mammalia > Rodentia > Sciuridae > Sciurus > Sciurus vulgaris. The sequence goes on from NC_136463.1 coordinate 150,244,141, forward strand.
TTTGTTTTGTTTTTCTTTTTAAATAATTTTTTTTCTCTTCTCTAACATCTCTACTATTTTTTGCACTGGGTATTTTTCATGCATCAGTTTGTTGAGGACTGTGGTGTATGGATGGTATTTTGCAGTTTTGTTGGGCATTCTTCTATTTTTAATTTTTTATCGTATATATTTTTCCTTTCAATTGTCTGTTTTCCTGGATCCTCCACCTTTTCTCCTGCTACCAGTCAGTCTCTGTCAATTCTTTCTCCACTCTTACTATAGGTTTTTGCTTTTGGATCCTTTCCTCTTCTCTCATGAACATAATGTCCTACACCACTTCTGCTCTCTCTTTGTCCAACATTTGGAATTGTGAATCCTTTTAGCAAATTCATCATGTACAGTATAGACAATAATTAACTTGTCATTTCTGTTTGTTGGAAGAAAACTGTGGAAGTCTTGATAGGCTCTAGGGGGTTTGAGGCTGTGTTGTTTACATTGGGTGCTGTTGATGTTGTCTCCCCCTTGAAGGTGAGGTGCTGGGAGCCTTCAGGGACACTATAGGTCTGCAGGGTAGAATTTGTGCTGCCTTAGATCCATACTGCTAAATGGGAAAACATACAAGCTACATGGAAAAACAAGGGAATTAAGCATCACAAACAAACCAAGAAGCTCCAATGACAGAATCGACTGACAACACCATGGAAGAAATGTCAGAGAAGGAATTTAGAATGTACATAATTAAACTGATCTGCAAAGTAAAGGATAGTATATGGAGGGAAATCAAAGAAAAAACATAGGAAGTGAAAGATAGCTTCAATAAAGAGTTAGAAATTGTGAAAAAAATCAAGCAGAAATCCTTGAAATAAAGGAATCAATAAACCAAATTATAAATTCAATAGAAAGCATCACCAAGAAACCAGACCACTTGGAAGACAGAACCTCAGGCACTAAAGACAAAATACATAATCTTGAAAGTAAGAGTTGACTATGCAGAGAAGATGGAAAGAAACCATGAATAGAATATCCAAGAATTATGGGATAACATGAAAAGACAAATTTAAAAGTTATCATGATAGATGAAGGAGCAGAGATACAAAACAAATCTTTTCAATGAAATAATATCAGAAAAATTCCCAAACCCAAAGAATGAAACGGAAAATCAAATATAAGAGGATTAAAATAGAACCCCAAATGTACAAAATTACAGCAGACCCACACCAAGACACATTATAATGCAAATGACTAACAGAGAATAAAGATAAAATCCTAAAGACTGTAAGAGAAAAAAAATCAAATTATATACAGGGGGAAACTAATTTACATTTCAATCAGACCCTAAAAGCTAGGAGGTCCTGGAATAATATATTTTAAGCTTTGAAAGAGAATGGGTGCCAACCAAGAATTTTATATCCACCAAAATTAAGTTTCAAATTTGAAGATGAAATAAAAACCTTCCATGATAAACAAATGCTAAAAGAATTCACAACTAGAAAGCCTGCACTACAGAACATTCTCAACAAAATATTCCATGAGGATGAAGTGAGAAAAAAAAGGGAAAAAAAGCAAAGAGAGAAACAACACTAAAGAAACAGTCAATCAAAGGAGAAAGTAAATCAAATTAAAAACCAGAAATAAACCAAAATGACCAGGAACACAAATCATATCTCAATAATAACATTGAGGGGGCGGGGGATATAGCTCAGTTGGTAGAATGCTTGTTTCGTAAGCACAAGGCCCTGGGTTCAATCCCCAGCACCGCAAAAATAAATAAATAAATAAATAAATAAATAATAACCTTGAATGTTATTAACAGCCTGAACTCATCAATCAAAAGACAAAGTCTGACAGATTGGATTAAAAGACAATAGCCAAAAATATGCTGTCTCCTCCAAGAAACACCTCCTAGGAAAAAGCATCCACAGACTGAAGGTGAAATGTTGGGAAAAAAAATGTCACTCACATGGACTGCATAAACAAGCAGGGGTTTCCATCCTCATATCAAAGTGGGACTTTAAGCCAAAGTTAATCAGAAGGGACAAAAAGGACACTTCATACTGCTTAAGGGAATTATACATCAACAAGACATAACAATCATAAGTATTTATACCCCAAACAATGGAGCATCTATGTACATCAAATAAACCCTTCTCAACTTCAAGAATCAAATAGATCACAACACAGTAATACTGGGTGACTTTAACAAACCTCTCTCACCACTGGATAGATCTTACAAACAAAAACTAAACAAAGAAACTCTACATCTAAATAATGCAATCAACAATATAGTTAACAGACATATATAGAATATTTCAGCCATCATTGAGCAAATACACTTTCTTAGCAGCACATGGATCCTTCTCTAAAATAGACCATATCCTATGCCATAAAGCAACTCTTAGTAAATACAAAAAAATAGGGATAACACCCTGCATCCTATCAGATCATAATAGAATAAAATTAGAATCAATGATAGATAAAAAATAGAAGCTAATATAACACCTGGAGGCTAAATAATATGCTATTGAATGATGAATGGATAACAAAATAAATCAGAGATAAAATAAATAAATACTTAGAGGTAAATGAGAATAGTGATACAACATATTAAAATCTCTGGGACACTATGAAGGCAGTGCTAAGAGGAAAGTTCATTGCAATGAGCTCATTCACTAAAAGAATAGATGATCAATGAATAAATGACCTAATATTACAACACAAAGCCCTAGAAAAAAAGAACAAATCAACACCAAAACCATTAGAAGACAGGAAAGAATTAAAATCAGAGCTGAAGTCAATGAAATTGAAACAAAAGAAACAATTGAAAATATTGACAAAACAAAAAGTTGGTTATTTGAAAAAAATAAATAAAATTGATAAACCTCTAGCCATACTAATGAAGAGAAAAAGAGAGAAAATTCAAATTACTAAAATACACGATGAAAAAGGAAATATCACAATAGACAAGACTGAAATATGGAAGATAATTAAAAACTATTTTGAAAATTTATACTCCAATAAAATAGAAAAACTCGAAGACATCAACAAATTTCTAGAGGTGTATGACCAACCCTAACTGAATCAGGAGGACGTTATACAATTTAAACAGATCAATTACAAGTAATGAAACAGAAATGCCATCAAGGGGGTTTTCAAGATGGCGGCCTAGAGGGTGGCTGCATTTCATGTTGCTCCAGGACTCAGGATTCAAAAGAGGAGATATTGAGACGCTTGGGACCAACTCAAAGCAGCCGGGTGACTCTCACCCCCTGGGGAGGCATCCCGGATGGGACGGTGGTCCCGGAACGTAGGAAACTTTGTGAAGTAGAGCTGCCGGCAAGACGCCCCTCCCCCCGCTGGAGCAGTGAACTCGGACAGCTGGGAGCGCTGTAAAGGAGGCCGCTCGGCACAGCGCTGGGACTCGGAGCAACCACTGGGGATCAGGCGGCTGCCCAGGAGAGGAGTGGCGAGGAGAACTGTGTGGACTCAGGACACCGGGGCCTGCCCTGAGGAGGAGGAGGAGGAGCGTGGCCACTTGGATTCAGAGTGACTGTACCAGAGCTACAGGCGGTTGCCAGAGGAGAAGCTGCGCGGCGAGCTGTTTGGACTCAGACCACTTCTGAACACCGGGGCCTGCCCTGAGGACGAGGAGGAGGAAGAGGAGCGCGGCAGCTTGGATTCGGGGTGACTACACCAGAGCTACAGGCGGTTGCCAGAGAAGGGGCTGCGTGGCGAGCTGTTTGGACTCAGACCACTTCTGAACACCGGGGCCTGCCTGGAGGAGTAGGAGGAGGAGGAGAAGCGCGGCGGGTCGTGTCGACTCACAGTGACTGCATTAGCGCTCCAGGCGGCTGCTCAGAGGAGAAGGCGAGTGGTGAGTTGTTTGGACTTAAAGGGACAGCTCCTGAACACAGGGGGGCTGCCTGGAGGAGAAGCGTGGTGGGACGCTTGGTCTTGAGTGGCCGCACCAGAGCTCCGGGCGGTTGCCCAGAGGACCCGTGCAGCGGGTCACGTGGATTCAGAGCCACTCAGAGCGACCGCTCCTGAACACCCCGGGGGTTATCTGGAGAAGGAGGAGGAACGGGGAGAGTCACTTCGACTCGGAGTGATTGATTGCCCAAGGCTACGGGTGGTTGGTGGAGGTGGAGGCACGCAGTGAGTTTCTTGGACTCCTAGTGACTGCACCGGAATACTGGGCGGCTGTCTGGAGGAAGAGGCGTGTGGCGGGTCTCTGGGATTCAGAGTGATTGTACAGGGCCCCAGGTGGCTGCTCAGAGGAGGGGCCGCATAGCCAGGCGATTGGGTGCAGAGCAGGGTCCCAGGATCTGGGAGGCTTCTTGGTGGAAGAGCCGCACAGAGAAAGGCTTAGGGCGGAGCGAGGGTTCCAGGCCTGCGGGCAGATTCTCTGAGGAAGGGCAGCCTAAGGAGATTCATCTGCAAAGGGTGAGGCTCCCAGGCCCAGGAGGTAGGGCCGGGCCCCTGGGAACTTTGCAGAGGAAGGCAGCCCAGCCCAGGCGGTAGCTGTAAATTGAGGGGAACCTCTAGGAGGGAACTGACCAGCGAGACCTCCCCACCGGGTGAGTCTTCCCTGCCGGGTGAGGTTTCCCCACAAGGACGGTAAAACCAGAGACTCAGGCCCAAACAGGCCTTGCCTCAGCCCACAGCCTAGGTCCCCTTTGAATGACCACTGGTCAACAAGTGGAGGCACCTCTGCCCACTAGCAGGGATTATACCCCACCTGAAGGCCACCACTCCTAGAGGGGCAGCTTCCTTGTGGAGCACCGCATTATCAACTTCCTCCAAGACTTCAGCCTACTGAAGGCTAAGGGGGGATATATATAGAAATCTTCAGGGACATTGTAAGTCAATAGAGGAAATCTGCAATATCTCAGCGGTCCTCTGATACCTGAACAATATGAGAAAACAAGGAAAGAAAATGCTGCAAACAAATCTAGATGTTACATCAATAAAACCCAGTGACAGCATGGCAGAAGAAATGACAGAAAAGGAGTTCAGAATGTACATAATTAAAATGATCAGAGAAGCAAACGATGAGATGAAAGAGCAAATGCACGCACTGAATGATGAGATGAAAGAGCAAATGCAAGCATTGACTGATCGCACCAATCGACAGTTAAAAGAGCAAATACAGGAAGCAAAAGAGCATTTCAATAAAGAGTTAGAGATATTGAAAAAAAAAACCAAACAGAAATCCTTGACATGAAGGAAACAATAAACCAAATTAAGAACTCCATAGAAAGCATATCCAATAGGATAGAACACCTGGAAGACAGAACCTCAGACATTGAAGACAAAATATTTAACCTTGAAAACAAAGTTCAACAAACAGAGAAGATGGTAAGAAATCATGAACAGAATCTACAAGAACTATGGGATATCATGAAAAGGCCAAATTTAAGAATTATTGGGATTGAGGAAGGCCTAGAGAAACAAGCCAAAGGAATGAACAACCTATTCAATGAAATAATATCAGAAAATTTCCCAAATCTGAAGAATGAAATGGAAAATCAAGTTCAAGAGGCTTATAGGACTCCGAATACACAATATTACAACAGACCCACACCAAGGCACATTATAATGAAAATACCTAACATACAAAATAAAGACAGAATTTTAAAGGCTGTGAGAGAAAAGAACCAAATTACATTCAGGGGGAAACCAATAAGGATATCAGCAGATTTTTCAATCCAGACCCTAAAAGCTAGAAGGGCCTGGAACAACATTTTTCAAGCCCTGAAAGAAAATGGATGCCAACCAAGAATCTTATACCCAGCAAAACTTACCTTCAAATTTGACGATGAAATAAAATCCTTCCATGATAAACAAAAGCTAAAAGAATTTACAAAAAGAAAGCCAGCATTACAGAACATTCTCAGCAAAATATTCCATGAGGAAGAGATGAAAAACAAAGAAGCAAATCAGCAAAGGGAGGAATTATCCTAAAGGAATTGTCAAATAAAGGAGGAAACAAGTTGTGTCAAACAAATAAATAAATAAAATTTTAAAAATGAACCAAATGACCGGGAAACCAAATCATATCTCTATAATAACCCTGAATGTTAATGGCCTGAATTCATCAATCAAAAGACATAGACTGGCAGATTGGATTAAAAAGAAAGATCCAACAATATGTTGCCTGCAAGAGACTCACCTCATAGAAAAAGATACCCATAGACTAAAGGTGAAAGGATGGGGAAAAACATACCATGCACATGGACTCAGCAAAAAAGCTGGAGTATCCATCCTCATTTCCGATAATGTGGACTTCAAGCCAAAGTTAGTCAGAAGGGATAAAGAAGGTCATTTCATACTGCTTAAGGGAAGCATGAATCAGCAAGATATAACAATCATAAACATCTATGCCCCAAACAGTGGCTCATCCATGTATGTCAAACAAATCCTTCTCAATTTCAGAAACCAAATAGACCATAACACAATAATACTAGGTGATTTTAACACGCCTCTCTCACCACTGGACAGATCTTCCAGACAAAAATTGAACAAAGAAACCATAGATCTCAATAACACAATCAATAATTTAGACTTAACGGACATTTATAGAATATACCATCCAACCAAGAGCGAATACACTTTCTTCTCAGCAGCACATGGATCCTTCTCTAAAATAGACCATATATTATGCCACAAAGCTAATGTTAGCAAATACAAGAAGATAGAGACACTACCATGTATTCTATCAGATCATAATGGATTGAAGTTAGAAATAAATGAAAGAGTAAAACACAGAAACTATTCCAACATCTGGAGATTAAACAATATGCTATTATATGATGAATGGATAACAGAAGATATTAGGAAGGAAATTAAAAAATTCTTAGAGGTAAATGAGAACAAAGAAACATCATATCAAAATCTCTGGGACACTATGAAAGCAGTACTTAGAGGGAAATTTATCTCATGGAGCGCATTTAATAAAAGAAGTAAAACTCAACAAATAAACGACCTAACACTACAGCTCAAAGCCCTAGAAAAAGAAGAACAGAACAGCACCAAAAGTAGTAGAAGACAGGAAATAGTTAAACTCAGAGCTGAAATCAATGAAATTGAAACAAAAGAAACAATACAAAAAATTGACAAAATAAATAGTTGGTTCTTCGAAAAAATAAACAAAATTGATAAACCTTTAGCCACACTAACAAAGAGAAGACGAGAGAAAACCCAAATCACTAAAATTCGGAATGAACAAGGAAATATTACAACAGACAGGATTGAAATACAAAACATAATTAGAAGCTATTTTGAAAATCTATACTCCAACAAAATAGAAAATTTTGAAGGCATCAACAGGTTTCTAGAGACATATGAATTGCCTAAACTGAACGAGGAGGACATAAACAATTTAAATAGACCAATTTCAAGTACTGAAATAGAAGAAGTCATCAAAAGCCTACCAACAAAGAAAAGTCCGGGACCAGATGGGTTCTCAGCCAAGTTCTACAAAACCTTTAAAGAAGAGCTCATTCCAATACTTCTCAAAGTATTCCATAAAATAGAAGAGGAGGGAACCCTCCCAAACTCATTCTATGAAGCCAATATCACCCTGATACCTAAACCAGACAGAGACTCATCAAGGAAAGAAAATTTCAGACCAATATCCTTAATGAACATCGATGCAAAAATTCTCAACAAAATTTTAGCAAATCGCATACAAAAACATATTAAAAAGATAGTGCACCATGATCAAGTGGGTTTCATCCCAGGGATGCAAGGTTGGTTCAACATCAGGAAATCAATAAACGTAATTCACCACATTAATAGACTTAAAGTCAAGAATCACATGATTATTTCAATAGATGCAGAAAAAGCATTTGATAAAATACAGCACCCCTTCATGCTCAAAACACTAGAAAAAATAGGGATAGTGGGAACATTCCTTAACATTGTAAAGGCCATTTATGCTAAGCCCATGGCTAATATCATTCTAAATGGTGAAAAACTGAAAGCATTCCCCCTAAAAACTGGAACAAGGCAGGGATGTCCTCTTTCACCACTTCTATTCAACATCGTTCTTGAGACTCTGGCCAGAGCAATTAGACAAACCAAAGAGATTAAAGGGATACGAATTGGGAAAGAAGAACTCAAACTATCCCTGTTCACTGATGACATGATTATATATTTAGAGGAACCTGGAAATTCTACCAGAAAACTCTTAGAACTCATAAGTGAATTCAGTAAAGTAGCAGGTTACAAGATCAATGCCCATAAATCCAACGCATTTTTATACATAAGTGATGAATCTTCAGAAAGAGAAATTAGGAAAACTACCCCATTCACAATAGCCTCGAAAAAAAAATAAAATACTTGGGAATCAATCTCACAAAAGAGGTGAAAGACCTCTACAATGAGAACTATACAACACTAAAGAAAGAAATTAAAGAACACCTTAGAAGATGGAAAGATCGTCCATGTTCTTGGATAGGAAGAATTAATATTGTCAAAATGGCCATACTACCTAAAGTGCTATACAAATTCAATGCAATTCCAATTAAAATCCCAATGATGTACCTTACAGAAATAGAGCAAGCATTTATGAAATTCATCTGGAAGAATAAGAAACCCAGAATAGCTAAAGCAATACTTAGCAGGAAGAGTGAAACAGGGGGTATTGCAATACCAGATCTTCAACTCTACTACAAAGCAATAGTAACAAAAACGGCATGGTATTGGTACCAAAATAGAAAGGTAGATCAATGGTATAGAATAGAGGACACGGACACAAACCCAAATAAATACAATTTTCTCATACTAGACAAAGGGGCCAAAAATATGCAATGGAGAAAAGATAGCCTCTTCAACAAATGGTGCTGGGAGAATTGGAAATCCATATGCAACAGAATGAAACTAAACCCATATCTCTCACCATGCACGAAACTAAACTCAAAATGGATTAAGGACCTCGGAATCAGACCAGAGACCCTGCAGATTATAGAAGAAAAAGTAGGTCCAAATCTTCACCTTGTTGGCTTAGGATCAGACTTCCTTAACAGGACTCCCATAGCACAAGAAATAAAAGCTAGAATCAACCACTGGGATAGTTTCAAACTAAAAAGCTTTCTCTCAGCAAAGGAAACTATCAGCAATGCGAAGAAAGAGCCTACAGAATGGGAGAATATCTTTGCCAATCATACTTCAGATAGAGCACTAATCTCCAGAATATATAAAGAACTCAAATATAACTTTACTCCAAGAATTCAAATAATCCAGTCGACAAATGGGCTAAGGAAATGAATAGACACTTCACAGAAGAAGATCTACAAGCAATCAACAAACATATGGAAAAATGTTCAACATCTCTAGTAATAAGAGAAATGCAAATCAAAACCACCCTAAGATTCCATCTCACCCCAATTAGAATGGTGATTATCAAGAATACGAGCAACAACAGGTGTTGGCGAGGATGTGGGGAGAAAGGTACACTCATACATTGCTGGTGGGGCTGCAAATTAGTGCAGCCACTCTGGAAAGCAGTGTGGAGATTCCTTAGAAAACTTGGAATGGACCCGCCATTTGACCCAGGTATCCCACTCCTTGGCCTATACCCAAAGGACTTAAAATCAGCATACTACAGAGATACAGCCACATCAATGTTCATAGCTGCTCAATTCACAATAGCCAGACTGTGGAACCAACCTAGATGCCCTTCAATCGATGAGTGGATAAAGAAACTGTGGTATATATATACAATGGACTATTACTCAGCCATAAAGAATGATAAAATTATGGCATTTGCAGGCAAATGGATGAAATTGGAGAATATCATGCTAAGTGAGATAAGCCAATCTCAAAAAGCCAAAGGACGAATGATATCACTAATAAGTGGAAGATGACACATAATGGGGGGGAGGGAAGGGTTAGTGTTAGGTTTAGAGTTAGGGTTAGGGAGGGGGGCAAGTATGGAGGAAGGAAGTACTGTATAGAGGGTAAAGAGGGGTGGGAGGGGTGGGGGGAAGGGAAAAAATAACAGAATGAATCAAACAACATTACTCTATGTAAATTTATGATTACACAAATGGTATGCCTTTACGCCATGTACAAACAGAGAAACAACATGTATCCCATTTGTTTACAATAAAAAAAAAAAAAAAAGAAATGCCATCAAAAGCCTACCAATCAAAAAAGCCCAGGACCAGACAGATTCTCAGCAAGTTCTACAAGACCTTCAAAGAAGAACTGACACCAGTACTCCTCAAATTATTCCATGAAATAAAAAAAGGAGGAAACCCTACCAAACTCATTCTATGAGGCTAATCTCACCCTGATACCAAAACAAAGAACAAAGAACACCAAAGAAAGAAAATCTAATGAAAGGGAAATTAAGAAAACTACCCCATTCACAATACCTTCAAAAAATAAAAATAAAATACTTGGGAATCAATCTAACAAAAGAGGTAAAAGACCTGTACAATGAAAACTACAGAACAGGAAAGAAATTGAGGAAGACCTTAGAGATGGAAAGACCTCCCATGCTCCTGGATAGGCAGAATTAATATTGTCAAAATGGCCATACTACCAAAATCACTATACAGATCTAATGCAAAATTCCAATTAAAATCCCAATGACATTCTTCATAGAACTAGTAAAAGCAATTGTGAAATTCATTTGGAAAAATAAAAAACCCAGAATAGCCAAAGCAATCCTTAGCAAGAAGAGTGAAGCAGGAGGCATCAGAATACCAGACCTTAAACTATACTACAGAGCCATAGTAACAAAAATGGCATGGTACTGGCACCAAAACAGACACACAGACCAATTATGCAAAATAGAAGACACGGAGAAAACCCCATATAAATACAGTTATCTCATACTAGACAAAAGCACCAAAAACATTCACTGGAGAAAAGATGGCCTATTCAATAAATAGTGCTGGAAAAACTGGAAATCCACGTGTAACAAAATGAATTTAAACCCCTATCTCTCACCCTGCATGAAACTCAACTCAAAGTGGATCAAAGACTTAGGCACTACACCAGAGACTTTGCACCTAATAGAAAAAAAGGTAGGCCCAAATCTTCACCATGTCAGCTTAGGATCTGACTTCCTTAACAAGACTCCTAAAGCAAATAAGTAAAATTAAGAATCAATAAATAGGATGGATTCAAACTAAAAAACTTCTTCTCAGGAAAATAAACAATAATGTGAAGAGTGAGCCTACAGAATGGGAGAACATCTTTACCACATGCACTTCAGATACAGCATTAATCTCCATGATATATAAAAAAAACTAAACACCCCTCCAAAAATAACCCAATCAATAAATAGGCTAAGGAATAGAAGAAGAAATAAAATCGATCAACAAATATGTGAAAAAATGTTCAATATCTTTAGCAATTAGAGAAATGCAAATTAAAACTACTCTTAAGGGCTGGCGTTGTGGTTCAGTGGTAGAGCACTTGCCTAGCATGTATAAAGCACTGGGTTCGATTCTCAGCATCACATATAAATACAATAAAGGTCCATCAACAACTAAAAAAAAAAACCTAAGATTTCATCTCACCCCAGTCAGAATGGCAATTATCAAGAATATACACAGCAATAAACGTTGGCAAGGATCTGAGGAAAAAGGTACACTCATACATTGCTGGTGGGAATGCAAATTGGTGCAATCATTATGGAAAGCAATATGGAGATTCCTCAGAAAACTTGGAATGAACCCACCCTTTGACCCAGTTATCCCACTCCTTGGTCTATACACTTAAAATCAGCACACTACAGTGACACAGTCACATCAATGTTTATAGCAGCTCAATTCACAATAGCTAAACTATGGAACCAACCTAGGAGCCCTTCAACAGATGAATGGATAAAGAAAATGTGGTATGTATACACAATGGAACATTACTCAGCCATAGAGAAGAATGAAATTATGGCATTTGCTGGTAAATGGATGGCACTGGAGACTACTACTAACTAACTAACCAAAGGCCGAGTATTCCCTCTGATATGTGGATACTTACACACAATAAGAGATTGGGAGGGAAGAATAGAAGTTCACTGGATTAGACAAAGGGGAATGAAGGAAAGGAGGGGGCATGGGAGTACGAAAGGCAGTAGAATGAACTCAACATAACTTTTTTCATATATGAATACATGACCCAATATAACTCCACATCATGTTCAACCACAAGAATGGAATCTAATTAGAATAAGTTATGCTCCATATATGTATGTCAAAATATACTCTACTGTCATGTGTATCTAAAAAGAACAAATTAAGAAAAAGGAGAAAAAAAGAAACTAAGAGAACAAAAGAATTTGTCTATTAGAGGGAGAAGAAAAGAGATAAAGAGAAACAAAAGAACAAACAAAAACAAATCTAACCCTCAAAAGACAAGACAGGAAAATAACAATCATTAAAAACTGCTAAGGATATAGGAGAAAAATAACACACACACATACACACATGTAGATAGATAGATGATGATGATGATAGATAGATAGATAGATAGATAGATAGATAGATGATGATAGATAGATAGATAGATCCATAAATGAACCAATCAGCACAGCAAGAGGGAAAAAAAGAAGAAGAAAAAAGATTCTTAATGAACAGTGTTAGAATTCTGAGGTGGTTGAAACAGTTGAGAACAGATGATCATGGTCTATGCTCAATTGTCCTTCTTTTTGTTTCTTCTCGGGCTATGTACCCGTAGAGCAAGGGCTGGGATCACTAAACCCTTCCTCTTTTTGTGCTGCTTGCCAAGTTGCCAGCTGGAGTGGCCTAAGTAGGCCTCAACTCCCTTCTCACCAGTGTAATGTAGGATGGAATGGGAAGTACTGTCGATTGGAGGTTTGGACAGATCAGATTGATGCACTCGCAGGGGAGGCTTTTGCAGAGTTCTGTGAGGAGAGTTCCAGTGACTAGGGCTTAGGTTTAATCAGGCCTAAATGATTTGTCTGGTGGTATCTGCTCTGGAGAGATTAGATCAATACATCCATAGGGCCTGGCAGATGCTGAGCTCTGTGGGAAACCTGGATCTCAGGAGCCTCCTAAGAATTCTACTCATGGGGCAGGGAAGCCAACCCTCCATGAGTCTCTCCCACTCTGCCATTCACAAGTATGGCCTTCCTAGGCTTAGTCCCCGAATGGAGTCACACCCTCCTCTTCCATTTTCCAACCCTCTTCAGTTGGTCAAACAAACCTCCAAACTCAAAGGGAAAGCAAGTTGCATGTCCCTACATCTCTCTGACCTACGTGCCCCTGGGTACAATTTTCTCTGTGCCTGTTGAACTCGTTCTGCTAGGTACACCCTAGGCCACATGGTAGGTGCTGGTCAGGACAGTATGACAATATTTGCTGTGATCTCCTGGCTCCTGCAGCAGCAAGGTGCCCCGTGGCCTCCTCAAGCTGGATCCCACCTCAGCTCTCCACTCGCCAATTGAGAAACACAGGGTGATTTTCAAACACCTGTTCACTGTGCTGCCTCCGGCTCAGCTAAGTTCAGGCAGCTTTTGTGATCCACAGGTTTGTCCAAGCGGATTTGTCTGTTCTGTTTGTATTGTCCCTCCCTTGGGCGATGAATCAGCACTGATGCCATAACCAGCGTGGCTCCGATGTGCTCTTTATTACCCTTTGTTCAGTGCACCCGAATTTCTGAGTCTCTAAGAGACTCTGACTGTTCAATATTGGATTTCAGTGAATTCCCTCTTTTATCAGCCTCACTGAAAAGCAGTACTCTGCTGTTTGAATCCTAAACCTCAGAGAAATGGAAATGCAGCCTTCCCCTCTTCCACCATCTTGAATTCCCCAGATTAGAGGTTTCAATAAGGCCAGTCAGTCTGTTTATCTACTAGAAATAGAGGTATGACAGAGCATATTCAGAGAGTGTATCCCTTAGTATGCCTTTGGTTGCGCATGATAACATTCCATTATTCCATTAGACAATTCCAGGATTGGTAGCTGCAATAACACGACGATGTCAGGTGTCTGGAATGGCTTTTATAAGGCTCCTAGCTTCCTCCTCATAGTTGCAAGACTACCACAGTTCCAAGCATCAGATTCTCACACATCAATGTTTAGAGGCAGGAAAAATATAAGGGGATATGCTTTCTTCCTGCTTCTCTCTCCCTCTCTCTCTCTCTCTCTCTCTCTCTCTCTCTCCTGCTTGTCTCTCTCTTGTCAGAGAGAAAAAAATCTTTCCTAGACCAACAGGTTTCCCTTTATATCTTACTGACTAGTTTGAGTCACACTTCTGGGTTTTCACAGCAAGGGAGGCTGAAATGGTAAATCCATCATTTAGTGCCCTTGGTGGGAAGAAGGCTGCCAATAAGGAGAACACCAGCTATACAGACCCGGAGGTCAGGTCCAGGAATCAGACTGGGCTCATCTGCTGAGGACAGGTGGCAGGACAGCATCTGACAAGATGTGCTGCTGCAAGTGCTCTTTACCACCCTCTGTCTTCTGTCCTCACACCCTGGATTATTCAGGAGAGCAACAGGCTTTGTTGTCTGCAATTGCTGAGAACGATTTCCATACTCACAAACTATAAAACACCTAGGAATAAGAATATTTTATTGGAAATTTGCATGGCATAATTCTTAAATGTAAATGCAAGTTAAAGATATACAGAGATCTGCATAAATGCAGAAACATGTTTTTAGATTTAAAAAGAAGTACTATAAGGGTGTCAATTTATCACCACGACAGCTTGAATATTTGTGTCCCATTCAAAATTCATGTTAAACAATCCCCAGTACCACTGTACTAATAGATGGGGCTGTAGGAGGTGAAGAGGCCATGAGGGGCTACCCTCGTGAGTGTGGTTAGCCTCCTTATAAAGTGTTTTGAGGGACAGAGTGATTCCCTTGCCATTTTTCTTCCTGCCATTCCTCCTCCAGAGAACGTAGCTACATGGTGCCATTTTAGAAACAGAGAACAGCCCTCAGCAAATACAGAAAATGCCAGTCCCCTCATGTAGCATACCATAAATATACATAATTTTTGTCAATCAAATAAGTAAATTTTTATAAAAGAAAAGATAATGGTGCCAGAGATTGGTTGAAGATAATGTCTATGAAAAATTAAGGAGAAAGGGAGAAGGATGAGGCAGGGCAAAACCTTCAGTCACAGTGTTGGAGGGACGGTTAGGAAAGAAGGGGAAGGAAGGGAGCCTGAATTGGAAGAGCCCCAGGGTGCAGCACAGCTCTGAGGTTGTGTCACTGAACCCAACAGGGTGCTCCCATATGCATTCGGCCCACAGAAAGACGTGTCTTGGGCAGAAATGGCCAGGATCTAGGACTCCTGCCATGCTCATCACAGACTGGGGCTGCCTGGGAAGAGAGTGGTCTGGCTCCGATCCTGTAGCAGGTCCCCAAGACCAGGCAGCTCAAGGCAGCCAGCAAAGTGCTCCTCAAAGCTGAAAGCCTTGTGGTTTCTATAAGTGAGGTCTGAAATCTTCACTCCATCACAGCAATTATGTGAGATTCTCATTGTTAAAAAGTCAGTGCTTTTAAGAAAATGTTTCTTGCAGCCAACAGGTAGAGGCAAAAAAGCAGAAAATGGATCTTGTTTATTTTCTGCTAAGAGCTATGAAAGAATATATAAATTTAATTAGATAACATTTTATATGTCTCTCTCTCCCAAAGAATCATAAACAAAATAAAGAGCAAGCAACCAAGGAAAGGAAAATGTTATGGTTTAGGTATGAGGTAGCCACCAAAAGTTCATGCGTGAGACAACACAAGAACATTTGGAGGTGAGATGATTGGCTTGTGAGAGGTTTAACCCAATTAGTGAATTAATCCCCTAACAGGGATTAACTGAGTAACTGTAGGGTGTGAGTGGAGGAGGTGGGTTCCTGGGGCATGACTTTGGGGTGTATATTTTGTCCCTGGTGAGTGGAGTCTGTCTCTGCTTTCTGGTGCACAATCCTGCTTTCTTCCTCCACACCCTTCTGCCATGATTGTTCTCCCTCACCTTGAGCCCAGATCAATGGACCCATCAATGAACTGAGACCTCTGAAACTGTGAGCCCCAAAATAAATTCTTCCCCCTCTAAAATTGTTCTTGTTAGGTCATTTGGTAACAGCAGTGAAAAAGCTGACTAACACAGAAATTATTTAAAATAAATATGGCAGGCAAAGTAATAGCCTTTAGTTAGTTAGAATTCATATAAATTGATTTTAAAAAATAGTTTTGGCAACCAGAGAAATAAGTTTTACACCATTTGTTTACAATGAATCAAAATAAATAAATTTAAAAAATAGTTTTGGAATCCCAATAAAGAGATAAGAAGAAGAAGGAGGAGGAGGAGGAAGAGGAGGAGGAGGAGAAGAAGAAATTTCACCAATATAAGAAAATATAAAATAGCTGGGTGTGGTGGTGCATGCCTATAATTCCAGTGGCTTGGGAGGCTGAGACAGGAGGATTGCAAGTTCAAAGCCAACCTCAGCAATGGTGAAATGTGCTAAGCAACTCAGTGAGATCCTCTCTGTAAATAAAATACAAAATAGGGCTGGTGATGTAGCTCAGTGGTCAAGTGCCCCTGAGTTCAATCCCCAGTACCCAAAATAAAATAAAATAAATAAAATTGAAACATTTTAAACTTCATCAGTAATCAAAAATAAGCAATTTAACAAATACTTTTAAGCATTTTTAACATAAGAAATTAGCAAAGGTTTAAGCAAATTTTAATACTTGATACTTGTAAGGGTGTGATGAAATGTTATTCGTATATATTTCTGGAGATTGCATAAGTTAGTGATAATTTTGGACCCAATATTTTCTCTTAAAAGAATATATCCTGAGAATAATGTAATTTAAAGTGTTTTTCTTAGAATGTCTTTTTGTAGAAAAGCCTCTTTAACAAAAAAATCTATAAGGAATAAAAATTTATAGGTAAGTGAAGCATTGTGAAAATACGAAGAAAAAAGTGTACATGTATCAAATGTAATAATAAAATAATAATAAATACTTGTAATAAAAATCAGTATTTTGTTAGGCAAAAAAAAAAAAAAAAAAAAAGACTCTATCCTGAGGAGATCATTTAATTTTAGAATAAAGCTTGAGGCACCAAGATGTTATTGTATTTCAGGACTCTTGATTATGAGAAACTCAACTCAAGTAGATTAAGCCATAAAGGGGATATTATATGTTCATATGAACAAATTATGGAAAGTTGAATTTAGAGTAGACCACAGGGTAGAATGGATGCAAGAACTCACAGCACTGACTCAGTCTTTCTAATCTTTCTCCATCTTTCTGGGTCCCTGCCTCGCCCCACACACATGCACGCTCCCCACATGCCTCACTATCTAAGGTGTTTCCTCTTCATTCTATTCTCTCAGTTCCAGGAGAAGACAAAAACAAGGGTGTGCAGTAATTATTAGGTAGTCATTAGTAATTATTAGTTACCAAAAGATTGTCTTTCCAGACGGTAATCAGAGTTTAAAAGGAGTTCACATGTGGTCTCTCCACATGCTGGAGAACAAGGCAGTCACAGCTCAGGGGTCAGTCCTTACAGCTTGTGATCCAAAAGGAATGGAATTGCGTTACTCAGCCTGGGTAACAAACCCAACGCCGGATCATCCTCATGGTCAGATTGTCTTTATTTAATGTCTCTTGAATCTGTCCCCCTCCTTTCAGTACACCTTTCCTGCCATGGTCTGATTTTGGATGCTCACATTCTCCCACCTGGACCATTTATATTGGCTACTGGCTGGTCTCACACTTGCCATAACAACCACCATCCCCACATACTACACACGGCCCTGCTAACCCACCCTGAGCATTATGACCAGTGTTAGTAGTTTTTTTCCTCTTTAACACAAATCTGATTGAGTCACTGTTATGCACTGAATTTTCCCTAATTCTTCATTGCTGTCACAACAATTAAAACCTATGGGACAAATACAATTCACCAAAAAATGAAACAGAAAATCTCAACAGACCAACAGTGATTAATGGGATTAAAACAGTAATTTTTTTAAAAGCCCAAGACCTGATGATTTTCTTGCTGAATCTACAAAACATTCAAAGAAGAACTAATTCCAAGTCTTAAACTATTTCAAAAAATTAAAATGTAAGGAACGCTAGCAAATTCTTTCTGAGACCCATATCCCTGATGAACACAGACACAAAAATTCTCAATAAAATACTAACATACAGATTCAATAACACATCAAAAAAAATTGTACACCATGATCAGATGGAATTCATATCAGATATGCCAGGTGGTTCAACATATACAAATCAATAATCAATTGAAGAATTTCAATGAATGAATGAGAAAAACCATAGGATCATTTCGATAGATGCAGAAAAAGCATTTGATATAATTCAATATCCTTCTTAATAAAAAAAGAAACACTCAACAACAAATTAAGCATAGAAGGATCATATCTCAAAATAGTAAAGACAATATGTGAAAAAACTACGGTAAATATATAGAATGGGAAAAGTTGAAAACATTTCCCCTAAGATTAGGAACAAGACAAGGATGTCCACTTTCACCGCTCTTACTATAGTGCCAAAAGTGCAAGAGCAAGTAAGCAAGAGAAAGAAATAAATGGCATCCAAATTGGAAAGGAGGAAGTTAAACCATCCATGTTATCAGATGACATGATCTTATACATAGAAAAACCTAAATACTCCATCAAAAAAATTGTTAGAACTTAAAAATAAATTCAATTAAGTTACAGGATCAAAAATCAACATACAAAAAAGTAGAATTTTTATTCACCAATAATAAAAAAAAACTTGATAAAAAAGAAATTAAGAAATCAATCTCATTCATAAAAACTATAAAAAAATATTTCAGAATAAACTTAATTTAGGAAGTGAAAGATCTCCAATTAAAAGTTATAAAACATTGATAGAGCCTATAGAATGGGAGAAAATCTTTACCCACCTGCACCTCAGATAGAGCATTAATCTCCAGGTTACACAAAGAACTCAAAAAACTTAACACCAAAAAAACAAATAATCCAATCAATAAATGGGCAAAGGAACAGAACAAGCACTTCACAGAAGAAATACAAATGGTCAAAAAATGTATGTTCAACATCTCTAGCAATTAGAGAAATGCAAATTAAAGCTACACCGAGATTCCATCTCAGTCCAGTTAGAATGGCAATTATCAAGAATACAAACAATAAATTTTGGCAAGGATATGGGGAAAAAGGTACACTCTTACATTGCTGCAAGGACTGAAAATTAATGCAAGCACTATGGAAAGCAGTATGGAGATTCCTTAGAAAACTTGGAATGGAACCACCATTTGACCTAGCTATCCCATTCCTTGGTCTACACCCAAAGTACTTAAAATCAGCATACTACAGTGACGCAGCCACATCAATGTTTATAATAGCTCAATGTATAATAGCCAAGTTATGGAATCACCCTATATATCCTTCAACAGATGAGTGGATAAATAAAATGTGGCATGTAAACACAATGGAATATTACTCAACCATAAATAAGAATTAAATTATGACATTTGCTGGTAAATGGATGGAGTTGGAGAATAACATGCTAAGTGAAATAAGCCAATCCCCAAAAAACAAAGGCCAAATATTCTCTCTGATATGTGGACGCTAACCCACAACAAGGGAAGGTGGGGAGGGGAAGAATAGAAGTCCATTGGATTAGACAAAGGGGAATGCAGGGAAGAGAGCAGGGATGTGAATAGGAAAGACAATAGAATGAATAAGACATCACTTTCTTAGCCTTGTATTTGAATACATGACCAGGGTTACTCCACATCATGTACAATCACAAGAATAGGATCCTAGTTCGTATATGTTACACTCTATGTATATATA
Organism: Sciurus vulgaris; assembly: GCF_902686455.1. NCBI lineage: Eukaryota > Metazoa > Chordata > Mammalia > Rodentia > Sciuridae > Sciurus > Sciurus vulgaris. The sequence goes on from NC_136463.1 coordinate 150,263,917, forward strand.
TAATATGCCAAAATCATTTTACTGACATTATATCTAAAAATAACAAATAAAATAAAAAATTAAAAATAAATATATTTTAAAAGAAGAAAAGAAAACATTGATGGAAGAAATTATATAGCACATACACACACACAAATGGAAAGCTATACCATGTTCTTGAATTAGAAGAATTAATATTGTTAAAATGACCCAAAGCAATCTATGGATTCCAAGCAATTCCCATCACTTTATTCACAGAAATAGAAAAACAATCAGGCATGGTGGTACATGCCTGTAATCCCAACCACTCTGGAGGATGAGAGGCAGGAGGATGGCAAGCTTGAGGACAGCCTAGGCAATTTAGCAAGACCCTGTTTCAAAATAAAAATAAAAGGGTCACAAGCACAAGGCCCTGAGTTCAATCCCCAGCACTGCAAAAAAATAAATAAATAAATAAAATAAAAGGACTGGGGGCTTAGCTCAGGGGTAGAGTGCTCCTGGATTCAGTCCATAGACAAGAAAGAAAAGAAGGACAACAAAGGCAGGTGGAGGGAGAGAAAGAAGGAAGGAAGAGGAAAAAAAATCCTAAAATTCAAATGTAATCACAAAAGTCCCAAAATAATGAGAGTGATCCAAAGGGGGAATAAAATACAAAACAAAGAAACAATTATGCAGGAATCACAATCCCTGAGTTCAAAACTTACCACAAAACTTTAACCGTATAGTACTTGCATAAAAACAGGCACATAGACCAATGGAACAATATTGGAGAACACAGAAATTAATTCTCATTCATACAGTCAACCGAGTTTTTACAAAGGTGCCAAGCAAATTCAGTGGAAAAAAGGACATTTGTTCAATAAATGTTGCTGGCAAAATTAGATAAACATATGAAAAAAGAATGAAACTAGATCCCTTCCTTTTACATACACAAAAATCAACTCGAAATGGATCAGAGACTAAGTTTTAAACATAAAACTAAGAAATCACTACAAGAAACATAGAGGAAACCCCTCAAGACATTGGGGTAGGCAGTGATTTTTTAGATAGGACCCCAAAGGCACAGGGAACAAAAGTTAAAGGTAGACAAATGGGATTACATCAAACTGAGAAGCTTCTGCACAGCCAAGGACAGAATGGAAGGACACAGTTAAGGATAGAATGGAAGAACATTTACACACCACTCATCTGACAAGAAATTGATATATAGAACATAAAGGGAACTCAAACATCTGACACCAAAATCAAACAATCCAACTGAAAATGGGCTGAAGAACTAAACAGACACTTTCCAAAAGAAGATATACACATGGCAAAGTGCATGAAAAAAAAATGCTTGATTTCACTAGCCAAAAGAAAATTGCAAATCAAAACCACAATGAGATAGCATCTCACCCCCGTTGGAATGGCTATCATCAAAAAGAAAAAAAAAAAAAATGCTGGTCAGGATGCAGAGAAAAGGGTACTCTTAAAAACCATGGTAATATAAATTAGTTCAGCCATTATAGAAAACAGTATGAAGATTCCTCATAAAACAAAAAATAGAGCTACTAAATGATCCAGCAATTCCCCTACAGAGCATATAGCCAATGGAGATGAAATCATATCATACAAAATACTTACACTCCCATGTTTGTTGTAGCACCATCCACAATAGCCAAAATACAGAATCAACCCAGGTACCCTTCAGTGGATGAATGGATAAAGAAAATGTGGTGTATTATACACAACTATTCACCCATTTTAAAAAAAAATGAAATCCACCATTTGCAGTAACATGGATGGAACTAGAAATGATAATGTTAAGTGAAATAATCCAGACACAGAGGGACAAATCCTACATATTCTCACTCATTTATAAGTGAGTTTATTAGAAAACTAATAAATCAACTTACAGAAGAATGGAATGGAATAGTGATCACCAAAGACCAGGAAGGGGAGGAGGCTGGGGAGGATGGAAAGAAGTTCAGTGAGGGGCACTAAAACACAGAACGGAAGAATTACTTCAGGTTCTTCTTTAGCACAGTAGGGTAACTTTTGATTGAAACAATCTATGTTATATTTCAAAATGACTAGAAGAGCACAATATTCCCAGCACATGAAAATGATTAAGGGTTGAAGAGGTGAAAGTGCTTATTCCCCTGATTTGATTCTTACACATTGTATATATGTATTGAATTACCATTAATGTACCTTTTAAAGATGTACGACTATTATGTTTCAATTTTTAAAAATTATAAAAATAAATGTTAAAAGCCTATGGGGCCACCCTTGACCAACAGGAGACCAGAGACAATGGATAAATGCTTTCCCCTTTGGTTCCCTGAAAGGACAGTTTGGAGACACATGTCACAAAGTACCTCAGAAGGCCCCACTGAACACCAGTCACTCATTGCAATTCCAGTGCCAGTGCCAGTCTCAGGGACCAGATAATTCACGTATTGCCTTCTTTCCTGATTCACTTCCCCTGGGACTGCTTTCCCAAAAAAATCTCATCTATACTCAAATCTTTCCCTCGGGATCTTCTCTGGGAGAACCAAGTTAAGCCACTAAGCTATCTAGGGGCCAACAGCTTCCTGGAGGGTCATAACCTGAGCACATCAGGAAGGGAGATCCAAAGCTGAGGAAAGAAGAGAGACTACACAGTGAGGAAGCAATGCCTTTATTCCAATATTTCTCTCTCCTCAAATAGACCTGGATCCCAAGAAACTTAATCTCAGAGCAGTTTTGCATTCAGAGAAACAGTCCAGCAACCCAATGAATTCAAATCTTTTAAAACCATTATTATCATTTATCTTGAAAAGCATCAAAGGTAAGAAGTTTATTATTCATTCAAAACAAAACAGCGTTTCAAAAAAAAAAAAAAAACTCTCTTACTTCTGCCACTTTCAATACCCTCCATATGGAAGAGAACTGTCTCTCAAATCCATACTCTCTCTTCTTGACATTCAGTTCTCAATTATGAAACTCTTTACAACGAAACTCCTCATAGTTCCAGTCTTTCATTTCCTTTCTTTCCCCTCTTTTATCTTTGCTCTTTCTTCTGTCTTCTTCACAAATCTTGGTCTTTTCCCATAAAACCACCCTATCCCATCTCATCTATATTCTGTTTTCTATCATTGAATGGTAATGATAGAAATCCTGATGGAGATTAACTGAGTAATAACTTCAGGCTAGTAAGGTATGGCTGGAGGAGGTGAGTCATTGGGGTGTGCCTTTGCTGCATGTAGTTGCTGAGCTGAGCTTAGTCCCTCTCTCTGCTCCCTGGTGTGATGCCTTAAGCTGCTTTCCTCCACCATTCCTTTCCTCCATGATCTTCAGCCTCACCTCAAGCCCCAAGGAATGAAGTCAGACTTCTATGGACTGAAACCTCTTAAACTATGAGCCCCAAAATAAACTTTTCCTCCTCTGATTGTTCTTGCCAGATCTTTTGGTTGCAGCATTGAAAAAGCCGACTAATCAAATTTGCTCAGTTTTGCATGCCAAAATTCCAGCATGCAGTCTAGTAGAGCCAGAATCTGTCTGAGCTCTCAAGGAGAAAGAAGTGGGAATTGCTAGACTCAGAATTCCCACCCCGACATGCCAGTGGATAAAGTAGGGCCAAGAACACTCGATTTTAATCCTTTTGTTCCTGGTCACCCAATACAGGCAGTAACAGGCTGAGAATCATTGGTAAGATAAACACAGAGGCAAGTGTATTTCAAGGTTCCTCATTCTCAGCAAGAAAAAGAATGAAAAATGTGTGAAGTGAATAGCCTTTAAAGATTGAAGTTAACCTAGGAATTCTCACAATTCTTGCACATATTTTTGGAGACTATGTTATGTAATATTTTTTCCATTTGTTAAATCCTTTAACATAATCTTGTGACTGAGAAATTGGCTGATAGCTCTGCTATTCCCAGGAAACCTGGGAGGGTGGGACTATCTTATAGAGCAATATTCCATGATACTACCTGGTATGTAGTGAGAGAGGATTAATAGAGGATTACCTAGATCACAGTGCTGACAATATTGGAAATCAAATTAAAAATCACATTTTTTAAAATTTATTTTTATTGTAAACAAATGGGATACATGTTGTTTCTGTTTGTACATGAGTAACAGCATACCATTTGCATAATCATACATTTACATAGGGTAATGATGTTTGATTCATTCTGTTTAAAATCACATTTTGTTTGGGAATCTGAACTCAGGACCTTGCTAGGGGATGGCATTATGGAACTATGATCATAAGACATTCAACTCAGCTAGCTGTAGGGCATAGTCTGTCATGTGGATGTGGTGGGTATATTCCCAAGTGAAGGTATACTCTGTGCAGAAGAGAACTTCCAGGATCTGTCTTCTTATCTCTCCCTTTCCAAGACTGAGCAAATCTCTATCTGGCTCTTTCTTTGGGTAAGTTAATACCCTTGGTCAAGGTAGGCACTATCATGGGATGGGAGTAGACAGTAGAAATGGGCTTGATTGTCTGAAATGGGCTGAATGTTTGTGTCCCCCCAGATTTATAGGTTTAAATCCAATGTGATAGTGTTTGGAGGGGGAGCCTCTGAAAAAGTGGTTAGGAGAGGGAGCCCTCAAGAATGGAATTAGTACCCTTATAAAAGAGACCCCATTGTCAGGAACACACCAGTAATCCCAGCAGTTTGGGAGGTTAAGGCAGGAGGATTGTGAGTTTAAAGTCAGCCTCGGGAGTGCAACAAGGGCGAGGAACTGGCGTCCTGGGTGCTCTCTCGTTCCCTCGCGGCCGCGGAGCCGAAGACGACAGCGATGGAGCCCAGGCGACAGGGCCGCCGCGTCCCGCTCCGCGGAGCCGCACTGCGCGCACCTCTGGCTCTTCCCCAGCGCTCGGTTCTCCGCGGCGCGTGGCTCCGAAGGTCCGAGACGACGCGCCAGGTTTGCTGCACGCGGAGGCGCCTGGCGGTGCTGGAGCGCCGCTGGGCCGGCGTCGAGGTCCCCCAGCTGCCGCCAAGGAGCGACGATGCTGGACGCCGAGATTCAATGGTCTCAATTTAAAGGCTATTTTATTTTCAAACTGGAGAAAGTGATGGATGATTTCAGAACTTCAGCTCCTGAACCAAGAGGTCCTCCCAATCCTAATGTGGAATATATTCCCTTTGATGAAATGAAGGAAAGAATTCTGAAAATTGTCACTGGATTTAATGGTATCCCTTTTACTATTCAGCGACTATGTGAATTGCTAACAGATCCAAGGAGAAACTATACAGGAACAGACAAATTCTCAGAGGCGTAGGAAAGAACGTAATGGTTGTTAGCTGTGTTTATCCTTCTTCAGAAAAAAACAATTCCAATAGTTTAAATCGAATGAATGGTGTTATGTTCCCTGGAAATTCACCAAGCTACACTGATAGGTCTAATATAAATGGGCCTGGAACACCCAGGCCTCTGAATCGACAAAGGTGTCTTTATCAGCCCCCTTGACAACCAACGGTTTGCCTGAGAGCACTGGCAGCAGAGTCAAACTCGCCACATAATGAAGAGAAAAACCACAGTGACTCCCCAGCATCTGAATCAGAGGTTTCTTCAGTGAGTCCTGTAAAAACCAAACATTCCGAGGAAGATGCTGTGGAGGCTGAAGGGCACGAGGCAGAAAGACTCAGGTTTGACAAAGAAGGCGAGGTCAGAGAGAGGGCCAGTCAGACCACGTCCAGTGAAACCGCATCCGTCATGGGGGAGGAAGCGGAAGCACCATCGTCATCTCAGGACAAAGACAAGGGAAATAGTTGTGCCCAGCAGCACTGCACAGAAGAGGAGGAGGAAGAGGATGAGGAGGAAGAAGAAGAATCTTTTATGACATCAAGAGAAATGATCCCAGAAAGAAAAAAATCAAGAAAAAGAATCTGATGATGCCTTAACTGTGAATGAAGAGACTTCTGAGGAAAGTAATCAGATGGAGGAGTCCGATCTGTCTCGAGCTGAGAAAGAGCTACATTCTGAAGGCAGCGAAAACGTGGACCCTGTCAGTAGTGGTTCTGACTGCCAGCAGACGGCAGAGTCGGTGGGGTCCCCTTCCAGTAAGACTGCAGAGATTCTCTCGGAATCATCCATGGAAAATGACGACGACGCCACGGAAGGCCCAGATGAACCAATGGAGCAAGACTGGCTTCTTCAAAGCATTTAGACGCAGTATTTTACATGCAGTTCTGGCTTTACACTGTATAAAACTTTTGTGTAATAAAGTGGACCTTTAGTTTTACAAGAGAAAGAGAAGCAGGTTGTTAAAGTGAAGTACTTTAAGAAGTGCTTTAAGTGTGAATCCTGAAAAAGTTCTACGTGTAAGAACTGTGAATAGCAGCTCCTCTGGGTTCTGCTTACTGCTTTTTTTTTTTTTTTTTTTGGCGTCTGGTCAAATCAGTGGTTTATGTATAGATTTTTTGTTTTTTTTTTTTTTTTTTTTTATTTAGAATTAAAGTTTTAAACTGGAACATAATAATTATAATTTTGAGAACCTTTCAAGATTATCACCTTTAGTTTGCACATCTGCAAGAAAGCTTTACGTCTTGTCTCTTTCTGACAGCTGTAGTGGTTTTCACATTTTGGTCATAGTGTCAACATTTTCACATGTGAATTATAGGGTTTCATGCTGGTTTCCAGGTTTTATCGGTTGACTATGTACAATGGAACTTTAAGTCATATATACATACATATATATAAATATATATATATATATTATTCTAAGGGGGGAAATGTTATATTTTTCTGTTTCTATAAGAGATGAATACAGTGGATAATTTTCTATTGGTGATGATTGAGTTCACCTCTTTCACGAGACATTTTCTTTCTCTTCCGAGTAATTCACATAAAATCTGGCCCTGTGAAACCCTGGAAATCTTAAGTCTGTTGTAATACCAGGTTAAACACATTCCAAGACATCTGTTCAAACTAAAATTCTTTTGTATACTTCAGAGGTGCCTGATAAAAAGACTTCATTATTTATGAGAAAATGTGCTTTATCTTGGAAATTGTGTTCACACATCAGCTTACTGTTTTCTTGAGCGAATGCTTATGAAGCTGACATGAGACCATCTCAGAAGAACCAGGCAGGTTCCTTAACCTCTTGCTTGCTTTTCTGACATTGTGAATATTGCACATTTCTTTCTAAGTTATTCTTGAGTATGCAATTGTCAATGGTATAAAACACCACTGTACTGGAAGAATTAATATATTACTTTAGTAATGTACCTGAGCTAAAATGACTGAAGCTTTAGGGGGTGCATAGAAACCACCATAATTTGTGTGACATTTTGAAGTGAATTAAATATTTTTGAACATGCTTCTTCGACAGCCAGTGTTATATTTTTCAGATCAACACAAAGCACAATGATTACTCTCAACTCAATATTTTCAAACTCACATATTTAAAGTCATGCAAGCTGCAACTTCCCTGTCAAAATTACTGGCTGCCAAATTTATACCTGTTTCTTCAGCTGTACCTTTTGATATTTAGAATTTTTAAATTTCTGTAAAGTAGATTTTGTAGAGTGTAATGTGTTCACTGCCTTTGTGAAGCGGTATATAATTGTATAATTTCTGTGTGTAAACCGAATGCTTGGGCTTTCAATACAGTATTCATATGAAGCAATAAATATTCATGTTATGAAAAAAAAAATAAAGTCAGCCTCGGCAACTTGGTGAGGCCCTAAGCAACTTAGGGAGATCCTATCAAAATAGTATATAAAAAGGGTGCTGGGGATGGGGGCTCAGAGGTTATGTGCCCCTGGGTTCAATACTCAGTATAAATAAATAAATAAATAAATAAATAAATAAATAAATAAATAAATAAATAAATAAATAAGACACCCCAGAGAGCCATCTAGCTTTCTCTCCATAGAGTGAAGATTTAACAAGAAGACTGCAGCCCACAATCCAGAAGAGAGCCCTCACCTTAGCTCGACCATGCTGGCACTCTCCTCTCAGACTTTCAGCCTCCAAAACAGTGAGAAATAATTTTCTGTTGTTTATAGCTATCCAGACTATGGAACTTTGTTATACCAACCCAAACTGACTAAGTAAACGTCATTTCTACAAAGAGTCTACTACACAGAGAGCCAAAAGATATGACAATGCAGTTAAAGAAAGAAACACATTGTATACTTTTATGCATGAACTCCATCCAGTACCAGTCCATGCTGCTTGGGTGTGCTGTGAAAGAACAATTTAATAAACCCAATAAGTATCTTGTGAGTAACACAATTATATTGTATTATATGTTGTATATGTTAATGTGCTAATTGCCATGGCTGGAACTTGAGATTCTCCTGCCTCAGCCTCCCAAGTAGCTGAGATTACAGGTGCACACCTCCACACCCAGTTCATTTCCTTTAACAAACAGAGTTAACTAAGGTCTCTGGAGTTATAAACCATTCTGATCAAGTATCTGTATTCAAGCATTATATCTCTAGAGATGAATTTGCAGGTCTCTACACTGCTCAGTTATGTGTTAATTAAATAGCAAATGAGAGAAAATTATTCAATAGTTAGCCAAGTCCCTACTCTTTGTAAGATACTAGGCAAAACTGAAGAAATAAAAGACATACCCAGAATTGGGGAAAGTGTTGTCCAAAGGAAGAGAATTCAAGAAATGACATCACATTGAGTTCAGAGAAGTGGACAGAAAAATAAGGAAATACACCCCCACAGTAAAATTTTAAAAGTTTTTCCAGATAAGGGGACTTTTATTCATTCAGAGTAACAGCTTTGAGTTATTAAGGGATTTTTTTTCCACACACAAATATTGCAATGCATGCCAAGGGACGTGGTATAAAGATGGATTATAAAAAAGCTAAATTAGAATCAGCAGAGCCAAGATTGGGCTCTTTTCAAAGACTAAAATAAAATAGACAAAACTCTGACAAACTGGTAAGGAAATAAAAAAGAGAACCATAAATAAACAATATTAAGAGTAAAAAGAGAACATTGCTATGGATACAACAAAGATTTTTAAGAATAAGAGAATACTAAGAACAAACTTTTGGCATTAAATCTGAAAACAGATTGCAGTAGATTGAATATTTGTGTCCCCACAAACTCCAAACGTTGAAATTTAATCCCCAATGTGATGGTGTTAGGAGATGGAGGCTTTGGGATGATTAGGTCATGAGTATGGAGCCTTCACAGATGGCATTAGTGTCTTCATAAACCAGACACCCAGCTTCCTGGCCCCTGCCCTGGTGTGAAGACACAGTAGAAGAGAGTTGTCCCTGAACCAGGAAGTAGGCCTTTACCACACACAGGGCCTTCCGGCACCTCAATGTTGGAGTTCCCAGTCCCCAGCACTGTAAAAAATAAATTTCTGTTGTTTATAAGCCACCCAGTCTACCGTATTCTGTTATAGCAGCCCAAATCTATGTCTTAAGACGTGGAGGAGGTGGATAATTGACTAGAAAAAAAAGTCATCAAAACTAATTCAATAAGAAAATAAGTTTGCATGTATATAACTGGAATTAGGCTGTCAAAAGACAAAATTACAACAATTTATTTTAAGAACTTAATTGGCTTTATTTTCAATTCTAGAATCGGGCAACACTTCATTCCATAAAATAGAATAAGTGCTCCAATGAGCTGAGCAGAGGTTGTTTATAGACAGTAAAGAGCTGAAGAAAGCAAAAACAAAGAGTGAAAAAGCAGACTGATGATTTTTTAAAGTTGCTTTCCTTGTAAGGCAGGGACAGAGACAAAACAGAAAAATAAGCCATGGGTTAACAATCCAGTTCCCTTTTTTTTGTGTAAGGATTAAGACAGAGGGAACTTCATTATCATGCCAATTAAAACTGGCCTGTTTGAGAAATTTGGTTGTTATCTCTCTGATTCTGATTTCTCAGAAACTCAGATAAACAGCTTAGTTTCAGCTGGGTGACATGGACCTTTAGCTTGAGTGACTTCATTTTTATTTTTAACCTTTTGTTAGGCCTCAAGCAGGAGCTTAGCCCAAAACAATGGCCTCCTCTAATTTTTATAGAAGAATGCAGGGAAAGTAGACTTAACCTCAAATAATTCAGAGACAGTTTAGGGCAAATGACAGAAAAGGCAGGCAGGAATTCCTTGAGCAGCAAGCCAACAGTTCTACCCCTGTTTCTCCAGTTACCTATCCATAATGTAGAAAGCAAAGACTCAACTGTGTTTATGAATCACTGAGGCAGATTTTTCCCTCACATGGATGTCTTTTTGGCAAGTTTTCCTGACACTTCCATAATAACATCACCCTTGTGGGCCTCTACTTGAAGAATTTTGTGCTTTCTAATTGGCCTAAACCATTATGCCTGTAGTTTCTAACATTTTTGGTCTGCTGGACATTTTTGATTACTAGTAGTACATTTAAAAGAAATGAAAGTCTTCAGATAATACAAAACAAATTAGTAATACTTATAATACGGTTATACCACTCCGACTGTAAAAGCAACCACAGCTGTGATTGTCACCCTTCAGCACCATGCTACTATTTGAGGGGTCCCTATTTATGCTTAACTACACTCTAGCACTTAGTTTTAAGGTCAAGACCTTACATCTCACATCCAACCAACAGAAGACCTTTCTCAGTGCCAGCCTTCACTTTCCATTCACCTCTTACATCTTACCACAGCAAGCTCCACGCCCCTGGACATTGTGTCCCACAAACCTTCAGCCTGTTTCCATTGATAGACATCATATAAATATATGAATACTGAATCCCAGGAAGACATACCGTTACACAGAAGTCAAAATCCAATAACACCTTCCCGATCTTGTGTGACGTTGTCATATGTGTTAGGAAGGAATAATATAACTAGGGCTTCAAACCTGGCTTACACAGATATTACTACTTACCACAATTCCAATAGACATACCTAGCTATTTAAATAATAAAATATATTTCAATTTACCTTGTCAGCTCATTTAAATGTGAATGTTAAACTAATAATAGAATATATAATATGAGGATATGGTATTAATTGTGAAGATGGTAAATGAATGACTAAAGTTTAGAAAACTGGTTTATGTAATTCACTCAGTTTTATCCGCAAAAAGCAAGGATCAAAGGGGGAGTGACATATTGTAAGATTGTGCTTTATTGTAAATGATCTCATGTGATCTCACCTATAAACTAAGCTGGGAAAGGGAAATGTGGCTAAACTCTGTCTTCATTTGTTTTCTTTTGCTGTAACAGAACAACTGAGATTGGGTAGTTTATTAAGAAAAGATTTTAATTTTGTCTCATGGTTATGAAAGTCAGACATTGCACTGGCATCTGCTCAGCTTCTGGTGCATACCTCACTGCCAAAAGTAGAAGAGCAATCATGCAGAAAAGAAGCAAGAGAGAGCCAAGGAAGTCAAACTCACTGTGAAATGACCTGCTCTTAGGGTAACTAATCTGGTCCCTCAAGAGTGAGAAATTATTCATGTGAGAAAGGCATTAATGCATTCCTATCCCCCATGACCCATTCATCTCTCTCTAGGCCCTACCTCCCAACACCATTGTATTGAGGAATTAAACCTCAGCGTGAGTTTTGGTGTAAACAAACCACATTCACACCACTGCATACCCATTTTATACCTGGTATAACTGAGACTTGGGAGAAAGCTAAACAACATGCAATGTCATTCAGGCAGTTACACAGCTCTCTCAGTTTTTAACTGGGTACCAAAATCCAGGCATAAGACATTAATATTGAGCATCCCTGGGCCATCTTCCATGTTCTCCAGCTCTTTCCACGGTGCCAGTCTCCTTCCAAAGAAAACAAAAGGTCATGAGGGCATTATCAGAGGGTAGAGGGCCTACAAAAATAACTTCTCTACCTCATAATTCTTCCTCAGACTGATGAAGTTTGGAAAAATGCATTTCTCTACTACACAGGATTATGATGTATTAAAAAATGTCCAAAATCAGCTCTCTCTTAAATTTAGCCCAGGGGTACTTAACCTCTGTTTTCCTCGACTATTCTGCTTTAGTAGTTCAAGGGTAGTTCTCTGAAGAAGGTTGGAGGTTTCAGCTATTAGGAAGGAAGCTGTGGATGGGAATGCAAAACTGGTAAAGGTTGCAGAGGGGACAGAGTGAAATACCAGTAGTGTCCTCCATATTCATATGGGACTGACTTTTCTTCCTGTATGAATGATCAACTTCATATGGGAACAAGCATAGGTTCTGGAGTCACACCTGGATTTGAGTCCCAGCTGCATCAATTTTACAAGGTCAGGGACCCTAAGTGAAATTCTAGACTCTTCTAAGCCTCAGTTTTTGCATCTGCAAGTTTCAATTAATTTATCTCAAGTAAACAAAGTGCCCATGAACCTGAGAGGAAACTGAATAAACCCTCCAACTTTGCTTGCTTTTAGTTACTTGCTGTCTTTATCACCAATTTTAGAAGTTGTGCTGCTGAGCAGTATGCTCCCATTAGCTGTGTATAGACAGCACCTCTAATGTGTGGGTCACAACCGTAACTATTGCCTAAGCTGTTTTTCGGGAATTTAGAGGCAGCTGAAAGTGACTGAAACCACCAGCCTTTCACTTGGGCCAGAACAAGCATCCACTGGGTGAACTTTTGACATCAGAGAGCCAAAACTCCACCCTCAGAGCATAATAAAGTCACTGTTTTCTGAACATATGTCCCATGAAGAGTCATGAAGTTTGGTACACGTTTACAGACCAGCAGTTTTACTCTTCCTTACCATTAGTCATCCTTTTCCTTTATCCCATAAATAGCCTTAAACTCTATCTTCTGGGAGGCAGATGTGCAGCTAGCTGTCCTGTCTCTAAATGACTGGCCGCCTCATGAACAAATGTTTTCTCTTTTTGCAAAACTCATTTCAGTGACTAGTGTACTCAAGCCTAGTTGGTAACAATGTTAATAGATTCTAGATGCACATCTTTTCAAATTTAAAATCTTCAAAATTGAGATACATCTTACAATCACTGTTGGCCAGGGAGTAATCACAATGGTTGTCCCTGCCTGTGATCATGTGAACTTAGTTGTAATTGCTAATATTATTGTCACCTCTTTTGAATTACAAACATTACTGATGCCATAAATATTTCACTCCCTGTTTTAAATGTCTCCAAAATGATTACACTGTCTTTCAACATTGATGTGAAAAGTTTTGACGAGAAACAGCATAACAGAGAATGGAAACTGGTAGATGTGAATTTGCTATTAGAGACACAAAGATTCCCCTTAGGAGGAATGAACATATTTACAAATTTTTAGCACAGCAATAAACCAAATACAACCTTTTTTTTTTTTTTTTTCCAAATACAGCCTTTCTAGAACCTAAGGAAGAAAGAAGCCCAGTCTGGTATAGTGGCATATGCCTGCAATCCCAGGTACTGTGAGGTTGAGGCAGAAAAATTGTAAATTCCAGGCCAGCCTGGGCAACTTAGCAAGATCCTGTCTCAAAATAAAAAATGAGAAGAACTTAGGATGTAGCTCAGTGGTAGAGCACCCATGAGCTCAATCTTTGTACCAAAATAATAATAGTAATAATAATAATATTAAAAGAATGAATGAAAGGAAGGAAGAAAGGATGATATGATAGCACCATAAGTGGAAGATTCTGTTACTGAGAAATGTGCACAAGGATTGCCTATCATGACAACTGAAGGCAGGGGAAATTGACAACTGTGTCAGAACAGATGAAAGAAATTTCAGCACTACAAGAGGCTGGTGCGATTGATTCAAATAAGACACGTCACTATTCCTCTGTCACAGTTTAGTTAGCAGGTTTTTTCTGTCCTCCTGAAATAAAATGGTGCATATAGCAATCAATGATCTCTTAGACTGTCCCCAAATTCTAAATGCCATAGTTAGGTTGGGCCGTGCCCTGGAGCTGCCAATGCTGAGCAGGATGTGAAGAAGCAGAGCCAGCGAAGAGGCAAATGGGGAAGGCCGGGCATGCTGCCCTGGGTGGAAATGGGATCGGCTTAGAACTGATGGGGATGGAAACCTTTCACTTCTAAAAAAGCAGCTAGAGATAAAACATGACGAAGCTATAACTTGCAGAGCTGCTCTGGCCTCTGCCCTGTGCTCACAAGGGATTTCCCCCTACTCAGGATTGAAATGCGAGGACTTAATAACTTCCACTACCCAAACAGAAGGCCCCAGAAGGACTTCTGATGCCCCTGCTGGGCCAGGGATGGCCCCATTAATTGATGCATGGGACATTCCAGGGGCCCCTGAGGAGGACAGCAAGAGCAGAGGAGAGGCTAAGGGCAGCAGATATGTACCAATTAGTGTGGAAGCATTTTAATATTTAGAAAATCATTGTGGCTACATTGGGGTTAGCCAGGTGAACACAGTCTGCTTTCCTGTACAACATAGACGGTACAATGTGGAAATTAACAGGCTGTGCAGTCTCGCACAGGCCTGGATCCCTGCTGGATGACCTTAAGTAAGCCATTTAGCTTCTCATAGTCTCAACTTTTCATTTATATAATGGGGGAAGACTTATGTAGATTTCTTCCAACTAAATGAGATAAGATGGGTTTAATACTAAGTATGGGGTCCAGCACATGGTTAGCGCTACTCAAACCCAACCTACCAGTATAGCTATCTGCTTCCCATGCATGAGGGAGCCAAGCAATTTGTCCAGCCACTAGCAATGGCTCGCTTCACCTGGGCTGTGTTGAAGATGTGGGTTTTAGGGTTTGACTGTCGGTAACCATTAAAAGACAATCACAAAGAGAAATTCTGGTTTCAGTTGAGATTCGAGCCCCTGTGTTCTTTGAATCAGCTTAGGATTTCTTTTTCCCTCCTCCAAAACTGTTGAGAGAGTGGTACTAAATTTACCATTTCTAAGTGAGTTGAAATGTTCTTTATTAAAAAAAAAAAAAAAAAAACAGGCCCCAAGACAGTATGGGAGACAGCTATCTATTCTGGCAAGTTGCCCTTCCATTAAGCACACATGATACAGTCAGCTCACCATCATGGTAAAGCAGTTGAGACATTTCTCACTGACCTCTCTGGCCCCAATTACTCAGTGCACAGCAAAGCCTTCACAGAAAAAAATCATCATGGTTTACAGCTAATGTGACCTAAGCACTGCCTGTGTCTTTAAAATATGCCTCAGCATCCTATAATAATGCTTATTAGCACTGTTTTTCACTATTACACATACTATTACAGTTAATATGGTTGTAATTACATCTTTGTAATTCTTTTCTGTCTAATAATTTTTTTAGAAATTCTTAGAATGCCTAGGATATGTGGTATACGGACTTTAAAAAAATGAGCATATACTGCCTTTCAGAGAGTTATTATTCAATTTGTAACTTTAATAATAGTGTATGAAAATATCAGCCTGAATCTTTACCAATCTGGTAGGTGAAAATATCATCTTATTATTTGTCTCCATTTTTTCAGTTACTCATTATTTAAGTACATTTTTAATAGACACATAAAAATTGTACATATTTATGAGATACATGTGATGTTTTGATACGTGTATACATTATGTAACTTTCAAATCAGGGTTAATTAAGCATATTCTGTCATTAACTACATAGAATTCTCACTCTATGAAATTTCTCTTGGAACTCTGCTCATTTTTCTAAAGACCCCTGGCATTTTTATTAAGTTGTAAGTGTTCCTTAAAATGTATATAAAAATTAACACAAATAAACATTTATAATAAATAGAAATACAAATGGAGAACTCCAAATCATAGAGAGACACTAAAGTTTTGGCTACCATAATCTTGCCTGGTAGAAATAAGTTAGTCTTTCTTATACTTTTGTTTTAAATATTTTGCTTAGAGTAAATTCAAGATAATTCTTTTAGTAGTCAAGGAGATCACAATATTTTGATTACTATTTTCAGAATCAAGATAAACCTCAAAGCTATTTGTAATTAACCTTTACTCCTCTGAGCAAATCTAGGAGTGAATACGTATGTCCTGCCCTTGTTATAACAACCTTGAGTGAAGAGGACCTGCAAAGGGCAGGCCTTGCTGGTGTTACTGGGATGGGTTTGGGAAAAGGAGGAGACGGAGACTCCAGAAGAACTGGCCCCATTCAGGCAAATGCTGCAACGCACAATTTGCTTTACAGCCACAGTACTTTTAAAAATATGCATATGCGCTACTGTGATACAAATAAAGATTAATTACTTAATGCTCAATTGAGTTAAGAGTAAAGAGATTTGAGAGGAGTTGAATATACAATTTCTCCCTCCCCTTTTTTATCTGACTAATGTGAAGAAACCATCTATAATAGTTAGAAACACTATCTTTTTGTCTGTCATGTATGTTACAAAGATTTCCCCCCATGTGGGATGACTCTTCACTTTGTTGTGGGTTTTTCTCACTGTCAAAATGTTTTAAGTTCATGTACAAAAAAATATAATAAGGGCTGGGGCTGTAGCTCAGTGGTAAAGCACTTGCCTAGCACGTGTAAGACACTGAGTTTGATCCTTAGCACTGCATAAAAATAAACAAATATCAAACAACATTGCTCTATGTAAATTTATGATTACACAAATGGTATGCCTTTACGCCATGTACAAACAGAGAAACAACATGTATCCCATTTGTTTACAATAAAAAAAAAAAAGAAAAAAAAAAGAAACAAATAAAATAAAGGCACCCTGTCCATATACAACTACAAAAAAATAATTTAATACATAAATAAATCTTTTTTAAAAAAGAAAAAATGTGGTAAGAATTCATATGTACCTACATTTGTTCAAATTTTCTTTTGTTCCCTTCAGTAAATTTCCACACTGCAGCTGGTACGTTTCTTCATATGGTGTTTGTACTTTTCTTGTTTTATTGATTCCTGAGGATATACTCTTTATCAATAAAGCTTCCTTATCATTCTAGTTTGCTACAAATTTTTAAAAACTATAAAGAGATTTTGCATTTCGTCAAACGTTTTCCAGCAGCTATCAGGATGATGTGGTTTTTCTCCTTTGACCTAATGATAAATTCCATGGATGAAGCGAAGTGACAGAGTTTAGATTCATCATTTCACTGGGATTTCGCCACACTGATGTGTGAGTCAGCCTTCTGAAGCTTTAAAAGCCCTCCTACTCTTTTCCTCCTGCCTGTTGTACATTCTTGTAGATATCTTTTCTTGTAATAGACCAGCTTTTTCCAACGCAGAAAATTCACTGAGGCAGTTTGCCCACACCCCACAATCCCTCGCTCTCCACAGCAGCCCCCTACCACCAGCTCACACAGTGGTCAGTGGATGGTTCTCCAGCTCCAGGAACTCACCCTTCGCTCACTTAGAAGTCATGAAGACTCAAAAGTGCCTGGAGCCCCTGGAGCCATCCGGGGAATGTGGCATAGGTTAACTTTTCCTGCAGTCTGTCCCTCCTGCTTAGCTTTGGAGTTCAGCTAACTCTGGCATCCATTGAGCTCCCCAGCCTGGCTCCACGGTTCCCCGCCCTAGTGCACATTAGAATCACCTGGAGAGCTTCTAACAGTCAGTGCAGAGATTCCCTTTTGATTTCTGTGGTATAAAAGGAAAAATGTGGGGTTCCTCAGGGTGCCTCTTCTGCCTTCTCTCTTCTCAGTTCCTTCAGTTTCATTCCTTCCCTCCACTCGATTTACCCTAAAATTTATTGATATCATGTAAGTCCCTTCTCCACCCATCAGGCCCACCTCTCACCCTCAATTGTCACCTACCCTCCAGAGTACGGCACTCCAGGTTCTATGACCTTTGACCTCCCTACTGACTCTCCACCTCACTTTGAGCACCTTGATCTCCTTGCTGACAAGCCTATCCTCCATACCTCACACGACTCACCTTCCAAAACTGAGCTCAGACGTTCCTTCACTAGATGGCCTTTGGTGACATTACACCCCCTCCCCTCCCGCAGAGGTGCAAGCCCCACCACACCTTATTCTGCACTGTGGTAGCACTTTATATTCTCTATCCAGAACTTATCACAGGGAATAATGATGCCATTTACTGATCCTTCTCACCGTGTTAATTGGCAATCCTGAAAGTACGGGTATCCTCAGCATATCACGCATGCTGGTGCAAAAGTGCTCAATAAATATTTAGTGAATGAAACGGAGCCTCGGTGTTTTGTTTTTCTCCCATGACTTCCTTCTTGGGTTGAGGAGCTTATGTTGACTCCCAACTACACTGAATGCAAGCTTCCCAGCCTGGTTTTCAGTGTGGCAGGGGGATCATCCAGTCCTACTCCCCCATTCCTGACATGCAGGCTCTCTTCCTCAGTTGGACAATCTGCTTGTCCTGCGATTGCCCGCCCTCCTCCTTCCTGCATCCAACCCATTCTCCATCCTGCCTTGTTCTCCTCACAGCCAACATTCAAGGACAAACTTGTCTTCCTTCTACATGAAGTTGTCCATGGTGACGCACTATTCAAGGGTTTGAATAGTATTTAGAGAAACCTGTTTAAAAAAAAAAAAAATCTGTATTAGTTGTTGGTGGACCTTTATTTAATTTATTTATTTATATGCAGTGCTTAGAATCGAACCCAGTGCTTCACACATGTTAGGCAAGCTCCTTACCACTGAGCCACAACCCCAGCCCAGGACAAACCTGTTTCTAAGACAATCTGGTTTCAAATATTTGGTTAAAAAAATTGGATTTATGTTTTGTTTGTAAACCACACTTACTACATTCACTCGACCTCTTTTTATGCTGAGTTTTACACATGATTAATAGACTTTTTTCTAATTTTACTTTTAAAATATATCAAATACCAAAAAAATACATAATTCTGGTTTACTTTGTGCTTCCTGGGTTTGTCAGGCCTTTCCATATAAACTGTGTATTCCCTTGAGGGAATTTATTTTCCTTTTTATGGTATTACTCCATAAAACTCTTAAGATTTATGTTACACACATATAATCAACAATAAATTATTATCCTTATTAATTAATTTTAGGCAGTTAAAACATCTTTCTAAATGTTTTCAAAACAGTACATTTTAATAGTTTTATAAATGTTATATAATAGTTATAATTTATTATAAAGCAAAAATTCATCCTGCCCCACTGTATTAGTCTATTTTTATTACTATAGCAAAATACATAAAGGTGGAAAATTTTATTTTAAAAGGTTTATTTAGCCTATAGGTTTGAAGGCTGAAAATTCAGGATCAGGCAGCCCCATTGTTTTAGCCTCTGGTGAGAGTCTGGTGGTGGAGTGTCAGATGGGATATGCACAAGGGAGGAGATCACACCACCAGACAAGAAGCCAGAGAACATTCGGGTTCCACATTCCCTTCTCGGACAACACTCTTAATGACCTAAGAACCTCCCCCTAGGCCCCACCTCTTTCATTTTTAAAATTTTTATTGGTGCATTATGCATAATAATGGGATTGATGATACCATATTTCAACATGCACATAACATAATTTGATCACTCTCATTTCCCCATACCTTCCCTTTTCCTCCCCCCGTCCCTCACCCAGATCAGCTTGTTCTCTCTACTCTACTGATCTCCCTTCTATTATTATTATTTCACTTAATGCATTATAATTATAGATGTATAAGCAGGATTCGTTGCGGTATATTCATACATGGAATAGCATAATTTGGCAGATTTCATTCCCCAGTTCTTCCCCATGCCCTCCCCTTCTCCTTCCCTTTAATCCCCTTCCTCTATTTTATTGGTCACCTTTCTACTTCTTTCCATTTCAATGAGGTTCTCCTTTTTAAAATTTTTCTCTTTCCTCTCTTTTTTCTCTGCAGATGGGAGAAAATATTCAACCCTTGACTTTCTGAGTATGGTTTATTTTACTCAGCATGATATCTTCCAGTTCCATCCATTAACCAACAAATGTCATAATTTCAGTCTTATTTATGTCTGACTAAAGCTCCATTGTATATATATACCATATTTTCTTTATTGATTCATCTGTTGAGGGGCACCTGAACTGATTCCATAACTTGACTATTGTGAATTGTGCTACAATATTGATGTGCTTGTATCATTACAGTATGCTGATTTTAGTTCTTTTGGATAAATACCAGGGAATGGGATATCTGGGTCATATGGTGATTCCATTCCTAGTCTTTAGAGGAATCTCCTCCACACTGCTTTCCAAAATGATTGTACTAAATTGCAGTCCCACCAACAATGCATTGGTTAACTTTTTCCGCACATTCTCACCAGCATTTACTATTATTTGTATTCTTGATGACTGTCATATTAACTGGAGTAAGATAAAAATCAGTGTAGTTGACCTGTATTTCCCTGATTGCTAGGAAGGTCGAACACTTTTTTCATATGTTTTTTGGCCATTTGTATTTCTTCTTTTGAGAGGTTTTTGTTTAGTTCACTTGCCCATTTATTGATTGGGTTATTTTTGTCTTGGGTGTTACGTTTTTTGAGTTCTTTATATATTCAGAATATTAATCCCCTGTCAGAAGAGTTGCTGGTAAAGATTTTCTCCCAGTCTGTAGGTTTAGTCTTCAAGTTCTTAATTATTTTGTTGTTGCTGTTTTGTTTTTGCCATGCAGAAGCTTTTAAATTTGGTTAGGTGCCCCCTTTTAAAGGTCCCACCTCTTCTTACATCAGCATACCGAGGACCAAGGCTCCTTGTCCTTCTCACCCACTTAATTGTAAATCCTGAGGATACTGGTATTCTCAACATCTGTGCCTGCCTGGTACAGAAGTGAAGTGCTCAATAAATATTCAGCGAATGAATTGAACATGAATCCTTGGGGGACAAAAACCATCCAAACCATAGCACCCACTAATAGGATTTATACTTATCCTAAATCAATGGGGGCCAAAATGATGGGATTTTGCTTTATTTCACAGAATCAGAGAGTCTTACCGTATTAAGGGAATTTCAAAGCTACTTAATCTAAAACACACATTGAAAAGTCAGATCTCCTCCAGCAGCTCTGCTGTGAAGCTTTGCAGCATGACATGACAGGAAGAGCCCCACTGTCTGAAGGCAGCTCAGTTAAAAAATGCTTCCTTATGCTTGTACCAGATCTATTGCTTGTAACTTCCTCCCATTCGTCCTAGCACTATCCACTGGGGACCAGATAGAACCAGTCTAATTCTTCTTTCACATGGCAGCACTTGTGGTGTCTGGAGACACTTATGATGGCTGCTCCCATCATTTGCCAACCCCCTCCTCTTCCTGCCCCACCTTCTCTAGACTAACATCTCCAAGCTCTCATCTGGGGATTGTTGTTTCCATCCCTTGACATCTGTGTTGTTTTTTCCATAATATGATCCAGTTTGTCCACATTCCTCAAGGGATGGGCCTATGATATTCCTGATTAGGGGTTGCAAATTTTGATACCTCCAGGAACCAGACCCTAACTAAAGGTAAACTAAAGGTAAATGTTTGACTATAGCCCAATATAAAGACAAATGGTAGGAGTTGGACTTAACACTAACATAGGGCTTTAATTTTTTCAAGGGTTTAAACCCAAGTGCTGGCCAAATATTATTGGGACATGGAGCCATATTTGCTTTTCTGGGCCACTGGTCATCTGATTAAGTTAAATCTGACTGCCACATCCCTGTCACATATTTAATCAATTTCTCTCTTTAGGCACATGCAATATATTTTATATATTTATATATATATATATATATATATATATAATTTGTACATTATGTGTTATATAATATATACTTTGGGGCTGGGGTTGTAGCTCAGTGGTAGAGCGCTTGCCTAGCATGTGTGAGGCACTGGGTTTGATTCTCAGCACTGCATATAAATAAATAAAATAAAGGTCCACTGAAAACTAAATATGTGTATGTGTGTGTGTGTGTATGTGTCTACTTTGTATAGTCAACTTTCTGTTACTGTGACAAAATACCTGAGAAAAATCAAATTTAAAGGAGGAAAGGTTTGTTTTGACTCATAGTTTCAGAGGTTTCAATCCATGGTCATTTGGTTCTGTTGTTTCTGGGCCTATGGTGAGACAGGACATCATGGTAGAAGGGCACGGCAAAGGAAATCTACTCACCTCATGGTGGCCAAGCATCAGAGAGACAGAAAAAGAGAGAAAGACAGAGACAGAGGAAGAGACTGGGGACAAAATATGTCCTTCCAAGCATAATTCCAGTGACCTAATTCCTCCAAGTAGGCCCCATCTCCTAATAGAGCCACCAGCTAGGGACTAAGCCTTCAACACATGAGCCTTTAGGGACAATTTCTGGACCCAAGCTAAAACATATGTTTATAAAAATGTTGAATTTTACTTGAGTCCTGTCATCATGGAAGACAATAAAGAAAGCATCCCCGTCCTTTGTCCTATAGAGAATGGTTTACTGAAAAGAACCTCTGTTCCCCATATGACTTATGCAAAACTCACAGAAGCCCCCACTCATTGACAAAGCCAGATAGACCCTCAAAATTCTTTTTCCTTGTCTAATAATCAGTTCTCTGAACTGCCTGTCTAGACAAAGCAAAGAGCAAATGCTTGTTCACCATGCTTTGGCTGAGCTCCTTTCCCAAGCCCTGAGCCACACACAGCCCCTCCTGAGAATAGGTGGGCCCCATGTCAAACGTTCTCTGACCTATTATCTCAACACACCACCTTTCATCCCCCTTTTCCCTGCTTGGTTCTTTTTTCTCCTTTCTCCCTATAAAAGAAAAACTCCATGTTTATAACTCTTGAGAAGCTTGCAGACCTCATGGTTCAAGTTTCTCCCTATCACAATATCTCCTCCTCCTTACGACAAGTCTCTTTCTCCTTCTTGCAATAATTCCTTCAGTTAATATCTCTCTTCACCAGTTCCAGATTTGTTTTTTTATTTTACTCTGTACATTAGCCATTAATAACACATCAATATTGCTATATTAGCTCACCCAAGTTTGCATCTATTTTAGTGATAACCATAGCACACTATGGAGTCCTGACACTTGCATTTCTAAATCTTTTTTCATTTTGTTGCTGTTAAGCCACAGGGTCCCTCTTCAAAGATGTCCTCCTAGTTGATCTTTTTTTCCCTTCAGTGGGGCATTGTACAACTTCAGGCTGGCCAAGGCATTTTAGGATCCTGATTCTATAAAGCACTGCACTAAATGGTTCCCTATCATTTACTACATTGGTCAAATAGCCTTTTGTAGCATCAATCATGTCATCAATAAAACTTGTTCATGATACAGGGCCAAAACCTGAGTCCTGAGGAACATTTAGAAATCTCTCTCCTGGTCCTTTTTATGATAGTTAGTGTGGAGCTAACTCTGTAGGGAAATATAAAAGTAACACATTAAGTGTGAAAAAGCATACTATTTTCCTTAAGACAGAGGCACTCAATAAATATGTGTTAAATGAACAGTTCAAGAAAGAACCACACACTTCAGCATAATACTTTTTTATTTAATTGAACATTGTTATTTTCTATCCTTACTAATTACATACCTGTATACTCCTGAAAAAAAAATAAATTACCCAATAAGCTGTGATCTATTCATTAATCTTCTGAATATGTGACCATAGACCCTATTTTTCAAAACTCTTATTCTCTCATCCAGCTGATATTTATTAACATTTACAGCATACCTACTGGCACCAGACTCTCTTCTAGACACTAAGGATACAAAAATAAAGGAAGCAGAATTTTCACCTGCTGAACGCTAAATTCACATTCTAGAAGAGAACATATAATCAACAAACAAAAATCGATAAACACATCATATAATCAGTTTAAGACAAGGAACTTGTAGAAAAATAGAGTAAGTTCAGAGATAGAGAATAAGGGAATCAGGTGATACTTTAAACAGGAAAAGCCTTCAGAAGGAGACACTTGGCCAAAATCCTAAATCAAGGTAGGTTCAGGTCACACAAATAACTAAGAACAGAACACCCCAGATTTTACAATGTAAGAAGGGCCAAGGCAAAGGCCTGAGATGGAAACATGGCTGGTTTATTTGATGGACAAAAAGGAAGACAAGTGTGGCCACAATTGAGTGAGGAGGAGGTACAAAATGTAACATGAGAAACAGACAGGGACCAGGTCACAGTCAGCCTGCAAAGGACTTTAGATTTTGTCTGGGATGATTGGAAGCCACTGGAGGACTGAGGGACATGATGTGGTCTACTTTTTCTTTTGAAGAATCTCTATGGTTGTTGTGTTGAGAATAGCCTGAACATATTGACAGGAACAAGAGAGGATTTGATTTTGTGTGTGTGTATGTGTGTGCTTTTACAATTCTGGCAAGGACCTTTTTAGAGGTTTTGAATATTTCAGCACCAATGAAATGGATGAGATTAGTCGAGTGTCCAATCAAAGATGCATGAGCTCTAGAATAGTTGCTGCAAAAGTTATTGTGAAGTTCGCCCATCCATGAAATGTGAAATGCTTAGGTTGAAAATTACTTCCAGCTGTTCATGAAGATATACGTAGCAGGAAACTAAAGTAGCTCTGCGCATGTCGGAACCCTGGAGGCAAACAGCTGCAGTGAGTCTTAACAATGCTTCTTTTAAGAAAGTAGATAAATGTTATTTCAAAGAAAATTTATGAAAACTATACAGCTCTCAAGACAGAGGTAAAGAAGAGGACATAATACAGTGAAAAGCTCTGCATTTTAAATATGCTTTCTGTTTTATTAACAGTTGCAAGTGTATTAAACTGGAACTCCATCATATGACATATACTGCCAGTAATTATTCAAGATCCACCATCATCCTCTACCTTCTGCCTTGTTAACCAACCTCAATTTGGTTCATAACAGTGATGTGCCCAGTGTCAGGTGGACCAAAATTAGCCTAAACGTATCCTAATCCTTCCTTGCTTTTCCACCTTCTTGACCATATACCAGTTCTGGACAATGAGACATAAGCAAGAATCTGCTTGGAATCATAGTCTGAGGAAGTTGTAGCTTTCCTAATAAAAGGGTGTAATGCTGCTGGTCTCCTCTTTTCTGTCTTCTTCCTGTCCTGTATTTGGGCACATTGCCTACTATTCAGACACACTGCAACTATAAACAAAAAGCCAAGAGACTTAGCAGGATGCTGGCCCCAACACTGTAGCCACCATCACATGCCTACTTCTACCTACCTTATTAAGTAAGAAATGAAAATTCTTACATGTTTTTAAGTCTTTGTAAATTAGGTTTTCTGCTATTTTGGCCAAACACATTCTTAATTTGGACCTCTTAAATCACCAAAATTCTAGGGAAATAAATGATCTATCATTATTGCATATAATCTGAAGTGAATAAAACATATCTGTCCATAGTCAACGGAAACTGGGAAATCTCACTTGTACTCACTAAATCCCTTCAGAGGACCACCAAGGACCATCTATTCTGATCTTCCAGGCTTCTCTGGGATTAGCTCTGGCTTAATGTTTTTTAAAAAGCATTTAAGTAAATGTATGATTACACAAATGGTATGCCTTTACTCCATGAACAGAGAAACAACATGTATCCCATTTCTTTACAATAAAAATAAATTAAAAAAGAAAAAAATCATTTAAATCGCTATTGGGAAAGAAGCTTCCTTTATGTGGAGTTTTCTGTGAAGCTGAGGGGGAGTGAGCACCTGGTGTGGATTCCCCCAAGGAACCCCAAATGCTCTCACTAGCTTGGTGAATTCGAGTCCTAGTCCTTTGACAGCAACTAGTCACATACCAGCCCTTCTCTGTTTGGAATTCCTAGTCTGATTCTAGATTTATGAAGAAGCAGCCTGGGGAGTGGGTGGCTTAGTGGTAGGATTAGGGGTAGAGCTTGTCCTTAGCATACCCACACCCTGGGCTCTATCCCCAACAATGAAGAAAGAAAGAACTTCCAGGACAACAATGTCCACTTCCATAGCTCCAGACTAGGATGAGGCCATGCAGAAATCTGAATATAAAACATATGTTACGTGTACTCTACTGTCCCTTTTGCCACACAAATAAATACTCAAGAACGATTCTAGAGGAGATATTATTTGTGTTGATTTTTTTCTACCTGGTTGGTGCGGAAAGTAAATATGTACACCTTTGCTTCAGACTGCCTTTTCTCCTTTTGTTTTATTTTATTTATTATGGCATCTGTAACCCATTCCACTTTCTAATTGTGGATCACACAGTGTTTTCATGGCTCAAGTTACTGTCTTTCAACTTCCAGCCTGTCTTTCCACCCCCACTCTTAAATGAGAACTAAAGCAAAAAAGGAGGCCAACTGGAATTTAATTTCCTCTCCCTGTAGCAGATGTTAAATTCAAACTTTTTAAATGAGGGAATATTAAAAGCAGCATCTTTTTATTCCAGAGAACTGTCCTCCATATGCTCAGCCCCAGCCCTCAAGAAGAAGCCTCCTGATCTTCTCTCCCAGGGTGTGGACAGTGGTCTCAGGGCTGGCTGCTGCCTCAGCCGCCTTCCCATGTGGGTTTGGGCAACACTTGAATCTCCCTAGGTCTGTTTACTCTTTTGGGGTGGGTGTGGTGGGGGTGGGGATGGATTAAAAAATCTTTGAAGTTATTCCCATTTCTAAGACTCAGTAAATTGCCTCAAAAATTCAAACATAAAACCACTGACCATTTTTAGGAGAAAAGTCACCTTCCCTCTTTATTCCAGTTCTTCTTAATAATCCAGGACCATCTCATTAGTTTGGTTTTATGAGGGTTTATTGCTCATCTCAGTCAGTTGGGGTGAATATTCTTCGTTGAGGTAAATGTTTGAGAAGCTGCCCTTAAATTCAGAAATATACTTTAAATCTGTTCAGAGAGCTTCACATGACAAATATAAGTACTTCTCTGCTCTGCTTTGGGACTTTGACCTGAGAGGTATTTACTCTTCACACCTGAACATAACACCTGTTATTAAATGCCCTCTCTCTCTCTCTCTCTCTCTCTCTCTCTCTCTCTGTCCCCTGCATGCACAATTATACTAAAGTCAAGAATCTTTTGATTTCCCTCCCACAGACCCTCCATCTAAGCCACAAGTGCTTACCCTTTTTCTTTTTTCTTTCCACATTCTTATTGGTGCATTATAGTGATACACAATGATGGGACTTGTTATTATGTATTCACACATGCACACAATATAACAATATAATTTGGTGAGTATCACTCCCCAGCATTTCCCCCTTTGTCTTCCCTTGGTGTCTTTCCTGACTAATTTCCCTTTTGTCGTGAGATCTGCCCCCACCTTCCTCTCCTTTTTCCTTTCTAGTTTCTACATATGAGAGAAAACATACCATCCCTTGATCTTCTGAGTTTAACCTATTTTGCTTAACATGGCTCATCCTTTTCATCTTTTTTCTCGAATACATGCCATTACCTTGCAACCCTCAGAAGACAGATTCTTAGGGGTGTCAACTTCTCCACTGTGTCTTCTAGACACCCTGGCTGGATTTGTTTTACGATGACAGAGAGAAAATGAGGATTTGAAAAGGAACATTCTTGGCTCTTTCTCCATAAAGACTAAAGCTGTAAACATCTGCACTTCTACATAGTCATGGTCACCACAGTAGAGCAGTAAGAAAAAGCAGGATCCAAGTTCACACAATCCCTCTTCTCATTTAACTCCAGAAAGTCCCTGAGGCCATAAGTAACTTAAGACTTATTTAAATTTTATAACTCATTTTTATTACAGCATCCATAGCCCCTTATTCTGTCCAATTTTGTCATATTTCAACAAATGAAACATAATTTTGCTGTTAAGCCACCTAATAAACAGACATGTTTGCTCAGGAAAAATGAAAGAAGCTGAGAAACAGCTCTAATTCATATTTCTCTTCGTTATCACCCAAGAACATCTAGCATGCCTTTTACTTGATCCTTGTGGGGACACTTGAAGCGTCAAGGCCCACGTCTGGGAGCCACATGGTTCTCATTTCCTGGCCTCCTGCTTTGGCCTCCGCAGTGCCTGTACACAAAGGCTCCATCCTCTGCATGCAAACCCAAGACATCAGCACTTTTGCATTTTTTACAGAAGCAAATGAGGCACAAAAAGTTAATATTCTACACACACAGCAGCCCCAGTAATAAATGGCTGCCCGCTGGTTCCCTTGATTTGTACTAACTCTTGTATTCGTTCAAACCTTCACAGGTTGGGAAGCACTTTCATATCTACCAATCTCACAGGGTCTTCACCCTAATCCTGATTCTTCTGTTCATGTTACAGACAAAACAATGGCTGTGTGAAGAGTCAGGCGACTGGCCAAGGGCATACAAGTCAGTGGCAGACCCAGAACTCTGACCTGAGAACAGAGTTCACTCATCTATAACCTTTACAATGTTCTCTCTTGTTAGACTGGAGATGCTGGGTTCCAGAAAAAGTTGTCTTGGAAGATGCAGAATAAAGTGGTGCTAAGAATGTGCGTGGGCTCCTGACACAGACAGCCTGGGAATAAATCTGGGCTTCACCTTCTGGGGCTTTCTTCATGTGGTGCTGCATGTGAATTGCATCCCCCTGTGAATGGTGTCCCTAGGGATCTTCAGGATAGTTTTCTTGGGCATTACTCGATGGCCCTGTGACTCAATAGTCCCACCTGAGAAAGAGATTCCAAGGCTCTTGTGACAACTAAATAAAATAAAACATACATCCTGACCCAGCAACAGATCCCCAAAAATGTCCTCTCCCCTTCGAAGACTGTTTCCCTCATCCCCAGCCCCTTGGGTAATCTTCACACTCCTTTCTGTAGAAATGTTTGCTGTAGTGAAAGTCTTCCATCCTCCACACCCTGTTTGATTTGTGGGCCAGGACACCACATGATCCCTACTGTGGCAGTGTGCCGGGTAGCGAAGACCACACTGAGTGGAGCCCTGCACCAGGCTCAAACAGGCATGCTCTCCCTTGATCTCCATGTTTCAGGATCCCCACCCACTCAGTGCCCATCCAGACCCCACCGGTGAATAAGCATGAGTTGCTCAGGGGAACCTGGGTTCTGCCATGAACAACAAGCCAGGTGACCAACAAGCCCAGGACTTGCCCTCTCTGAGTCTCATCTCACTCATCTGCCAGGAGAGGTGTCTTAATACTTGTCCTATCCCTTAAGAGAATTGCTGTCTCTATAACACGATAAATCACGTGAAGCTGCTACTTAAATGGAAAAAGAAAAACATGAATTTTGTGTAAGAGGTTCTGAGTTATTTTTAAAAGAAATGGTGAGGCTCTTACTAAGTGACAAGAACTCAGTTTTAAATTTGATCTCAGGGGTCTGGGAATGTGGCTCAGTGGTAGAGCACTTGCCTGGCAAGTGTGAAGTTCCGGACTTGATCCCCAGAACTACAAAAAATTAAAAAACAAAAGTTGACCTCTGGGAAGTACAAGTAGAATTTAATAAGCAGAGATCTATCCACCAACACCTTAGAAGATGGAAAGATTCATGTAATGGGCTGCATTGATGTTGGAAAAAGGAACATGAGGAAACAAAAGCTGAACTACCCTGGGTCTTCTAAATCAAGAGGGAGAAGGACATGAGAGAAGCTCAGGAGAACCTCGGACCTCTTTTGTACTCCTGGTTTCAAGCTGACTGTGTGGGCCGCAGGCCAAATACCTGACAACCAGATCCAGCCCATCCAAATATCCTTTACCTGTGCAAACCCACAGGCAGCCACATGGAATGTTGACTTTTCTTTACCCTGGACTCTTTTGAATAGTTTTACATAGTGGAAAAGGAGCAAAGTTCCTGAAACCAGACATGGAGTAGAACATGCCTTGGTGATCCTGGTTGTAAAGGCAAATTCCTCCTTTGAGGGTCTTTATGGGACAAGTGGATCCAATACATGACTTGGGGACTCCCCTGGGGAACTAGATGTAGTTGGACCAGATGTGTTCCCTCAATTCCTCATTCACTAACACCTGCTGCCAAATGGCAGGCCTGTGCTGGGCACTGGACACAGAAAGGAACCCCAGGCATGAGGCCGGGCCTCTGAGGGCTCAGGCTGTGATGGGTGAGCTCATGCTGTGATGGGTGAGGTCTGGCTATTGGCTTCAGTTATCTCAACTGCTTTCATTGTTTTGTTTTGTTCTTTCTTCCTTACTTACTTTATGTCTCCCCACCACCACCAAGGGGAGAGGGCTGGTGGAAGTGAGGGGATGCACCTGTTTATTAGTAAATCTTATCATTATCCTCAACATTGATTGGAAATATTTTATGACCTGGCACCATTTTATGAATTGCTTACAAAATAAGTACCTACTTTTTTACTTATGTAATAAAATGAGAGAGATGATTGTTTTTTTTGTTGTTGTTGTTTTGGGTTTTTTGTTTGTTTGCTTTTTGGTACCAGGGATTGAACCCAGGGGTGCTTAACCACTAAGCCACATCCCCAGCCCTTTTTATATTTTACTTAAAGACAGAGTTTCACTTAGTTGCTTAGGGCCTCACTAAGTTGCTGAGGCTGGTTTTGAATTCACCATCCTCCTGCCTCAGCCTCCCAAGCCTCTGGGATTACACGTGGGCACCTTATATTATTTTTAGCGCCCTTTAAAAAAAAATGGACATCATTTGCAGTGCCTTCAAATAATATTGTTAATAAAAGTTAGCCTTTACCTGGAAAACTTTATTCAACAGTGAGATTATTAGATATCAAGGGCTGGTTTTTCCTAAAAAATTTGAAAGATTTGGCTCCAAGTTTGTAAGCCACCACTGGTTCGAAGGTATAAGCCTTCGTTTTCCTGGGCTCTGCTGCCCCCTGTCAGAAGCTAAGAATAGTACTCTTAGCTTAGATGTTTTGAACAAAGCTTTTCCCAGAACAGATGATGAAATAAGATATTCTCACATCTTGTGAACTAAGGCCAAAGAAATATTTGTTTAAAAATATGCCTTTTTGCTTTTCTGCTTAGAAGTGCTTATGCAACTCCCAGCAATAATACTCTGTTTGAAATAATTGAGGGTGCAGCTTTCATTCCCTGAGTCTCTCAGCACAGGTACCTTGAGAGCAGACAGGTGCTGGGGACCTGAGGATGAGTTGTGGGCCCAGTCCATTCCCTCATGCCATTTAGAGACCATCAGGGAAGACATACAAGTGAATAGATACTTCAGCTGGGGTGTGAGTGATGAGCAGTGTGGATACCAGGTACTGGAGGAGCACATCAATGCAACATCTTAGTCAGCAGAGTCCAGATGAAGCAAAGAAGCCCATTCTTATCATCTAGCAGATCTAGATCTCAAAGATCTAGCCTGAAGAGGAAGCCAGGAGTCTTTCCAAATAGCACCAGCTGTCTGAGCCACAGTGGGGCAGCCTGAAAGAGGACAGTAAGTTCAGGCAGTCCTAAGAGGGGAACTGAACTACATGGTGAGTCTAATCTGAGCCCCCCCACTGCTATTCTCCTGCCTGATGACTTCTCATTGCCTCAGAGTATGGCCATGTCAGAGATCACAAAGAAGAGCAAAAGAGATCCCTGGGGTGGCCAGATGAACAGAAAAAAAAACACTAAGTGCTAGCAGTTGCCCTATGTTCTGCATGCGTATTGTCTACATACACAAGAGCTCAAACATTTTGTTATCTAACTGAAGATGCTATCTGAAGACCCAAGGGGAAGAGGGAGCTAGTAAACAGCTAACAAAGAGCTGTACATAATCATAGCTACTATTCACAAGACAACAGAAAGAAACACCATGTGGGGAAAACACCAGATCATCTATGGGGCTTAAAAATTCAATCCTAAGGAAATTCTTAAAATTTAATGCCCATTAAACTATTTCCTCTCAATGTTGGACATATTACTTAACCACATGAAGGCTGTAACTATGTGATAAAAAGTTTTGTACTCATCAAAATTCACAGACACTATTTATATTTTTCATTATTTATATCATATCCATTTAATGCCTTGCCTTTCAATGAGCCACATTTGAACAGATTTTTGGCAAAATTTTTCTGTTTTTTCTTTCCCATTAGTTTTCTATCAAACATTAAATATTCACTTGTTTCTATATTCTACAATAAGGTTTTCCACCCTTATAGTCTCCTGATTACCTCTTTGATTTCACTCCCTAGAAGATTTGGGAAAGAAAATTACCTCTAAAAAGTGATATAGTTCTCATTAGTCTAGAAAATTAAGGTCAAAAATTAATTTTGATAGTTAAAATAGTCAAAAATAACACTGTATATATGCATCAATGGAAGGAGCTGGTCTGCCATGGTTCAAATAATGGCCCCACAAACCTCTGAACCATAACTGTCTCCTCTGTGCAGTAAACACAAGTATCTACTTCTTAAAGTTTTATGAGAAACAAATGAGCAATGATGCTAAAGTCTTTGGAAATCATGGAGTATGTATCATACAGTGTGTTATTAAATTGCTTATGAATGTAGGTTTCATAATTTTTCCTTTGAACGCAAAGGTTTTAATCATGATGACATTCTTTATTAGCCCACATCTCACCAAAATCAGAACTGATTCTCTTCTGTTTGCTAAGCCCTAGTAAACTGATTCTTGTTACAACTAGCAAGACAAAAAACCAGGCCACATCACACTCAAAAAGAATTCTCATGTTGTTTAGTCAGGCTCTTGCTGTGTTGCCCAGGCTGACCTTGAACTTCTGGGCTCAAGTCATCCTGCTGCCTCAGCTTCCCTAATTGCTGGGGAATACAGGCAATTGTCACTGCACCCAGATTTCCTCTTTCTTTTATCCAAGGTTAAGTATCAATAAGCTATCACCCCTCCCTTTTCAGGCCACTCCTTTCCTCTTTACCTCAAGAGTCCATATTAATTGAGACCCTTGATGACAGATAGCTCTGACAGTCCGTGGAAAACCTTCATGGACTGGACTCAGTAAGTGTAGTATCGGGATTCGACAGCTTGACCCCTTTAATAACATTTCTTGGAGAGAGATGACGGATTAAATTTAACATCTAATTACAAACTTCCTTTTTTTTTAAGTTAGAGAAAGAAGTAGGCTCTCCCCACACCCCCTGCCCCCACCCCACACTGGCATGGTGACATACGCCTGTAATCCCAGCTATTCCAGAGGCTAAAGCAAGAGGATTGAAAGGCCCAGTCTCCCTGGGTAACTTAGTAAGACCCCAAAGGGCTGGGGGTGTAGAACACTTACCTAGCATGTATGAGGTCCTGGGTTCAATCCCTAGCACAGCAAAAAGGAAGATAAAAGTAGGATCCATATATAACTTCATATGGAGACGTGTAACTTCAAGATTTGCAAAGCATTTTCACTTCCCTTGTCTTGCTTACCCTGCCACAACATGTACACGTGCTCTCTTGAGGTGGCTGGCCAGAGTGCAGTGCCGCACTCCAGGAAAACACTGGAACAGCTAGTCCATCCCACTCCTCACATGGGAAGAGTCCAGAAGGCCCTTCAGCCCACACATCAGATTAGCCAGGGTCTTTTGGAACAATCACTGTTTCCCCCTGAAAAATACAGAACATTCTAGATCCCTTTGTGATACCAAAAATCAGTTTTCTGATGAACACCTTCTAGACCTCTGAAGTTTAGACTTTTAGGGGCAAAAGCGAACAAGGAATCATTTGAAGAACACAAAATCAGTTTGCTCTTTCCCTTTCACAACTGGGCCTCCAGCAGGGCCACAGCATCACAGTTGAGGGGGTGGGAGCAAGGGGCTGAGTGGGGGCCATGATTTGGTCAGTCTGAAAGTCTCCTCCAAACTAATTCTGCGCTAGAAACACTTGCTTTATATAACTATTCTGGATCAAGAAAACGAACTAGGGATATTTATCTTCCTGCAAGCACGGTTAAATTCATGCCATTTCTCTAAAACCTTCAATAGGTATTTTCAGAATAAGTGAATGTTGAATAGTCAGTGGTTACCCATTACCTATAAAATAAAATGTAAAGAATGGCCTGTAGAAAGGCTTTTCATAATCTGAATCCATGCACAGGGAAGGTATGGTACTCAGTGCTGGAGTTTCAGATCTGAACCAGCAGATTCTGGCCCTGACTTTAGAACTTCATCTGATCTTCCTATTTTTCTCATCACTTAGCTGTCCTCCAGCTCACACTTTCCCACTTCCATTCCTCTATCATCTCCCTAACAAGGACATTTGCACAATTCCAACTTTTCCCTAAATTAAACCGCAGCCAAGTGAGCCCTCCTCCGCAGGCTCTTCTTCCCCTCCCACATGAAGAACTGTCATGAACTTGCCGAGTTTGACCTGCACCACTGTTGACATTCTCTCCTCTCTTAAAGTTACTTGAGTATTTTTTTCCCATTACTTTTCTAGGATACTTACAGCAGCTAAGTGCCTTATAGACATGTGATACCTAGCTATT
The DNA here is from genome assembly GCF_902686455.1 of Sciurus vulgaris. NCBI lineage: Eukaryota > Metazoa > Chordata > Mammalia > Rodentia > Sciuridae > Sciurus > Sciurus vulgaris. The sequence goes on from NC_136463.1 coordinate 150,297,974, forward strand.
TGTCAAATAAATGGGTGAAGTCCTCATGAGCTTAAATTGTAGTTATGTTTACACCTCAGAACACATTTCTAAATTTCCTTGAAGCTAAGATTTCATAAACTCAAAAGACAAACAGATAATTTGTTCTTGATTACTCAGTGCAATGAACATGCAAGGCCCATCAGAAAATAAAAACATATTGGGCTTCATATCTCATTTAAGTGTTGAGGGCAGAATCATGCCACTATCCCCAGAGAAAATTTGAGGAGTATGCTTCTAACCACTGAGTGACCTAGCTCCTAAAATGATTTGAAGAGCAAACCCTCATCAGAGTCTTCACGTGCACTCACACCCGATCCCTGAAGCTTCTTAACTTCTGCTACACCTTCAGAAAGATACTAAACCAAATATGTTCTCCAGCTACCTGGGCTATTGGGCAACACTGGAGAAGACCCAGCAACCCCTTGGGACTGACAGGCAATCTTAAATGTCCCTGATGAGTTTCTTATTCCTTAAGAGTTGTTCCCAAGATGCTCTCTCCTCAAACTACCTACCAATCTCTATCCACTCTGTCAGCAATGACAAGAGATGTCTTCTCCCTCAAAATAAAAATAACAAACTTCATCAACAGTAAGAGCTGTTATATTTGTTAAGCATTATGTTTAAGCATTTCACCATACACACACAAAATTATCTGTTAATCTTCACCGACTACCACTTGTTGAAGAAGGTACTGTAATTATGCCCACTCTACAAATTAGAAAGTGAAAGAGAGGTCAAGTCACTTGCTCTAGATCACACAGCCAGTTAAGTGGCATGCCCAGGTTACAAATTCAGGACTAACTCCAGAACCAACTGTTAAGCCCACACTGAGTTGACTCCCTGTTTCACTTAGGGTAAATGCAGGGAGGATTCCCAACAGGCTGCCTGATTCTCCTAGGTCAGTTTATTATCTGCATTGAGTGAACTTCTTTCAGTTCAATGTTTTCCAACAACCAATATCAACTAGTCAGTAGCAGGAAAAGTAATGTAAATGCACATGTGAGGTTTATTTACTACATCAACTGACCAGCTTTACTAGGAGAAAACAAAAAAATTTCCCATTTCTTCATTTCATTATAGATTTTAGAAAAAAAAAAAAAGCACCTTCCTGGAGGTGTTCTGACCACCTGCTGGTTGTATGTGTTGATCGTCCCACCTGTTTACATGCAAGGCACATCTGCTTCTTATCACCATTATCATTGCCATATTAGGAATGGAGTGTGTCCTACACTAGAGCTTCTTAAAACCTTAAAGCACATATAAATCATCTGGGAAAGATCTTTGTAAAATGCAGCTTCCCACTCAGTAAGGATAGGATGGAGCCTGAGAGCGTATTTCTAAAAAACACGTGACACTGGCTGGGCTTCGTGGCGCATATCTTTAATCCTGATGGTTCAGGAGGCTGAGGCAGGAGGATGGTGAGATCAAAGCTAGCCTCAGCAACTTAGGCCCTAAGCAACTTGGTGAGATCCTCTCTCAAAATAAAATATAAAAAGGGTTGGGGTTGTAAGACTCAGTGGTTAAGCACCCCTAGGTTCAATCCTTAGTACCAAAAACAAAATGTGACACTGATGCTGCTCTCCAGACCACACCTGGAATATCAATGACCTACATGTTTGACACAGGAACACATCTTCCTTATCATTTTGGTACTAAGTCATTTTCTTCCCCGATGTACATATTCTAATTAAAAGTATGCAGAGTGTTTTAGTTACACATTATACACTTTACCGACCAGAGACATCAATGTTAAAGCTTAACTAGGGGAGAAGACAGGAAGGAAAAGTGGGAGGACAGAAAGGGGGAAATTATGAACTGAAATCCATTTCCATGCATTTATGAGTTTGTCAGGACGAATCTAACCACTATGGACCGCTATAAAGCTCTAATTTAAAAAAAAAGAAACTTTCAACTAGGTTTGCTGTTTGAATTCTTTACATAACTTTGACTACTTATTTCTGAAGCACCAAAAAATATTTTTATACTTTGACACCCTGACATGCCAAGGACAAACTTGACTTACCTACACTCCACTGTGATTTCTCCCTTAGGGAGAAATTGTGACATGCCAAGGACAAACTTGACTTACCTACACTCCACTGTGATTTCTCCCTTAGGGAGAAATTGTCCCAAAATCCTTCAATTTGTGCCCGTCTTCCACCCCTTTCAATCTCATCAGAAACTCATTCAGGCAGTGATCCACTTCACTTAGCTCATCAGTCTCCTCTATTTTATCTAGTCTCAAAATTTCTCTTTGGTAATTGACTGAAGATTGTTTCATGAGATTATACCAAATACTGAATTTAGGAAGATAACACCTGCCCTCATTATACTAGTCTTTCAATTTTTCTCAGTAAACCTTTAAGTTGGGGGGGTAGATACAGAAACAATTAATAATTTATCCTATTTCCAAGTTTATTTCCTAGCAAAAACATTCCAGGATACTTACGACCAACCCTAATCACAAAACTCTCAACTAACTTCCTTAAAATCTCCTTCCCAGGGCTGAGGTGACAGGCAGATTGCCTGTCTAGCACGTGTGAGGACCTGATTTTAATCCACAACATCACACAACTCCCCAAATTAATATTATTTGTTCAACATGACACTCAACTGTCTTTATAATTTTTAAAATCCAAACTAAATAAATTTTAGAACTCAAATTTTTCTAAAAAGAACACCATAGATATCACTGACCACTTTTCTCTAAATTGAGGCATACAAATCCCAGCTGCCTTCAAACATCAATTCTCTATCAAATCGCCTTACGTTCTATGGCTTCCTATGAAAATGACTTAAAAAGGGAGAAAAGGGTCTCTAAGCCCTCTGCCTGCCCTACTCCTCCAGCCATACATATATCCACCTATTGTGAGAACCCAGGTCTTGAGGACCAGCATTCCATGTGGTACACCCGGCTACTTCAGGAGTTGCACATCTGACTACAACTTTGCTACAAGATGTTCGAAGAACCAGAGGGGTCAACACCTTAAGACATTTTCATGGCTTGTTTTCCCTTGGACTTTATTATATAGAGAGAGTGAGTTATACCCAAGCTAGGTAAGTTTAAATATTTACTAAATAGTATTTTGAGTTATTTTCTAGGCACTGCTGCCTATAATTAAATACTTTGTACATCAAGTTTTAATTTTATCAGACAAGTGAATCCTGCTACCTACATGGTTTTCAACCTAGGGAGACTATGCCCAACAAGGGACATAGGTAATGCCTGGAGGCATTTTAAAATGTCCCAACTGGATTGGGGAGTGCTACTGTCATCTAATGGGCAAAGGCCAGGTTAACTGCTCATCCCACATTGGGTAGGACAGCCCCAACAATAGACTTATTTGGCCCAAAGGTCAATAATGCTGAAGCTGAGAAACTCTAGGATAGCTGTAGTTTTACTTTTACCTTAAGATGTAAAAGCCACTGAAAACCAAAGAGCCAAACAACTGAACCTATACAGCTGCAATTATCTCTTCGGTTTCTTAGCTCAAAGAAAAACAATCTGACTTTTTAACATTTAGTTTCCCTTGTTTGGAAAACAACCCAGAGGTCAATATTATTAAAATGGCACAACCACAACAGGGTGTAGTGTGGTAACAATAGAGAGTCAACTAAGATTAAAAATTGGTCTACTAAGACTTTAGATATAATAAGTTTTATTCATCTGGTGGTACTTGATGCTCACAGGGCACCGTACAACAAATTTAAAAAATACAATATGAAAAAAATCAAACAGCCAAAGAGATTAATTCCATTAGAGGGCAACGGCCCACAGAAAAACCAACAAAAGCCCACAGAAAAACCCACCCTCTGCCCCCTAAGAACATTAATTTCTTCCTGCTTAAGTTTGGCTTTAAGAAACATCAAAACAAAGTGCGAAAGAAGGTCTTTGAGAAGATAGTTTTTAAAACTTCACATAGCGTCTTTCACTTATCACAAAATGCTTTCCTTATGCAATAAAAAAATCCAAACATCTGTGAGCCTCTATTTGGTCCCAATTTTTTAGGTCACAGCCTTCAGTTTTTTTTCTCCTCTCTAACCGCAAATTATTTTTGTCAGCAAAAAGTCAGTTAGGAGTATTAGTCTCCTTTGTTCCACATTTCCACTACAAAGCTTATGTTCCATAAATAGTAAGAGGCCAAGCAAACTGAAGCCATGTAAATATTTGAATTGAAAATATAATTAAATTTTCCCAAGAGTGAGTGATTTAAAATCAATTTTTGGCTCTGATATCTATTTTATTCATGATTAATAATTACTGAGGGTCATTTGAAATTAACCATAGTAAACAGCAGATTTTAAATGCATAGGGTGGGGAGGTATAGTTAGACAACTTTAAAGATCAGATATAGGTGATTTTGGAATTTGTTTAATGTTACTATACAATGACAAATATTGTCAGAAAATTATACCATATGAGGAATAACAAGAAATTATACATTCTGCTTGGGAACAGTTAATGCTCAATATCAATTTTGTAAAAGCCAATTATAAGTTGATTCTCATTTAAGCTTCCAAAGCAGGGAGCCCTACATGCTAATAGTGGGAGTTACAAATCTCCTAGTCCCTGTGAGATTTATTTATAATAGCAGAGTCATCATGTGCTAACAACACTGCTTGCAAATTTCTTTTCCCTTTAGAATTTACAATAACATAGGGGAGACAAAGTAACACAGCTATGGGTAGTAACAGGTCTAAAAACAAGAAATTTGGGGCCATAAAATAAAATTAGAAAAAGTTGAAATGATTCTTAAAATATTTGCCAAGAACATTAATAACTGCCTCAATGCTTGGTTCAAGAATTAGATGGCATTTCAGTTTATGCCACACACTGAGATCAATTTATAATCTAATTACTATACACAAAACTAAATAAACCAAGACTCTTTAGCTGCAACCACTGTGCCATGTCATAGTACACAAAGACTCTTCAATGAAATGTGTGCCCCCTTCCATTATTCTAGTTTTTAAAAGTAAATGGCAGGTCATACCTTTGTATCCCCTGCGTCTAAGCACAATGGTATTCAACAGGTACTTACTGAATACATCTTTGAGTAGTGGCTTAAGACACAGAAAGAGCCCAAAGATTGTCTTATTCTATTAGTAGTACTTAGGTAGCCTTGCTCCCAAAAGGCAGAAAGCAGTTTTGAAATGACAATTTTCCTGCTCTCTAAACACAGACCAGTCAAGACTTGGACATAGATCTCTTCCTTTAAAAGTGTTTATAAAGCATTTTGAGAAATCAAGAGGTGAAAGGTGCTATGTAAGTACAAAATAATAATATTCAAGACAGTTTAGCCAAGGTGCTAATTTCCTATGGTAATGGAATAGTTGTGCTAGACTGAGGGGACACCCCCTGCAAAGCTACTCTTTTCACTGTCATCAACAGAACAATGGAATTTTGACAAAGATGCCATCACTTTATATACTTTGTATTCTGCTAAATACTTTCTAGAAACCAGGTGACAGAAAATGAAGTTAAACCATTTAGTCTACACAGACCAATACTTTATCAAACTTCCGCATTTTACAAGTCATGTTCAAAAAACACACGCAAATTAGCATTTTGTACACAAATGTTTATTTCTCAATTAAACATTCCCTTTAAATACAAGGAATGAATTCTAAATCTTCATAAAGATGAATTAAAAATGAAATCCCTCCAGTATAGTGTGTGCAATCACTGTGTTCTTGGTCACTACTGGCGTTTACTGTTTAACATCAAAAAACGAAGACAGGTTATTTAAAAATCATGCTACTGGATTTCTAGCTCTTCCTCTATGACCAGTTCTTCACTGATCTGCAATGTTTAAAAGTTTATATCACCAAATTGAAGCAAGTTTTACGGTGTGAAACAGCTGTGCATTAAACACAAAAACAAAATTACAAGATATAGTCAAGTTCATAACGAATATAGGTGTTCTTATCATCATTGTAGATTCTTGGGTAATGTGCTATGAGAGCATCCTGTGAACCAATGTAGATGGAGTTGTAAATTTTCCAATACACATCTCTGACTTTCCGAGCTGGGTGAAACAGACCCTAGAATAATTGAAAGATTCCATTATTTCAATTTCCAAAAACATATATAACCTGAACACAATTTTTAAAAGGCCATAAAGATATAATTCAAAATATTTCCCTTTAAGAAATGCAAATCAAAACTACACTGAGGGGGCTGAGTTTGTGGCTCAGTGATAGAGCACTTGCCTAGCATGTGTGAGGCACTGTGTTTGGTCCTCAGCACCACATAAAAATAAATAAATAAAATAGTATTGTGTCCACTTACAACTAAGAAAAAATTTTTAAAAAGGAATATAAATAAACACTGGAGAAGATGTGGAGAAAAAGAAACACTTTTACACTGTTGGTGGGGCAATAAATTAGTACAACTACTATGGAAATCAGTATGGAGGTTCCTCCAAAGACCAGGAATGGAACCTCCATAAGACCTAATTATACTATTCCTTGATATTTAAAGAATTAAAGTCATCACTCTATACTGATACATGCAGCAAAACTTACAATAGCCAAATTATGGAACCAGCCTAGGTGTCCATCAACAGATGAGATAAAGTAAATGTGATAAATAAACACTCACACACACACACACACATATGTATGTATACATACATATATACACACACACAATGGGCTTTATTCAGCCTTAAGGAATGAATTATGTCATTTGCACTAAACAGATGGAACTTGAAAACGTGTTAAGCAAAAGATAACAAACTCAGAAGGGTCATAGGTAATTTTTTTTTCTCATGTGGGAGCTAGAGAGGAATAAGATAAAAGAAAGGTGTGGGGGTGGTGGGGTCAATCTTGTGAAATTTGAAGGGAGATCAGTAGAGTAAAGAAAACGGACCAAGGAAGGGGGGGAAAAAAGGGGAAAGAATCACTGGGGAATGAAATTGGTCAAATTACATTCTCATATCGTGTGCATGTATAACTATGCAAAAAACAAATCCCACATTATGTACAAATGTAATGCACCACCACCAACAAAAAATACGAAAAAATAAAAATACAGTGAAAAACACCAAAACAATTTCCGTTTAAGTGGGGGCAAAAAAAATCTAGCAATTGCACAAAACTGCAATGAGCAAAGACCAAAATTTAATTCCCTCTTCACCATACTGCTGTCTTCCCATATGGCATAATATATGCCCTATTGATAATTAGGAATGGTAACTTAATTCAACCTATTAAACTAAATTACTTTAATCATTGAGTAAACTTTAAAAAATTTAACTTACCTGTAAACAATACTGCAACATTCTGCATGGTCCAATAGCAACTCTCAGGCCCTCCAGGGCGCCCATAACTGCCTGGATTACATGGGGAGATGTCTCAAAAACATTGGGCCATACATAGTTCAACAAGTGATTCAGGGAATCTTCACAACCAAATCCATAAACCCCCAGTGACATGTGCTGTACTACTGCACTAGCTGTCTGTCTGTGTACAAGGTCCCTGTAACGGAGGGGAAAAAATTCTGTTAAGAAACAGTCTTGACTTTACAGGAATATTCATCTGCCCATTAGGAACTAAACCACTAATTCAAAGAACTGACCAAATGGGAAGTCATTCCAACACCTTATGATCTGAAATGTCCTTCAGAATGACTAATGATGGCACTTGAGATCTTTTGCTTTAATAACTCAAACCTCACAAAGTTTAAAAAATAAGCCACATCTCCTAATTAGTCTTTAAAAGGAACATAAGCAAAATCCTTTAGTTTCAAAATGCTGCTGAAGTGGAGACATGTGACTCTTACATAATAAATGATTAATAGTAATACCTGATTTTAAACTATAAACTTAAAATGTTTGGTAGAAAATCAGATGCTGGAATACAACAGATAACTAAAATTAGACCCGCTTTCATGTAAATATTAAGTTTCATTTCAAAAACTCCATTTGGGAAAAGGAAGATATTGGGAATTTTTTTCAAGCCTACAGAAATAAGAACTCTTTCATCTCTTGTGCTACACATGAACTTATGTTTATGACAAATCAACTGAGTCATTCATTCCACAGTTATTCCAAGTATGAGCACAGAATAATACATATTGGGTCTGTGATGGGTGTAAAGGGGGAGTTGGGTATAAAAAGTTCACACATTTAGCCCCAAAGACAGAATACCTAAAAGTCAGAAGAGATATGTACTTACTAACATCCTTACTTCTCTTAATGTCAAATCTATCCACCATAGTGAAGCGGTATTTCTCAAAAAATTTTCTGATACTGTTTCATTTAGCAATTTTCAATGGATTACTACCTCAATTTACCAGTACACAGAACATAATTTATAGCCACAGGTCACATATACCCATGATTATACTAGGATGCTCAGGCACGTACCACTAAAGAATACAGAATGAGGGTGATTTATTCCAACCTTTGGCTCCAGGAAGCCAGGTTTTTGGCAAGGGTAGCGGGGGTTCCTTGGGGATTGCAACCAGGGCCTCATTCATGGTAAGCAAGCACTCTACCACTGAGCTACAGTCCAAGTCATTTCTTCTTTTGAGACAGGGTCTCGTTAAGACTGCCAATTCTGGCCTCACACTTGTGGCCTCCTGTCTCAGCTTCCTGAGCAGCTGGGATCAGAGGTGTGTGTCACTGCTCCCCACTGAGGTTGAACTTTTTCCAGAGCATAATTCTTTCCCCACCCCCACAGAGCATAATTCTTAATTTATCTCCATATCTTTTACATATACCTGGTGGCAACCTGATGATTCAATTAAGTTGCCCTTTGTGAAGGTCATTAGTAATTTTAATCTGCACAAAAGTAACTGAAATGAGAGTACTTATTTCTTCTGAAAAATAAAGAGCTAGCGAAATTACATGGACCTTAAACTTTCATTTATTCCTTCTTCTGGTAGTCTTATGTTTAAGACCGTATGTCAATCTAGATGACAGAAGGTTATCAAGAATCTGACAAATAACTTGAGCACTACTGTATTACTGTTTACCATCTGAACCACTGGGTGCCTACATCAGCAACAGTGTAGTTCTGGTAGGCAGTGTTCAGTAGGTACAAAACCTTAAAAGGAAAATTTTAATTGATTCACTTGCACTAAAAAGCTAAAAAGGTCAGCTCTCTCTGCCACACTGATTAACTCATGCTTGTCAATTCTAACCATATTTGACTAACTTTTAAAACAAAAGTCCATTGATTATGTTTTTAAAAATATATTTAAGGGGCTGAGGTTGTGGCTCAGGGATAGAGCACTTGCCTAGCATGTGTAAAGCACTGGGTTCGATTCTCAACACCACATGTAAATAAAATAAAGGTCCACTGACAACTAAACATTAAAAAAAAATAATAAGTCTAACATATGAAAAGGGATTTAAAAGAGGGAGGTGGTCTTGGAAGGCAAAATTTTAGAAACCATTACAAGACATATACTGAAAGGTCATATTTAGTTTTGTAAAAATCCAGGTATATCTTCTTTAAAGTATCACAACAAATAGGTCATTTAATAAGTTCTAAAATGAAAACATTCTAATTATTTTCTTACATTTGGCTCAAGTCACTTACCTATCCATTAAAGCATCTTCAAGTAACGGTGTTACAGCATAAATGTAGTCTTTTCCCATTTCACCAATATATTCAAACAAAAAGGAAAGTGATTTTAACACTCCATTTTGGACATTCAGTTCAGGAACTCTGTATTCATTCATTAAGGCAGGAAGTACCGTGAAGGGTGAACATGTTTCGGCAACAATAGCTATTGCTACAGTAGTACAAACTCTGTTCTGCCTTTCCTGAACTTTGAGGTTGTTTAAAAGCGTAGCCAATACATCATGAGGGCTAGAGGGAAAAAAAAATGTATCAGAGAAAGCTGTTATGTTACAAGTCAAAAACTTTTTAGAGGGAAAGGAAAAAATGCAAAGGAATCAAATCCCTGGGAATTCAGTGACTCATTTATGGTAAAATGTAATACTTGTGTCAACTGCAATATCATTTCTACTAAGAACTTCAATAAACTCTCAGTTTTTAATTCAAATGGATTCATTTTCAAATATAACTTTCAGTCTTTAAATTTTTTGAGATATAAAGAAATCTAATTCAATGTTTAATTCTCTGACTGGTCAAAACAGACACTAGAGATAGGGAACCTTATGGGAGCAGTAATATCCAAAACTCTGGTCTCTCATGTTCGAACATATAAGACCTAGTTTCCTTCTCTAGTTTCCCTCTCACATACATTTACTACCTCGGTCCTCTCTTTTTTAAGTATTGGGAATTGAACTTAAGAGGCGTTTACTTCAACAATGAAATACATCCCCAGTCCTTAATTGTTTTGAGACAGATTAGCCTTGAATTTGCAATCTTCCTGTCCCAGACTACCAAATAGCTGGAATTATAGATCTGTGCCACCGTGCCCAGCTACCTAATTAATCTGGTATTTGTATATTTCCAGAAAATATTTTCTAATATTTTCTTAGTTACTAAGCCACATGTATGAAGTAAATAACCACAGATTAACAATAAAGCATCTATAATTCAATTAAATCTGTGGATTATTCTAGGAATAACATTTTTAAAAGATACAAAAAGCACAAATGAAACATGAATTATGATGATATTAAGAATGCCTTAATATTTTAAGCAATATCCTAAAAAAGAACAAAAATCTGAAATTATTCTGATAATGGAAATGCTTCCTTCCCTGAAAATATCTCAAGTTGATTAAAGGAAATTTCAAAGCTTTCTATTTTAATTCAATTAAAAATTTAAGAAAATGTTTTAAAATTTGCTAAGTCAATAGTTAAATGATTACCCAACTACCTCAATTGTACTGTATCTCAAGAGATTTCTACACAGAAGCATTTTACAACACTATACTCACCCAATGGCCTTTGCAATATAACCAAATGTGTTGACTGTAGCTCTACGAATAGCCTTTTTGTGAGCTTTTAAAAGCTCTAAAAGCTCAAAGCAAATCCTCATCCACTCTCTTGCAGAGACATATTCAGCTCCCCTAATTAAAAAGAAGAATATTTTTTTGAAGTGTTTTGTTTTTTGCAGTGTTGAGGTTGAACCCAGAACCTCGTGCAAACCAAGCAAACATTATACAGCTGAGCTACACTTCTGTTCCCAAGTTTTAACAGGTAAACTTGCAGGCTCAGTTCTGAAAAGATGATAATTAACTCATTTTAATCATTAAATAAGTTATTATTACTCTTCAGAAAGGTTGGTTGTGTTACAACTATACTGCCACTCCTCATTACTATCCAAACTAAAATTTGACTGAAAATATGAATATTGGATAGCCTGAACTTTTACATCAGCAACATTAAACAAGTTTTGCTAACTGAATGCAAAATGGTTAAATCTGAGGACCAATACTGCTGAACCTAAAAAAAAATGTTTAGGTAATGCACTTACCTGTCAGCAATACGTCCAACAAGATCAATACAGTTCTCTTGTACTTTTTCATGCCTGTTCTTTAAGATGGGGGTGAGTCTAGGCAGCAGATCCTTAATTGGTGGGGTCATCTTATGCATACCTATTTAATAGAAGTCAAAAAACTATCAATTAACATTTGAACTTTTGAACTACAACCTTTGCTCATTTTTTCTTTTACTTTTCAATGTAATACACATGACTAGGCATAAATATAAACTTGCAGCTGCCTATGGAAAGAGAAAACCCCAGGTTCTGACCAGTCTCAGAACTGCTTTTAACTTTTTTATTAACAACTTCTGATTATGCGTAGAAATGAAAGAAATCAGTGAAGTGATTTAAGAATGATGGATACTCAATAACAAAAAAAAGTTTTATTTGGTTCTGAAATGTATTTGTACACTGACATTTAAATATGGGGACAGCTTATGTTCCGGCCATATACAACAATATAAGCCAGAGGTAAACATGTAAATTAAAGCAAAATTTTCCAGAAAGGGCCCCCTTACCCTTTAACTGCAAAACAAAGAGATCTCCAGTCTCCCTGCAATGCAGGGCATACTTGGATGGTATTTACACCTATGAAGAGAGAAAAAAGGAGGCAGCTGGCAGGGGCTCTTGTTCTAACTAGGTTGCCTGTTCTGATTCTCTCTCCATTGTTTTTCCCATGTTTCCCTGACCAACCATATGGTTTATAACTCCCTGAAAACCAGAGCCCCACAAGTGGCCAAGTAACTGATCTTTGGCAAGTCACTACCTCTGGAGTACAGAGGACTGGGCTGATTGGGAATTATATGCAAGTGCAATAATTGAAAGATCAATAGTAAATAATTACTTCTTACTAAAATAAGAAAAATAGTGGCTATCACAGCCAGCTACTTTGACCTCTTGCTATGTTATTTCTGACCCTCTAAGCCCAAAAGAAATTACTTTTGGCAATAATTATGCTCAATTACAAGGAGAGATAAAACACAAGATGCCAAATGTTTGCTTTATCATACTTCCCCCTAATGGAATAAAAAGCTTTGCTCTCCACACCCAAGATTCTTTGTAACATACTTGTGTTTTTATTTTGGATTAGAAAACTGGATAGTTTCAAAGATTTGGGTATAAAAAGACAAGATAATAACTTAATCAGTTCACTTTTCTTCCTAATTTTTGTTTTGTTTTTTGTTTTTGCTGGGTATCAAACCCAGACCCTTATGCATCTATGCAAGAGCTCTACCACTGAGCTATAAATTCCCAGTTCTTCCTAGTTATGTTCTTTGAACTGATGGCAAGCAAACAAAAGACAAAACAAAATAAAAACCCAACATGTTACAAAAACTTACTAACTCAAGACTGAATAGTTAAAATTTCATTATAAACTAAACTCAAACTTCAGAGTTGCCCCCTCCCCTTGCAGAACATAACAATATTTTCAGCTGACAGATAGTTCTACTAGGGTCCTCTGCTCCATGACTTTAAGGCTTTGTGAGCTGCAACTACTTCTACACCTCCCTTACAGGCCCTAAACTTGTCCCTTTTTCTCTTTTAAAGTAAAATGTAAGTGAACTTAGAGGTTTTTGTGACATCTTCCAACTTAACTATAATCTTGAAGTGCTTTTAAAAACAGATAACATAAAAATCACCCAATTCCCAATGTTTCCATAATTTACTTTCAAAAATACAAAGAAAGTTAAAAACCAACAACAAATTCACATGACCAGCAAATTCCATACCTATTACATTTACAATAGCCTTCAGAGCTCCAAGAATGCTGCCCAATACTTCAGGGTACTCTTCACCCAAATATTCATACAACACAACACCCAAGTGCCCCATCAATTTTTCCTATAATAAAAGAAAAAAACATTAAAATATTACTATTTACATTAAACCGCTTATTGAAGAAACAATAATATGGTGCAAAGTTTACCTCTTGACAAGTCTTCATGACCACAGCAGTTCGAGAAATCAAGTCAGCTGCCTGTTGCCTAACTTTTGCTGATTTGTTATTTAAACGCCACAAAACTGTACCACAGATCTGAGGCAAGTATGGTTTGACTCGTTTGCCAAGAGCATTGACCACTGTGCCAAAGCCATTCAACATTACTGAGTCCTACGAAAGAAAGCCAATATTTATATAAAAATACACACCTTGAGAATCAGAAATTAGTTTCCTTATGACTGACAGTTGACACACAGTAAAATTCAACTTTTTCCAACCACCAAAACACCTGTCTTTTTAAAAATAATCAAATCCAAAAACTTCAGGGAAAAGAATATTTGATAAACAAATGAGAATCTGGGCATTCTAAAAAACACTCTGTAGCCAGGTACAGTAGCACACTTTTATCCCAGCTACTCTTGAGGCTGAGGAGAGGAGGATCAAGGCTAGCCTTGGCAACTTACTGAGACCCTGCCTCAAAATAAAAAATAAGAGAAGGGTTGGTAATATAGTTCAGTAGTAGAGCTCCACTGGATTCACTACCCAATACAAAAAAAAAAAAAAAAAAAAAAAAAAAAAGAGAGAGAGAAAAAAACTTATTGTGGTGAATTTAATTACTTTTTTAGACAATTTGCTTAGAAAGTAAAAATCCTTCTGAAAATTACTAGCAATTTTCCATAATTAGTTTAATAATAATTAGTTATCATTACCTCTGTAGTTTGTTCTTGGAAAGCATAAAGTATACCATCAATCAGCTGTTCTTCTAGTTTGTGATCAATATCTGCTGCTCCCAAGTTGCCCATAATTTTCTCAATTGTCTCCATCACCATTTTTCGGTACTGCTCAGCTTCATCTTTCAGATCATCCACAATCCTGGATATAATTTCTGCTGCACCTACTTTGTTTGCCAACTCCACAGTAGTATCAACTAACTAAAAAGACCAAAAAAACAAACAAACAAAAAAATCAAATCCATTGTTCAAGAAATAAAGCAATATAATGAGAACCAAATGTTCTAAATATACTACTTAGCTAGTAACCACACTGAGAATAATTAATTCCTACTTATTAAACTTCAAGAGAAAGTGACTACAAAACTTAAATGAGTTTAACTAAGTCAAGAAGATTCAAGGTAAAATTGTATCCATGTTTCAGCAAGCCAGATAAACCACTGAATTTAGTAGATGAAGATATCAATTCATAGTTAAGCATCTCAATGTAAAACCGAAGTGGAAGTTAACTTGCTTATGAAAATCTATCTTCCACAGTCAAGCACATATGAATTGTGAAATAAGGCAAAAAATATGCATCTATAACATGCATTCAAACTTACTGAAAAAATAGTCAAAAAGCTTTTTTTTTTTTTTTTTTTTTTTTTTGGCATATCAGGGACTGAACTCAGGGGCACACAACTACTGAGCCACACTCCCCAGCCTACTTTGTATTTTATTTAGAGACAGGGTCTGAGTTGCTCAGCACCTCACTTTTGCTGAGGCTGGCTTTGAACTCGTAATCCTCCTGCCTCAGCCTTCCAACCTGCTGGGATTACAGGCATGTACGACTGCACCTGGCTCGAAGGCTTTTGATTTTTTTTTTTTTTTTAAATAAAAGCTTACCTGTCGGTAATTTCTTCTATCCAAAGCCATTCTATGCTGCCAGAAGTGTTTAAAGAAAGGAGGAAGAATCTCTGTTTTAATGTAGTTTGCTTCTACACCATCTGTCCCACAACATTGTTTTACCACCTGAAAGGTTAAAAAACAATAATAAATCAGAGTACTGGTGAAACCAACAAGAGGTTTGTTAAAACAAATGCTAAAAAATTCTCTTTGAACCATGAAAGAAGCCCAATTTAGGTTAACAAATCTGAAACAACTGGGCTGAGTTGTGGCTTAGTGGTAGAGTACTTGCCTAGTGTAAGGCACTAGGTTTGATTCTCAGCACCATGTATAAATAAATAAAAATAAAGGCCTGTCAACAACTAAAAAAAAATTTAAAAAAAAAAATCTGAAACAACTATCTGGAACAAATACCTTCAGCACGATTTTCTTCATTTCTTCATCAGGAGACTGGAATTCCCGAATAAGGATTAACATCACTTCTCTAGTATAGTAGTTGGCATATTCTGCATCCATAAGAGGAATAAGATACCCAATAGCCTTTAAGAAAGCAGCCAAACCCTATTTCAAGATAAAAAATACATAATTTAGTAAATCAGATTTACTGTGCTTTAATGCTCATGAGTAGTTATCGAAAACAGTCTAGGGGCTGGCACTGGGGCTCGATGGTAGAGCATTTGCCTAGTATGTGTGAGGCACTGGGTTTGATTCTCAGCACCACATATAAAAATGAATGAATAAAAAAAGGTCTATCAACATCTAAAAAAAATTTTTTTAAAAATCCTATTGATAGATTTACCTTTCCTCTGTGTTGCCTGATACCCTTCCATAGAGGCTTTAGCACAGAATCAAAAGATTCGATACCATAAGGAGTTGCTGCTTCAGCCAAGGCAGCAATAGCCAAAGCACTGATGGTCCGAACTTTCTGCTGCTCATCAACGAGACCTATAAAACCAAGCACAGGTTTAACTATGTACCAACACTACTTAATTACCCATAAACTTATCTAATCAATAAACACACAAGAGTCAATACTCCTTTTAAATGAGAGGGGGCGTGACAGGTCCAGCCATATCAGCTCTGGCCTTTAACAACATGGACTAGACCAACTCTCTTTTACTTATAGACATACAGGTAAAGGGGAGCAAGACCAGGAGGCGCTTCTTCTATGATGGACAGGATAGGGTGGAGTTAGGGGAGCCATTTTCTTAGGGGGGTTATCACATAAGTTGATGACAGGGAACCACTCCCACAGCGCCACATACCTGCCAAGAATCTGGGACAGACTTTTTTATTTGCCAGTTTGGGGAAGTCAGGCCTCTAAGTCATGAGGCTCGACCTAGTCTGATTCTGCTAAATAAAGATGACTCCCCACACTTTATCCATTTAGCCAAATTACAAAATCTGTTCATTTCAGATAAAATTAGGCAAAAGTCATAGAATAAATCAGTGTATTAATAGATATTATTACAAACTCCATTTCAAAATATAAGGAGTTTATGTAGTTAAGCCTTTCCATTATCTCCCCAAGTCAGTAGCCCAAATTTCAGGACAGTTGTCCTATAAAAACAAAAGTTATATTACAACTTACCATGCTCAATAATTTCAACTAAACTTCTGAGATGTGGTAAGATGGCACAGCCCATTAGAATAGCTATCTGCTGTACAATCTTAATACCGGTGTGTCTCGCCTGCCAGGACTTTTTACTTTTGCACACAGCTTTTAAGAAGGGCAATAAAGAAGGAATGCCCAAGGCAGAGGCAACAACAGCAAAGGCTCTAGCTGTTGTATTACGGACATACTCATCCATGTTATCTATATCAGGTCTCATGGTAGAGATCATAGTAGCTAGACCAGCAGCCTAAAAGGAAAAGATAAGAGTCTGAGTTGGTAACATTATTCTGGACCATTTCCTTCCATAATTATATCAAAGAAAGAAACTTTTTCCTCCAGAATTTAACATTACCTTTGCCAAATTAGAAATAATCTCTCGGCCTTCCACTCTAGCATAGTAATCTTCATCAATCAACAGTGGTTCAATGACCACAAGAATCTGAAAAAGAAGAAAAGAAGTTACACTTTGACATCAATTACTGTTGCCCCATTCATGTAAAATAATTACACACATATAGGAAATTTATAGTTAGCAGGGCTTCATTAAGCAAGGGACAAATTAAGAATTTTAATTATACAATTTCAAGCCCCCAACACAGATGAAAAATTGAGAGACTATTAACCATGCAGACAAACAAATTTATCTTTTTAAAAACTTACACATATATTAAGCACTTTGTAATTAAATTACTATCATGAAAAAGGATGGTTCTTTACACTAAATAATGTAATAGAAACATACCTATTTCTCATCCTAATCTAATACTGATAAAAAGCAAATGAAAAAATATAAATAATAAAAACCAATTATTGTAAAGACGGCTAAACATTCCATTTATATGTACCTGCATTAATATATGTAACATATGCTTCTGCAAAAAAAAGATCTGGAAGGACAGGCAAATTTAATATAGGTTAACTCTGAGAATCTTATAAGGGGGTAAACTTTGGTTCTCTACTGTGAAATGTAATCAATTTTTTTTTTTAAAGCAATATTTCAATTTCAACTACACAAAAGAAATCCATGAATTCCTTTTACTTTAAAAAATAAAAATATGAAACTATTAGAAACATCATTTGAGAACAACAAACCTTGTGCACATATGGTCGTACTAAGTCATCAAGTTTATATAATATTCTATCAATAACTTTCACAAGTAAATGACGCTCTTGATCCTCAAGTGTAGGAGACATCAGCAGAGGAAGAATCTGATTAAACAAAGGTCCCGCTCCAAATTCACGAGCTTTATCTGTAATCTGACGCAATGCAGCCTGGGGAAAAAGTAGAGTAAAAGTTATGTTTACTTTAAAACCAAGCATTTTAAAAGAGCAAATTATTCCAAGAAGATATTCTGTAACTAGCTATCACATACATTTTACACAAAGTACCATGAATTCATTTGTCAAAATTACTCTGAAGTTTGAATACACAAGAAAAATTCAATGTTTTTAATTAATTCAAAAAGGACAATAATTTAATAAAATCACAGACTCATAGAACCATTTCCCCTAATGTCCCTTCTATCTTCGAAATACATAAAGATGTTAAAGCAGCTGAGTGTAGTGGTGCATGCCTGTAATCCCAGCCGCTTGGGAGGCTGAGGCAGAAGGATCGAGTCAAAGCCAGCCTCAGCAAAAGCAGGGCACTAAGCAACTCAGTAACACCCAGTCACTAATAAAATATAAAATAGGGCTGAGGATGTGGCTCAGTAGTTGAGTGCCTCTAAGTTCAAACCCCGATACGCCCACTTTCGAAAAAAAAGATGTCAATGCAATTTTTCACTTAATTCCACTAATTACCTTCAAGTACTAAGCATATTTTAAGGACACAAGGACAAACTAAATTTTTATTTTTCCAACTCTTTTTTTAAAGCACGAAATTCTTTGATTAGAAAAAATGCTGGGGGGCTAGGGTTGTGGTTCAGTAGTAGAGTGCCCGCCCAGCATGCAGGAGGCCCTGTGTTCAATCCTCAGCACCACATAAAAATAAAGGTATTAAAAAAATAAAGAAAGAAATAAAGGTATTGAGTCCACCTACAACTTAAAAAAAAAAGTTTATTTTAATGCTGGGGATGTAGAGCTCAGTGGTAGAGCACTTGCCTAACAAGTGTAAGACCCTAGTTTTAATCCTGCCACCAAAAAATTAAAAAAAAAAAAAAATACTAAACAAACATTAAAAAATAATAATAATAAAAAAAAAAAACTAAATCCTGGGGTGGGGATGTAGCTTAGTGACAGAGTTCTTCTATCTACCTTTCTTTCCATGATGCTACACCCCAATAAAGATGAGAAGGATAAATTCCTGAACATACCAATATAATGACTGAGCAAAGTGGTACTTACCTTTCTCATTGGAGGTGTTCCATTCTTAATTTTCAAAAGCAACTTCATTATTTTTCTCTCTTTTTGTTCTTCTGGACTAAGCGTTGATTCATCAACATCAACCTAGTGAAAGAAAATTTAAAGGAAGTTCAAGAAATTATGATTTGTAACTATCGCACACAACACAGTGATTCATTTCTTACCAACAGTTTACTTACCAACAGTTTATCAAAGTACTGGATATCATCAGGTTTTAAAAATGGAAGATTTCCAGATGGTTGGTCGTTAACACTCTTCATAGTTCTATCTTCAGTTTGCATGTGGAAACCAGTCATACCACCCAAAGGTGTTGGAGTTGCAGTCAATTTTCGAGCTGGAGTTCGAATAGGAACATAACCAGCTGGAGGGGGAAGTACCTAACAGAATTATAAGATAGTTTAGGATTTTCTTGACTTTACGAATTGAGAATAAAAATAATGAGTAACACTGCTCTTAAAATATTTTAGTTTATTAGCTAGGAAGCTTTTTACTTGCTTGAAGAAAAAAATTATTATCAGGTGTGGTGGCACACTCTAGTAATCCCAAAGACTTGGGAAGCTAAGGCTTGAGGATCCTAAGTTGCAGCTTGTGCAACTTAATAAGACCATGTCTCAAAAAATTAAAAGGGTTAGGGGTATAGCTCAGTGGTAAAGCAACCCCTGTGTTCAATCCCCAGTACCACAAAAATAACTCTTTTAAAAAATTCATATTTCTTATCTGCTAATTAAAATTAACAGAGTATAAGGAAATGAACAATATGAGGAGGGCTTATAAACTTCTGATCACTTTCAAACGCTGATCTAGCTGGAAGTGGTGGTACAGCCTGTAATTCCGACAACTTCAGAGGCTGAGGCAGGAGGATTCTAAGTCCAAAGCCAGCCTCAACAACTTAGCAAGACTTTGTCTCAAAATGAAAATTTAAAAAAGGCTGGAGAAGTAGCTCAGAAAGTAAAGTGCCCCTGGGTTCAATCCTCTGTATTCCCCAAAACACAAATTTATCTATATAAACATGTTGATAATGCCAAATTAACAAAAATTCAGAAATTATAAAACCCAAGTCAGTGATTTCCAGAAAAAGCTCTATTAGCAAATAAAATGTATTTGCATAAATGGAAATAAGCTCATATATAATGTACAATGTATAAAAATTATATAGAATTTAGTAATAAAATGGAACATCATTCACATAAATCCCTTCACTACCAAAACAAATTTTTGTCTAAACTAAAAAAATTAAATGCAAGAATACTAAAACCAAAATATTTACTAGAGTCCTGTAAAACATATACCACCTAATTAAATCTTTTGCAGTACTACTAAAATTTCTGAAATATGGGCTAAAAAGGATTTATTTTTTTAAAGCTGATACAAAAACGTTTTTTTACAACTTCCTCAGAAGGGTCAATAAGCCTAAACAGGTCTTATCCAATAAGACTAAACTACTGTCCAAAAATGTCAATTAGATTTAAGAGCAAATAATGCTTAAAACGACTGATGCTACCCAATTTTTGTTGTTGGTTAATGTATACAATCACACGCATCACTGACAAACTTTTTTTTTTTTTTTGGTATAGGGGGCAGAGGTGGGGGGAGGCAGGAATTAAACCCGGGGGTACTTAACCACTGAGTCATATCCCAGCTCTTTTTACTTTTTTATTTTGAGACAGTGTCTTGCCAAGATGCTTAGGGCCTCACTGAGTTGCTGAGGCTGGCCTTGAACTTGTGATCCTTCTGCCTCAGACTCCTGAGTTGCTGGGATTACAGGTATGCACCACCATACCCAGCTGACTAATCCTTTTTTAAAAAATGGAGAGCTGGGGTTGTGGCTCAGTTGGTAATGTGCTTGCCTAGCTCACATATATGATATGGGGCACTGGGTTCCATCCTCAGCACCACATAAAAATAAATAAATATGTTTACCTATAACTAAAAATATTTTTTTTAAAAAAATGAAATTTATCCTGTGAGAGGCTTATCAAATCCATGTCAAGTTTTCCAGCATCATTCTACTTTAAGGACTTAAAGATCTACTATTGTTAAATATTCATTAATAACGATTTTATTTCTTAGGAGGATTCACTAAAGACAATTTTCCCCACATCAATATGAAGGATATCAATGACTACAACTACTGAGAAAGTCAAAATTAGGTTGTCTATGCTCACAGCATTATGTCGAGGTTACA
This sequence comes from Sciurus vulgaris, assembly GCF_902686455.1. Lineage (NCBI taxonomy): Eukaryota > Metazoa > Chordata > Mammalia > Rodentia > Sciuridae > Sciurus > Sciurus vulgaris. Next base: position 150,319,126 of record NC_136463.1, read on the forward strand.
AGAAGTTTTAAGGCAGGTATTTATACATACATGAAACAAATCATCTTAATACAAACCTAACAGAGGAAACAAAACAAGCACACATACATACAAACTGCTAAAAAGCAGCAAAAGTCATTAGCAGAAAGGTTCCCTAAAGGTAATCAGATGATTTCGATTCCAGTTTTGGTTATGATACTAACTATATAATCATAGACGGTTGGCCTTTAGACCGGCAAATATTCCAGGTGCAAGGGACTTGGAAAAGTTTATAGTTCAAAATAGAAACTTCAAGTTACTATGGTAAAGAGAATATTCTTTCTTCCCATGGCAATCTATGAACTGATACATACAAAATTTTGTTGAGGCATCAAGTCAAACAGCCACAAGCTAATTTGAGTTTAATCCTGGAACTGATGGTAAACGAAAGGAAACTATTCCATGTTGTTAATATAGGTGTATCAACATATATTCCACAGAGCCCTAAAGATCTTGAAATTTCCTACTATCAAAAATAAAACTTCATACTACTTCTTTTCATCTATTATTTCTTTGGAACTAAAATGTACTTAGAAATAGCTAAAAAGAATAGAATGCCACTGGTTAATTTGGGGAAGGCCATTGCAAACTGATCAATTTTTTCAACAAATTCTTAAAAGGAAATCCGCATCTCAAATATTATCACGTTCACATTTATTATTACTACCTTATATCCTTCTGGGAACATAGCATCTAACTCTTCATCAGAGAGTGGGCGATTTCGCTCATCAATCTCTCTCTCCCACCGCCAAGCCTGAAGTTGTTCAGGAGTCATACTCATTATATGACCTACCAAAAAAGGCAAATTTTTTTAGCAATCTATATTTGAATACTTGGTAATTACATAGGTCCTTGAGATATAAGACAGTTAAGATTAACTCTAACATTTAATTGCCTATATGTTACAAACGCAAACCAAAATTAATCTTTATATGCCTTTACTCTGGCTACAAGCTGGCGTTAACAACACACAGAAAACCACAAAGAAAAAACGACAATATTTCCAAGAGAAAAGATAATTATTTCCAATTAAAGAGTTTCTACCTGGTGTGGGGGTAGCCATGTTCATAGCTGGTGTGCCAATTGGTGTTTTTCCAGGAGTCAGAACAGGAGTGCTACCACCCATCTGACTAGCTGGTGTTTCATCCCAACGTGACTTTCTTTTACTGGCTCCTGGAGTCGGTGTTTCACCAATTGAATCTCCACCTCTATCTGTTCGAGGAGTTTCAGCCCATCCACTTCCATGCCCAGGAGTATCTTCAAAGAGAAAGAGTCAATAAAACCACAATATTAACCACTGTTAAAACAACATTGCTTATTCTCAAATAGTTAACATCTTATTTTGTGGTTCTGGGGACTGAACCCAGGGAATTGTGCTTGTGAGGCAAGCTCTCTGCCAACTAAGCTATATCCCCAGCCCCATAGTTAACACCTTCAATATTAAGTTCAGAAATAGGACATTCCTAAAACAGACACATTTCAAGTTTACAATGTTCTATGTTATACACTCATTATTTGTGTTTCTTTTCCACTGTGACAACAAAAACTTCCATAATAACCAATGATGAATAGGAAAATAATTTTTTTTACCATCCATGATATTACTATACAGAGCAATCTGTTCTTTGCATCTTGAGCCACTTTCTCCATTTCTCTAGAGAGCGGCTGACAACTCTATACTGCTTCTTTCATTCATCACATGTTAAGTGCTTATTTCCCTGTACCTTTACCAATTCTTTAAAAACTTTTAATACGGTAAGTGTACTACTAAATCTTAGTTTTGCCACAGCTATGCTCAAGAAGTCAATGAAAGCTAGCCTCAGATCATTTATACAAAAACAAGAGATTTAGGCAAATTAAGAAACAGAATGTAGTACAGAGGTTATCAGGAGCTGGAAAGGGGAGGGGTGTGGGTACGTGTTTCTGTCTGGGATAAAGAAAAAGTCCTAGAAATGAACAATGGTGATAACTGTGTAACACTGTGCATCCTACCAATAAATTGTCCACTTAAAAACAGTTAAAATGAGCTGAGCATGGTGGTACATGACTGTAATTCCAGCAAATCAGGAGGCTGAGACAGAAGGATCACAAGTTTGAGGCCAGCCTCTGCAACTTAGTGAGACCCTGCCTCATAACAAAAAATAAAAAAGAGCTGGGATGTAGTTTAGTTCAATTCCCAGTACAAAAAAAACCAAAAACACACAAACATTAAAATGGTAAATTTTATGCCAGGTATATTTAATCACAAGCTTTAACTTTCTTCTAAGAGACTTCCTAAAACAAAATCTAAAACCTCTTCAAGAAGGGGGAAAATTAAGCATTTGATCTGTTCAGTTTCTTGTTTATCTTCATAACATCTGGTTATTTACATGTCCAGATAGACTAGAGAACAGAATGTAGTCTGACACTACAAGTCAACATTTTACCCAAACACACATCCAGACTCCACTAGAAGTACTACCTCTTTCTGTTTTGGGGGTCTCATCCCATCTGTTTTTCCGAGCACTGGAAGTTGCACCTCCATGGCCTGGTGTCGCATGCCCTGGTGTATCGCCTCGTCCAGGAGTAGCAGCTCCCGCAGGTGTATGACTAGGTGTAGGATCCCATATTTTTGAGCCTGGGGTTGCTCCAGGAGTCTCACTTCCTTTTGCACGACCTGGCGTCTCATCCCATCTTAAGGAAGGGGTATGCCCAGGGGTCTTAACAAAGCAAAAGAAATTTATTCACACACCAACATACCCACTGAGAATAACCAATTTCTGTTAAACAAAAAATTTTAAATATTTTAGTTCTAGACTCTATAAACTAAAATGAAAGTAGGTTATCATTCTGCTTAAAAAATGTTACTCACTTTCTTGAAAATAGGTTTATGACCAAAAACAATTTCAAATATTAATTTGAAACAATGAAAAGTCTGACGATTAAAAGACATATTATGGTATCAATCTTAAATATACGACTTTGGAGAAATCACTAAGGTTTCTCCATGTAAATCTGCACTGGAAGACTGTTAGCTCTAATTTCCTCAAAACTTCTCAAACTGGAATTCAAAGACATACATCATTTGGGGGAGAAGGAAACCATGAATTCTAAGAAACACTATTTCAAATAGTTTTGTTCACTGAGGATGTGTGTTTAGTAAGTATTTTGGATCATCTAGATAATTATCTTTAAAACACATTCTACACATGCTTTCAATCCTTGAAATTTGTACCAAAAAGATCAGTAGATTTAATATACTATGGTTCCACAGCAGTTTGAATAGAGACTAATAAGAGACATAAGACACCAGATAGCACATAGTATCAAAAGAACTTCCACCAGAAGAGACAATATATCAAATCAGTAGAAGACAATGTAAATAAACGAAATTTAGACTTAAGTACTGCTCCATTAAGTATTCAACAGGATTTGTAAAATACTTTATACATTTGTTTTAAAGTGGGATTCTCTTGTAGACCCAAGAACTCTAGTTCTCTATTTGCAAATCTGCATATCATAAAAAATTAAGTTTAACTTTGTTCATTAAAAAAAAAAAACTATTACTTAAGGTTGGAAAATTCTGTATTAAGTAAGGAAAATAAATTGCTCAACATCTCAATTTTTGGCACGTGTCCCTCCTGCTGAATTAGAAAGGTGGGAAACAAACACTTCCTATTATGTATTCTAATCCCAGTGTCATGATTAGGGTAAAGTTACGTTAAATGAGCAGAATTAAAGAAAACATGGTCTGGGTCTCTGTAGCTGTTATAGGAAACACATAAATTCTTTGTCCACTTATAAGCTTACAGTTAAACAGATCCAGCAGAACAAGTTTATCTCAGTTTTTAAAATTAAATACTCAATGTGAACCATAGTATTATAGTAATTAATCATACTAAGCAGAACTGAATTCTCTCATGAACAAATGACAAAAATTCTCAGGACCAATCTTAAACTAAATTAGAATTTATATATTGTATTTAATATAGTCCAATTTGAGAATGTGAAAATACTGTCAAGTTGTGATCCATTTTTTTTCCTGAAATGTAAATAAATCTACAGTAGTTCAGACTACAACAAAGAATGAATTGGACAACAATGGTGAAGACAGAGGTCACAAAAAGTGGGTAGATCCTGAATATATTTAAATATGGAGCCAACAAAATTTGATTCTGGTTAGGATACTTGGTAAGAGTATATGAAAAGTATAGGATGACTCCTAGGTGTTATGGTTTGAGTCAAACCGATGTGGAAGACCTAAAAATCAAGCTAGAGGGGGATGGAAGGGATGAGTGTAGAGAATTGATAATTTTACCTCCAAACAAACTGGTTTTGACTCAAAATAGATTAAAGATCTAGGAATTAGAGCAGCAACTACACACCTCCTAAAAAACATAGGGTCAACACTCCAGCATATAGGTATAGACAATGACTATGACTTCTAAAACTCAAGAAATAATGCCAAGAATTCATAAATTGGACCGAACCAAATTAAGAAGCTTCTGCACAACAAAGGAAACAATTGGGAATGTAAAGAGAAAACCCACAGAATGGGAGAAAATTTCTGCTAGTAGCTACTCTTCTGACAAGATAGATATCTAGAACATAGAGAGAACTCCAAAACACCAAGAGGGGTGGGGTTAGCTCAGTGGTAGTGTGCTTGCCTAGCATGTGTGAGGCACTGAGTTCAATTCTCAGCACTGCACATAAATAAAATAAATGTCCACTGACAAAAAAAAAAACATATTGAAAGAAAAAATTTACACCAAAAAAAAAAAAAAAATGGGTAAATGAATTAAACAGACACTTCTCAAAAGAAGAAATGCAAACAGCCAGCAAATATGTGAAAAAATTCAACATCATTAGCAATTTGGGAAATACAAATCAAAACTACACTGAAAGTTCACATCACACCCGTCAGAATGGCAATCATCAATACAAATTATAATACTGGAAAAGATGAGAAGAAAACCATGCTTGGTGGGAATTTAAATTATTAAAACCACTGTGGAAAACAGTATAGAGGTTATTCAAAAGACTAGGCATGAAACGACCATTCCAATTCTCAGTATTTACCCTGGAAGAATTAAAGTCATCTTACTACAGTAACACATGCATAACCATGTTTATAGCAGCATAATTCATAAGAGCCAAACTATGGAACCAGCCTATGTATCCATCAATGGATGAATGAATAAAGAGAATGCAGTATACATACAAAATGAAGTTTTATTTAGTCATTTAAAAAAATGAAATCATGTCATTTGCAGGAAAATGGATTGAACTAGAAACCATTGTTAGGCAAAATAAACCAAACCCAGAAAGTCAAGGGTCATGTTTTCTCTTATATGTGGAAGCTGGAGAGAAAAAGAAAAGTAAGGTGGAGGGGATCCCATGAAAACCAAAGGGATATCAGAAGAGAAAAAAGATCAAGAGCAGGGAGGCAGGGAGGAAGCAGGGAAGTGCTGGGGAGTGACATTGGTCAAACTGTATTATCTGTGTGCACATAATGTATAACAGAAAGTGTGGATGTAGCTCAGTGGCACTTGCCTAACGTGTGAGGTGCTGGGTTCAATCCTTAGCATCTCATAAAAAAATAAACAAAATAAGGGCATGCTGTCCATCTACAACTACAAAAGAATTTTTGAATTAAAAAAAGGAATATGTAACAACAAATCCATCATTATGTACAACTCTAATGCGCCAATAAAAAAATTTAACATTAAAATAAAGAAAAAAAAGTGGGGCCTAAGGGAGTGGTAATGGCTCCTCCCTGTCTTGCTCTGGCTTCCTGTAATCACGTGATCTCACTCTCGCACATGTGATTGTGCCCCCATAATGCTGTGTGATGGAACCAGGGTTGATGCCATGATACAAGGACTTTCAATCTTCAAATCTGTGAGCTTTAAAAAAAAAAAAAAAAAAAAAAAATTCTTTTTTTTAAATTGGTTTTAAAATGCCTATTAAACATGCAAGTAAGTACATCCAAGTTAAAACAAGTTTAAGTCTGAAAAACAGAAGTTGGGGATAAATTCATAAATTTGCCAGGCGGTATGTGGAGACAGAAATAAGTTCCTCGGGAGTGAACGTACGTGTTAAAAGAATTTGAAGACTAGCCAGGCATGGTGGTACACATCTGTAATCCCAGGGATTGAAGCTAAGGAAGTGGGGTAGGGGTTAGAAAATTAGTGTAGGTAATAATCAGGGAGATGGGGGCTGATTCAGGAGGAAATAAAATGTTAATGCCTTCAGGACACTTCTCCTTCCTCTACCTGTTGCCAAGGTAACCTGACTGTTCCTCCCTAGAAGGGGCTGATTCAGGAGGAAATAAAATATTAATGCCTTCAGGACACTTCCCCTTCCTCTACCTGTTGCCAAGGTAACCTGACTGTTCCTCCCTAGAAGGGGCTGTTAATGAATGCCTCTTAGGCCTCTCCCTTCCTGCCTGGACCCCTGGGTCACTTCCTTACTTTCCCGCCAAAGATCACTCCACCTTTTGGCCCACTTTATGGGAGGAGGAGAGGCCATGAGAACGGACAACAGAATTCTAAAAAGCATAAAAGGGGCAGGACACTCCCACTTTCTCAGGTACCCAGCTCTGGGCACTCTTCTCTGCGAAGAAGTCTCTCTCTGTTCTGTCCTTTGAAAAAAACTTGTTTTCTGCACTTGCCTCTGTGTTTCTTGGGTGTTCAATCTTCACATCTGGGGAAACAGAACTTGGCTCAATTGAATCTCATCACTGGCATCGGATTGAGGATCATAAATTCAAAGCTAGCCTAAACAACCTGGCAAGACCCTATCTCAAAATAAAAACAAAGAAGAGCTAGGGTGGGTGTAGCTCAGTAGTAAAATGCCACTGGTTTAAATCTCCAGTACCATAAGGTGGCAGGTGGAGGATTAGAGGGACTGAGCACTAAAGCACTTAAAGTTCAGAGGTTAAGGAAGAGGAGGGGCCAACAAAAAAGACTAAAGAAGAAAAGCCTGTGAAGAGGAAAGAGAGGCTAAAGCACACAGGTTAAGAGAGAAATGGGAAATGGGTATCAAGGAATGCAAAAGGCTACTGATATACTAAGTAACAAAAGATTCATTAGAGAGTAGAATTTTGGATTTAGCAACAAGGAAATCAAGTGACCCTTGATCAAGATGTTTAGGTGCAATGGTAAAGGGAAAAGACTAGAACAAGGTAAGCAGACACAGCAAGAATACACAGCTCATTCAAAATATTTTGTGGTTAAAGAGATCTGGAAGAGCAGCTAGAAGAGGAATTGAGAATCAATGGATAGTTTTCTACAGTTTTTTTTTTTTTTTTTTAAAGACAATAGTGAAACTTGTTTGCTAGTAACAGTATGGAAGAAACAGTATCGATGGTCAACTTGCATTAATAGTTTGCATGACAGGAGAGAAGCAGAACTAATGAGAACAAATACAGATAATTTTGGTAAATTTTATGGTGGGGATGAACAGAGGTTTTATCTGTTTCTATTCTGGGGAATAAAAAGGAAGATAAGTCATCAACTAAATCAAACATAAGGAGATATTGTAGGTGGGAAGACTTTGGGCTAATGAAGAAGTTCTGAAAGCAAATAGTGGTGACTGATGGTCGTACAACATTGACATTAAAATTAATGTCACTAAATTGTACCTTTAAAACAGTTAAAATGCTTCAATCCCTAGTACTGCAAAAAAAATTATCATTATAATGGCAAAATTCATGTATATTCTACAAAAATATTTTTTAAAGAATCCTGTATGAGTAAATTAATCAAGGGAAGAAACAGTGGCACTACCTATTTGCCACCTGTGGTCAGAAGTTTAAATTATCCATCCAGAAAATAAGGAAGACTACTATATTGTACCCAATTTAACAAATGCATGTTTATCATATTCCAAAGGAACATTCCTTTACCCCATGACAAGGGATGAACTGTCTCCACCCATCCCCAAATTCATGTTGAAGTTCTAATCCCTGATGAGATTTGGCCTTTTGGAAAGTATTTAAGGTTAAATGAGGTCATCAGGGTGGGGTCCTAATCTGACAGGAATAGTGATCTTGTAAGAAAAGACAACAAAGAAAGGACATGTGAAGATAGAGGGAGAAAGTGATCACCTACAAGTCAAAAAGAAATCCTTCACCAAATACCTACCATCCTGGCACTCTAATCTTTGGACTTCAAAGCCTCCATAACTGTGAGAAAATAAATTTCTGTTGTTTAAGCTACCCAGTCGATGGTTTCTTGTATACTAGTATACTCCATAAGAGAAAAAATTTTAAATAATAATGAAAAATAAAAAGCAACCACCTCTGCCTGATCCCAACTTGACAGCTTTTTGGGAGTGGCACCAGGAGTTTGATCAGCTGTTTGATCCCAACGGCGTTTTCGTTTTGAGGGAGGCTGGGATGCTGCTGCTCCATTGACGACTTTTAGTTCTCCAGCTTTAGCTTTTTCTGCTAGCTGTTGCCTAATTTCTCTCTGAAAAATATTTGAAAAAGCAGAGAATATTTATCTTTAAAATGCTTTCATGAGGAGTGGAGTTGTGGCCCAGTGATGGAGCCCTTGCCTAGCACATGTGAGGCACTGGGTTCGATCCTTAGTACCACATAAAAATAATAAAGTAAAGGTACTGAGTCCATCTACAATTAAAAATAAAAACTAAAAGCTGCTTTCATGAGCCCAGGAAGGTGGTGCACTCCTGTAATCCCAGTCAATTCAAGAGGCTGAAGTGGGAGGATGACAAGTTTGAGGTCAGGCTCAGCAACTTACTGAGATTCTACCTCAAAATAAAAAGCGACAGGGATTAAATCAGTGGTAAAGCACCCCTGGGTTCAATCCCCAGTACCAAAAAAAAAAAAAACTTTCACTCAATTGCAGAGTGTTTGCATACCATGCATTAGAATGTGGGATCCTAGTACTACCCTCCCAAAAAAGTTTATTTTTATATCATTAATATAATCATTTGCATTTATTATCCTATTTTATACTTTGTTCACTTTACTTTTTATTTTACTTGGTATTACCATTACCTATTCTCTTTTTTGTATTTCCAGTTTTATATAATATCTTTCTTCCTAAGTAACATACAAGCTAATACAGAATTTTAACATACAACACCCTGCTCTACATATACTTAGTTAAGCAAAATCTTCAGTCAACAATGGAGAACCAGAACGCTTTCACAGAAGAGAAAGGTTTTTGGCTGGGGCTATAGCTCAGTGGCATAGGGCTTGCCTAGCATGTACAAGGTCCTGCCTGGATCTGGTTCCCAGCACTACATAAAATGAAAGATTAGGGTTTTTTAAAACTCATATAAATAGCAATTGACACTATGTAACAAGATAGAAAGATGGTAAAAAGTAAAAACAACAAAATTATGTTTTACTTGTATCTGTAATTACATAAACCCTATGCATGATTAGTCATAACAAATATTTAACTGACCCAGATTTTAAAATGGGTTTCCAGTACCCCATTTAAATCACACAATAAACAAACCTTACATATTCATAATAAAGGTATGGAATTAACTATTTAAACAAAAATGGATGTGGGTTCAATTCCCAGCTCTGCAACACACACATCATTTATTCAAAATTCTCCACCTATATTCAAACTGAATCTTATGGAAAAATTAGGAATTTTTCAAGAATAACATGGCCATATGGCCTTTCCCTAACACAATGGCTTTAGAGGCATACCATTAACCTTCTCTCTCACAGGTACATCCACTCATAGACAGATACACACATTCACAGACATAAGGCCCTGGACAAGAAAAAGACATAGAAATATGAAGTTTAATTTGAGCACTGATAGAACTTGGGGGAAATTTTTTTTCCTCAATTTAATTTCCATTAACACTACTAAAAATACTACTTGTATAACAAGTAACAAAACAAGAAATATAAAAGCCTCTCAATCTCAACTTTCTTTACATACATTCACAACCATTAAAATATGAGGCAGGTTCACATACCTCTTCTTTAGTCAAATGCTGTTCTCGCATTACATCCATGTAAGTCCTAGCATTCATTTTAGGATCAGGGGTCTTCCCTCCTGCAGAAAAGAACAGCAACAGGACAAGAGTACAATAAATAAAAAAATAATTAGGTTCAACTGATTTATCTGCCCTGCTCTAATATTATGTTATTCCATAATCATTTAATTTATTTTTTGATAGAAAACTTTAATAATTATACATCTTACTTTTTATTGAGTTTGCTGATCAATTTAACCTGTTTGAACACAAACATATCTACAGCAGTTTAAAACAAATACTTTAATGCATATAAAAACAAAATGACAGCACAGTTTAGTCTTCAGAAGTGATGGGTTCCTGGGTTGCTAATCCGGAATACGTACACTTTCGTGCCTTTGTCTCCATCAGCAGTTCTGACTTCAAGCAGCAGAATAGAAGCCTAGAAAATTATCTCTTTACCATTAGTAACACTTTGGAAAGATATTTATATTCAAAACATTACCTGTTGCAAGCTGTTAAAATCCTGACTACAAATAACTATGACTAGACAAGTTCTTCATACAGTGTTCTAAAACATTTGTAGTTTATTTAGAAAATCTGATTTTTAAAAATACACCTATAATCTTATTCTGATGTCACGTTACTAAAAAGGGCTTCGTGTTTTTAAAAAGTTTCCTCAACCCAGAAACATATTTTAATTTTTATTAGAAAGTATAAATTACAACTGGAAACATAACTTAAAATATATTACTTCTACCAGTTTTTAATGATGCACACAGAAGAAAAGTGGTGTACAAAGAGATGTGTTAGTCTCTTGGTTAAAGTTTCAGCATTTGCTTTTCAAACTTTGAAATATCTTAAAGAAGCCCAACAGTATACAACAAGATTCATAGAGGCACACTATGCTTCAGAAATGTGATAATTAGCTATACAAGCAGTATAGCATCATAATTTAGGATAAAATAATAAAATTCTAAGACATTTCCTATGCTGAAGATCATGCCCAATTGGCAGTGTCATTCTTTCTGACACTAGTTCTGATAAGACTTCCTTTGGAATACTTTTTCACCATAATCTAGAGAGGATGTGTTGAACTGCACCCTTAAGAATGCAGACAGGACTGGCATATAGCAGTACTGCTGTAGGAAAGAAATTAAGGACAGTTAGTATGGGCCTGTGAATTCTGACATACATGTTTAAATCAATTACAATTATGCAAGTAAAAAAAAAAGAATATCCCTACTAATTCATGCAGGCTGAAAATCTAATTTGTAAACCTGCAGCCAAATCTAATTTTAAGAAACAGGCACCTAATTTTGACTGTGAAACTCAACTCACCTGAGGAAAGCTTCCATCAGGCTCACTATGCCCCTTGTGCTGACTTGCACACTAAAATTAGCAAAACAGACTCCAACTATTAAAAATATCAAAGTCTTTGTATACATACTTTTGTTTTAACTTTAGGTATGCTTAGAGCAAAGTAGGTGCATTTACTAAAACTATATTCAGAACAATATGGGGGAGCTCTAGTGTGAGAAACAGTTTCTCAAAAGTAACAATCCTAAAATTCTAGAATTTGGAATGAAAACTTTCAATAATATGAAAGTATCTTGAGCAGAAAAACACATTTGTTCAAAGTATAAAAAGAGTACCCAAAACAAAAGTAAAAGAAAAACCTTTAACCCTTTGCGTTTCTATGGCATTGGCTCATTATTTTCTTGTCCTTCTACCTGGAAAGAAAACTTGCATTATAAAGATGAAGAATATGGCATCTGTGACTTCAACCAAATCTACACAAATCTATAATAAGGGGGATTTTAAAAAAGAAAAGCAAATTCATAAGCATGCCAAAAAAAATCAAAGGGCTAAAGACAACTTAATACAAATACATTTCTGAATACTTATAGAAAAGTGGGAAAGAATTACCATCTGCAAAAGGATCAAGACGCTCTGGGGAAATTATCATGGTCCGCCTGTGCTTTTTGTATTCATCTTCCCGGTCTGCGATCTTTGGAGGTCGGTGTTCAGCAAATGGGTCATACTAAAAAGAGGCAAATCTCATTTAAAACTCAATTCATTAAATAACCAAACAATATCATAAAACACAAGGTTTAATACATGTCTACTTATGAAAGAAAATATTCTCTATCATTTTATAAATCTTAGTATGGAAAAACAAGGCATAGGGAAATTATATGTGTAAGTGTATGTGTGTATGTATGTGTGTGTGTGTGTGATCTCCACATTTCCAGAATTTAATGCAAGTGTACTGACTTCCAAAAAAACTTACATTCACTTTTCTTTAGGCGAATAAACTATGGTTTAAAAAAATAAAAAGGTCACCTGTTCCGTTGACTGTGGTATATCATTAAGCAGTGCCACAGGGGCATGATATCCTGGCTTCTTCTGACCAAGCAAACTTGTAGATGATGAGTAGTCATCGTCATCCTGCAATGAAACCCCCCAAAAAGCATTAAAAATAAATATAATAACTTAAAAATTAACATGATAAAATTTTAATTTCAAATTTGGCAATTACAGTGGCTGGGGTTGTGGCTCAGTGGTAGAGTGCTTGCCTAGCATGTGTATGGCACTAGGTTCAATCTTCAGCACCATAAAAGTAAATAAAGGTCCTTCAACAACTAAAAAAATATTTTAAAAGAAATCTGACAACTACAAAAAGCTTCTTTGATGGGCTGGAGTTGTGGCTCAGTGGTAACGAACTCGCCTAGTATGCGTGAGGCCTTGGGTTCGATCCTTAGCACCCCCAAAAAATAAAATAAAGGTATTGTGTTCACCCATAACAAAAATAAAAAATAACAGCTTATTTGAGAACTTTCCCTATTTCCTTGTTTTGTGGTCACAAAACAAGTAAGAAACAATTTTAAATGTATTTGCTTCCCTAATATATTTAAACAGTACAATTTTACATACTAGTGTTATTCTCAATTGTAAAAGATGCAACACCAGGTACTTCTCAAGAAGATCTTAACACTTCTTATTTTTCACTTAAAAATGAAAAGGACAACTTTCCCCTTAGTTTCTGGAATATATAGTCATTACTCTCTCTTACCATTAGACTATGAGAACCCAGAATGCTAGTCCACCTTTGGTACTTTTAAATTTCTTTCAAGGAAAAGAAGAAAGTTCCAACAACAAAGTAAAACGTGACTTGAACTTCATAAAAATAAACAGTTTGAGCATCTAAATACATAAAGTTTGTCTGTTACAAAAATCACACAAAAGAAGGGCTGGAAGGGCTGGAGTTATAGCTCAGTGGTAGAGTGCTTGCCTAGCACATGTGAGGCACTGGCACCACATAAAGATAAATAAAACAAAGGTATTGTGTTCATCTACCACTAAAAACATGTATATTTAAAAAAAAAGGATGGTTAGAAATTTCACCATATCTGTATATTTGGGATGGTGGGATAAAATATAAGCTACATAAAATACATTTTAAAACATCCTGATAATATTTTTGTAAGAAGATATCAGTCTCCACAATAATGAAAACAGATTCAAAAGCTTGTAACTATTCATATTTCTTGCTTTCTGTGGGGCAGGGAGGTAATCAAGGAAGGGGAAGCTTGTCTCTTATACAATCTGTAACTTACATCTTCAAGTTCAGTTGCAGCAATTGATGTCACATATCCAGCAAATCTGCTATCACTTCCACCATAAATTTCCTGGTCATAATAACCAGTGGAATCAAGGCCCACTCCTTGAGCTTCATCAAGAGCTGCCTTCTTGCCTTGAATTTCTCGAATCTGTGCTTCAATATCTATAAGAAAGGAAATACAAACTTGCTGAATTTCATTTTCCGAAGAGGTATCAACACAATGCAAAACATTTAAAATAAATGCCACATATAATGGGTAAACAGGATTTTACCAAGTACATACACACAATACATCTCCGCACTGCAACAGAGTAATGCAAAGAGCTGTTTACTATCTCAACAACTGCAAATTATTCTCACCCTAAGAATGGACTGCCAAAATTATTCATTAATTATTGTTGAATTCAAAACCTTTCTCACTGAAAAATTGATATTATTCACATTGATTAGGAACCCAGGGGCTGGGGAGACAGCTCAGTCAGTAGAGTGCTTGCCTTGCAAGCACAAGGCCCTGGGTTCAATCCCCAGAACCCCCGCCCCCCGAAAAAAAGAAAGAAAGAAAGAAAAGGAATCCAGAACTACATTCAAGATTTTACTTTTTCTCCTTTTTTCTAAGGGCTGAGGATAGAACCCAGGGCCTCCCACACACTATACAAGTGCTTTACCACTGAGCTACAGCCCCAGTACTCACTCAGTATTATTTAATTTCAATATTACCAAGGATATAAAAACAATAGTACTGAGCTGAGTGTAGTGGTATACACATAGCTCTAGCTACTAGGGAAACTGAGGGAGAAAGACACTTGAGCCCAGAAATTCATGGTCAACCTGAGCAAGAAAGCAAGACTCTAACAAAGCAGAGTACTTTGGAGAGTTATTCTCAAACTTGAAATACAACAAATTAATTTGCAGATTTTGTTTAAATGTGGCAGAGGCCTGGGTCATACCCAAGTATCTACATTTCTAACAAGCTCCCTCCGCTCATGTAATGTCTTGGTCAGCTGGAACTATACTGTGAATAACAGAAGAGTCCAAATTCTTTAGCATGGAATGCAGGGCTGCTATGGTTTGGTTATCATTTGTCCCCTAAAGATTCATCATGTACTTATAATGGAGGGTTGGTCTCCAATGTGGCAGTGCTGAGGTGACAGAACTTGAGACTATGGCACCTCCCTCTCTCTTGCTTGTCTTGCCATGCAATCTCTTCCTCTTGAACATAACTCATGATGCCAGGCACCATTTTATGATATAACCACAAGGCCTTCACCAGAGGCTGAACAGATGGGTGTATTCAATCCAGAACCTTTACCTTCTAAAATTATAAACTAAAATAAAGCCTCTTTACTGTATAGAATACCCAGCTTCAGGTGTACTGTTATAGAAACACGAAGACAATAGCCCTACATGATTTGGCTGCAATCACCATCTCCTTAGTTTTGTGATTGAAGTTTATTTAATTAAGTTCTAGAATCCAAATGTCTCCCTTCAAATAATGGCTCTCTCTACTAATTAATAATTCATCTATGAGTATAGTTTTCTACAACATAAAAAACTTTTAAGGATTAAATGAGATAATGAACACAAATTCTGAAGTACTCAATAAATGAATTAACTCTTGCTATATCTGATCCTTTAAAAACTATGTTCTAGCCATAGGTCTGATATTTAGAAGATACACATCTGGGACAAAGGGTGTAGCTCAGTGCTAGAACACTTGCCTAGCATAAGCAAGGCCCTGGATTTGATCCCCAGCACCACAAAACAAAAAACTCAAAAACAAAAAACACAGCTAGTGAATGAAGCATTAATTTTTCTCAATTGCTTTCCAAACTTCCACCAATTTTTATTTATTCATTTCAGTGCTGGGAATCAAAACCAGGGTCTTGTACATAACAGGTAAGCAATCTACTGTTGAGCTATACCCTTACCCCCACCCCCCAATTTTAAATTCTGACAATTTTCAAAACTACAAAGTTAAATAAAAATAGTATAAACACCCACATACACTCTTCCATCTATTACTCATCAATTGTTTCTGTATGAGATAAAGCAAATATGTATATATATGTAATTTTCTTAAACCATTTAAATCAAGTTGCAGATACTTCACCCTTAAAGACTTTGCATGTATTTCCATGTTTAGGACACTCTCCTACATAACAGCATTCATTTCTAATCTCCCCAAATGCCCTAGTAACATTCATGATTACAGGAGGTGTTGCTGTTGTTTCAAAGCCATGATCCAATCAAGAACAAGACACTAAGCCAGGCACAGGAAGAGTAGTAGATTCCTGTAATCCCAATTACTAAGGAGGCTGAGGCAGCAGGATCACAAGGATGATCCTTAACAACCTTAAGATGGTTGTTGCATAAAGAAGAAAACGGAACAACTTTATGTAGTCTGAAGCACAGCTAGGCCACATTTCCCCCTTAAGAAAAGGAGCAGGAGCAGTTCTAAGGAATTCAGTCTGCCAAACAACTCTGGTTTGTTTTTTAATGAGATCTCAAAATTCTTAACAGTGTGTCATATCATCATCTCCACTGGTATTACTTTTTTCCTATATCTCATCTCTCAAAACCATTAAAACGATAGGCAGCCAGAACTATCCTCATTTAGGTCGATAGTTCCTTTTGCTATTATCTCTACTTTTATTTGTTTAAAGTTTTTATTAAAAAAAAAGTTT
Organism: Sciurus vulgaris; assembly: GCF_902686455.1. Lineage (NCBI taxonomy): Eukaryota > Metazoa > Chordata > Mammalia > Rodentia > Sciuridae > Sciurus > Sciurus vulgaris. The sequence continues at coordinate 150,335,407 of NC_136463.1, forward strand.
GGAGATTGGCCGTGTGGGTCAGTAGTGGAGCAAGCACTTAGCATATGCAAAGCTTTGGATTCAATGCCCAACAGCAAATTTAAAAACAAAAAATTTAAAGAAAATTTTAATCCACATTTGCCTCATACCCATTTGTGGCACTTTTTTATTCCCAAAGGAACAGAAACAAAACCACTCTGGTTAGAAAACTGGCTAAAGGGTGAGTGTTGACGTACTCATTTTTTCCCTTTCTGGAGTGTCTGAGGCCTCCACACCCACTCCTGCAACATGCATATGCTACTTTTAACTAAATGGGTTGGGGTTTTTTTGTTTTGCTTTTGTTTTTAATGACTGAAAATGCTGCCTCCATGAAGATTCAGGCAGAAGACACGAATGGGTGAACCAAGGCAGCCAAACAGCCTGCATTCCCTTCTCCACAGCATCAGTGTAATTTGAACACCTAAATCAAAACAACTTGGTACACAAGTTAAAACGGTGGTGTCCTAGACCTGATATACATTCAGACAGAACTTTCAACCTAAGAGCCCAGAATCACTAATTAACAAACACCCAGGAAACTATTTTACTTGGCCCTCCAACCCCTCCATTTCCAGCCCCAGCCCACCCTTACCAAATCTCCAATTTAAAATATAATTTTAGGGTTGGGAATATAGCTCAGTGTTTTAAGTTTTCAGTAACTAGTCCCTGTCATTTGGATAATATATTCCTTCGGAAACTACCTTCATCTTTTGAATTTTACCTGTTTATTTTATGTACTTGATGATAAGCAACAGTTTTTTAATTACAAAGGTTCATAAAATACCAAATAAGTGTGTGTACAAAATCCATGTGAATCATGACATGAGTCCTACTCAATCAAAATTTAGTAACAAAATTTCTTAGCCCTAAGTGTTCTGGAGCTAGGCAGCTGTTTGTAGTTAATTAATTGTAAGAGGAGTTCATTACTAAATTTCTTCAGGCTATGAAGGTAAATGTTTATATGAAATTCAGGCATTGTTTTCTGTCTTTGCTTGGAACTATGAATAAAATGTAGGAAAAAAAAACTAATGAGTTTTGTTAATGCATTGTGAACTGCTGCACATTTATACACACATCTTATTACCCATAGCATTAAGATATCAGATCCCAGCTTGTTAGGCAAGTAAGAGAATAATTAAAAACTAGAAAGCTCAGTAATTACTTAATTAACTATGTGCCAAAATATCAAACATGACACACTCAAATATTTATAAGCAAACAAGTTTATGTCATTACATTCATAAATCCCCTAACTTTTATGCTTGAGGTTTCACTTTCAAGATACTGAGAACAGGTAAAGCAAACATGGCAGGACATTAAAATCCGAGTTATGGGTTACAATGTTCATTATGTTTTGTCCTGTATTTTCCTGTAAGTTAAAATATTTCATAATAAAAAGGTAACTTTCCACCAGGCACAGAGACACATGCCTGATATTCCAGCAACTCAGGAGGCTAAGGCAAGAGTTTGAGATCATCACAGGAAACTTAAGTGAAATCTTGCCTCAAAATAAAAAATAAAAAGGGCTGGGGATGTAGCTCAATAGTAGCCCCAGAGGGGTTCAATCCTCAGTACAAAACAAAAAAGGTAACTTTCCCTGGGTCTGAGGCTGGCCTTAGCAACTTAGAAAGATCATGTCAAAATAAAAAAGGCTAGGGATATAGCTCAGTGGTAAAACAGCCCTGGGTTCAATGCCCAGTACTACCAAAAAAAAAAAAGTCATTAAGAGTAATTTACCAAATTTCTCTGTTCTCTCCCCCACCCACGCCAGCAAAGGCTTGTAAAATTCCACTTCAAATTTTATGAACATTTCTGGGATAGGCAAAAAATAAAAAATAAAAATTGCCTTTAACTCCGTATTTTCAACACCAACACTAAATTACAGCTACTGGTATGTAATTATTTCTGTACTTTCTTAAATATGAAAATGCTTATCTCTCCCTACTTCAATTTTGGACCAGAATAAATAAATTCACTGTTCCAGACTAAATCCATTCCCTTAGGGTTCCTATAATTCAATACATTTGTATGTGAAGACAAAAAAATGGTGGAGACTTTACTAAGTGACTGGGCAAGAAGAGATATGGACTTCTTAGTGGCCACACATAAATAACAACTGCCAAGAGCTAGCACTCTAACCCATCTGAATCCATGAACATGCCAATAACCATATTACTGTATATATCAATAATTTGTGACTGGGGCTGAGGACATAGCTCAGTGGCAGAGTGCTTGCCTAGCCATGCACAAAGCCTTGGGTTTTATCTCCATCACTGCAAAAGAAAAAAAAAAAATGTGCCTTTTTATTAATAAGTAGTATTCCATTATATCAGTGTTTATCCTCTAGCAAAGGTGCATTTGTTTGCAGTCTGTAGTGATTACAATTAATATTGCTATAAATATTTGTGCACAGGTTTGTGTGAACATGGGTTTTATCATCACCTGTGTAAATACCTAAGGAATGGCATTGCTGGGTTCTGTACCAAGTAAATGTTTAACCTTATAAGAAACTTAAAAAGGCCTTTTGGTACGATTACATACACAAGATTAAAAGAAGACAAAAGCTGAAGTACTCAGCATAACAAAGGAAGAATTTTGAAAGATGAAATGGAGAGGAGGGGAGAAAAGAGATTAAGGGAACAAGATGAAAAGAAGCTGGGACAAGTGAAGATTATTAAAATTCCACTGTAAAATGATGTTAAAAAGGGGAGCTTAAGGGCTGGGGATGTGGCTCAGTGGCAGAGGGCTTGCCTAGCATGTGTGAGGCCCTGGGTTCAATCCTCAGCACTACATAAGAATAAAATAAAGGTACTGTGTCCATCTACAACTTAAAAAAAAAAAAAAATTAAAAAAAAAATGAAATGGGGGCTTAAGGGAGCAGAAATATTTAACATTGATTTCTAAACACCTGATATCATTTCTAGTCCCTGCCCCAATCCTCCCCTCATCCATCTTCAATAAAACATACAAATGGAGGACAAGGATATATAGAACTCTTGGCTCGTAATTCTGAAATCATAAAAAGTTATGGGTAGTCCTTCAAATTCTGAGTTGTCACAGTCTGGGTGCAGTTTTTTAAAAATGTCTTAAGACAAGCCAGGTGCTTGGTACACACCTATAATCCCAGTAGCTAAGGAGGCTGAGGCAGGAGGTCACCTCAGCAACTTCACAAGGTACTCAGCAACTCAGTGAGGTCTCTAAAATATAAAAAAAGGGCTGGGGATGTGGCTCAGTGGTTAAGCACCCCTGGGTTCAATCCCCTGGGTTTGATCCCCAGTACCAAAAAAAAAAAAAGTCTTAGACAAGAGATCAAAGTAACAGTCAAGAATATGAGATCTGTATTCACCAAAGAACCCGCAAGAGGCATGCTAAAGGCATGAGTGTAAACTGTCAAGAATAAAGTCTTTCTTCTAGTTGGCAAGGTGGTGCATCTCTGTAATCACAGTGACTAGGAACACTAAGAAAAGAGGACTGCAAGTTAGAGGCCAGCTTAGGAATCTTTAGCAAGACCCTGTTTCAAAAAATAAAATAAAATAGGCCTAGGGAGCCAGGCACAGTAAGTTGCACATGCCTGTAATTCCAGCAGCTCAAGCAGGAGGATCCCAAGCTCAAAGCCAGCCTTAGCAACTTAGTAAGACCCTATCTCAAAATAAAAATAAAAAGGTTGGAGATGAGGCTCATTAAGCTCCTTGGGTTCAATCCCTAGTACCCCCCCCCCTCCAAAAAAAAGGCCTGGGGATGTAGTTCAGAGGTTGAGCACCCTTGGGTTCGATCCCCAGTACAAATAATAAATAAATAATAAATAAATAAATAAAACAAATCAACAAGGTCTCAAACTGGTATTCTGATTTTAAGATACAAATATCACTGGACAACATACAAAACTATTTTGGGTAACAGATAAGCTTGTTAAAAAACCATTTAATTACAGTGGGAGAGAAATCAGAATGAGCAAACCCTTTGTTAAATTTCCTTCCCATGGCTAGTGCAAAATAAACCTGAAGTATGATTTGAAAACTGTGCTCATTCCTAGAACCAGTAATTTTCTTGGTGTTTCCTTTGTTTTGTAGTCCCCTGACATCTTGAATGAAGTAGTAGTGGTGGGAACCTAAGAGCAAAATCTGGGTGTTTTTATTGCTCTTACTAGCAAAACACTGGACAAAGGTGTTGTAACAAATCAATTGCAAGGAAAAAAAAAAAGGATGGGGGAAGGACCTATGGACTGAAAAAGATTTAATAAGAGATACACAGGCTTCGCTGGTTTTTTTTCTGATTTAAACAGAAAAAATGTTTATAAGACAATAAGCAAAACTGAACACTAACCGGTTATTTTGTCATTAATTTTAGGTATAATAATGGCATTAATTTTTTAAGTTTTCACATTTTAGAAACACATATTGAAATAGTCATACTTGAAATGATGTCTAGGATTTGCTTCAAAATAATGGGTGGAGGACTGAGGCTGTAGCTCAGTGGTAGGGCCTCCCATGCAATCCTCAGTACCACATAAAAATAGATATACTGTGTCCATCTACAACTTTAAAAAAAATTATTTAAAAAATTAATAATGGGTGGAATGTAACAAGAAATCCCACTATTATGTGTAATTATAATGCACCAATAAAAATATATTAAAAATTAAAATTATATTGTATTTTTTAAATGGGTGGAAAGGACCAGTTATTTTAAAAATGGGTGGAAATGACTAGTGGATATATTAAACAAAAGTGGCCCTAAATCTAAAATTCTGGGAAGGACATGGGAGTTAATTTCATAATTCTCTGTACTTTTTCTTATGTTTGCTGTTTAAATATTTTTCCCCCTTTCTTTAGCATATCTTTCTTAAGTTCAGCTCTTCCTTTTTTGGATTTCTCCTGTATTATCCTGAAACCAAGGCCTCTGACCCCATACATCAAAAACTAAAAAGTTCTCTCTTCTCTGAAATGGAGTCCTCTGTTAAACATAAATAGAGGGGCTGGGGAGATAGCTCAGTTGGTAGTGCTTGCCTTGCAAGCACAGGCCCTGGGTTCAATCCCCAGCGCCGCCAAAAATAAATAAATAGATAGATAGATAAATAGACTTTTTCAGCTTTTACATAATATACTAAATCTTAAATGTACCAACTTTTCTGAACCCCACCCCCACCCCCACCCCCACTTTTTGGGAGGTTTCTGATTCTGGCATACTTTCAACTATTAGAAAATAAATCCTCTGCTAAAAGGTAAAGACAGATGCTAATTAACAGCATTAATGTGCGTATGGATAATTTGGGGGACCTAGCATATTTGACTTTTCAATTGGTTCAAAACTAGGTTTCCTAGGTTGAGACTATAGATCAGAAGTACAGCAATTGCCTAGCATGAAAAGGTCCTAGATTGAATCTCCAGAACCACACTTTAAAAACAAAAGACTTCCCAGTCTCAAAAAAGTGATATTAAAATTATAAAAACTTTATGACATAAACACCTAATATTTTATCTAGGAATCATCTGACATTCAAAGATATCACTGAAAACCTGTTTGTATTTTAAAACTAAGTCCTAAAGATCTAAGCTCTAAGACTGAAACTAAGATAAAAATGTATGCCAATGATATAAGGTCACATCTGATACACCTGTTTAACTGCTCCCCAACAATTCCAGTTTCCCCTCCTGTGCCTTTTCTTCTATGTCTCAGATATGTCCAGCATATAGAATTTCTTCCTCCTTGATGCGTCTTCATTGCTCATTTTTAATTTGGATAGTTATTCATTCATTCCTTCTACTGTTTTGCCGTACTAGAAATTAAACCCAGAGCACTCTACCACTTAGCTACACCCCAAGTCCTTTTTATTTTGAGACAGGGTCTCCCCCAAATTGTCCAGACTGACCTTGAACTTGTGATCATCCTCCCTCAGATTCCCAAGTACCTGTGATTACAGATGGGTGCCATTGTACCAGGCTGGATTTTTTCTGATGTATGATTTGCTGTTCATTACGTGTCATAAGACAGCTCTCAGATGTTAAATTTAAATTTTTAAGAGTCCCTCTATAAGTGAAATCTATTTTCATCTAGTCAGAAACAACTGGTGACCAAGTTTTTCCCAAACATGAGACTTTTGAGGAGGAGAGTGGGACTGGGAATTGAACCCAGAGGCACTCACCACTGAACTACATCCTTGACTCTAAAGAAATTTTTATTGTGAGATAGGGTTTTGCTAAATTGCCCAGGTTGACCTTGAACTTGCAATCCTCCTGCCTCAGCCTCTGGAGCTGCTGGGATTACAGGTGTGTACCCCACACCCAGTTTCAAATATGAGACTTTTGTTTTGTTTTTGCAGGGCTGGGAATTGAACCCAGGGCCTTGTGCTTGAGAGGCAAGCACTCTGCCAACTGAGCTATATCCCCAGCCCCTCAAATATGTGACTTTTAAAAGACACCTCCCCCAAAACAGGAAACATATTCTGCAACCCAATTCTCAGGCTTTTCATTAAACAAAACCCAAATATGACAACTATAGTACAAATTATTTCACTCTGCATTATAGAAAACACTGAAAAAATCAATTCTAAACAATTAGTTCTACAAGAGAAAAAAAATCTCTTCTAAACCTATAAGCAAATTTAACTTTCTTTTTATTTTCACTAGCAACATTCACAGCAGATCTGTAACCAAGACAACTAAATAAAGGAAAACAAAAATCACAGTAAGGTTCAGAATAATAAAACTACTTATTCCAGTCATTCCTCAAGCAAAGAATTAAGGAAGAAACTTTTTCAGCTTGGTGATATCCCAAATTTTCCAATTCTAGGAATTAATGGTAAAAACAAGCCAATACATGGAGTTTTTTGTTAAACCATCTTTCCCCTTCCAAAACAGATCACTGTGGGGTTTTCTCATTTGTAAAACTCAGCAGTAGCTCAAGAACTGCTAGATGCACATAATATTGGGGGGGGGGGGGGGCAATGCTGGGACTTGATCCCAGCACCATATATTCATGCTAGGTAAACCACTCTACCACAGCTACATATCCAGCCCAACTGTATACACTTAACACAATTTAACATGCAGAAACCACCCAAAAGATTTGATTTGAATAAGTCTAGCTCTTTTTATCTTTCAATACTAGAAAATATAAACCACCCTGACCAGGGTAAAAAATAATCAAATGATTAAAGAGGATGTGAGGGTCAATCCTATCAGAAATATATGAAAAGGCTATGACAAGCTGGGCACAGTGGCAAACACCTGTATCCCAGCTGAGCAGGAGGATGGCAAATACAAGGCCAGCCTCAGTAAGTTAGAGAGATCATGTCTCAAAATAAAAAATAAAAAGGGCTGGGAAAGTGGCTTAGTGGTTAAGCACCCCTGTGTTCAATCCCAGGTACTTAAAACAAAAACAGCTATGACAGTAAAAAAGAAAATTAGTTTCTGGTTTGGCCCAATGATGGGAATAGCCTATGAAAAGAACCATATATAGGGGCTAGGGATATAACTCAGTTGATAGAGTGCTTGCCTCACATGCACAAGGCCCTGTGCAATCCCCAGTAACACAAAAAAGAAAAAAAAAAACAAACCATAAAGTACAACATAACCTAAAATTGTCTGAAAACAGTTATTACTGACCTCTCATGATGCAAGCACAAGCAACTGATGCAGCCATTACTTTAAAAATATACTAGTAAGGTACAACAAAGAAATGTCTTTACCAGAAACATTATTTAGGATGCAAAGATTAGAGAATCTTTTTTAACTTAAAAAAGCAACACGATGAACTCCGAAGAAAAATTAAGTATTACACAATTTTAAAAATTGCTCTACTGAGCTTCAAATCTGAATCCTCCTCTCAAATAATCCAATAGTATAAGAATGGCTGCTTTGCCTTTCTTTAATTCATCCTTCACCCCACAACAGGTGAATTTCCTAAATAAAGGAACAATTTGTTATGTGAGGGGAGGAGGGCATTTTATTTTGTAGTGTTTAGAAAGCCAAAAATCAAACCTTGCAGTGTTCAAAGCCTACAAAAACTTTGATGCTAACCCAACATTTCTCCCTTTCAGTTCAGGAGTTTCCCAGTACATAAATAAGTTAGGTTCTAATCTATCTAAGCCAAAGAGATACAGCAAAGCCTACCAAAGATAAATTTAAATGTCCTCTTTCTGGCTGTGGGTGTAGCTCAGTGGTAGAATGCCCATAGGTTCACTCCCCAGGATGTAAAAAAAAAAAAAAAAAAAAGGTTGATTATTTGAGTGTATACCAAGTACTGGGGATATCAGGACATTATGTATGCAATCTCAAAACAGAAGAAAAAAAATCTTAAAACAGACTACTAAGTAGAAAAAAAGATTTATACTAGGACATACAGTAGCACAACCTTAAAAAAAAAAAAAAAAAAGAAAAAAGAAAAAAGGCCATCAGAAGTGGCCTAACAAATAAAAACAGTCCAGGAAAAACTACAGTTCTCCAGGAAAATGCCAAGACAAAAGGAGCAAGAAGTCAGGTAAACATGGTCCGCACTTCTAAAAACGTACCACTCTGGCCTATACCCCAAAGTAATGGACAATATCTTGCTTGCAAACAGTACTCAGATACTAAAACCAAATCTTCCAATATCTTCTTTTGCACTAATAGTTCCAAATAAAATGGCAATTTTGGCCAAAAAATGCAATCCACCAAGGCTTTTAGCTGGGTTTCTAAAATGTAGGGAAACTACTAACTCTCTTTGATTTTCCTGACCAAGGGTATGTTACAGTTAAGAAATCAATAAGTAATCAAAACTCAAAATCTACTCCCAAATGAACAAAAATAGCAATATCTTTCTATTTTCTAATTATTTGCAAAAGATATGTCAAAATGATCTAAAGACAAATGAATAAGGCTTAAGAACACTTGTGAGTTTAAAAAGTTTTGGATTATCAGTTCCTCAGGGTGTCCCAACTATTCAAAGCCATTCAACTTCTGATCCTAACCAATCTTTCCAAATTCATCTAATTTCCTCCTTGCACCCTCTTTTCTTGCCACAGCAGACTACGCAAGCACACCTTTCACGACTCACTGCCTTGTTACAAGATGTTCTCTTAGGCTCGGATATCCTCCCCTAATTTAAATCTGATTGATCCTTTTAGACCGGGGACACGTCACCTCCTGTGAAATAACTGACCATAAATTAATTACTCCGTTACCCAGAACATGTTGTTTGACTTCTTTTATGCATTTATTTGGCCTCATAAAAGAATTAGAATATATACACGTCTACTTCCCCCATCAGAATGAAAATTTTGAAGGCCTCAGTCTGTTACACTCACAGACTAATACCACACACCTAGGAAGGACGAGTAAAATAAGCATCTCTTTCTCGTTAGCCTTGTGTTCAGTGCAAGTTTTGGATTCTGAGTCAGATATCAAGAAACGCTGTTCCAACTTTCCATGCCCCGTTTCCTGTCTTTTCTGAATACCCCGTCACGAACTCCAGTTTATTCCCAACATTTTCCTGATTTTGAATGTCACAAAACGACTATCTTGAAATCTTCGGTCTTAACAAACGTAATATGCCTTTTCCTCTTCTGCCTGCACCTCCAATAATCACCCTCCGAAGAAAAATAAAAATACTATACTAGACGTGATTAAGGGAGGAAACTATCAGATTTTACGTCCAGATCTTTTCGTGCAAGAAAATAATACTGTAACCTAGACGCCTGAAGATACCTATTACCGGGGCTAGGAGTAACGGGCCTCGTTTTAACCAAACGCGATTCAGTACAGCCGGAAAAGCGGCTGCCGTATTTCAGGGCTTGTCTGGCTCTCAGATGCACAAACGAAGCCGACGACAGTGTCGAGAGGCGAAAGAGACTTTCCTCCCACGCCCGTTTCCCCGATCCCTTGTCCTGGAATCCTCCTTAGCAAGCCGCCGAATCGAGGACCTCCGGTCAGAAAAGAGAAGCAACTCTGAAGCAGCAGCATCCAAACACGGAACAAAGCGCCAGTCGGGGGTGTACGAGTAGGACGCCATTACGCGGGGCAGTGGCCTGCACCACTGACGCCAAAGAGTCGGCCCAGACCCTGAAGCGCGGGACCGGCCCCCTATTAATGAAACTACAGGAAGAGCAGAAGCCTAGAAAGGCAGGGTCTTAGCACGCTGGCGGCGGTGAAGGCCCGTAAAGAGGGAAACACGGCTTACCTTCGTGAGTCTTGGCGATCTTCGCCATTTTGTCCACTCGAACACACAGACGGAACTGGCGCTCCCCAGAACTTCCGCTCGCCGCCGCCGCCACGGAGAAAAATAGCAGGCGACTGCTCTCTGCGCATGCGCCAAGCGGGAACGCGCTCCATCGGGCGACACGTGATAAGAGCAGCCACCTAATAGAACCGCGAAGTGCATTGTGGGTGTGGGAGGAGCCAGGGCTCGGCCGGGTGGCGGCTTTGGTTAAGACCCTAGAAAAGCACCGGGTAGGCAGTAAGGGCTTTAAGTAGCTTTGTTCTGGGTTCCTTGGGGCAAGTAAGATCAGACCCTGTACGAAACACTACAATTTCAGGATTGTAAGAGACCACAATCCCCTTTCTCTAAATTCCCCGGAAAGCGTCTTGTGGCTGGAGAAAAACTGCCTCTAGCACGTCTCAGGTGTTGCAGTTCTCAGCGATGAGACAGTGATAACAGTCTCATCCTCTACACTATAATTCAGGTTCATTTTTCTTTCAATAATTGCCATATGAGTAGGTGTTTTGTTTACGTTTGACCCAAGCATTGTTGAACATCACCAATAGTCCATTAAAACAACCGGGGGGTGTGGCATATGCCTGTAATCCCAGTCACTCCGGGAGGCTGAGGCAGGAGGATCCCGAGTTGGAGGGCAACCCCAGCAACTTACTGAGATCCTGTGTCAAAATGAAAGTAAAAAGGGCTGGAATGGAGCTCAGTGGTAGAGAGCCCCGGTTCAATTCCCTAGCATCGCACACACACAAAAAAGCCCTATCTTTTCCCAAGTAAAAGTATTGTCACGGAATAAAAGAGCCACAATTTTGCTCTCCAGTACTGAGTTTTCCAGGTCTCCTATACTAAAGGAGTATCAGATTCTACCTATCCCAGGCTCAAAATAAATTTTATCTGCCTTTCAGGTATGACTCAAATTCCAAAACTAGAGTTTTATTTCTGAAAGAGTACGGCATTACTCAGTAAAATAAAAGCTATCCTTGAGATGATATTCTGAATATGTCAGTCAAAGCACCTGTCTTGCTTGACTATCCTTCTAGTTTCACCTAGCTTTTCCATACTTTGCTCAAAGAAACAGTGGTGGGTTGTTCTGGAAAAGAGACACCTAGCCATCCACTAAAAACTGACCTGGAATACAGAATACTCTACCCACAGACAACAATTTTTTTTGCTAGGTCAAGATTCCTTCTTTTGGAAATTTGAACTGGAAGTATGCTATTGAAACAAAGAATCAGAAGAGAATGTTGTTTTAAATGACATAACACAGAATGAAAATCACAAACTTCTGCTCTACTCCCCTAGCTACCTTGAATCCTGAACTACCTTCAGCTTCAAGTTTCTTAAGGCTCATCCTTTAAGTGGTAGCTGCTTTTCTTGAATTCATTTGTTTCTGTTCCTTTCAACTAGACTATGCCTGATTAGAATACAACAGCAATAAGTTAAAATATTACTGCTAATTCATTTACTAGCTCCTTTTTTAGTTAAAAGTCAGCTGAGAACTGACTTTGATTCATAATGAAGAAATAGCTAGATTCAGAGCACATTTCAGTGCACCTTCTGAGAAGTTGTTCCAGAAGCAGTAGATGCATAAAATACTGTGATGGTCTTCTGATGTTTTGACTTAGCCTGGCTATTGTCCCCAGTTATTCAAATAAATACCAACCTGGGTGTTATGAAGGCAATTAAAGTCCATAAAAATTGACTCTAAGGGAGTTTGTCCTAGATAATCTGAGAAGGTCCAATTCAATGGAGAGACCTTAAGAGCAGAGCTGAGACTTCCTTCATGAAGAAATTCTACTCCTGTGGCCAGCAGCTTCAATCTGTGTCTGAGTTCTAGCCTGTCCTTACTGAGGGCCTTGCCCTGCAGACTTTAGACTTGCCTAGCCAATGTCCACAATTACATAAGCCAACTCCTCACAATAAATGTCTTCATGTATATGCACTCCTGATTCAGATGCAAATGCCAAAGGTTAATTTTACCACTCATTCAAAATATAACTACTGAAGACCTGTCATGTGCCAGAAATTATTTTAGGCGTTGATAACAGTATTCTACAACACTGAATGCTTGAATTTATTAATGATGCTGGTATAGGCAGCATCAACCTACATAAATTGGTATAATAACAATAGCAACTGTACAAAGCCAGCAGTTCCTAATGCCACCTGGAATCTGAAAAGACCTACTATACTTATTGCTTTCCTCATAGTAATGGGAATTATGAAATGCAATATTTATCCAGGTATGTCCCAGGCTACTTTATCCCTAAAACAGTGGTCCTCAACTAGGAGGTGATTTTTCTTCTCAGCTATTTCACTATGTCTAGAGACGATTTTGATTGTCACAACTCTTTTTTGTTAGTCTTATTTCCTCTTCTTACCAACATCTCCTCTACTCCCTTTTACCTAACTCTTCATCTTCTAACAATAGCCTGGTGTTACCCAAGAAATCTCACTCTTGGGATGAGATACAGTTATAGATAGTGTGCTTTTTTAAAAATTTTTTTGTGCTATGCACCTAAAACATAGCAAAAAAAAGTCTTAACTACATTGTAATTGTTTTTATGTGACTTTCTCCCTTACTGGACTGTAATATCTAAAGCTGTTAAAAGGAAAAGGACCACCATTTACTGTTGGGACTAATGAAACGTTAACTAACTCAGGCTGACTCCTTACTCCCTGGCGAGTGAGCAAAATCAAGGCTCAACGGCGGTTTCAAAGGTTCATGATGATAAACCGGACCACCGTCAGGGATTGGTTAACAACAGTTCCGTGAACGGGATCAGCTTGTGCTTGCCATATAGTCCAATGGCACTCTCGCCTGCGTGAACCGCCCTGCCTTGCTGATCTTTAAGCTGATTGGTTCCCGCCTAGCCCCCATCCTACATAAAAGCTGTGTGATTTCCTCAATAAACAAGTTCCTGCTGTGACGGGTCTCCCAGATTGTCCTCCGGCTGGAGGGCTGGGAGCAGGCGGTCAGTCGGCCCTACCTATCCCGGTCTGACCTTGTTGGGGAGTGTCCCTTTCCCTTGTCGCTGGTCAAGAAGAGCAAGGGGGCTTAAGACCCTGACAATTTACAGAACAGGAATACTGCTCAAATCCTATGGTGCACGGAAAAACTCCCTACAGGAAAGAATTATCTGTGGTGGTGCATGCCTGTAATACCAGCAGCTCAGAAGGTTGAGGCAGGAGGATTGCAAGTTCAAAGCCAGCCTCAGCAACTTAGCAAGGCCCTAAGCAACTTAGGGAGATCGTGTTTCAAAATAAAAAACGAACAGGGATGAAGATGTGGCTTAGTGGTTAAGTGTACCTGGGTTCAATCCTCAGTACCAAAAAAAAAAAAAAAAAAGAAAGAAAGACAAACAAGAATTATCTAAACCAGAACGTCAATAATGACACTGTTAAGAAACCTTGTTCTCATCCAGGAGTGGTGGCGCATGCCTGTAATCCCAGCAGCTCAGGAGGCTGAGTCAGGTGAATTGCAAGTTCAAAGCCAGCCTCAGCAACTTAGCAAGGCCCTAAGCAATTCAGTGAGACCCTGTCTCTAAAATACAAAAGGGGCTGGTGATACCTTATTCTAAAAAATGTCACTAATGGAACAGGTCTTTAACTTTTTGTTTGCTTTATAGTACTGGGGATTGAACCCAGAGTCTTAAGCATGCTACTGAGCCACATGTTCAGTCCAGACTCTTAATTTTCACTGAGTTTACCAACCACCCTCTCTAGAGCCTACAATGTACTTACCATATCCTGGTTATCAGATCTGATTAACGTGTAACACAATAACTATAATGCCATTAATAGACTAATATGATTTGTTATATGTCCAGATGCTTGGGTCCCTAAAACTAAATTATGATAGAGTTGTTATGATGGATTATATTAATGGGTGAGAGAAAAACTGGGAATAAAACAAAGTGGGTACTGTTTTCTACCTCAAGAGAATGCTGGTTTTATTCCTCCTTATCGTTAGGAATGGAAATGAACTCTTTCATCAGATCGTCCTTGAGGTCATGTTAATCTGCTCTAGATACCACATCTGGCACAGCATAATTGGGGCTACTACTTGGATGAATTTGTGATTGTTCACTATTATCCTTCAGGATCTGGATAACCAGATTGGTGACTTTTTAGTGTGAATATTATGGGAATCAGTTTAGTAGCTTTTCTCACTAGGCTAGTTCTTATTCTACAGACCAAGGAATGAATCTGAGTTTGATCAGCTTTTAAGTATGTTCATTCTGATTATACATTCAGGAACTTGGGAAATAATACTTGCTATGTCCTTGGTTCTAGAAACTTGACCTTGGCCAGAATTTCACCTAAGATCTAGTCTCTGTACACCATTATTCTAACAGGGGTTATTATGACACTGGATATTCATATCAATGGATCATGTATCCCATATCCCTCAAATATTTGGTTATTCCACTTTCCCAGTGTATAGTTGCCACAGTAAATGATAGATTCCTTTGGAAAAATACTAAGGGAATCTTTAACACATACTGTGATGTGACATAGTTGTTCTTCCTGGGAACCAGATGGTCCAAAGTCAAATGATTTTAGGCCTAAAAACCAGCTCAGATCTGGAAACTAGCTATAGGATCAACATCTTTAAAACTGGAACAGATCCCATCCCGATCATTTATTCTTGATTTCTCTTAGTTGTGTAGATTGAGCAATACCCTTGTAGGTTGCCCATCAATCTTGCCTAAAAGGACATCCTGTTGCATTAGTCATCTCCACATATGTTTTGCAGATCAGGATACCCCTGCTAGTCATTCTGACCTAGTGCTAACTATGGTCATTATGCCCACCTGGCTTCTGATGGTTAAACATTACTGTTTGACCTCTGTTGTTTGGAGATCACATGATCCCCCTTGGTGTATACCAAGATCAGCTCTGCAATTCTATCTGCTTCTTTTACCTGAGATCTGTATTAGATGGCTATGATCAGTTTTAGTGCTATGCTGAGCAATACAGAGGGGTCTGTGGCAAAGGGGAAATTGGTAATATTGATTTTCTCTTTATTTAAATTTTTAGGATCTTATTCATCATGATTTTTGTGCATTAATTTTGATTAGCACTCCCTTAAATTTTGCACCTGAGGATTACTTCATTCACTTCACCTAGTTTTAACCTTTTTCAGTGATGGTATCCCTCCCACATTCCTTATTGCTTTGGGCAACAGAGTGTCCTCTAAAGCCTTCCTATGGAACATAGTGATCTGGTAAGTTCTCCAGCTTTAGCACAAAGTATCTACTCTAGCATGACCACTTCTCTGAGTCTTTCTGATTCCTCCTTCCACAATCTTCCACAGTAGTTTTTCCTTTTCTATTCTGAATATGGGCCATCCAGGTTGTGTTTTTTGTTTGTTTTTTTTGTTTTTGGGATGGGGAATTGAACCAGAGGTACTTAACCACAGAGCCACATTCCTAGCCCTTTTTTTATTATAATTAGTTTTTATTTTGAGACAGGACCTCATTAAGTTGCTTAGGGCCTCACTAAGTTGCTGAGGATGGCTCCAAACTTAATATCTTCCTGCCCCAGCCCCAGAGTTGGATGCCTCGCATGTGTGAGGCAAGCATTCTGCCACTGAGCTACAGCCCCAGTCCCAGCCCCAGCATCATTTATTTCAATCTTTGCAGATAGTGTATTGGCCAAAAGAATTTTGGGGAGGAAAATAGTAATCCTCAGGCAATAGGGAGATTGTACTGTTAAAAGATACTGAGAGATTGGAAGTATTACTTTTGGAACAGAAAGAGGCCTTATGGGGAAGGGAAACCTTTAAGTGTAAGAACAAATAGGTTTTTGGGGGGTTTGTTTATTCATCTAACTGATTGTATAGGAAGGAATTCCATCCTTCCTCCATTCTCTTTCTGCTGTGATGAATGTCACCTGGAATGTCCAGGAGCACCGTGATGTATTTTAAAATCCCAAGATAGGAACTTCAGATGGAATGTAGGAAGAATTTTCAAATCAAACTGGACATGCCAACCAGACATTCACGTGACATCAAGAAAGGATCACAAAATCATAACTGATCTAAACTCTGGCCTGGCTCTGAAAGTCCTCCTACAATGCTTTTAAAAACATTTATTCTATTTCATTCTTTTTTTTTTTTTTTTTTTTTTTTTCAGTACTAGGATTGAACCCAGGGGCTCCTAACCACTGAGCCATATCCCCAGACCTTAATGTGTTTTAATTTGAGATAGGGTCTCACTAAGTTGCTCAGGTCCTCGCTACATTGCTAATGCTGGCTTTGAACTTGTAATCATCCTGCCTCAGCCTCCCAAGTCACTGGGATTACAGGCATGCATCACCGCACCTAACAGGTTTTGGTGATCTGTTGAACTGTCATCGTATTTTTGCCTATAAGTAGTTTTTTTTATTAGCATTACCTCTGTTTTGTAGAAGGATCCCTTTAGCTATGTCTTGGTAAAGTTGGTTAGGCTCCATGTGCTACATTACACCTTTTAGAGGGATAAATATCAGGGCTAAATAATCATACCACTGAAAAACAGATTGAGCTTACCTGTGAAGGAAGTTAGGAAGATTTGTAAGTCTTGAATTGACTTAGAACATACTGTGACTCTGACAGAGCCTTTTGTGATAGTTATCAGGCACTTCTACATAAAAACACTTCCTTTATAATCTCCCAGTTTTACTTACCTTTGAAAAAAGTGACACAGTGTACATCTTGAGTCATACTAAAAGAGCCATTGTCTTTTCTCAACTGTGACTCTGACAGAGCCTTTTGTGATAGTTATCAGGCACTTCTATGTAAAAACCCTTCCTTTATAATCTCCCAGTTTTACTTACCTTTGAAAAAACTGACACAGTGTACATCTTGAGTCATACTAAAATAACCATTGTCTTTTCTCTCTCAAAGTCCATGTATAGCTGTGCTTTGTTATACTTTCCTGTCAGGTGTTCAAGACCAAGTTGGTCAAAAATTGACCTTGTTGGAGGAAGGAGGGACTGTATAGAGGGAAAAGAGAGGTGGGAGGGGTCAGGGGGGAAGGAAAAAAGTAACAGAATGAATCAAAAACTATCCCTAGGTAAATGTATGATTATACAAATGGTATGCCTCTACTTCATGTATAAATAGAGAAACAAGATGTATCCCATTTGTTTACAATAAAAATAAATTTTTAAAAAATTGACCTTGTTTCTATCTACTGTTAGCTCAGCTGAGATTTGTCAAGGGGTCACTCTTGGGAACCTGTGAGAAGCTCTTGGCTCCTTTAGCTTTTCCTCTTCTAGTCGTGCCTTCTACTAAGATGGGTCAGGGTCATGCTGACCACATGTGGCTTCCCTTGGAAGTATCAGAGACATTTCCCTCTCCAATGACCTTCCTCTTTGCAGAATGTGCACTGCTTGGCTTCCTGTCCTTTAGGATTCTCATGATCCCCCTGATCAGAAGTTTGAATGACTCACCAGAATTGTAGGACATTTATGAGTTCCATCATTCCCTGGGTTCTAGCTGACTTTAAAAGGCAAGAACCAGAATATTGGCTTTTTTTTTTTTTTTTTTTTCTTAGCTCCTTTAGTTCCTTGACTTTGGTATCCAAGTTTTGGTTTTAACTATCTAGCAGGCCAGTTTCACCAGTCTTGAAGTAGGAGTAATGGGTTTTAGCTTCAATGTCTATAATTTTATAGTTAGCCCTTTTATTTAATTTGGGTCAGTATCAGCATTATTTTCAGCATTATTTTCTATCTCTCCTGTATGTGATGATTTATTGTCTTAACTCAGGTTGTTTTGTTAGGAATAGTACTTCTGCAAAACACTATTAGGCAACAATTTTACAAGGAAAATTTTACAATTTTATAAATTGTTATACAATTTTATAAGGAAAATGCAAAAGAAATGAACAAGAGAGACAGCATTAATTATCAGAAATAGACTTATCTGATATATAAATGTAATAAAACTTTATGTACTCAAAGAAACCAGATGTAAGTCAGGTTTTAAAATGGCAATATGGGCTTTTATGTCAGATACAATGTGTAAAAGAGTATTTATTGGTTACCTTGCCTGTATTAAACCTACATAAGCTCTTTTTTTTTTTTTCTAAAGAGGTAAACCATTAATCAGTCATGGAGGTTCATGCCTATAATCACATCTGCTTTAACATAACCTTTACACCAAGTTCAGACAAACATATTTAGTTCTCAGCTATATGAGTATCTCTAG
Organism: Sciurus vulgaris; assembly: GCF_902686455.1. Lineage (NCBI taxonomy): Eukaryota > Metazoa > Chordata > Mammalia > Rodentia > Sciuridae > Sciurus > Sciurus vulgaris. The sequence goes on from NC_136463.1 coordinate 150,353,807, forward strand.
TCACATACATTTAGTGTGTCAACTATATTGTAATAACCTATGTTATTAGACCTTGAATCAGACTTCCATTTATTTTATTCAAGAATTTTATTTAGCAGTTGATATTTATGTATCTTAATTTTGCAAATTTAGTCTCTTTTAAACATGTATGAAGATTAATTCCAATTATGTTCAATTTAATTTACCCATGAAAATCAAGATATCAGATAAACCTAGTTAACATTTTAAGCCATTTTTTACCTACCAAAGAAAAATCCTTAAAAACAATGGACATTGCACTTTTTTGTAAACATTTTGTAGAAAACATCACTCCATTGATTGGCTGACCACTGAATGATCACCTAGAAAAATGTGTGGGTTAGTAATTTTAAAGATATATCTTTGCTTTTACCAATTTAAATTGACCTTTTCGTTAAATTTTTTTATTTAAGTCACATAATTTATGAGTATTCATTTAGATATAAGCCAATTTTGGTACCTTTTAAATAATACAAATACAAGTACATATGTAGACACAAAATTCAGTACACAGGTGACAAAATTCAATGCACAGTGACCCAGATATAGGGAGGGCCTGTGCAATTGGAGATATTAGGAATAGAGTTTGTCAGCTCTGGGGATGCTGAAATCAAAATTCAGCTGGCCACTTGTCCTCCAGGGGGGCATACTTACTCCCACCATCACCATTGTTTATCTTCCTCCTTAGAATTCTCTAAAGGATATCTCTTTTTCCAGGGTACTTGAGAGTTAACCCTTGAATAATTGGTCTCTGAATAAAGACAGCAGGAAAATAAAAAGGGGGAGGTTAAAGAAAACTCAAGTTAGATAAGACTAATTGGAACAAAAAGATATATTAATTTAGGCATACAGGATCAAAGGTGAATTCACCAAAGAACCTATAAACTCAAAAAAAAAGAGATGTTTTGGGAACTGGGGGAAAATGACACAGCCATAATTATTCTAGTAAAGGAGCACACAAAACATCTATATCAGACCAAAGTATACTTTCGGATCAGATTAAAGTCAGTCCAGATATGGGATCTTTTCATCTTCATTCCCTGTGCCCACCTGGAGAGAAGGGAAAACTTCATGGGAATTAGGGTGTTCTCTGACATTCCAGGGCTCATTATGTCAACTTCCTGAAGCTGAGTCTCTTTGACCTTGTCCCAAAAGCAGAATGTACACCTCTCAGAAGGTCTGGGGCCTGGTGCATCTAGCCTTTCCAGATCCCCTTTCCTTCTATCACCCCATTTCTTTAGCATTTAGGAAGGAATTTACTGAAACAAAATCCTGGAGTACAAGGAGAGATAAAATAACCATTTATGTCCAATAGTGGCTTGGATTTGAAAGTGACACTTTTTTCCTCTGGTCTCAAAATTGGGGCATTTGTTCATGCATCCTGTGTCCCAGATGAATATCTTGTACGCAACTCAGGAGCAAGGAAATCTGCTGTTTTGAGCATGAGAGGCAAAAAGCTTGTACATAGCGCACTTCTAACAAGCCTAACTGTAAGAAGATGTTATAGTTTATGCCTCCCTCAAGAGGCCATTTTTCCCACCTTCCAACTTATATTCAGGCCAGGCTTGGGTGCAGAAAAATATCAGGCATTTCTTTTTTTAGAATTTGTGGGTCAAACTGATCCCAACTATTTAAGATATATTCTAAGGGTATATAGATATCACAGGGAGTATTTCCCATCTGTAAGACAGAAAGGAGAAGAACAAGGCATCCTCTGTTATTGTTTCCTGACTAGGGCATCCCTTGGTGTTCCTTCCCTTTCTCATGAGTGAACATGTGAAGAGTTGTGGCCTAGCAGAGTAGTCACTCTTACTGATGTAGCCTTGCATCTTTGAATTTCCTTAGATTCCTTCCCTTTCCTCTATGAGTGACCACTGTAAAGGGTTGTAGCCTATCAGATTAGTCACCCTTATTGATGTGGCCTTGTATCCTGTGATTCCCTGTTCATTATGATAAACCCTGGCCTGCCTGTGTTAAGCCTACCATCCGTTGAAAAACTTTTGGAGGGAGGATTGTACCTTACTCCATATGGAGGAAGTTATTATTCAAGCATTTATTTTAGGTCAAACCTCAGTACCCTGACACAAATCAGAATCCAACCCTCCATGTGTCAAATCAACAAGGTCCTCCCAAAATCCCAATCTGCTTCCATCAAGATGAACTTCTCCATGGGCCGGCTCCCACCACTCAGGCAAACTAAGTCTCAAAGAATCAGAACCTGCACCTGCTCCAAAGTCCCCCAAATGACCACCTCATAAATGTCCAGACAAATGTCATTCTAGGCCACCACAATATAGCCAACACCCCAAATATATGTAACTAGAGTCATGCACACACCTAAGAACCATACATGCCCATTTGAGAGCCCCATCCAAATTCCAATGCAAAAGACTGCAAAATGAAAGCCCATATAGACTTAACACAGGTGTAGCAATCATCCTGACTACCAAGTCCAAACAAGACCCACTCCACAAACCCCCACATCAACACTCAGACAAAGCTCCCAAACATGCACAGCTCCCAGAATACACACCATCAGCCACACACACCTAGGAAGTCAACCATACTGCAGCAATCCAAAACAACAGTCATCCATTCAACCAGCATTGAAGCAGCCATTCCAAAGGCCCCCAAAGTGGTAGGAACTCCAATCCTCTGAGATTCAGCCTCCTAAGCAACAAAAGCCCAACAGATTAAAGAAATAATCCTGACAATTAAGAGCAGACCAAACCTCTAAGAAAACCCCACTGATCCAAGATATGGAGAACTCTGTCCTGAACCAGCACAAAAAAACTTGACCCCAGGAAAAAACCTCATACTGTCTTAACTGACCTTACAATTTATAGCCAACTTAATAACATACCCAAACTTTTTGAGATTTACCTTCCACAAACCATCTGAACTTTTTTAGACTCTCCACAGCTTGTTTAAATCCTTAGTTTTGTCTTCCCTTACTATACAAAATACTTCTTCTAGTTGCTGACCACTGGGGCTGGGGAGATAGCTCAGCTGGTAGAGTGCTTGCCTTGCAATCACAAGACCCTGAGTTCGATCCCCAGTACCACGGGTAAAAAACAAAACAAAACAAAAAAAAACTGCTTATCTTAGTTGCTGACCACTTTCTCAAATCCACATCCTGAAATAATCCTTAAGAAATTACCAAATACCACTCCTTCCACAAGACAAAGGACTTAATCAAAATAAAACACAGTCAAAACTCCCTGTACCCCTGCCCCCTTGGTAACCTGGAGGAGAAGGCAGGCCCAATAATGCTCTGGGTGGTAGCCCCAAATAAGAAAAGCAAAGAATTGGCCCTGTTAGGAGCCAGCCCCCAAAGCTCCAAGTTCCCGGAAGGATGGGTGGAGTCGGCGCAGAGGAATGATGCGAACCTATGGAAAAACTTGAAGCAAGTGCTGCTCCGATTTATTTAAGCTCTCCTTTTTTTTTTAATTCATTTTTATTGTAAACAAATGGGATACATCTTGTTTCTCTGTTTGTACGTGAAGTAGAGGCATACCGTTTGTGTAATCACACGTTTACCTAAGATAATAGTTTTTGATTCATTCTGTTGGGTTTTTTTCTCCACCTCCCACCCCTCCCACCCCTCTTATCCCACTATAGAGTCCCTCCTTCCTCCATTCCTGCTCCCTTTCCACCCCCTATATGTGTCATCATCTGCTTATCAGTGAGATCATTCGTCCTTTGGTTTTTTGAGATTGGCTTATCTCACTTAGCATGATATTCTCCAACTGCATCCATTTGCCTGCAAATGCCATAATTTTATTAATCTTTACAGCTGAGTAATATTCCATGGTATATATATACCACAGTTTCTTTATCCATTCATCAATTGAGGGGCATCTAGGTTGGTTCCACAATCTGGCTATTGTGAATTAAGCCGCTATGAACATCATTGTGGCTGTATCTCTGTAGTACGCTGATTTTAAGTCCTTTGGGTATAGGCCAAGGAGTGGGATAGCTGGGTCAAATGGTGGTTCCATTCCAAGTTGTCTAAGGAATCTCCAAAATGCTTTCCAGAGTGGCTGCACTAATTTGCAACCCAACCAGCAATGTATGAGTGTACCTTTTTCGCCACATCCTCTGCAACACCTATTGTTGCTTGTATTTTTTTTAATTTATTTTTTATTGTAAACAAATGGGATACATGTTGTTTCTGTTTGTACATGGAGTAAGAGCATACCATTTGCATATTCATACATTTACATAGAGTAATGATGTTTGATTCATTCCGTTATTTTTCCCCTCCCCCCCAGCCCTCCCACCTGTCTTTTCCCTCTATACAGTCCCTCCTTCCTCCATTCATGCCCCCCTCCCACTGCCCATTACATGTCATTATCCACTTATCAGTGAGATCATTCGTCTTTTGGATTTTTGAGATTGGCTTATCTCACTTAACATGATATTCTCCAATTTCATCCATCTGCCTGCAAATGCCATACTTTTATTATTCCTTATGGCTGAGTAATATTCCATTGTATATATATATATATATACCACAGTTTCTTTATCCATTCATCAATTGAAGGGCATCTAAGTTGGTTCCATAGTCTGGCTACTGTGAATTGAGCAGCTATGAACATTGATGTGGCTGTATCTCTGTAGTATGCTGATTTTAAGTCTTTTGGGTATAGGCCAAGGAGTGGGATAGCTGAGTCAAATGGTAGGTCCATTCCAAGTTTTCTAAGGAATCTCCACACTGCTTTCCAGAGTAGGCTGCACTAATTTGCAGCCCCACCAGCAATGTATGAGTGTACCTTTCTCCCCACATCCTCGCCAACACCTGTTGTTGCTTGTATTCTTGATAATTGCCATTCTAATTGGGGTGAGATGGAATCTTAGTGTAGCTTTGATTTGCATTTCTCTTATTACTAGAGATGTTGAACATTTTTTCATATGTTTGTTGATTGCTTGTTGATCTTCTTCTGTGAAGTGTCTGTTCATTTCCTTAGCCCATTTGTTGATTGGGTTATTTGTATTCTTGGTGTAGAGTTTTTTGAGTTCTTTATATATCCTGGAAATTAGTGCTTTATCTGAAGTATGAGTGGCAAAGATATTCTCCCACTCTGTAGGCTCTCGCTTTGCATTGCTGATAGTTTCCTTTGCTGAGAGAAAGCTATTTAGTTTGAATCTATCCCAGTTATTGATTCTTGCTTTTATTTCTTGTGCTATGGGAGTCCTGTTAAGGAAGTCTGAACCTCAGCCAACAAGGTGAAGATTTGGACCTACTTTTTCTTCTATAAGATGCAGGGTCTCTGGTCTGATTTCAAGGTCCTTGATCCATTGTGAGTCGAGTTTTGTGCAGGGCGAGAGATAGGGGTTTAGTTTCATCTGTTGCATATGGATTTCCAGTTTTCCCAGCACCATTTGTTGAAGAGGCTATCTTTTCTCCATTGCATATTTTTGGCACCTTTGTCTAGTATGAGAAAATTCTATTTATTTGGGTGTGTCCGTGTCCTCTATTCTGTACCATTGATCTACCTGTCTATTTTGGTGCCAATACCATGCTGTTTTTGTTACTATTGCTTTGTAGTATAGTTGAAGTTCTGGTATTACGATACCCCCTGTTTCATTCTTCCTGCTAAGGATTGCTTTAGCTATTCTGGTTTTCTTATTCTTCCAGATGAATTTCATGATTGCTTGCTCTATTTCTGTAAGGTACATCATTGGGATTTTAATTGGAATTGCATTGAATGTGTATAGCACTTTTGATAGCATGGCCATTTTGACAATATTAATTCTGCCTATCCAAGAACATGGGAGATCTTTCCATCTTCTAAGTTTTTCTTTAATTTCTTTCTTTAGTGTTCTGTAGTTCTCTTTGTAGAGGTCTTTCACCTCTTTTGTTAGATTGATCCCCAAGTTTTTTTTTTTTTTTTGAGGCTATTGCAAATGGAGTTGTTTTCCTCATTTCCCTTTCAGCTGTTTCGTCACTTGAGTATAAAAATGCTGTAGATTTATGTGTGTTGATTTTATAGCCTGCTATTTTGCTAAATTCATTGATGAGGTCTAGAAGTTTTCTAGAGGAGGTTCTTGGATCCTCTAAATATAGAATCATGTCATCCACAAATAGTGACAGCTTAAGTTCCTCTTTTCCTATTCGTATCCCTTTAATTTCTTTAGTCTGCCTAGTTGCTCTGGCTAGAGTTTCGAGGACAATGTTGAATAGAAGTGGTGAAAGAGGACATCCCTGTCTTGTTCCCATTTTTAAAGGGAATGGTTTCAGTTTTTCTCCATTAAGAATGATGTTGGCCATGGGCTCAGCATAAATAGCCTTTACAATGTTCAGGTATGTTCCTACTATCCCTATTTTTTCTAGTGTTTTGAGCATGAAAGGGTGTTGTATTTTGTCAAATGCTTTTTCTGCATCAATTGAAATAACCATATGATTCTTATGCTTAAGTCTATTGACATGCTGGATTATGTTTATTGATTTACGAATGTTGAACCATCCTTGCATTCCAGGAATGAACTCCACTTGATCATGGTGCACAATTTTCTTAATATGTTTTTTGATATGGTTTGCCAATATTTTGTTAAGGATCTTTGCATCTATATTCATCAAGGATATTGGTCTAAAATTTTCTTTCCTTGATGTGTCTTTTCCTGGTTTGGGTATGAGGGTGATATTAGCTTCATAGAATGAGTTCAGTAGGGTACCCTCCTTTTCTATTTCCTGGAATACTTTGAGAAGTATTGGAATGAGTTCTTCTTTGAAGGTCTTGTAGAACTCGGCTGAGAATCCGTCTGGTCCTGGGCTTTTCTTGGATGGTAGATTTTTAATGGCTTCTTCTATTTCATTGCTTGATATAGATCTGTTTAAATCGTGTATGTCCTCCTGGTTCAGTTTGGGTGGAGCATATGTCTCTAGAAATTTGTCAATGTCTTCGGTAGTTTCTATTTTGTTGGAATACAGATTTTCAAAGTAGCTTCTCATTATGTTCTGTATCTCAGTGGTGTCTGTCGTGATATTTCCTTTTGCATCATGTATTTTAGTAATTTGAGTCTTCTCTCTCCTCTTTGTTAGTGTGGCTAAGGGTTTATCTATTTTGTTTACTTTCTCAAAGAACCAACTTTTTGTTATGTCAATCTTTTGAATAGTTTTTTTGTTTCAATTTCATTGATTTCAGCTCTGATTTTAATTATTTCCTGTCTTCTACTACTTTTGCTGTTATTCTGTTCTTCTTTTTCTAGGGCTTTGAGCTGTAATATTAGGTCATTTAATTGTTGACTCTTCATTCTTTTCTGGAATGCACTCTATGCAATCAATTTTCCTCTTAGTACCGCTTTCATAGTGTCCCAGAGATTTTGATATGTTGTATCATCATTCTCATTGACCTCTAAGAATTTTTTAATCTCCTCCCTGATGTTTTTTTGTTATCCATGTTTCATTCATGCTAAATAATAGCATATTATTTAGTCTCCAAGTCTTGTAGTAATTTCCTTTTTTAATTTTGTCATTGATTTCTACTCTCAGTCCATTATGATCTGATAGAACACAAGGCAGTATCTCTATTTTTTTGCATTTCCTAAGGGCTGCTTTGTGGCATAACACATGGTCTATTTTCGAGAAGGTTCCATGTGCTGCTGAGAAGAAAGTGTATCCACTCATTGATGGATGGAATATTCTATATATGTCTATTAAGTCTAGGTTATTGATTGTGTTATTAAGTTCTATGGTTTCTTTGGTTGGATTTTGTTTGGAAGATCTATCTAGTGGTGACAGCGGTGCATTAAAGTCACCCAGAAATATTGTGTTGTGGTCTATGTGATTCTTGAAATTGAGAAGGATTTGTTTGATGTACAGGGAGGCACCATTGTTTGGGACATAAATATTTACTATCGTAATGTCTTCCTGATTTATGGTTCCCTTAAGCAGTATGAAATGTCCTTCTTTATCCCTTCTGACTAACTTTGGCTTGAAGTCCACCTTATCTGATATAAGGATGGAAACCCCAGCTTTTTTACTGGGTCCATGTGTGTGCTAGGTTTTTTCCCATCTTTTCACCTTTAATCTGTGGATGTCTTTTTCTATGAGATGAGTCTCTTGCAGGCAGCATATTGTTGGGTCTTTCTTTTTAATCCATTCTGCCAGTCTATGTCTTTTGATTGAGGAGTTTAGGCCATTAATGTTCAGGGTTATTATTGAGAAATGATTTGTATTCCCAGTCATTTGGCTTATTTTTGGTTTTTAAGTTGGCTTGGTTTCTCCTTTGAGTGGTTTTTCTCTAAGGTAGTTCCTCCCTTTGCTGAACTACATTGTTGTTTTTCATTTCCTCCTCATGGAACATTTTGTTGAGAACATTCTGTAGTGCAGGCTTTCAATTTGTAAATTCTTTCAACTTTTGTTTATCATGGAAGGATTTTATTTCATCTTCAATCTGAAGGTTAGTTTTCCTGGGTATAGGATTCTTGGTTGGCAACCATGTTCTTTCAGAGCTTGAAATATGTTGGTCCAGGCCCTTCTAGCTTTTAGAGTCTGGGTTGAGAAGTTGGCTGCTATCCGTATTGGTCTCCCCCTATATGTAATCTGATGCTTTTCTCTCGCGGCCTTCAAAATCCTATCTTTATTTTGAATGTTAGGCATTTTCATTATCATGTGCCTTGGTGTGGATCTGTTGTGAATTTGCCATTTGGTGTTCTGTAAGCCTCTTGTATTTGATTTTCCATTTCATTCTTCAGGTTTGGGAAATTTTCTGATATGATTTCATTGAATAGGTTGTTCATTCCTTCGGTTTGTATCTCTGTGCCTTCCTCAATCCCAATAATTTTTAAATTTGGTCTTTTCATGATGTCCCAAAGTTCTTGGAGATTCTGTTCATGATTTCTTACCATCTTCTCTGTTTGAGCCACTTTATATTCAAGATTAAATATTTTGTCTTCATTGTCTGAGGTTCTGTCTTCCAAGTTGTCTAGTCTGTTGGTGATGCTTTCCATTGAGTTTTTTATTTGGTTTATTGTCTCCTTCATTTCAAGGATTTCCGTTTTTTTTTTTTTTTTTTTTTTTTTAGAATCTCTATCTCTTTGTTGAAATGATCTTTTGCTTCCTGCAGTTGCTCTTTCAGCTTATTGGTATTATCATTCATTGCCTGCATTTGCTCTCTTATCTCATCCTTTGCTTCACGAATCATCTTAATCATGTATAATCTGAAGTCCTTTTCTGACATTTCTAACATACTGTCATTGGATTCTATTAGTATAGAATCTAGATTTGTTTGGATCCTTTTCTTCCCTTGTTTTTTCATGTTGTTCATGTATCTTCCCCTCTAGCAGTGCAGATCTGGGGTATTGCAGATTTCCCCCTATAGGCTTATAGTGGCCCTATAGGTTTCCAAAACCCTTTCTTTAAGGGGAGATCAATATTAGCAGTGCCCAAATCAGACACTATGCAATCCTAGACCAAATAGCCCCTATGGGGACAATAACAAAATTGTCATAATAAACAAAATGAGTTCAAATGTTATCTTCGGTAAAACAAACAGGTTTGCAATATTATTTTTTTTCAAAGCTATTGTGAATGGGGTAGTTTTCTTAACTTGTCTTTCTGAAGATTCATCATTTATGTATAAAAATGCTTTGGATTTATGAGATTAATCTTATATCCTGCTACTTTACTGAATTCACTTATGAGTTCTAAAAGTTTTCTGGTGGAATTTTCTGGTTCCTCTAAATATATAATCATGTCATCAGTGAACAGGGATAGTTTGAGCTCTTCTTTTCCTATTCGTATCCCTTTAATTTAATTTCCTTGGTCTGTCTAATTGCTCTGGCTAGAGTTTTGAGGACAATGTTGAATAGAAGTGGTAGAGGGTATCCCTGCCTTGTTCCAGTTTTTAGGGGGAATGCTTTCAGTTTTTTACCATTTAGAATGATATTGGCCATGGGCTTAGCATAGTTGGCCTTTGCAATATTAAGGAATGTTCCCACTATCCCTATTTTTTCTAGTGTTTTGAGCATGAAGGGATGCTCTATTTTATCAAATGCTTTTTCTGCATCTATCACAATAATCATGTGATTCTTGGCTTTAAGTCTATTGATATGGTGAATTACATTTATTGATTTCCAGATGTTGAAACAACCTTGCATCCCTGGGATAAAACCCACTTGATCATGGTGCACTATCTTTTTAATATATTTTTGTATGCGATTTGCTAAGATTTTGTTGATAATTTTTGCATCAATATTCATTAAGGAAAATTGGTCTGAAATTTTCTTGCCTCGATGTGTCTCTGTCTGGTTTAGGTATCAGGGCGATATTGGCTTCATAGAATGAGTTTGGGGGGGTTCCCTCCTCTTCTATTTCATGAAATAGTTTCAGAAGTATTGGAATGAGCTTTTCTTTAACCCATCTGGTCCCGGACTCTTCTTTGTTGGCAGGCTTTTGATGACTTCTTCTATTTCATTACTTGAAATTGATCTATATAAATTGTGTATGTCCACCTGGTTCAGTTTAGGTAATTCATATGTCTCTAGAAATCTGTTGATGTCTTCAAGATTTTCTATTTTGTTGAAGTATAGATTTTCAAAATAGCTTCTCATTATGTTTTGTATTTCAGTTGTGTCTGTTGTGATAGTTCCTTGTTCATTCCAAATTTTAGTAATTTGGGTTTTCTCTCTTCTTCTCTTTGTTAGTGTGGTTAAGGTTTTATAAATTTTGTTTATTTTTTCAAAGATCCAAGTATTTATTTTGTCAATATTTTTGATTGTTTCTTTTGTTTCAATTTCATTGATTTCAGCTCTGATTTTAACAATTTCCTGTCTTATACTACTTTTGGTGTTGCTCTGTTCTTCTTTTTCTAGGTCTTTGAGCCATAGTGTTGGGTCATTTATTTGTTGATTTTTTCTTCTTTTATTGAATGCACTCCATGAAATAAATTTTCCCCTAAGAACCACTTTCATAGTGTCCCAGAGATTTTGATATGTTGTTTCTTTGTTCTCATTTACCTTAAGAATTTTTTAATTTCCTTCCTGATATCTTCTGTTATCCATTCATCATACAATAGCATATTATTTAATCTCCAGGTGTTGGCGTAGTTTCTGTTTTTTACTCTGTCATTTATTTCTAATTTCAATCCATTATGATCTGATAGAATACAAGGTACTATATCTTCTTGTATTTGCTAACAGTAGCTTTGTGGCATAATATATGGTCTATTTTAGAGAAGGATCCATGTGCTGCTGAGAAGAAAGTATATTCACTCTTTGTTGGATGGTATATTCTATAAATGTCCATTAAGTCTAAATTATTGATTGTGTTTTTGAGATCTATGGTTTCTTTGTTCAATTTTTGTTTGGAGGATCTGTCCAGTGGTGAGAGAGGTGTGTTAAAATCACCTAGTGTTATTGTGCCGTGGTCTATTTGATTTCTGGCATTGAGAAGAATTTGTTTAACATATATGGGTGAGCCACTATTTGGGGCATAGATATTTATGATTGTTATGTCTTGCTGATTTATGCTTCCCTTAAGCAGTATGAAATGTCCTTCTTTATTCCTTCTGACTAACTTTGGCTTGAAGTCTACATTATCTAATATGAGGATGGATACTCTGGCTTTTTTGCTATGTCCATGGTATGCTTTTCCCCATCCTTTCACCTTTAGTCTGTGGGAATCTTTTTCTATGAGATGAGTCTCTTGCAGGCAGCAAATTGTTGCATCTTTCTTTTTAATCTAATCTGCCAGTCTATGTCTTTTGCCTGATGAGTCCAGGCCATTGAAGTTCAGGGTTATTATTGAGATATGATTTGTATTTCCAGTCATTTGGCTCATTTTTTTTTTTTTTTTTTTTTGACACGACTGATTTCTCCTGTATTTGGTTGTTCCTTTAGGGTAGTTCCTCCCTTTGCTGATTTACATCATTGTTTTTCATCTCTTCCTCATGGAATATTTTGCTGAGAATGTTCTGTAATGCCAGCTTTCTTTTTGTAAATTCTTTTAGCTTTCATTTATCACGGAAGGATTCTGTTTCATCGTCAAATCTGAAAGTAAGTTTTGCTGGGTATAAGATTCTTGGTTGGCATCCATTTTCTTTCAGAGCTTGAAAAATGTTGTTCTAGGCCCTTCTAGCTTTTAGGGTCTGGATTGAAAAATCTGCTGATATCCGTATTGGTTTCCCCCTGAATGTAATTTGATTCTTTTCTCTCACAGCCTTTAAAATTCTGTCATTATTTTGTATGTTAGGTATTTTCATTATAATGTGCCTTGGTGTGGGTCTATTGTAATTTTGTGTATTTGGAGTCCTATAAGCCTCTTGTCCTTGGTTTTCCATTTCATTCTTCAGATTTGGAAAATTTTCTGATATTATTTCATTGAATAGATTGTTCATTCCTTTGGTTGGTTTCTCTAAGCCTTCCTCAATACCGATAATTCTTAAATTTGGACTTTTCATGATATCCCATAGTTCTTGTAGATTCTGTTCATGATTTCTTACCATCTTCCCTGTTTGGTCAACTTTGTTTTCAAGATTAAATATTTTGTCTTCAATATCTGAGGTTCTGTCTTCCAGGTGTTCTATCCTATTGGTTATACTTTCTTTGGAGTTTTTAATTTGATTTATTGTTTCCTTCATTTCAAGGATTTCTGTTTTTTTTTTCAATATCTGTAACTCTTTATTGAAATGATCTTTTGCTTCCTGTATTTTCTCTTTTAACTGTCAATTGGTGCGATCCTTTGATGCCTGCATTTGCTCTTTCATCTCCTTGTTTGCTTCCCTGATCATTTTGATTATGTACATTCTGAACTCCCTTTCTGACATTTCTTCTGCCATGCTGTCATTGAATATTATTGCTATACCATCTAGGTTTGTTTGGGACATTTTCTTCCCTTGTTTTCTCATATTGTTCACGTATCTACCCCTCTAGTAGTGAAACTCTGGGATATTGCAGATTTCCTCTATTGACTAATACTGTCTCTGTAGATTTCCAATTACTCACCTCTTAGCCTTCAGTAATCTGAAGTCTTGGAGGAACTTGATAATGCAGTACTCCACTGGGAAGCTGGCCTTCTTGGGGTGGTGGCCTTCAGGTGGGGTATATTCCCCGGTGGCTCTGAGATGGCCCTGAGTCTCTCAATACCTCCTCTTCTTGGCTCCTGGGTCTTGTCAAATGTCTTCTAGCCTCCTGTAGGTGTCTCAGTAAGGGAGCTGCTCTTCCAATGATGATGGCCACGCCCTCAGGAGTAATTCAAAATGCCTGCACCAGCCTACAAAGAAGCCTCTGGCTAATTTCGTGATGGCGACAAACCTCGGCGTGGTGGTCGGGTAGGGTTGTTCAGTGGTGGTGTCTGTATTTGGCCTGGTGGTTGGGTGGGTTGGCTACCCGCTGCCCTGCTCCGCAAGGCAGGCAGGTTGGGTGCCCGCCTGCTACCTCCGCGATGCAAGCAGCCTGACTCGCCTGTCAGCTCGCTCCACGATGCTTGACTCTTCTTTTACAGTATTAAGTAAAGCAGGATTAAACAAGATACAAGTTATAGAAAAATTACCACAAGATTGTCATTAACCACACTTTCCAGCAGGTGTCTAACACATAGCGGGTACATTAAGGTCAACTTTCTATATTTACTTAAAGTTACTCACATACGCATATTACAGTGAAAGATATTTTCCTCTTTTCATCCTACTGGCCTTTGTTTACCCTTTGGTGTCAGATCTACAGTCACCATAATGACTCTATTCTGTTTTAAGCGAATTTTACTGAACTGCTAAGCAAAACATGTACTTAAACTTTAGCTCATATTGTTTAGCTCATATGTTTTTGATTTAACCTTAAAGGTCTACTCTATTACCTAAACAAACTCAGTTAAGACTAAGTTAGGTTATTTACTGCCAAATAATCAGAGTGTTTAATTTTTATCCTAATATTTTTATGTCATTGATGTATCCTCTACCTATTGTAATACACATGAGACCTAAGCCAGCATAAACTACTCATAACCAATTAACATGCAATGAGGGCATTTGATCTTAAAATAATATTTTCCTAGTTGTTTGCATATGCTGTTTCTTTGTTCTTTAGTCCTACATTTCTAGGGTGGCCCTTGTCGTCCAAGCCTTTGAAGGAAGGACAAACATTGGACATTTGTCCATTTATCATTAATATTAATTATCCATTCACCATTTTCTTTCTACACTCCTGTATAGGGAAGAGATGGATCTGTGGGATGTGGGTCCTTATATTTATTCACTTGTTTCCCTCTAGGTGGGTACCACAAACGTCCCCCAATCTCGTAAGCTAAGTAGGGTGGTCCTAGTACTCTGGGGACAATAAATCTCCTGTTCTGTTTGTTAGGCTATTTACTGGTAAAGCATTAACTGGGGCAGGTGTGCTCAGTATAGGAGCAAGCAATTCTTGTAACTGTAGTTTTCTGAAGAACTTCTCAAACTCTGTACTTAAAAACTTATGTGTGATATTGGTACATTTTTTAAAGCATTCCTCATCCTCCCCCAAGTTCTGCAGACTCATTAAGGTTAAATTCTTTTCACAATGATCCAGGGAATATGATTTGCAGTTGCATAGATGTAAGTATAATAATTACAAGAAAACACCCAATTCCTAGGAGAGATGACAGCGGCAATTTCCTGGAATGGTGGCCTTACCAAGCCCTTCCCCATGCTCAGACCTTATCAAGCAGCATGGTGGGAATGGTCCCCACCAGGGTCCCTTATACTAGGAGAGCTATTGTGATTGACTTGGATTGAAGATTAGCTTGACTTGTACTTTGGGTCCTAGGGACTAAGATAACTGAGGCTAGAAATCTGCAAAATTGGTTTCTGTCTTAGAGGAAGTCACCAGGAATATGTTTAGAGTTTGGGTTATAAAAGCCTCTCAAGGACTCTAAGCCTTATTTTTCAATAGGTCCTAGTGAGACAGCTGGGGTTTGGAGGGACACATGAAGAAATCTAGTTCTACATAAGTTCTACAGCGAACATGAGAGAAAGGCATTTTTAGCAGAGGAGTACAGAAAGAGACCACTTGGCTCATGCTTTGGGGATTAGTGGGTTGCCAATTTCCCAAAGACCTGAATCAGAGTAGGACTTTGTCTCAGGACCAAGATATACTGGGTGTAGGCACCCTTCAACATTGAGCCAAGTCAGTCAGAAAGTGAAAGAAAGAAGTGGATGTTTGAACCAATCGGGTCAACCTGGTTTGTGTTCCGAGGAGAGAAGCTGAAGTAGAGCTTGACCAACATTCTTCTGTCAGAGACAAAGGGGATTGATCAAGTCTCCTCCATTAAGCCTGTCACCTTTGTCTTTAGATTGGTGGCTAGGCCAACTGCTTTTAGCTAGCTGACAGATGCCTGGTATTTCCTTTTTTGGACTGAGAATTTTCTAAAGAAAAACTCCAGAAAACAAAAGTGATGGTTCTGTTGGTCCATTTTACTCACCCTTCTGATAATCTTGGCTGATTCCAGAAGATCCAAGGACAATGGAGGGTAAAGTAACAATTTATTTTTTAAACAGAGAGGAAGTGGAGCTCCTACAAGAGAGGGATTCCTAGTGGGTTGCTGCAGAGTTGCTAGGAGGGGTAAAAAAGTATTGCTGGAGGTGAACCTTAAACTTACTGACTAATGACTTTTTGGGAGGGGAGTTTCCACATCCAATAAGAGTGTGACACTCTGTGATTGTGCATCCCCTTGTCCAATCAGGTTGTTGATCATGTGTTGTTCATGTGCTTGATCATGTGCTGTCTGGCCTATCAGATGCTTTACATATGGAATTGTTGTGATGGCAGTCCCTGCTTTGCCTGCCTATTGAGTTTCTGGCTCCTGCTCTCAGTAGGCAGATGTTCAGCCATTGAACTACACCCCCAGCCCTTCCAAAGACTTTAAACAATGGCCCATATTTAATTTTTTGGTTAAAATATCTGATAAAGTTTCTGTTTTCCTGATTAGTTCCTAACTGATTTAGCCAGTCAGTAAGGTGAACTGTCCAATTAATCTCCTTTGTTATTCTGAGTTTTTTTTTTTTTTTAATCAGAAACTATCGTATGACCTAGTCAAGGAAGGTATTCTTTAAACCAGACATTTCCCAATGATAATCCCAGTATAAAATCATTGAGCCTTCTAGGAAGCTTATTCTACTGATCAAAAAGTTCCCAGTGATGAAATTATGTTAATTTTAAAAAATTTGCTTAGAGCCAGGTGCAGTGGCACATGCCTATAATCCCAGCTACTAGGAAGCTGAAGCAGGAGGCCACAAGTTCAAGGCCAGCTTGGGTAACTCTGGGGAGACCTTGTTTCAAAATAAAATTTAAAAAGAGCTGGGGTATAGCTCAGTGGTCGAGTGCTTGACTAGTATGTGCTAGACCCTGGATTCAATCCCCAACACAAACAAACAAAAAACATTGCTTCATTTTAGAAAAAAACACATATGACATTCACATAAAGAACTTGTTTTGTGGTTAAAATTTATCCTGTAGCCAGGCAAGGTGGCCCATTCCTGTAATCCAAGCGGCTGTGGAGACTGAGGTAGGAGGTTTGGGAGTTCAAACCCAGCCTTAGCAATGGCAAGCTGCTAAGCAATTCAGTGAGACCCTGTCTCTAAATAAAATCATAAAATAGGGCTGAGAATGTGGCTCAGTGATTGAGTGCCCCTGAGTTCAATCCCTACCACCGGGGGGAAAAAAAAAAAAATTCTGTATTTGTTTTGAACAGACAATAAAATAAAAAAATGTTTTACTACTAAATGTCATAACCATCTCTATCTACTTGAAGTCTTGCTGGTTCCATTCAGTTTATATTTAAGGTTCTGAAGAGTAAGAAAAAGGTAAAACAAAGTATGATACTAAGTGTAAGTCAATCAGGAGGATTTCATGTGAAAAGGTCACGTGAAAAGCAGGAAAAAAAAAAAAAAAAACAGAGAGGGTTGCAGTTGTGGCTCACTGCACCGTGCCTCGCATGTGTGGGTTCCATCCTCAGCACCACATAAGAATAAATTAATTAATTAAAGAAAGGTATGAAAAAAGCAATAATGTTTTTAAAAAGACAGAGAAAAAATATTATTTTATTATGGAAGACTTCAAATAGTCACAAAAAATTAGATTTGATTGTGAAAATCTCCCTTTGAATCCATCATTCAGTTCAATAAATATCAACATATGATCAATTTAAAAAAAAAATATATATACATATTTTAGTTGTCAATGAATCCGTATTTTATTTATTTATATGTGGTGCTAAGAATCAAACCCAGTGCCTCACATATACTAGGCAAGCACTCTGCCACTGAGCCACAACCCTAACCCCATATGATCAATTTTGTTTTATCTGTAAATACTTCCATATAAATATCTAAGTTTTTTTTCCCAATTCTGGGGACTGAACCCAAGGTCTTATATATGCTGGACAGTGGGCTACTGCTTCTTATTTTGAAACAGGGTCTTACTAAGTTTCCCAGGCTGGCCTAGAACTTGTGATCCTCCTGCCTCAGTCTCACAAGTAGCTGTGATTATGGGTATATACCATTGTGCCAAGGAAGGCTCTTTTTTAAAAAGTTTTATTAGTGCATTATACTTATACATAATTGTGGCATGTATAAGTTAATTTTGACATGTTCATCAATGCAAAAAACATAATTTGCTCCATTTCAATCAGCAGTATTACCCTGATCCTTCCCACAAGTCCCTTCCTCCACTCTAGTGGTCTTCTATTATTTTTGTAATTATACATAAAAGTGGAATTCATCTGAGCATGGTGGCACCCAGCTGCAATTCCAGCAACTTGAGAGGCTGAGGCTGAAGGATCCCAAGTTTTTTGAGGCCAACCTCAGCAACTTAGCAAGGTCTTAAGCAACTTAGCAACCTTGTCTCAAAATTTAAAAATTAAAAGGCCTGGGGTTGTAGCTTAGTGGAAAAGCACCCCTGGATTCAAGACTCAGTATCAAAATAAAATAAAATAAAATAAAATAAAATAGTAGGTGCACTTATATTATTTGGAGAAGTCTTCCTAAAGGGGAAGAATGGAATTAAATTTGTCAAACTATACTGTGTACATGAATGGATAGATCACAATGAATTCACCCTTGTGGGGGTGGGAGGACTAGGGATTGAACCCAGGGGCACTTTACCATTGAGCTGGCACTTTACCCAGTCCTTATTATTTTTTATTTTGAGACAGGGTCTTGTAAAGTTGCTTACAACCTTGCTAAGTTGCTAAGGCTGGTCTCAAACTTGGGATATTCCTGTCTCACCTTCCTGGGTTGCTGGTATTACAGGTGTGTGACCCCACACCAGATACCTACTTACAAATTTTTATATCTTAAAATCATCTAATACCCAGTCACTTAAAAATTTTTCCAGTCTCATGTATATGGTTTTTGTTGCTGTTTTTTTGGTTTTGTTTTGTTTTTGTGGTACTAGGGATTCAACCCAGGGAAACCCTAATACTGAGCTACACTCAGCCTTTTTATTTTTTAAAAATTTTGAGAAAAAAAAATCTTACTAACTTGCTGAGGCTAACCTTGAACTTGTGATCCTCCTACCTCAGCTGGGATCCTCCCGAGTAGCTGGGATTTCAGGCACTCACCATGGTACCTAGCTCATATATGTCTATTCTATTACCATCTAGAAGTACTGGGTTCTTTTTCTCTGTTTAGCAAAGAATTGGAGAATAGGACAAAATAGATATAGCAAGAGATATCAGATATTGGATAGCAACAGAGAAAGCAAGCGGAAGGTTTATTGCAAAAGTGACAGAGATAGATTTATCCAAAGGGAAGGGGCCCCAGAGCTGAGAATCCAGTGAGGAAGTTTTGGACTGTTCTTTTTATAGTCTCTGGAATTTTCTCCTTTCCTTATTTCCTCTCATATTCATACCCTCCTCACTATTATTGATTGGTGCCCCCTCTGTCCATGTGTCTGTTTTAGTTTTTCTCTTGGACCCCCATGTAGGAGCACAAATATGTAAGTGTCTGTCTGATTGGGTCCTCCACTTGTGTCCATGAGCACTTTCAACAACGAGGAAGTTAGCATCATCAGAAGACCCTCTCCATGCTCCTTTGTTCTTATCCTGTCCCCAACCTCCTCACTTGCCATTTTGCCCTGACTGCCTAAACCCTTCTACATCCCCCATAACCCCCACCCCCAATCAGAGAACACTCTGACTACTGTTGGGAGTTGGGGCAATGACCACTCTGACTATTGCAAGCTGGAAAGGGGCGTGGTAAACTTATGTCTGAGGGTCCTCCTGAAGAGAGGTCAAGGCTAAGAGATGTTATCAGGATGGTCCAGAGGTCCTTGGTAGAAACTTGCAAGCACATTTATGCAGGATTTCATATGTATAGCTATACTTTTAGTTCTTGCATACAGATGATTATTATGGTAACAAAGTGAGATTAATACTAAAGCAAATATCATTATAGGTTAAACAGAGCAGAAGAATATCATTGTGCAGTTGGAGAAAGAAACAGAAAATCATACCAATGATGACTGGTGTTACTAGTTATTAATTGTGATACACCAATTAGTCTGTTAGTTGTAATTTAAGTACATCTTTCATATTGATTTAATTGATGTTGATTATGTGTTAACATATCTTTAACTACAGTAGTTTGATTAAAGACATCTACTAAGGGTTGTAAAGTTATATACATATGGGGTAAAGGTAACGGTTTTGGGGTCCATGTTAAAATAACATCATCCACTTGGTCAAGAGAAAGGTAAAAGATGTCACTCTGCCAATGGAGGACCTCGAAGTATTTGATACACCCAGCAAAAGAAGCAACTTGATTAAGAAAATTTAAGTCAGATTGAGTATTAGTTGCTAAGCATGCATGTTGAGCAGTTACTTCATAGAGCATAGAAAAGTTATGCAGAGGAAACAGAGTGAGGTCACATAAATTAAGTGGATGGTTAAGTAGACAGGGCTCCATCTGCAATTTTCTTAAGTGTCTCTTAAGAAGCTCATTTTTTAAATATATTACCTGAAGATAGAGGTCTCCATGACAATGAAGATGAAATTTAATTCCTAATTCTCCAGAGAGTTTTTGTGTTTTTTTCTTCCTTAAAAGTAGGTCCATTATCATTTTGAAGACTTTGAGGGAGACCAAACTCAGGAATGATCTCCTAAAATACAACTATTGCAACTTCAATAATCTTTTCAGATCTGCAAGTAAAGGCCTCCACCTATCCAGTGAATGTATCTCCCAGAACTAGTAAGTATTTTGAATTTCATCTCCCGGGCTTATGGGGATCAAACTAGCTGCCAGTCCACTCTTTATTAAGAATCTGTTCTTTGGTGTCTGGAAGGGTGGAGACATTTATTAGAGGGATTAAACCCATTGGCAGATTTCACAGCTTTGAATGATCTGATGGACTGTGTCTTTACCTGAAAACATTTTTTGTATTAGGGTAAACGTATTATCTCTTCCCAAGTGGTAGAGGTGGTGGAGAGACTTTAAAACCTTCCATTGGGATGCTTGGGGAAGTAAAAGTAAAAGGATACTCAAAGGAGACACCCACCACTCTGTATGCTCTAATTGGTATCCTTAAGCTACAGTTTGTTGAGCCTCTTCCATCAAGTACAGGGGGCATTCAGAGGATAGAAAATAATTTTCCCATAGGAATGGGGTAACTGTGGAAAACTGTAAAGCAGTTTCCTCAACTGTAACATCTGCAGCCCTATTTCACTTAGCTATTACAACATATCTCTTCTAATGTCCAGGAACATGGATAACTGCTACCTGAGAGGCAAAGAATCTCCTTGGCATGCTTAATAGGAATGCCTATAGTAGTAAGCAATCCTCACCTTTCCAGATAGCTGTGTGGGCATGAAGTATAAGAAAGGCATATTTAGAATATATATCTGGAGAGAGGATCCAAGATGGCAGACTAGAGGAAGGCTGCATTCCTTGTCTCTCCATGACTCAGAATTTAAGCAGAGGAAATATTATTTCTATGCAAGGCAAACATTGCTGCCCCTCAATCCCCTGTTTACCTCCCATTCATTGGCCTGCTGTCTGCCAGCATATTGCCTCCTTTTGAACGAGGATTGTTCTCTGGCTACTACCTGTCATCCATCATTTGCCTGTTTGCCCTTGCCGCTTGCCGCTGACCAGTGGAACAAACGACACATACACTTCAGAAGTTCATGAAACAGCTTCTGCTTTATTGTAACCAGATATGTCCATCCAATCCTATTAAAGGTCAAGTGATCAAGAGCTCAAGCATACATGTAAGATATATCTGTCCATGCGCTAAGTGGCTGAACTAATTATCATACAGCCAATGGTAAAAGCTTCCTGTTTTTCTCAAGGCGCATTCAGCACACCCTTTGGCTCTCTGCCAGTTGCCATCTTGGATGCATGTGGCGTAACCCTGGGCCCCGGGTCTTGCCCGCCACATTTCCCCCTTTCTGTTTATAAAAGAGACCGTGCCTGTCTTAGGTCGTGCAGGACGGAGCCACATCCTTACCCATCATTGGACAATGAGGCTCTCGCCCTCATTTCCTGTCTTAGGTCGGTATGAGCCCCCCATGAATCTTACCCGTCTTTGACTACCAGTCCAGAATATTTAACCAGACTTGGGGGGATGAGCCAGCATCAATTGTGATGAGAGCCTGGTGAATAATGGCTGTTTCTTTGCACCAATGTATACGCATTTTGTATGAACACTATATGCACAGAACAGATACAACACACAATAAACCTCCCATGGACAAAAACCCAAACCATTCTTTTCCCCATTGAACAGCGAACTGGAGAAATGTGGCCAATTGTTGTAAAAATAGGAGGATATAGAATAGAAGAGTTGGTAAGGGGTACAGGATAGGGCCACATCTTTACTATCCCCCATAGTCATGCGAGTCTCCTCCATTAACTTGGTGAGAAATCACCAACACCATCAGTGGGAGAAGCCTCCTCATCTTCTTTCTGTTTTTGGGTCTCTGTTGAGGCCTTGACCAATCTCTCCAGCACCTAAATTGGCGATTGTGCATCCTGTGGGAAAACACAAACAGGCCCTAGGGTCCAGATTAATACCGGATCCGGGCCTTTCCATTGTCCTGATAGAATGTCCTCCCAGAGCACTTGAGGTAGATGTTTTTTATTAGGCTCTGAATGATGGTCAGCAGCTGATCGGCCCTCAGAATCGAGATTTTAAAAATTTAAGATGAACAAGGCAACAGATAATTTGTCTTTTGGGGATCTGTATGATGCCCCTATTTCCCCTTTTTGTTTATAAAGCATGTTTTTAAGTGTTAAATGGGCACACTCAACAATGCTTTGTCCAGTAGGATTATAGGGAATTCCTGTGACATGTTGAATACCAAAGGTGGAACAATATTGTTTAAAGGCCTGGGACGTATATCCAGGACAATTATGTGTTTAAATTTGTTTGGGAACTCCTAGGATGGAGAAAAGATGTAAACAGTGTGTTATCACATCTTTGGTTTTTTCCTCCAATATGAACAGAGGCCATAATAAATCCTGAAAAGGTATCAATAGACACATGAATGAATTGTAGTTTTCCAAATTCTGAACAATGAGTTATATCCACTTGCCAAATATGATTGGGCTGAAGCCCTTTTGGATTTACTCCTAATGAGGGGTTAGGAATAAGTGTAGCACATTTAGCACAAGACTTGACTATGTCCCGAGCTGTTGCCTTAGTAATTTTATAGCGTGTGCGTAGAGTGGAAGCATTTACGTGAAATTTGGAATGAAAAGTTTTTGCATTTTCAAGCGTATTAAAGATGTGTGGGTCTCTGGTGGCCATGTCTGTTAAATCATTGTGTAAACTTAGAGGACCTAGAAGGCCAGTATGAGCCCGAACATGCCCAATAAAAAAAAGGATCTTTTCTGTCCCAGATAAGTTTTTGTAAGCATTGTAAATATTTAGTAATAGTGGAGGTGAGGGAAATCAGACCAGTTAATTCTAAATTTTGAATAGCATTAACAACGTATTTGCTATCAGAGAATAGGTTAAAAGGCTCATGGTGGGTTTTGAATACTTCTATAGCTACTAATAGTTCTATTTGTTGTGCAGATAGAGTATTAAACAGCAATGTTTCTGTAACATTATCTATAGTAATAGCACCCATACCATTTTTGATCCATCAGTAAATATAAGGGTAGCTCCTATAATAGGTTCTTTTCGGGTGACTTTAGGGAAAATTATAGGATGTTGACGCCAAAATTGGAGAAGAGGATCAGATGGCAAATGATTGTCAAACACAGCAGAAGTACTAGTAAAGACTATAGCCCATGAATTTGAATTATTAATGAGATATTGTATCTGGTCAGTAGTATAAGGAGTAGTGATTGTTGAGGGATGTGATCCAAAGGTGGAAAGGGATACTTTTAATGCCTTAAGGATTAATTCTGCCACAGATTCAGTAAACAAGGATAAGACCTTGTTAGGGGCATAATTCATGTGAACCCATAGAATAGGACCCTTTTGCCAAAACAATCCTGTGGGTAACTTATTTGTGGCCAAGACAATGAATGATAAAGGCTTAGCTAGGTCAATATGATCAAGATGAACCTTTTCCATAGCTGTTTCAACAAGTTTGAGAGCTGTTCGAGACTTAGGGGTAAGGACCTGCTTAGAAAAAGGGTCAGAATCACCTTTAAGAATATCAAACAGGGGGCCCAAACTTGAGGTGGGTAAATGAAGGTAAGGTCTAATCCAATTAATATCACCCAAAAGTTTTTGAAAATCATTTAAAGTTCTAAGTTTGTCCACCTGAATGGTAATTTTTATGGGTTTAACCACAGTTGCATTTATGATAGATCCCAGGAAATTTTGGTGCCTGTCATGTATACTTTATCAATGGCAATATGTAAGCCCCATCTTTCTAGTAACTTTAGTAAGGAACTATAACATTGCTCTAAGACAGGTTTTTCCTCATGAGCTAGCAAAATATCATCCATATAATGATAGATTAAAAGTTGAGGGTTTGCTAGGCGTATGGGTTCAATAGCCTTGCCTACATATATTTGACACATAGTGTGGCTATTGGCCATGCCTTGTGGGAGGACTATCCATTCATATATTTTATTAGGAGAGCTATTATTAAGTGAGGGCACAGTAAATGCGAACCTTTTGGTGTCTGAGGGATGTAAAGAATGGAAAAGAAGCAACCTTTTATGTCAATAACAATGGAGGGCCAATTAACTGGGATAGTCAATAAAGTAGGTAATTCTAATTGAACAGGTCCCATGGGCTCCATTATAGAATTTAGTGCTCTTAGGTCATGTAATAGCCTCCATTTTCCTGATTTCTTTTTTATTATGAATATTGGTGGGTTGAAAGGAGAGGTGGATGGTTTGATGTGTCCGGCCTCTAGTTGTTCTTTAACCAATTGCTGGGCCGCTTCTAAATTGTCTTTTGAGAGGGGCCACTGAGGGACCCAGACAGGTTTATCAGATTTCCATGTTATTTTAATTGTTTCAGTGGCCCCTAATGAAAATCCAATCCCTTTTTATCTTGTTTTGGAGTAACTAAAATGGGTGAAGTAGGTCCTTGACTATTTTTCCCAAGACCT
The DNA here is from genome assembly GCF_902686455.1 of Sciurus vulgaris. Lineage (NCBI taxonomy): Eukaryota > Metazoa > Chordata > Mammalia > Rodentia > Sciuridae > Sciurus > Sciurus vulgaris. The sequence continues at coordinate 150,378,318 of NC_136463.1, forward strand.
TTTCCCCATATGTGTCCTTGGGCTAACATCATTTGATTAGCTTTTAGATTACTGTATGGGATCTCAGATGTGAGATGTAAATCCATCTGTTCCATGATATCTCTCTTCCACAGTTTACCGGGAGATGTTCGAGGACGTAAGGTTGGACAGTACCACTATAACCTTCCTCATCCTTCCATTTTAATATGGCTGCACTCTTGTTAGGATTGAAAGCTATACACAATCCCCTTAAAGTCTAATTTGCCTGTTGAAGTGGCCAGGCTTTGGGCCATTCTGTAATTTTGATAATACTTTTGTCAGCCCCAGTATCTAATAAGCCCTCAAAACTTTTGCCTTCTATCATTAACTTTGTCATAGGTCTATCTTTTAAATCCAATGTTAACATGACCATATTTTGGCCAGTAGAACCTAATCCTTTATTTCTCCTAATAATATTCTTTGATGGATATTGATCATGGCAGCTGGGTAAGACCAACAATTGTGCTATGCGATCACCCTGAGCTATTATTGCTACACCTCTTGGTGAAGAAGCAAGGATTTTTATTTCTCCTGTAAAATCAGGGTCTATAACTCCAGGGACAATATTTAATCCTTTTAAAGCAGAAGAACTCCTCCCCAGAATTAGTCCCACTGTTCCTTTAAGTAATGGGCCGACAACCAAAGTTGGTATTGGTTGTACTCCCAACTCTGGAGTTAATACTGCTCTGGCAGAGGCACAGAGGTAAGATTTTGACTTGCAACATTCTCTAATAGAGAAATGGTCCCCTTCTCTTAAACTGTTCTTGAAATTTTGGTTTTTTGGAAGTCAGACAGAAACAAACTAATATCCATATTGCCACAACAACAACAAACAGAAACCAAACAAGAAAAGGTAACACAAATAACACCTTACACATATTCATTTACTACAGGACGTCCTTTGCTGTCTCTTAGGACAGCCTTCCATTACACTCCCTCACTAGGGGAACCTTCCGTTAAACCTTAAGGGTTGACTGCTAGTTGACTGTGATAGTGAAAAATTTTCTTCTTTATTACTTACCTGAGCACTCACCGCTCCACGTACGGGCCACCACTTGCTGCTTGCCACCGACCAGTGGGACAAACGACGCATACACTTCAGAAGTTCATGAAGCAGCTTCCGCTTTATTCGGATAACACCCTCAATATATAAACAGTCTCATGCATAAGCAATTGTAACCAGATATGTCCATCCAATCCTATTAAAGGTCAAGCGATCAAGAGCTCAAGCATACATGTAAGATATATCTGTCCATGCGCTAAGCGGCTGAACTAATTATCATACAGCCAATGGTAAAAACTTCCTGTTTTTCTCAAGGCGCACTCAGCACACCCTTTGGCTCTCTGCCACTTGCCATCTTGGATGCATGTGGCATAACCCTGGGTCCCGGGTCTCGCCCACCACAGCCCTCCTCTTGCTTGCCTACTTTCACTGCCTATTGTCTGCTGCCCAATATCCACCTGCCAATTGCCCACCATTAGCCTACAGACTGCCCACAGACAACCAGTGGATTACCCGCTGCCTGCTGTTGCCTGGTAGTCCATCATTACAGTTCCTGCAGTTGAGGTACTGGAAGCCTTCAGGAACACTATAAGACTACAGGGTAGAAACTGTAGATAAGAAGACACACAAACAACATGAAAAAAAAAAAAAAGAAAAAACAAGGGAACAAAGTGCCTCAAACAAACCAAGATGTTCCAACAATAGAATCCATAGAAAACATAGTAGAAGAAATGTCAAAGAAGGAGTTTAAAAAATACAAAGTTAGATTGATCTTTGGAATAAAGGATGGTATCAAATAGAAAATATGAGAAGTGAAAGATCACTTCAATAAAGAGGCAGAGATTATAAAAAGGAATCAGGCAAAAATCCTCAAAATAAAGGAAACAATAAACCAAATTAAAAATTCAATGGAAAATATCATCAACAGACTAGACCACTTAGAAGACAGAACCTCAGACAATGAAGACAGAATATGTACTCTTCAGAATAAATTTGACTGCACAGAGAATGTGAAAAGGACAATGAACAGAACTTCCAAGAAATATGGGATAACATGAAAACACCAAATTTAAGATTTATTGGAATAGATAAAGGCATGGAGATACAACCCAAAGGAATGCATAATCTTTTCAATGACATAATATCAGAAAACATCCCAAAAGGCTGGGGATATAGCTCAGATGGTAGAGTGCTTGCCTCACAAGCACAAGGCCCTAGGTGCAATCTCAGCACTGCAAAAAAAAAAAAAAAAAAAAAAAAATCCCAAATCTAAAGAATGAAATGAAAAATCAACTACAAGAGGCTTACAGGATCTCAAATGTACAAAATTACAGCACACCAAGGCACATTATAATAAGAATGACTAACATACAGAATAAAGATAGAATTTTAAAGGCTGTGAGTGAAAAAAAAATCAAATTACACATAGGGGGAAAATAGCTCAGCTGATTTCTCAACTCAGATCCTCAATGCCAGGAGATCCTGGAATAACATATATCAAGCTCTAAAAGAAATTGGATGCTTCTGAGAACTTTATAGCCAGCAAAATTAAGCTCCAGATATGAAGATGAAATAAAAACCTTCCATGATAAACAAAAGTTAAAAGAATTCACAACCATAAAGTCTGCACCTCAGAACATTCTCAGCAAAATATTCCATGAGGAGGAAATGAAAAAAAAATTAAAACCAGCAAGAGGAGAAACTACACTAAAGGAAACATCAATCAAAGGAGAAACTAACTCAAGTTAAAACCCAAAAATAAAACAAAATGACCAAGAATGCAAATCATATCTCCATAATAACCCTGAATGTCAATGGCCTAAACACATCAATCAAAAGACATAGATTGGCAGATAGGACTTTAAAAAAAGACCCAACAATATGCTGTCTTCAAGAGACCACTTCCTAGGAAAAGACATCCACACACTAAAGGTGAAAGGTTGGAAAAGCATATCACTCACATGGACTGTGTAAACGAGCAGGGATTTCCATCCTCATATCAGAGAAAGAGGACTTCAAACCAAAGTTAGTGAGAAGGGATAAAAAAGGACATGCCAACAAAACAGAAAATCTCGAAGACATTGACAAATTTCTAGAGACATACGATTTACCCAAACTGAATTAGGAGGACATACACAATTTAAACAGATCAATTTCAAGCAATGAAATAGAAGACTCCATCAAAAGCCTACCAACCAAGAAAAGCCCAGAACCAGACAGATTCTCAGCTTAATTCTGTGAGAACTTCAAAGAACTCATTCCAATACTCCTCAAGTATTCCATGAACTAGAAAAGGAGGGAATGTTTCCAAACTCATTCTATGAAGCTAGTATCACCCTGATACCAAAACCAGACAAGGACACATCGAGGAAAGAAAACTCCAGACCAGTATCCCTAATAAACATAGATGCGAAAATTTTTAACAAAATTTTAGCAAATCGCCTACAAAAACATATTAAAAAGATATTACACCTTGATGAAGTGGGTTTCATCCTGGGGATGCAAGGTTGGTTCAACATCCAGAAATCAATAAGTGTAATTCGCCACATCAATAGACTTAAAGTTAAGAATCATATGATTATTTCAATAGATACAGAAAAAGCACTTGATAAAATACAGCACTCCTTCATGCTCAAAACACTAGGAAAATTAGGGATTGTAGGAATATACCTCAACATTTTAAAGATGATCTATGCTAAGCCCATGGCCAACACTATTCTAAATGGAAAAAACTGAAAGCATTCCCTCTAAAAACTGGAACAAATCAGGGATGCCCTCTTTCACCACTTTTATTCAACACTGTCCTTGAAACTCTAGCCAGAGCAATTAGATCAAAAAAATTAAAGGGATATGAATAGGAAAAGAAGAACTCAAACTATCAGAGACATGATTCTATATTTAGAGGGACCAAAAAATTCTACCAGAAAACTTCTGGAACTCATAAATGAATTCAGCAAAGTAGCAGGATATAAAATCAATAAATCAAATGCATTTCTATATATAAGTGATGAATCCTCTGAAAAAGAAATTAGAAAAGCTACTCCATTCATGATAGCCTCAAAAAAAAAAAAAAAAAAACTTGGGGATCAATCTAACAAAAGAGGTGAAAGACCTCTACAATGACAACTACAGAACACTAAAGGACAAATTAAAGAAAACCTTAGAAGATGGAAAGATCTCCCATGTTCTTGGATAGGCAGAATTAATATTGTCAAAATGGCCATACTACCAAAAGTGCTATACAGATTCAATGCAATTCCAATTAAAATCCCAATGATGTATCTCATAGAAATAGAGAAAGCAATCGTGAAATCCATTTGGAAGAGTAAGAGACCCAGAATAGCCAAAGCAATCCTTAGTAGGAACAGCAAAGCAGGCGGTATCACAACATCAGACCTTCAACAATATTACAGAGAAATAGTAACAAAAACGGCATGGTATTGGCATCAAAATAGACAGGTAGACCAATGGTATAGGATAGAAATCACAGAGACATACCCACATAAGTACATTTATCTCATACTAGACTAAGGTGCCAAAAAATACAATGTAGAAAAGACAGCCTCTTCAATAAATGGTGCTGGCAAAACTGGAAACCCATATATAGCAAAATGAAACTAAACCCCTATCTCTCACCCTGCACAAAACTCAACTCAAAATGGATCAAGGACCTAGGAATTAGACCAGAGACCCTGCACCTGATAGAAGAAAAAGTAGGTTCAAATCTTCATCGTGTCAGCTTAGGACCAGACTTCCTTAACATGACTCCCAAAGCACAAGAAATAAAAGCAGGAATCAATAAATGGACAAACCAAAAAGCTTTTTCTGAGCAAAGGAAATAATCAACAGTGTGAAGAGAGAGCCTACAGGTGGGAGAAAATCCTTGCCATGTACACTTCAGATAGAGCACTAATCTCCAGAACTTATAAAGAACTTTAAAAACTTTACACTGAGAATACAAATAACCCAGTCAATAAATGGGCTAAGGAAATGAGCAGACTCTTCACAGAAGATCTAAAAGCAATCAACAGATATATTTAAAAATGTTCAACATCTTTAGTAATAAGAGACATGCAAATCAAAACTACCCCAACATTTCATCTCACCCCAATTAGAATGGTGATTATCAAGAATACAAGCAGGGTTGGGGTTGTGGCTCAGTGGTAGAGTGATTGCCTAGCACATGGGAGGCACTGAGTTTGATTCTCAGCACCACATAAAAATAAATAAATAAAATAAAGGCATTGTGTCTATCTACAACAAAAATATTTAAAAAAAATACAAGCAATAATAAGTGTTGACAAGGCTGTGGGGGAAAGGGTACACTTATACATTGCTGGTGGGACTGCAGATTGGTGCAACCACTCTGGAAAGCATTAAGGAGATTCCTCAGAAAACATGGAATGGAACCACCATTTAACCCAGCTATCCCACTCCTCAGTTTATACCCAAAGACTTAAAATCATCATACTACAGTGATGTAACCATATCAATATTTATAGATGTTCAATTCACAATAGCTAAACTATGGAAATAACCTTGATACCCTTCAACAGATGAATGGATAAAGAAAATGTGGTACATATACACAATGAAATATTACTCAGCCTTAAAGAAGAATGAAATTATGGCATTTAAAGGTAAATGGGGGGTGATCCAAGATGGCGAACTAGAGGGTGACTGCATTTCCAGTCGCTCTAGAATCCAGGATTCAAGAAGGGGAGGCATTGAGAGACTTGGACTAAAATAGAAACACAGGGTGAGTCTCCCCCACCCGGTGAAGCTCGGCCCGGGTGGCAGGCCTGGATTCAGGCGGCATATTAGAGTAGGGCAGGGCAGCTAGAGTCTCCCCCAGGAAGCCCTGAGCACTCTGGCGGTGGGCTCCTCCCAAAGGGGCCAGATACTCCAGCTTCTCGGGGCAGGTCCCCCAGTGAGAGCCTTTCTGCACACAACCAGCTCCAAGTCCCTGAGCCAGCGCGCGGCGAACTCCAGCCTGCCCACAGGTTGCTTCAGAGACCAGGACAGGGCAGCCAGGGACTTCCCCAAGCAGCCCGGCTCCTTCCAGTGGGAAGTGCCTTTCCAGGCTAGCTTCTCAGAGCAGACTGCCCAGTGAGAGCCTTTCTACACAGAGCCAGCCACAAGTCCCTAAGCCAGTGGAGACCTCTGACCCCCAAGCAGCCTCTGGGACCAGGGCAGGGAAGCCAGAGACCTCTCCAGGCAGCCCTGCCCCGCTCCGGCTGCAGACTTTTTCCATGGGGCGATCCAAGATGGCGGACTAGAGGGTGACTGCATCTCCAGTTGTTCCAGAACCCAGGATTCAAGAAGGGGAGGCATTGAGAGACTCGAACTAAAATAGAACCACGGAGTGAGTCTCCCCCACCCGGTGAAGCTCGGCCCAGGCGGCAGGCCCGGATTCAGGCGGCTTATTAGAGTAGGCAGGGCAGCTAGAGTCTTCTCCAGGCAACCCTGGGCACTCCAGCGGTGGGCTCCTCCCACATAGCCAGCTTCTTAGAGCAAGCACCCAGTGAGAGCCTTTCCACACAGAGCCAGCTCCAAGCCCTGGAACCAGTAGCGGGCTAGGGACAGCTTTCTTCGGAAGTACTGCATTATCAAGTTACTCCAAGACTTCAGGCTACTGAAGGCTGGGAGGTGATACACTGGAAATATACAGGGACACTAAAAGCCAAAGAGGAAATCTGCAATATCACAGAGTCCCACTGACATCTGACCAATATGAGAAAACAAGGGAAGAAAATGTCCCAAACAAACCTAGATACTATATCAATAAAACTCAATGACAGCACAGCAGAAGATATGTCAGAAAGGGAGTTCAGAATGTAGATAATTAAAACAATCAGGGAAGAAAACGAGGAGATGAAAGAGCAAATGCAGGCATTGAAGGAGGAGATGAAAGAGCAAATGCAGGCATTAAATGATCGCACCGATCAACAGTTAAAAGAGCAAATACGGGAAGCAAGATATCATTTCAATAAAGAGTTAGAGATACTGAAAAAAAACCAAACAGAAATCCTTGAAATGAAGGAAACAATAAACCAAGTTAAAAACTCCATAGAAAGCATAATCAATAGGATAGAACACCTGGAAGACAGAACCTCAGATATTGAAGACAAAATATTTAATCTTGAAAACAAAGCCTACCAACAAAGAAAAGTCTGGGACCAGATGGGTTCTCAGCCAAGTTCTACAAAACCTTTAAAGAAGAGCTCATTCCAATACTTCTCAAAGTATTCCATAAAATAGAAGAGGAGGGAACCCTCCCAAACTCATTCTATGAAGCCAATATCACCCTGATACCTAAACCAGAGGAAGACACATCCAGGAAACAAAATTTCAGACCAATATCCTTAATGAATATCAATGCAAAAATTCTCAACAAATTTTAGCAAATCGCATCCAAAAATTATTAAAAAGATACTGCACCACGATCAAGTGGGTTTTATCCCAGGGATTCAAGGTTGGTTCAACACCCGGAAATCAATAAATGTCATTCACCATATCAACAGACTTAAAGTTAAGAATCACATGATTATTTCAATAGATGCAGAAAAAGCATTCGATAAAATACAGCATCCCTTCATGCTCAAAACACTAGAAAAAATCGGGGTAGTGGGAACATTCCTTAACATTGTAAAGGCCATCTACGCTAAGCCCATGGCCAATATCATTCTAAATGATGGAAAACTGAAATCATTCCCCCTAAAAACTGGAACAAGGCAGGGAAGCCCTCTTTCACCACTCTTTCAACATCGTTCTTGAGACTCTAGCCAGAGCAATTAGACAAACCAAAGAAATTAAAGGGATACAAATAGGAAAAGAAGAACTCAAACTATCCCTGTTCGCTGATGACATGATTATATATTTAGAGGAACCCGGAAATTCCACCAGAAAACTCTTAGAACTCATAAGTGAAATCAGTGAAGTAGCAGGTTACAAGATCAATGCTCATAAATTCAACGCATTTTTATACATAAGTGATGAATCTTCAGAAAGAGAAATTAGGAAAACTACCCCATTCACAATAGCATCGAAAAAAATAAAATACTTGGGAATCAATCTCACAAAAGAGGTGAAAAACCTCTACAAAGAGAACTACAGAACACTAAAGAAAGAAATTAAAGAAAACCTTAGAAGATGGAAAGATCTCCCATGTTCTTGGATAGGCAGAATTAATATTGTCAAAGTGGCCATACTACCAAAAGTGCTATACAGATTCAATGCGATTCCAATTAAAATCCCAATGGTGTACCTTACAGAAATAGAGCAAGTAATTATGAAATTCATCTGGAAGAATAAGAAACCCAGAATAGCTAAAGCAATCCTCAGTAGAAAGAGCAAAGCAGGGGATATCGCAATACCAGATCTTCAACTCTACTACAAAGCAATAGTAACAAAAGCGGCATGGTATTGGTACCAAAATAGACAGTTAGATCAATGGTACAGAATACAGGACATGGACACAAATCCAAATAAATACAATTTTCTCATACTAGACAAAGGTGCCAAAAATATGCAATGGAGAAAAGATAGCTTCTTCAACAAATGGTGCTGGGAAAACTGGAAATCCATATGCAACAGAATGAAATTAAAACCCTCTCTCACCCTGCACAAAACTCAACTCACAATGGATCAAGGACCTTGGAATCAGACCAGAGACCCTGCTTCTTATAGAAGAAAATGTAGGTCCAAACCTTCAACTTGTTGGCTTAGGATCAGACTTCCTTAACAGGACTCCCATAGCACAAGAAATAAAAGCAAGAATCAACAACTGGGATAGATTCAACTAAAAAGCTTTCTCTCAGCAAAGGAAACTATCAGTGATGTAAAGAGAGAGCTTACAGAGTGGGAGAATATCTTTGCCACTCATACTTCAGATAGAGCACTAATTTCCAGAATCTATAAAGAACTCAAAAAACTCTACACCAAGAATATGAATAATCCAATCAACAAATGGGCTAAGGAAATGAACAGACACTTCACAGAAGAAGATGTACAAGCAATCAACAGATATATGAAAAAATGTTCAACATCTCTAGTAATAAGAGAAATGCAAATCAAAATTACCCTAAGATTCCATCTCACCCCAATTAGAACGGCGATTATCAAGAACACAAGCAACAATAGGTGTTGGCGAGGATGCGGGGAAAAAGGTACACTCATACATTGCTGGTGGGGTTGCAAATTAGTGCAGCCACTCTGGAAAGCAGTATGGAGATTCCTCAGAAAGCTTGGAATGGAACCACCATTTGACCCAGCTATCCCACTCCTCGGCCTATACCCAAAGGACTTAAAATCAGCATACTACAGAGATACAGCCACATCAATGTTCATAGCTGCTCAATTCACCATAGCCAGATTGTGGAACCAACCTAGATGCCCTTCATTTGATGAATGGATAAAGAAACTGTGGCATATATATACAATGGAATATTACTCCACCATGAAGAATGATAAAATTATGGCATTTGCAGGCAAATGGATGAAATTGGAGGATATCATGCTAAGTGAGATAAGCCAATCTCAAAAAACTAAAGGACGAATGGTCTCGCTGATACGCGGATGAGGACATATAATGGGGGGCTAGAGGGGTTAGCGTTAGGGTTAGGGTTAGGTTTAGGGTTAGGGATAAGGAGGGTGGTAAGAATGGAGGAAGGAAGGACTGTATAGAGGGAAAAGAGGGGTGGGGGAAAGGGAAAAAATAACAGAATGAATCAAACAACATTGTCCTATGTAAATTTATGATTTTTAATTAAAAAAAGGGTAATACAAAAAAAAAAAAAGGGTAAATGGATGGAACTGGAGAAGATCATGCTAAATAAAATAAGCCAATCCCCAAAAAACAAATGCAGAATGTTTTCTCTGATAATTGGATGCTGATCTATAGTCAGGGGTGGGTAGGGAAGAATGAAGGAACTATGGATTGTGCTGCGGGAAGTGAGGGGAGAGGTGGGGTCTTGGGGATGGGAAAGATGGTAGAATGAGACAGACATTATTACTCTATATACATGTATAATTACACTACTGGTGTGACTCAGCAGCACCATGTACAGCCAGAGGAATGAGAAGCTGTACTCCGTTTGTTTACAATGTGTCAAAATGCATTCTACTGTAATATATAACCAATTAGAAAAAAATATAAAATATATATATCTTTCTAAAGATAAATAAATATATATATATACCCCTGCTTATCTTTAGAAAACTCTAGTGCTCAGGTGAGGACAACTAATTCTGTCAGCTGAGTGTTGGTATAAGTTGGAAGTGGTCCTGATTCAAAAACCTAAAAATCTGTGACTACTGCATATCCAGATTTCCAAATCCCATCAATCAACAATGAACTACCATCAGTGTATAGAGTGAGATTGGGATTATCTATGGGATGATCAGATAAATCTGGTATGGCAGCATAAGTTTCCATTATAACTTCCTCACAGGAGTAGAGAGGATTTTCCTCTATCTCAGGTAAGAAAAATGTTAAATTGAGGTTATGAAAGGTCTTTAAGGCAATTTCAGTTTCTTTCAACAACAGGACCCGATATTTTTGTATACTACTGTCTGTTAACCAAAGACTACCTTTAGAATTTAGGGTTCCTCCTATGTCATTGGGAGGTAAGTACAGTTAGGGGCCTTCCCAAAGTAAGTCCATTCACCTCAGGACCAATAGTTCCACTGCAGCCACAGCTCCAAGACATCCATGCCACCCTTTGGCCACCTTATCTAATTCTTTACTTAGGTATTCCACTGGCTGGGGAGTGGCCTCTAATGATTAAGTAATCATTCCTAGTGTCGTTCCTTTCTGCAACGTATCATTGAGTATATGGGTTGAACTCTTTCTGGGCCAAGTTTTTGAGTTTTACCTCTCAGTATCATGCTCAAGTAAGTAATCCGGGGTAGGCACAACTGAACCTTCTCTCGGGAAACTTTATATCCCCTAGCATCCAGGAAATTGAGGAGAGAGCCAGTGCTCTCAGTAAATATTTTTTTCTGAAGGTCCACACAAAAGAAGGTCATATACATACTGAAGTAGCACTGTTTTAGAGTATGACCAGTCAATGAAGTCTTGTGCCAGTGCTTATCCAAACAGATGGGGACAGTCTGTAAATCCCTGGGGAAGTACTGCCCAGGTAACTTGTCTGGACTTTTGAGTAGGATCCTCAAAGGCAAATAGGAGTTGAATTATTGAATGTAAAGGAATGCAGAAAAAGGCATCCTTCAAATCTAGAATAGTATTATAAGTAGTTCCATTGGGAATTTGGGTAAAAAGAGTAAATGGATTTAGAACAACTGTATGCAAAGGGACTATGGCTTCATACAAAGATCCTGAACTAATCTCCATTTATTGGGGCCCTTTGGGACCCCCAATATAGGCGTATTATAAGGGATAGAGCATTCTACCAAAAGTCTCTGTTGTTTCAAACTCCATATACTAGGTATTAGTCCCTTCCTAGCTTCAAGTTTTAAAGGATACTGATTTTGGCAAGGAAAGTAAGAAGGATCCTTTAGATGAATTTCAACAGGGGTTGTAGTACGTGCCCATCACATCATATTGTTATCTGACCAAACTGTAGGGTCCACCTCTGTCTCTACTAAAGGTAGGCAGCTATATTCCCCAGGTGGCAACAACTTGGTCCATTTTATTTTTATTTTTTAGTACCAGGGATTGAACCCAGGGATATTCAACCACTGAGTCACATCCCCAGATTTTTGTATTTTATTTAGAAACAGGGTCTCACTGAATTTCTTAGGGCCTCACTATGTTGCTAAGGCTGGTTTTGAACTTGCAATCTTCTTGCATCAACTTCCCAAGGCACCGGGATTACAAACATGCACTGCAGCACCCAGACAACTTGACCCTTAATTGAGATAATAGGTCTCTTCCTAAGATAGGGGTTGGAGTCTCTGGCATAATGAGAAAGGAGTGACAGAAATGGAAATCACCCAGGAACAAGCAAGAGGTCTAGTAAAATATCACTCAAGGGGTTGACCCAATATGCCCTGAATGGTTGCTTTATCTTGGGACGTAGGTTCAAAAGAGTAAAACAGAACTGAGAATCAAGCTCCATGTCAAAAAGAAAATTGTTTTCTATCCATGAGCAAGGTAACCCAGGGCTCCTCAAGTTGGACTTCAGTCATGGTAGCCATAAAGGAAGCCCCTGGGATGCATCATTGGCAACTGGTAGGTGAGGGTCTTAATCCCCTCAGGTTCCAAGGACATCTAACCCTTCCAATGGTTTCAACTGACATAGAAGACAAAGTCTGGCAGGTAGTCTAATAGGTGGTGGATGCCTCTGGGGACAATCCTTTTTGAAATGGTCTTCTTTTCCACAAGAGAAACAGGAGGTGGAGGAGTACCCATGGGCACCTGCTCTCATGGCTGACATAAATTCTCCTTCTCATTTGTCCTTCATTTTCTCCTTTTCTGGGTCCCTACTATAAAAGACTATTGTCTTTTGGCTTGGAGTAATTGTTTCAAGATTTTGTCTGGTTCCCCAGTCAGTTTTTGGAGCTTACTCTGTATGTATGCAACAAATTGGATTAAGAAGTTATCTTTAAGAATGATTTCCTCCATCTGTGACCCTGGATCAATACTAATGTGGAAGTTGCAGAGATCCAAGATGGTGGACTACAGGGAGACTGAGTTCCTTGTTGCTCCATAACTCGGGTTTCAAGGAGAGGATATCTATTTCTTGGTGAGGCAGTCTTTGCTGCTTATTGACCCCCTACTGTTTACCCCATTTGTCTACTGCCTTCCCTGGTAGCCAGCAGACTGACTGCAGACCACCAGTGGATCGCTAGCTGCCTGCTCTTGCCTGGAAGTCCACTGTCACATTACCTGCAGGTTTGGTTACACGTGGCTGCTGACATTTTGAGACAACAGCCAGGATCTGTAGGACCCCCAGCTGGACTGACTGTGCCCCATCTCCAGGACCCCTCAGCTCAACTGGCCACACCCTGCCTCCAGGATGCCCAGACCAACTGAGTGCTCCCTGCCACCAGGACCCCAAGATTGACTATACCCTGCCTCCAGGACCTCTCAACCAGACTGACCATACCCACCTCTAGGACTCCTGTCCAACCAACCGCACCCCACCTCCAGGAACCCTGGCCAACCAAGCCCACACCCTGAGCTGCAGATCACCATTTGCCAACATATTTGGAAGCCAGAGCGACCATCTTGGATTATTCTGGAAGCAGTAGCTCCCATCTACAGGTGGGGCAAGTCACATCCTGAGACATCTGCTGGATACTAGCTCTTTGTCAGGTACCTCCCAGTCTTCACACTTTATGACTTTTATAGTGTAGATTTTTTTTTCTTTTTTCCTTATTATTTCCTCCTTGTTTGAAAAATTTTTAGTTTTTATTTCTTTACTTTTCTTGCTCTATTTTCCTTTTGTTTACCTGTTTCCTCAGAGTCTCTTTCTCCCTTTTCTCATGCTAACAATCAACTTCTTTGGATTACACTTTCACTCTTTCTACAATCTAGAACTTGTATATACTCTTTTCCCATCCCACTAACAGTTACATCCTACACCCATCCCCCATCCTCTTTGTCCTCCATTAGAAACCGCAGGCCTTATTGCAAATCTATTTGTTATACTGTAAATAATAACTCATTCTGTTTATTATGAGAATATTGTTAATGTCTTCATAGGGGCTATTTGCTTTAGGGTTGAATATTGTCTGTACTGGGTACTGCTAATATTGATCTCCCCTTAAAGAAGAGGCTTTGGAAACCTATAGGGTCACTATAAGCCTATAGGATGGAAACTGCAGTACCCCAGATTTGCACTGCTAGAGGGAAAGATACATGAGCAACATGAAAAACAAGGGAAGAAAATGATCCAAACAAACCTAGTTCTATATTAATAGAATCCACTGACAGCATGGTAGAAGAAATGTCAGGAAAGGAGTTCAGACTATACACAATTAAAATGATTCATGAAGCAAACGATGAGATAAGAGAGCAAATGCAGGCAATGAATGATCATATCAATAAACAGTTGAAAGAGCAACTGCAGGAAGCAAAAGATCATTTCAACAAAGAGATAGAGATTCTAAAAAAAACAAACAAATAAAAAAAACCCTGAAATCATTGAAATGAAGGGAACAATAAACCAAATAAAAAACTCAATGGAAAGCATCACCAACAGATGAGACCACCTGGAAGACAGAACCTCAGACAATGAACACAAAATATTTGATCTTGAAAATAAAGTTTCCCAAACAGAGAAGATGGTAAGAAATCATGAACAGAACCTCAAAGAACTATGGGACATCATGAAAAGACCAAATTTAAGAATTATTGGGATTGAGGAAGGCACAGAGATACAAACCGAAGGAATGAACAACCTATTCAATGAAATCATATCAGAAAATTTCCCAAACCTGAAGAATGAAATGGAAAATCAAATACAAGAGGCTTACAGAACACCAAATGGCAAATTCACAACAGATCCACACCAAGGCACATTATAATGAAAATGCCTAACATACAAAAATATAAAGATAGGATTTTGAAGGCTGTGAGAGAAAAGCATCAGATTACATATAGGGAGAAACCAATACGGATATCAGCAGATTTCTCAGCCCAGAATCTGAAAGCTAGAAGGGCTTGGAACAACATATTTCAATCCCTGAAAGAACATGGTTGCCAACCAAGAATCCTATACCCAGCAAAACTAACCTTCAGATTTGAAGATGAAATAAAGTCTTTCCATGATAAACAAAAGTTAAAAGAATTTACAAATAGAAAGCCTGCACTACAGAATGTTCTCAACAAAATGTTCCATGAAGATGAAATGAAAAACAACAATGTAGGTCAGCAAAGGGAGGAACTACCTCAAAGGAAAAACAATTCAAAGGAGAAACCAAGTCAAGTTAAAAACCAAAAATAGGGGAGATCCAAGATGGCAGACTAGAGGGAGGCTACATTCCTTGTTGCTCCATAACTCTGGTTTCAAGCGGAGGATATCTGTTTCTTGGTAAGGCAGTTTTTGCTGCTTATTAATCCCCCTGCTGTTTACCCCATTTGTCTGCTGTGATCACCTGCAGTCTACCAGCATATTGATGCATTTTTTGAGTACAGATTGCTCACTGTCAGGCACCTATCATCCACCATTTGCTTGCCTCTCACCTGTCCATCACCTGCCTTACACCTATCCATCACCTAACGCACGAGGTTCACCTCCTGATCGTCCAACAACAGTCAGCAAACTGATTGCCGACTGCCAGTGGAGCACTGGCTGCCTGCTGTTGCCTGGAAGTTCACTGTTACAGTACCTGCAGGTTTGATTACACGTGCCTACCGCCATTTTGAGACAACAGCCAGGCCCCGTAGGACCTCTGGCCAGACTGACTGAGCCCCATCTCCAGGATCCCTCAGCCTGACTGATCACTCCCTGCCTCTGAGGCCCTCACATTGACTGACTGCTCCCTGCTACCAGGACTCCCAGACCAATTGACTGCACCCTATCACCGGGACCCCAGACGGACTGATTGCAACTGGCCTCCAGGATCCCACAGTCACACCAAACACACCCGACCTCCAGGACCCCTGCCTGACCAACTGCATCCTGCCTCCAGGACCTCCTGCTGACCATGGCCAAACCCTGAGCTGCAGCTCCCCATTTGCCAACACATTTCGAAGCCAGAGCAACCATCTTGGATAATCCTGGAAGCCGTAGCTCCGATCTTTAGGTGGGGCAAAACCCATCCTGAGATGCCTGCTGGAAGCTTGAAGCTCATTGTCAGGTACCTCTCCTGCATCAGGCTACTGAACTCTGGGAGGTTTCATTACTATATGACTGTTATGCTGTAGATATTCTTTTTTCTCCTTATTGAAAAAATTTGTTTTTATTTCTTTACTTTTCTTGCTCTCTTTTCCTTTTGTTTACCTGTTTCCTCAGAGTCTCTTTCTTCCTTTTTTGCATGCTAACATCCAATTTCTTTTGATTGGATGTTAGCACTCTCACCCTTTCTATTATCTAGAACTTCTGTATATACTTATCCTATCCCATTAACAGCTACATTCTACATCCCTCTGCATCCTCTTTGTCCTCCATTTGAAACTGCAAACCTTATTGCAAATTTGTTTGCTTTACTGAAGATAATATTTGAACTCATTCTGTTTATTATGATAATTTTGTTATTGTCCTCATAGGGGCTATTTGGTCTAGGATTGCATAGTGTCTTAATTGGGCACTGCTAATATTGATCTCCCCTTAAGGAAAGGGTTTTGGAAACCTATAGGGCCACTATAAGCCTATAGGGGGAAATCTGCAATACCCCAGATCTGCACTGCTAGAGGGGAAGATACATGAACAACATGAAAAAACAAGGGAAGAAAAGGATCCAAACAAATCTAGATTCTATACTAATAGAAACCAGTGACAGCATGGTAGAAGACATGTCAGAAAAGGACTTCAGATTATACATGATTAAGATGATTCGTGAAGCAAAGGATGAGATAAGAGAGCAAATGCAGGCAATGAATGATAATACCAATAAGCTGAAAGAGCACCTGCAGGAGCAAAAGATCATTTCAACAAAGAGATAGAGATTCTATTGGTTCAGTGAGGGGACTGCCTGACTCTTGCCAGTCATGGTTACTTTCCTCCCTCTGCTGTAGAGTTTTCTCCTGTTTTAAGAGCCTTCTCTAAGACACCTTGTTTTTCCAAGGAAGTTAAAATTTAACTTAAAAGCAACATAACATCCTTCCATCCTATGTCATAAAGATTTGATAACTGCTGGAAGGCATGTAATTCCCACCTTATTCTTATCAACAAGGGATCCTGGATTCTCAGGAGAACAAGAATCTGGAGGAGAGGCAGCTGCCTGTGAAAAGATTTATGCTGAAGTCGTTGATAGGAGAATCCCCTGAACTACTAAGGTGATCTGTCAGCCCACACTTATAGGTATTTTTTCCTATGCAAGAAGGGTCTCAGCAACTGCTGTAAATCAACCCCAGGAGAAGTCCTTTTGATGCCAGTGACAAGAATCAATCATGTCCGAATTCTGTTTCCCCAGATGTGAAGATTGAACACCTGAGAAACATCAAGGGAAGTGCAGAAAACAAGTTTTATTTAAAGGCTAGAACAGAGATAGACTTCTCCATAAAGAAGGGGTCCCAGAGCTGGTGTCCAAGGATGCGGGTGTGTCTTGTCCCTTTTATACATTTTAGATTTCCTTTGTTCTCATGCTCTCTCCTCCTCCCTCCATCCTGGGTACATGATTAGTGGCCAAAAGTGTAGTGATCCTGGGTGGGAAAGGAAAAGAATGGCTCAGGGGTCCTGGCAGGAAGGGAGCAGCCCAGGAAGCATTCATTAACAGCCCCTCATAGAGAAGAACAATCCCTGGGGGCAAGTTACCTTGGCAACAGGTGGAGGAGGAGGCAGAAGGGCTCTGGAGGTATTAGCCCTTGATTTCCTTTTCTTTAGAACTAGTTCCCATCTCCCTGATCGGACCCAATTATTTGTTATCTATATCAACTGCCTTTTGTCCCCTGCCTTCACTGTGATGATCATGATAATATCCGCCCCCCACCTTTTCTTTATTCCTTTCTTTTGGAGGATACTTAAAGTCACAAGGGAGGGAGATAGTTGGTTTCTCAAATATCTCAACTACAGGGAGCTCCTCTACTATAGGGCTTTATTTTATTTTATTTATTTATTTTTACTTTTGGTACTGGGAATTGAACTCAGGGGTACTCAACCACTGAGACACATCCCTGGTCCTATTTTGTATTTTATTTAGAGACAGGGTCTCACTGAGTTTCTTAGTGCCTCGCTTTTGCTGAGGCTGGCTTTGAATTCACAATCCTCCTGCCTCAGCCTCCTGAGCTGCTGGGATTACAGGTGTGCGCCACTGTGCCCCGCTTATAGGGGTAATTACCCTGACAAAGGGACAAGGTTTCTGCATAAGGTAAAGATGAATTTGGAGTGACCTAGTCTTAACTGACAAATTGTTTCCATAAAGAAAAGAAATGTTGCCATTTCTGTTATGGACTATGGGGCCTATTACTCATGTTTTTGCCTGAGATGAGAGAAGGGGGGGCGGAAAACAGTCTGCGAATTCAGCTGTGCTAGTCATGGCTGGGGCTTCTCTGGCCTCAGAGCGCCACAGAATGCCTAATGATCGACAGTCACTTTCCAGACCTCATCAACAGTTTAACATGACTGTTACTAACCTTTGAGTTGATAGTTTCTATCCCAGATGAGCCCTCAATTCTGTTACTGTCCAGGGGTGCTAGGTTCATTGTCTTGGTTCAGTAAATTATTGAAGAATAGGACACAGAAATAGCAAACAACAGGTTTATTCCTTTAGAATTTACCATATTTTAGATTTGGTAGGTAGCATCCCTCAGTGTCATTTAACGTGTTCTTCTATCCTCTTGTTACAGAACTGGGGCCTTCCTAGAAACTGAGGAACCGTGAAGGCCCCATCTTCAAATCCCGATTCTTGCAATCAAATCAGAAAGATTTCAGACATGTCACTCAGAGTAACAGGAATGAGTTTATTGAAGGGAAAGGAAAAGGGATAGGAAAAGGTAAAGGGGACCCTCTCAAGTGGGGAGAGTGGGTCCTCTCAGAGGAGAGGGACAGTGTGCCTCCCCTGCACTCTAGTTTTGTTGGGGAATCTCAGAGAAGTTTCCAGAGAGTCCCACCCAGGTCCACCTCTTGACTTCTGACTGACAGAGGGTGACATCAAGTCCCTATTGTAATGACAACTCTAGGTCATGTTGTCCCATGTTGACTGGTTCTATTTGGATTCTTTTTTTAAAAAAATATTGTTTTAGTTATAGATGGACACAATACCTTTATTTATTTATTTTTATGTGATGATTGAACCCAGTGCTTCACATGTGCCAGGCAACTCTAACCATTGAGCCACAACCCCAGTCCCTCTAACTGGAGTCTCAACAATACATTCTTACAGAATTTATTGTTAGGAGGAACTATCCTTACCTCCCGTAGTTTTGGGATCTGGACACAAATATCTCCTGGATCCTCCGATCAATATTATCTTGGGCCTGCATTTCTCCTGCAGTTAACAGTAGTTTGCTGAGGAATGTGACATATCCTGTCCAATTAGGCCAGGCAGGGCTGCAGGTAATTTGCTTCTTGGAAAAGAAACTACATAGGGGTCAGCACAGTGGACCCATTTTATAGAATTATTCTTTTAATCTCATGTTCCCACCATCCTCATTTGTCTGTTCCCTAACACTCTGTATCCCCCATTCAAACTAGCATAGAAGTTTGACCAAATTCAATTAATTTGACAAGAGCATTTCATATGTGGTATTGATTGCATCAAATATTTTAAAAAGTACACCTTATTAATTAAATGCATTTATTATTAATACGTAATAATAATAATTAAATACTTATTAAATGTATTTATTTTATGGTGCTCAGGATCAAACCCAGGCCCTCACACAGCAGACCTGGCTCTACCATTGAGCAGTATCCCCAGCTCTTCAGATGTCTAACAGCATAATAGATTGAGAAACTAAGACTCTGCTCCTGGGAAGTCTTTGAGAAGTTCTATTTATTAATTTACTTATTGGCTGAGATTGAACTCAGGGACGCTTAGCTACTGAGCCACATCCCCAGCCTGTTTTATATTTTATTGAGAGACAAGGTCTCACTGAGTTGCTTAGGGCCTTGCTAAGTTGCTGAGGCGGCTTTGAAGAGTTTTAATTCATAACCAATACTTTAAAATTACAGATTCAGTCTTTACAAACTCCAATTATGGAAGCACTATCACCTACTGAAAAGAAAACAGAGTTTATTATCACCTTTATGTTTCAACACATTCCTTCCTTTGCTGAGGCGTGAAATGAGTATTATATACTGTCACATATTACAAAGATTTCTTAAAAAATCTATTGGGAAACTGTTCAGTTGTTCATATATGGAGTTACCACTATGTTGCTAGACTGTCTTAAAAAATAAGAGGGCTGTGGGTATAGCCCTGCCTACCTACCATGTGAGGCCCCCCTGAGTTGAATCCCCAGCACAACAGAAATAAATAAAATAGTAATCCACCTCATCCCTTTCTCTCCATTTTCTTATCCTGCTCTACTTTTTTTTTTTTTAATTCTACAGGATATATAATTATCTGATATTGTATTATTGCTTTCTTTCCCCAACTAGAATATAAGCTCTATGATGGGACTTTTATTTATTTATTTATTATTAATTTATTTCTCCAGCACCCAGTATGTTCTCCCCAAATAATTGACTACACTTAATGAACAAAATCATTTATGCCTCAAAACTGTTTAAATAGTATTGCTATAGTTTACAGAAAACCATGGCCGCAGAGGTTAATAAGGGCCTGGGAATAAATGGAGAGAAAAGAAGTCTGGGTTTGATGATTGATTTCTGAAATGAGTGAATCAAAGCGAAGTTGTCTGGCCTGTAGGCAATAAGAGAAACCCAAACCACAAATCAACACCAAATATGACGTTGGCCACGCAAGAAGTGCTACTAGATAACTGAGTCGCTTCCGGCATGACGGGCTCAGCACTTATAGGTTTGGACAGTTACATAATTAACCAGGCCTTGGGTTCCCTTTGGCTCTTGGGCGGGGCTCACGTGCGGGGCCTCGAGACCGGAAGTAGGTCCCCAAGAAATCCGCAGCCGTTGGCGAATTCCGGAAGGAATTCCAGCGCGGGAGGTGGGGCGAGCGGTCACCGTGTTTTACGTAAGTGCGCGAGGGCGCAGCAGGAGCCCGGATGGGGATGGGGGGGGGGGGTCCTGGAAACCGTGCACCCCTCTGATTGGCCGTGAGGGGGACCAGGCGTTCACAATCCGCCCTACGGCTGTGATAGCCTGCGTCGTCATGACGCTATCAGGGAGGAAGAAGGGGCGGGTCTAGGTGCACAAGGGGCCAGCCGATTGGCTGGGAGGCGGGGGAGCCGGTCAGCCCGCCCGGCTTGAGGGCGGCGCTGCGGACCTATTCCGGGTGTTTGCGACCGGCTTCAGGGAGATAAACATGGCAGCTCGCACTGGTCAGAATGCCCTGGCGAGGGTGGTCTCGGGGTGCCGCCCCGGGTTGGCGACAGCAGCCGCGGTTCCGGCGCAAAGGTCTGCGCGGAATGTCAGGTAATAAACAAGGGGGGCGCGGGGACGAGAGCTGTTTTATTCCCGGGCCTGCTGAGTGGCGAAACACGGAGATTTTGGGGTTGAGGAGGAGCCGGACCCCGCGGGTTTCCATGTCTGTGGAGAAGTGTCGGCATTTGAGGGGCTCAGGCGCCGCGCCCGAGGCTGGCCGGCTTTTGGTGGTTCGGTCTCGGCGACTGGCTGCCCTCGCCAGCGGCGGTGAGGCATTGGCGGAGCGGCTCTGGACGCCTTTGAGGAAGCCGCTGAGCCACAGGTGTTTGGGGGCTCTTCCGGTCGCCTTCCCTTAGGCCGGTTGTGGCCGCAGGAGAGTTTTCACTTTGCGCGGGGGCTGGGAGTGTAGCTCAGTGATCACTAGCATCATAGGCTCCTGACCCTGGATGCCGTCCGTGCTATCGCGGAAACACCACGACTAACAGAGCCTTTGCGCGAAAGGGTTTCTCGCTGCTGGGAATTTGGGAGTTTGTGGCCTAGCTATGAGCCCCCTTTTATTCCCCCTTCTTGCCAGGTGATCAGGCGCGTTTTTTCCAGTGGAGTGTTTTGTCCGCCTATGTGGCAGTTATAAAACTAAATGTAGCCAACGAAGAGCACCTGTTTTGATTCGATCCGTTCCCCACTCCGCTGCAACTCAGAGGTCTTGTAACCTTGTACCAGAGTCTGTCTTTGATTTTCCTGGTTGGTTCCTTTATTGAGAGGTGGGGGTGGAAACGGAGGTGGAGACATGAAGGATACCCTACTTTTACTATTTCCTTTTTACTAATAACATTGTGAAGAATTGTACTCGAAAATTAGTGTTGAAAATGAATACATATTTATACAGAATGGGATGACGTGAGAGCACAAATCTGGTTGACCCCTAGGCCATTTATGTTCAATGAAGAATTTTAAGAAGTAACAGTAGCACACCTCCAAATCCTTTTAGACAAATTGGATAAAACAAGTAAAATCAGAAATTATTTACTTTTGCTTTAGGAAATAACCTTAAAAGGTAATTCTAAACAGAACACAACCGCCTCATACTTTAGATCTGCTTGTGCTCCTCTTACAAAATACTGGTTCGCAAATAAAAGTGTTACATTAACATAGATTTTGGCCTTTATAATAGAGTATTTGAGAGAATAGTATTGGAAGAGTACTGATAAAAAAGAAGGGCAAAAGAAGTCACGTGGTGCAAGCCTGTAATTACAACTATTCCTGAAGCTGAGGCGGAAGGATTGCAAGTTCAGTGTTTGGGCAGTTTAGGGGAACCCTGTCTCAAAATTTAAAAATTAGAAGAGCTGAGGATGTAACTCAATCGTAGACCTTATCAGATTGGTTTTGATCTCTAGTACACAAGAGGGGAAAAAAGTTGTCTTCAATGTTGTACAGTGATCATTTCATGTTTATCTGTATTTATGACTGTATGGCTCTTCATATTGCAGTTGAAAACTTATTTTGGTGCTGGGGGTGGAACCCAGGGCCTTGCACATGCTTAGCACAGGGTTCCTACCACTGAATTGTACACTCCTAACTCTAATATTGATAGTGTGTGAAAACAGATGTGTGATATAGGGCACTGAACCATAGCATGATAGCACACTGATTAGGAAACCTCTTAATTTGCTTTATACACAAAAAAATTGGGGTGCTGGGGGAGCCATATATGAATCTGCTACAAAACTGTATGCAGTGAAAAGTATGCTTTTTAGCCAAACAGCCAGTTACTCAATTCACCTCTTTAGAAATAAAGATCTTACTTTTTTCTTTCTTTCTTTATCTTTTTTTGGCAGGGTGGAGGTTGGGGGGGGGGGGAATCACCCTAGGGCCTTGCACATACTAGGCAAGCACTCTACCACTGACCTACATCTGTAGTCCTATTATCTTTTTAAAAGTAAAGACTTTTGTCAGAGAAGCTGCCTTTTCTGATACTGATTTATCACAAAATTATTAATAACTGGGCATAGTAACTACCACATGATTAGCCTCCAACAACAAATAACAAGGTACCCATGGGGTGCAGGAAGAGGGAAAAGTAGATAAAACTTAGAACAGTTGAAGATAACTAAAGAATGTGTAGGTTTTATATATTAAATTTAGTTTTTGTAATCAATCTAGCTAACAGATATCAGAAATCATTTTTTTTTTTTTTATGTGTGTGACTTATTTTTTAAGGGAGAAGCTTAAATCACTGCCTAATAATTTTATTTTCATCGTGCAGGACTGGGGGTATGGCTTGACGTTAGAGTGCTTGCATAGCCTGTGGGAGGCTTTGGTTTCAATCCCCAGAACTACAAAGTAGTAGTAGTAGTAATAATAATAATAATAATATATTGGTCCATTGTTTTGTTTCATTAAGCAGAGTGACTATAGTTCATTATTTGTGTAACCTCACCTTTAAACAAATTCAAAAGATATACCAAAAAAAGTCACAATAGGCATCTTTCACATAACAGAAGCCATATTTTAAAAGATTTTTGGGAACCCATTTATAACACTCTTCTAGGAAGACAATAATCTAAAGTGGATATTTTGTTTTTGTTATGTTTTTAGCTAAAATAATATTATAGCTGTCTTTGAAATGTGCTTTTACCATCACTTTAAAATCAGCTATTACTTTGGTGTCATAGAAAACTTAAAATTCACAAAACCATTTTACTTTTCCATATTTTCATTCTTAAACTTTTTTGTTTTTATAGCTGTATACATAAGAGTCTTAGATAAGTTCATACAGTTTATATTGTTCTTTTTTATTACATTTTAACAAACAGTCATGTAGTAATTAACTTAACCATTTTCATTGACCTCTATTTCATTGCCTCTAGAATAAGCCCATTCAAATTGTGTATGTGTGGTGCTAGGAACTGAACCCAGGTCCTGTGCACATTAGACAAACATTCTAACACTGAGCTAAATCCCCAGCCCTCTTTCAGTTTTTTTTTTTTTTTTTTTTTTTTTTGTGGTGCTGGAGATCGAACCCAGGGCCTTGTGCTTGCAAGGCAAGTACTCTACCAACTGAGCTATCTCCCCAGCTCCTCTTTCAGTTTTTATAAACAACTAATTGTTCAAAACATCTTTTTTATTTTTTAACTTTTTTATTATGGAGCCCAAATTTGGTTTCCTTTTAATTGTGCTGCTTTTTTTTGCATTTTGAAGCCATATTCTCAGGTATCCTTTAACTCCTGGCTGAATATTCTCAATTTCATCAACTGTTCCTTATTCTTTATATCCTTTGGATTCTCTCTTGTTCCTCAGCTAAACTGTAGGGTCTCAGTGTCCTTCAAGAAATGTTATTTATGTATCCATAATACTTATATAAATCAAATATTATATATAATAACATGAGATTTCTCAAGGTCTCTGTTTTAGTCAACTTTGTGGTGCTGTGACCAAAGTACCTGACAAGGGCAACTTAGAGGAGGAAAAGTTTATTTTGGCTCATGGTTCTGGAAGCTCAATCAATGGTCAGCGGAGTACACCGCTTTGGGCCCAAGATGAGGTGGAGCATCATGTCCAAAGGGCTTTGTGGAGGAAAGCTGCTCACTCATGGCAAGGTCAGGGAGCAAAGACAGGAAAGGTGGAAGGAGCAGAAGGAAAGATGAGCCACTTCCAGGGCACACCCCCAGTGAATCCACCTCCTCCAGTCATGTATGCCAGCCTATCATTACCACCTGGTTAGTCCATTCAAACTAGGATGACCTGGCTAGGTTATAGCTATCATAATCTAATCATTTCACCTTTGGCTATTTCTGCATTAACACAGGAGCTTTGGGGGGAATACCACATATCCAAACCATAAAATTCCACTCTGGCCCCCAAAAGATTATGTTCATTTCACAATACAAAATGCTTGTAATTCATCTCCAAGAGTCTCATAGTCTTAAGTTTTAGTATTGCTCAAAAGTCCAAGTCTTAAGTCTCATCTGAGACTCAAGGCACACTCTTGGCTCTGAAAGATCAAAAGCAAGTTACAGGGAGACACAGAGAAAAGGAATGGTGTTGGGCGTGGTAACGCATGCCTGTAATCCCAGTGATTCAGGAGGGTGAGGCAGGAGGAGGATCCAAGTTCAAATCCAGCCTCAGCAAACTTAGGTCCTAAGCAACTTAGCAAGGCCCTGTGTCAAAATAAAAAATAAAATGGGCTGGGGATGTAGTTCAGTTACGTGCCCCTGGGTTCAATCCCCAGACCAAAAAAAAAAAAGAAGAGAGAGAGAGAGAGAGACAGAGGGGCTGGGGTTATGGCCCGGTGAAGCACTTGCCTAGCATGTGTGAGGCACTGGCTTCAGTTCTCGGCACCACATAAAGATAAATGAATAAAATAAAGGTCCATCAACATCTAAAAAAATAAAAAGAAAGAAGCAAGGAATGGGGCCAAAGCAAAACCTAATCCCAGCTGGACAAACTGTTTTTGTAGTTCCACCTGGAGTATTTGGGTCATATGGTGACAAGATATAATTTCCAAAAGGTTTGGGCGGACTCATGCCTTTGGTCTTGCTGGTTGCAGCACACATGGCTCTGTTTCAGCTTGGCACTCTCTGCAGCTAGCAGCTTTTCTTGGCAGACAGTCGACATTACTGGTATTTCTTAATTTATGGGATCTCCATTCCAGTTTCAGCTTCACTTTCACAGCTTTACACATTGCCTGCTCAGGGGCAGTCTGCAGGGATTCTGACCCTACTGAAATCAGCTTTGAGATGAAACTAGATTTCCCTGCTTCTCCTGGCAAATGGGGTTTGTGCAGGCTGCAGGCCTCACCAGTTTCCTTCTGTGTTCTTGTCTGGCAAATTTGAAGAATAAAATACATGGACAGTAATGAAAAGGAAGAGTGAACAGAGTAGGATTTATTTAAGTGAGAAGAGATAAAACTCCCGTGGTATGGGAGAGGACATGATAGTGTTACAGGAAACTGAGGCAGTGTGAAGGACCCCACCCACTTCAAGTCAGAAAGATTTCAGACATGTTACACTTTCAAGGGAGAGAGTGGGTCCTCCCAGAGAGGAGAGGGACAGTGTGCCTCTCCTGCACTCTAGTTTTATTGGGGATCCCAGAGAAGTTTCCAGAGAGTTCCACCCAGGTCCACCTCTTGACTTTTGACTGATAGCAACATTATATGAGACTTTCAGGTTCCCACTGCCGTGACAACTCTAGGGTACTTTGGCCCATGCTGACTGATTCTAAATGAATCACTAATCATACATTTTTAGAGTTTATAGTTAGGAGGAATTGTACTTATCTTCCTGAGTTCCAGGATCTGGTCTGTAAAAAGAGTCACAAAAACAACCCCCTTCAGGGTAACTTGGGTTTCACTTATCAGCATTATTTCAGGCCTGCATTTCTCCTGCAGATTACAGTTTGGTGAGGAACACGACATATCCTGTCCACTTAATCTGGGCATGGCTGCAGGTAAATTGCTTCTTAGAAAAGAAAGCATGTACAGGTCAGCACAGTGGGCCCATTTTTTAGAACTACTCCTTTAATCTTATGTTCCTATCACTTGCATCAGTCTGCCCCCATCACTACTATACTTTGCCTGGTCTCTCAGTCCTTTTGAAATTATGGTGGAAGCCACCATAACCCCTCAACTCCAGGATCCTGTATTCCTGTAGAACTAGCACTATGTGGATGACATCAAGGCCTGCTGGAAGCTTGCTCAAGAACTGGGACCCCCGAAATTATGGCTCTAATGAATTCTGAGTGTCTGGGAAGCTGAACAGGGTGAAAGAGCTTAGTAGGCTCCCTTGTGTATGCAGGGCACCCCATGATATCTTCTCAAATAATTTTTTCCTTCTATACTGAGCTTTTAATGGGTGTGGCCTTAACAAGTTTCTAATATGCCCTCAAGCCATCTTTTCTGTTGTCTCTGTGAAGTACTTAGCATCTCTTAGTGGCTGTAATCTTGTTAACAATCATATCATCCTTGGCCCCAGTTATACAAGTATTTTTCTGGTATAACTGAAAGGTTTTCCTTCTAGTTTTTAAAATCTTCAACTCTGCCTTTTTCCTCCCCTGTGTGTGTGTGTGTGTGTGTGTGTGTGTGTGTGTGTGCACGCGCACGCGCGCTCGTGTGTGCGTGTTGCTGGGGATCAAAATCAGAGCATCACACATGCTGGGCAAGCACTCTACCACTGAACTACATCACCAACCCTTCAGCTCTTCTTTCTGTTCCTCATTCTCACAGTGTACCTGACTCAAGGCTGATAGCAACATCCGTGCCATCTCCTGAATGCTGTGCTGCTTTGACATTTCCTCTGCCAGATTAATTAGTCCCATCACCATTAAATTCACCTTCACTAAAAGTCTCAGGACACGGACAACATGTTCTTTGCCAGAATATAACACAAGTGGTGGCTCGTTGCATTCCCAGAAGAGTATTTTTTCCCCTGTGAAACCTCATGAGCACAGTTCTTATTCCTGATGGCATTTTGGTCTTCTGAGTTCCCACCAGAATTACTCATTAAGCTCTGCTGCAGCTGGGTGTGGCAATGCATGCCTATAATCCTAGCAGCTCAGAAGGCTGAGACAGGAAGATCACAAGTACAAAGCCAGCCACAGCAACTTAATGAGGCCCTATGCAGCTTAACAAGACCCTGTCTCAAAATAAAAACTAAAAAGTGCTGAAGATGTGTCTCATTGGTTGAGCACTCCTGGGTTCAATCCCTGGTACCAAAAAAATGAAATAAAATAAAAAATTAAAAAGCTCTGCTACAACATTCTAAGGTTTTTCCATCCTGCATTTCCAAACTTCTCAAAACAACTCCCACAAATAATTTCCAAAGACTGCTGAGCCACAGGATCAAGTTAGTTACAGTAACAACCCCACTTTTGATATTAACTTGTTTTAGCTGACTTTACATAACTATGACCACAGTATCCAACAAGAACACTTGAGAGGAGGAAAAGTTTATTTTGACTCACAGTTCTATAGGTTCAGTCTTTGGTTAGCAAAGTCCACTGCTCTGGGCACAGAGTGAGGTACAGAACCTCATGGCCAAAGAACCCTATGGAGAAAAGCTCCTATGCTCATGCAGTATCAGGAAGCAGAGAAAAGGAAGGTGGAAGGGGCAGCAGGGAAGATGAACCCTTCCAGGGCACACTCCCAGTGATCCACTGCCTCCAATCTTGCCCACCTGCTCACAGTCACCATCAAGTCAATCCTTTCAAACTAGGGTGAAGTGATCAGATTACAGCTCTCATAATCTAGTCAATCGTTCATCTCCAAATATCCCTGCATTAATGCAGGAGCCTGTGGTTGATACCTCATATCTAAACCATAACAGCTACCCTATTCCCCTTTAAAAAGGTATTTGGCAGGCATGGTGGCGCACGCCATGCTGCAGCAGGAGGATTGCAAGCTCAAAGCCAGCCTCAGCAATTTAAAGAGGCCTTAAGCAACTTAGTGAGACCCTGACTCAGAATAAGTAAAAAAGGTCTGGGGAATGTGATTCAGTGATTAACTGCCCCTGGATTCAATCCCTAGTGCCGAAAATAATAATTTAAAGGTTTGATTTAATGAACCTTCACTTTTCCTCCTTTGCTGGTACTGGGGATTAATGCAGGGGCATTTTACCACAGAAGCACATATCCAGCCCTTTTGATTTTTTTTATTTTGAGACAGGGTCTCACTAAATTGCCCGGGCAGGCCTTAAATTTGCAGTCTTCCTGCCCTAGCCTCCTGAGTTCCTGGGATTATAGTTATGCACCACTGTGCCTGTTGAAATTTCACTCTCCTATATGAAACTCTTCAACAGCTTCTTATTAAGAATAAATTTCAGCCAGGCATGATGGCACACGCCTGTAATTCTAGCAACTCAGGAGCCTGAGGCTGGAAGATCACGAGTTCAAGCCAGCCTCAGCAACTCAGAACCTAAGCAACTTAGTGAGATCCTGTCTCAAAATAAAACCAAAGAGGGTTGGGGATATAGCTCAGTGGTAAAGTCCCTGGGGTTTGGTCTCCAGGAACCTCTTCCCCACCCCAAATTTTCAAATTTCTTTATACTGGCTAGCAGTACACACCATGATCCAACCACTGTCTCCAACATTATTTCTTGCTACTCTCTTGGCTTCCATACTGCTTCTATACTGTTGGTCTTTTTTTGTCTCTGGACACTGCCAAACTCTTTCCCTATAGCCTGGAATGCTATAGTAGTGTTACCTATCCCTCTCTCCCATTTTTATATATATATATATATATATATATATATACATACACACACACACACACACACACACAAATGAAAATATCTTTGCATATTCATATGTGTACACACATTTATTATGTACCAACTTACCTCTTTTCTGTCTGCATGGAAACTTCTTTTGTGTTACATCTTAGCTGACATAGAACTTCAGAGGACTTCCTAGGACACCCTGACTAAAGGATAGGTCCTGAGGTCCTCATTATATATTTCTACCCTTTCTTTTCTACTACTTTTTCTTTTCTTTTTTTTGAGATGGAGTCTTGGGGTCTTGCTATGTTGCCCAGGCTTGTCTCAAACTTCTGGGCCCAAATGATCTACCTCCTAAGTAGCTGGGACTACATGTTCACATGGTGTACTCAGCTCTTTTCTGGTACTTGTTTTGAATTCTCAACTGTAATATAATCTTCATAAGGTTCTTATTTGTTCTTTCACCATTAATCCTTAGTGACTAGTGCAGTCTAACACAGAATAGGAACTCAAGTATGTGAACTGATAATGAATGAACAGTAGTGTAAAATAGTTATGCAATATCTCATTAGGGAAAGTTAAAATAGCTAGGTGAACAAGATATTTCTTTTCTGGAAAGAGATAACTTTTTGTGGTAGAAGTTTCCAGTCTAATTGTGAACTGTTGTTTTTTCTTTTCTTTCTTTCTTTTTTTTTTTTTTTTTCTTGTACTGGGAATTGAACCCAAGGGTGCTTACGCACTGAACTACATCCCCAATCCCTTTTATGTTTTTTTTTGAGACAGGGCCTTATTAAGTTGCATAGGAAGTTGTTGAGGCTAGCCTTGAACTTGTGATCCTCCTACCTCAACCTCCCAGGTGGCTGGGGTTACAGGCATGAGCCTGGTGGTCCAGCTATTTTTAGTGTTTTTTGTTGTTGTTGTTGTTGTTTTTAATTTTTATTTATAGACTGCATTTTGATTTGTTGTATTTTTAGTTTTCTTAATGATGTCTAAAAGCTTTTCTTTTTCTTACCAGACAGTAGTGGCCCATACCTGTAATTTCATTGACTGGGGAGGTTGAAGCAGGAGGATGGGTAAGTTCAAGGCTAACCTCAGCAACTTAGCAAGACCCTGTCTCTAAATAAAAAATAAAGAGAAAATAAAGACTAGGGATGTTGCTCAGTGGTAAGGCACCCCTAGGTTCTATCCCCAGTAGAAAACAAAGATTTATTTTTTTTCTCTTTGTGTGCACGTGTGTGTGTGTTGTTGTTGTTATTTTACTCTGAAGTTACAAAATCTTGTGAAATATAATTTTTTTACAGTCTCTATAATTTGTGCTTCCTGTTAATTTTTACTGTCACTCTAAATCCGGTAATTTTTGTCTTTTTAGATATTTGGCTTCCTGTGGTATACTGATGAGCAGAACTCTTCCACTACATAACTCTGTTTTGCCTAAGGAGATATATTTAAGAACTTTCTTCAAAATCGCTTCACCTTTAATAAACAAAAGAAAAGAATATTCAGAGAGAAGAATTATAGGGTTTGTATACAATAATTCTTCTAAAAGAACACATTCACGATTATTTATAAAGTATTGTGCCTTTTCTCTCTGGATTATTTTCTTAGACTAAACTTTGCTTTTTCTAGATTGGTTTTTCCATTGCCCTTGCAGTTTTATAAATATTTGTTGAATGATTATAAGATAGATTTAAACCTTGACATAAAATGAAAATAATATATGACCATTTCTGTATGCTGTATTTTTGGCAATTCTAGAGAGGAATTTAAACAGAGAAAGCCTCAAATTCAGTTGATTCCAAAAGTACTTTTTTATAATTTAGGTTGTGATTGTTTAAATTACCATATCATTTTTGGGGTGAAACAGTGTTAAGTCTTTATAACCAAGAGTAGTATATATCTGACTTATTATTTGGGTTTTATTTTATAAGTATCAATGGAGTTTTTTTCATTTAAGTCCTGACACATTTTTGTTAAATTTATTTCTAGGTATTTTGCATTGCTATGCTAGTGTTTTCTAACTGGTTTTGGTTAACATAGGAAAGGTATTGATTTCTGTTTACTTTCTAACAGGCCATCTTACTAAATTCTGAATTGCTTTTCTGGATTGATATTTGTTTCACCTACCAGTTGATAAATTTGCTTAATATTTTCAGCACATATGCTCTATTTGATGCTTTAGCTAATATTTTCAGAACAGTGGCATCTTTGTTATTTCTTACCATAATAGAATTGCTTTTGATATTTTATTATCTATGGAGTTAATCATATAGTTTTCCCTTTTTTGCAATTAATATTATTAGAATAGTAAAATTCTTTATATTAACTTATTCATATATCCCTAAATTAGTTGCACTTGATCATTATGTCTTTTTAATATATTGCTGGATTCTATTTGTTGATATTTTTCTGAAGAGTGCCTCTGTACTTACAGGGCGTTGGTATGTAACTTTATTTTCATGTTCTTTTATAAGGTTTTCGTATTAGGAGGTTATGCTGACTCATAAAAAGAATAGGAGGAGCAGGAGTGGTGTTGCATGCCTATAATCCCAGCTCTTTGGGAGACTGAGGCAGGAGGATCACGTATTCAAGACCAGCCTGAGCAATTTAGCATGACCCAGTCTCAAAAGACTATAATTCAGTGGTGAAGTGACCCTGGGTTTAATTCCCAGTACCCCAAACAAAAACAACAACAAAAAAACAATAGGCAGTTTCCTTTTCTTATGTTCTAAAATAGTTCATTTTTCTTTCTAAAATTGCAACAGTATTACTGCTTACATATAAATAATAACATGGAAGCATATAGTCTAAGGAGTTGGTCTATTTTGTGTGTGTGTGTGGTGCTGAGGATTGAACCCAGGGCCTTATGCATGTGAGGCAAGCACTCTACCAACTGAGCTAAATCCCCAGCCTGAGTTAGTCTATTTTTATCCCTCCTTTTCTCTGAGTTGATTTTGTTTATATCCTTCCACACTTTTTAAATGTATTCATTATGGATGTTCTGTTGACAATAGTAATTTTTAAGAGAAAACAAATAACAAGTTTAAATTGAGGAAATGTAGTATATTTTTATACTTTTGTTGTACATATTTTACTTTATAATGTGTTTTTCTCATTAATGACATACTTTAAATTTCTTTGCTTTAAAATGTATATTCAATCCTATTTTTCAAGTAACCAATATAGAGTCCCATAGTAATCTTATTGTGGTTTATTAAACATTCACCTATTTATTTATTTTTCTTATTAACTTAGAAGTATTGGGAATTGAACTCAGGGCCTTGCACATGCTGTGTAAGTGCTCATTAGCTATATATTCCCATCCTTTTAATTTTATTTTGAGACAGGGTCTTACTAAGTTGCCTGGGTCTGCCTCAAACTTGTGATCCTCCTACTTCAGCCCCCTGAATAGCTGGGATTATAGCCATATTCCACCTTGCCTTGCATGATTAAGTACTGGCAACTAGTGAAAAATTGAAAAATCACCTCTACAGGCCACATTCAACCCATGAGCTGCCAAATTGTTACCTCTGTTGTGTGTGTCTATGTAGACCCTTCTAATTTCTGTGTTGTTTTGAAGTCATTCATTCTACGCTGTGGTTCAACATATATGCAAAATAGTTTACAAATAAGTTTTATTCACTTCAATTTAAAGTGTATGTATATATAACAAGCTGTTAACACCCCTCATCTTTTTTAAAAGATATTCAATGCAGGAAATGTATGATGTAGTATCAGAAATGGAGAATTACAAGCATTTTGTTCCTTGGTGCAAAAAATCAGATGTAATATCAAAGAGATCTGGATATTGTAAAACACGATTAGAGATTGGATTCCCACCTGTGCTGGAGCGATATACATCAGTAGTAACCTTGGTGAAACCACATTTGGTAAAGGTAATAATTCTGGTTTTTGGTTTTTTTTTTTTTAATTTCCCAAATAATATCAAATAGTTTTTGGTTTTGTTTTTGTTTTTTTTACGGTGCTGGGGATTGAACCCAGGGCCTTGTGCTTGACAGGCAAGTGCTCTACCAACTGAGCTATATCCCCAGCCCCCAAATGGTTTAATGTATAAAAGCATAAAAAGATGTCTGTAAAGGGATGGGATTGTGGCTCAGTGGTAGAGCACTCGCCTAGCATGTTGTGAGGCACTGGGTTCGAGCCTCAGAACCACATAAAAATAAATAAATAAAGATATTGTATCCATCTACAACTAAAACAAAAAAAATTTTTTTAAATGGCATCTTTAAACTAGGAGGGGAGGAAATGAGCCATTTCTTTTATCTCCTAATTGTGCTATTCTGTATACAATATTAGCATTATCCTTTTTTTAAAAACTGTTAAGGACTAACCACATCATAAGAAAGATCACTTGGGCCACACAAGTGAGAAATGTTTTAATTTAATCTTTGCAATATTTTTTTGGCGGGTGGGGGGTACGACAATACTGGGGATCCTCGGGGACACTCGACCACTGACCATCCCCTGCCCTATTTTGTATTTTATTTAGAGACAGGGTCTCACTGAGTTGCTTTTGCTGAGGCTAGCTTTGAACTCATGATCCTCCTGTCTCAGCCTCCCACTGGGATTACAGGCTAATCTTTGCATTATTTAAAAAAAAAAAAAAAAAAAATATATATATATATATATATTTTGAATGTTGGGGAGAGATTTAATAAGTATATTTTTTAAAAAGTTAAGGAGTGAAAAGTGGTAAGAAGGTGAGGAAAGGTAGAAAAGATACAGATATGTTGAGGGCTGAGGTCCTCCTGCTATTGAACAGCTCCTGTTACCTTATATAATCATCTTCAGAGAAGAATACACCTGTAAAAAAGGAACCCAGACTTAGACACACAAAAATGCAGAATTCCATGGAAATACCTTGTAGTGACCAAAGCTTTTTTTTTTAGTACTGGGTATTGAACCCAGGGGTGCTCTACCACTCAGTTACACCCCAACTCTTTTCATGTTTTATTTTTCAGACAGGGTCTCCCAGGTTACCCAGGCTGGCTTTGAACTTGCCATCCGCCTGCTTCAGCCTCCCACATAGCTGGAATTACAGACATATGCCACTGTGCCTAGTTAATGGCTGTTTTTAAGGCTGAGTTTTGTTTTGTGCTCACAGGATTTAATGGTGATATTATTTCTTTTTATTTGGCCAGAGCTGAAGGCCAAAGCCAGCTCTTTGTCATGCAGTGAAGGGGCTACAACTTTCTCTTTTGGTACCAAGGATTGAATCCAGGGGTGCTTTACCACTGAGCCACATCCCAGCCCTTTTGTTTTTATTTTATTTAGAGACAGGATCTCTCTGAGTTACTTAGGACCTTGCTAAGTGGCTGAGGCTGGCTTTGAACTTGTGATCCTCCTGCTGAGCCACTGGGATTGCAGACATGTGCCACTGTGCCTTCAACTTTCAACTGTGCTCTTTGTTTTATTAAATCTGGAAGGAGTGTACTGTTTAGTGAAGCTAAGACCCTGGAGTCTAGCCTGTTTTAGTCTCAAAACCTGAACTTCACTTAAAAGTTTGTGTGCCCATTCTGAGACTTTGCCATTATTAAAAATGTTTTCAGCTATTTTCCTCATAGTTTTGGAATTTCTAGCCACTATACTACCTTTCTTATAATTGCTAACATTTTACTGAGCTCTTTTTAATGCTTTAATTACTCATGTAATTCTCACAACAGCCCATTGAGAGTCAAGTCTTATTATTCCTTGCCTTCTAGAGCAAATTAAAACTTGGAAGAGTTAGATAACTTGCTCAGAGTCAAAGAGCTAACACTTTAATTTAGTCTGTCCAAAACCAGTGAATTATATATAATCTTAAGACTTTATTGTTCTCTGACCTCAATCTCTTACCATTCAAGCTCTTACAACTTTTTTTTAATGCAGAAGATTTATTTTTTTAATTTTTATTTTATAATTTTTTTCATACATGTATGTAGGGTAATAATGTCTCTCATTCTACCATCCTTCCCATCCCTAAGACCCCACCCCTCCCCTCATTTCCCTCTGCACAATCCATAGTTCCTTCATTCTTCCCTATCCGCCCCCGACTATGGATCAGCATCCACTTATCACAGAAAACATTCGGCTTTTGGTTTTTTGGGATTGGCTTATTTCACTTAGCATGATCTTCTCCAGTTCCATCCATTTACCAGCAAATGCAGTAATTTCATTCTTCTTTAAGACTGAGTAATATTCCATTGTTGTATGTATACCACATTTTCTTTATCCATTCATGTGTTGAAGGGCATCAAAGTTGGTTCCATAGTTTTAACTATAGTGAATTGAGCTTCTATAAACATTGATGTGGCTGCATCACTATAGTATGAAGATTTTTAAGTCTTTGAGTATAAACTGAGGAGTAGGATAGCTGAATTAAATGGTGGGTCCATTCCAGATTTTCTGAGGAATCTCCATACTGCTTTCCAGAGTGGTTGCACCAATCTGCAGTTCCACCAACAGTGTATGAGTGTACCTTTTTCCTCACATCCTCACCAACACTTATTATTGCTTGTATATATATATTTTTTCTGTACAACACTTTAATAAACCAAAACAAAAAGCGCTTCATGGTGTTTGAGTGGAAGTCTTAAGATCTAGAGCTGGCACTTTTATCTTCTGTTTTTTCTGTTGGGTATCTTCAGCATCTTGTAATTAATTACTTGATTCTGGGCAGGGAACTATCTGGTTTTAAAATGTTTCAATGTAACAAAACGTTCCACCACAGGTGAACCATATTGAGAATGCCTGAAGACTAGGAGGGGTTCTGGGAACCTTGGATCTTCCATAGTCATCCCTTCACTTCTTTCCTGTTCTTCTCCTGAGTGACCCCACTCCCTGGGGGTCTGTAACAGCAGTAGTTGACCTCTCCTGACTCTAAACCAGGTCCTAGACTTAAAGACAGTTTGAACTTTAATCCCCATTTCACTTAAATGGTAGTGGGATATCACTGTTGGACACATGGGATAAAAAAATCCTTGAGAATGTCTCTATTATTGCTTGTATTCTTGATAATTGCCATTCTGACTGGAGTGACATGAATTCTTATAGTACTTTTGATTTGTATTTCTCTAATTGCAAGAGATGATTTTTTCATGTTGATTATATTCTATTAAATGTCTGTTTAGTTCTTTAGCCCATTTGATTGGGTTATTTGTATTTTTGGTGTTAAGTTTTTTGTGTTCTTTATATATCTTGGAGATGAGTGCTCTGAGGTGCATGTGGTAAGGATTTTTTCTCATTCTATAGGCTCTCTCTTCACATATGGATTGTTTCCTTTGCTGAGAAGAAGCTTTTTAGTTTGACTCTATCCCATTTATTAAATCTTAATTTTACTTCTTGCCCTTTAGGAGTCTTGTTGAGGAAGTCAGGTCCTAAGCCAATATGATGAAGATTTGGGCCTACTTTTTCTTCTATTAAGAGCAGGATCTCTGTTCTAGTGCCTAAGTCTTTGATCCACTTTGAGTTGATTTTTGTGCAGGTAAGAGATAGAGGTTTAATTTCATTTTGTTACATATGGATTTCTAGTTTTCCCAGCACCATTTGTTGAATAGACTATCTTTTCTCCAGTGTATATTTTTGGCATCTTTGTGTAGTATGAGATAACCATATTTCTGTGGGTTTGTCTCTGTTTTCTCTTTTGTACTATTGGTCTACATGTCTATTTTGGTGCCAATACCATGCCATTTTTGTTACTCTTTCTCTGTAGTATAGCTTAAGGTCTGGTTTTCTGATGCCTCCTGCTTCACTCTTTTTGCTAAGGATTGCCTTGGCTATTCTGGGTCTCTTATTTTTCCAAATGAATTTCGTGATAGTTTTTTCTAGTTCTATGAAGAATGTCATTGAGATTTTAATAGGAACTGCATTAAATGTGTATAGTGATTTTTGGTAGTGTGGCCATTTTGACAATATTAATTATGCCTGTCCAAGAACATGGGAGATCTTTCCATCTTCTAAGGTCTTCACTTTCTTTCTTTAGTGTTCTATAGTTGTCATTGTGGAGGTCTTTCACCTCTTTTGTTAGATTGATTCCCACGTATTTTATTTTTGTTGAGGCTATTGTGAACGGGGTAGTTTTCTTAATTTCTCTTGCAGTGGATTTGTTGCTTATGTATAGAATACATTTGACTTATGGGTATTGATTTTATATCTTGCTACTTTGCTGAATTCATTTATGAGTTCTAGAAGTTTTCTGGTGGAATTTTTGGGATCTTCTAAATATAGAATCATGTCAACAACAAATAGTGATAGTTTGAGTTCTTCTTTTCCTATTCGTATCCCTTTAATTTCTTTCGTCTTTCTTATTGCTCTGGCTAGTGTTTCAAGGATGATGTTGAATAAAAGTGGAGAAAGAGGGCATCCCTGCCTTGTTCCAGTTTTAGAGGGATCTTGTAACTTAAATATTAGTGTTTTATGCAGCATCTAAATAAAGAACTCTTAAAAAAACATCCTAACCACTTTACCCTTGGACTTTCTTACCTTCTCTGGCTTCTTAAAATATACAGGATAAAGTCAATCTCTTTATCATTGTACACAGACCCACTTACTCCTCCCCCTGCCTTACTGTACAGGTATACCATATATCTTAAAGTTCCATGAATGCACCAAACAGTGCTTATTCCACAGGTCTGTGCTTTGGTATATTGTTCAATCTTCTACCTATAATGTACTTCTCTCCTTGCCTATTAATCCTTCAAATTCCAGCTGTCTGGTTTTACATTCTCCTTTCTTTTCATGTAAATCATTAGTCCTACCTCAGTGATTCTTCTGGGCTTTGTATATACTTTATTTTGGTCATATATTTTTTCAGCTGGGTTTTTTTTTGACATGATTGAGCAACTTGAGGGAAGGGTCCCTGTCTTTTTCATCTGTGTCCTCAGCACTACGACTGTGGGAATCATAGTCCTTTGATATGAAGCTCTCACTACCTGTATTCTTGGGCTGTTGAAGATCAGAGATGTTCATAATAGCCTGTTATTTTCAATACATCTGAGGAGAAAGGAAAGTATTTAAAAAATCTTCATAATAGCCTTTGTGATCATTGCTATCTCAGTTTTATGATGCTTAAGGAGATTAGGAACCCTAAAAAAATTCACACTGTAGCTGGGCACAGTTGCATATATTTGTAATACCAGCAACTTGGAGGCTGAGGCAGGAGGATCACAAGTTTGAGGCAAAACTGGGCAACTTAGCAAGATTCTGTCTCAAAATAAAAAATTAAAAAGCAGTGGGGATAACACTCATTGGTAAAGTGCCCCTTGGTTCAGTCTCCAGTACAAAGAAAAAGAAAATTTTACACTGTATATATCTGATTCCAAAGTAGTTTTCCATTATAATAAGCTGTATCACTTTATATACAAGTTTATTTTTACAAATATAATTGAGAATAACCCAGAACTGTGTATGCTTAGCTTTCAGTTGTCCCTGAATTCAGGTTTTAGATTTTAATACCTAATACATGTTTGTAAAATACAGTAATAATTATTCTAACAAAAGAACAACAGAAGACATGTCACATGTCTGTGAATTAACTGACTAAAATGTACCTATGACTTAATATGTCAGTAATTCTAATCTACATGAATGTGTAACAACCAGAAGCCCTTGGAAGTGTCCAGATATAACAGGGACAACAAACATTTCAAAGAATCTTACTTCCTGGTTTACAATATAAACATTTTGTTTGGGTTAGTTTATTTGATGGACTTGGTCAATTTACCTAGAACAACCAGCAGAAAGTCATTATCGTAACAGCTGCTTCTATGTTAGATATCATTGCTGTTTGGAGTAAGGTCTTTGGCAATATCATTCATGTCAAAACATACCAATAAAAATCCATGTGTCCTTGGACTACATCATTGGTATGAGTTCTCACTGCCATATTTTGTATAAAAATAGTCAGAGAGGGAGGTGTTATAGTATTTCCAACAGCTGTTTTTCCTTCAGTGTTAAGTTTCCTGTAAGCTTCTTTTGTGATTCTAAAGAAGGGCAAAATGTATTCTCTTTCCTAGTTTTTCACAGTACTGGGGATTGAAACCAGAAGAGCTTTACCACTGAATTACTTCCTGTCCCTTTTTAGGGTCTCACTGAGTTGCACAGACTGACCTTGAACTTGGTGATCCTCCTGTCTCACATCCTAAATAGCTAGGATTATAGGCATGCACCATGATGCTCAGCCAAAACGTATTATCTTAAACTTAGATTACTGAAATAATAAGATTTCATTATAGTTTTTTGTTTGTTTGTTTGTTTGTTTTTTAGATATGGTCTTGTTAGGTGGCTAGGTGGCCTTGAACTCCTACCTTAGCCTCCCCAGTAAGTGGCACTACACATATGTGTCACGATGCCTGGTTTGTTATAGATTTTTATAAATTAGAGAGTTGAGTTGGCTGTTATTGAACTATACATGTATGGCTACAAATTTACTTCTCCCCGGTGATTTAGCATAATATGATTTAACTTGGCTATCAGTTAATAGTTAGTATTTTAATTACTATTATATTATCATCTAAATAAATTTTTTTCTTCCCTTTTTTTTTTTAGTGCTGGAGATTGAACATAGGGGCTTGTGTATGCTGGGCAAGCACTTTACCACTGAGCTGTATATCCCTAGCCCTATAAAAATTTTTTAACATTCACTGGTTTCCATTTTTCAAATTAAAATAATGTTTTATTTTTATAAACACATGAATGGAGCACATAAATACTTTTTTAGCTTGGGTATTGCTGACCTTTTTATACATGGTATAATTATACATGGTATAGTTATTATACCATGTTACTGGCAGGTAATTCACAATGGTAATTCATTCAAGAGAATGTAGATGAAGAGGAATTTAGAAATGAAACTGTAAAAGATTCTCTGCTTTGGCTTCAATATCCAGAGATCCCGAATTTAGTCAGAGAAAGGGTCCTGTGTTCTTTGTTTAGGGGAGCTATAGCTGGGAAAGAAAAAGTGAAAAAATGTTTGGAGAAAAAACAGTTTATCTATGCAAGTCCTAATTTTACTGATGTATGTTTGTAGTAAGGGCAAGGACATTCTAAACTCTTGAGGGGAATCTGTCACCAAAGAAAAGGATAAATGAGCTTGAATAAAGACTTCAGGATATGCCTAAGGAGCTGAAACCTTAAAGCTTGAGGAGGAAATTGTATACTTTGAAACAACATTTTTAAATAATCTATTGCTAATGGAAAGTGATATGTATTCTTGAGGTCAGTTGTTTACTAGTGTAATAATGCCCATAATGTCTGAAGGTTTTAGATAAAGAAGCTGAACTGGGTGGGTGCCACAGGACTGTATTCCCAGCTACCCAAGAGACTAAAGTAGGAGTATTGCAAGTTTGAGGTCAGCCTGGGCAATTTAGTAAGACCCTGTATCAAAATAAAAAGGACTGGGGATGTGGCTCACTGGTATAGAACACTCCTGAGTTCAATCTCCAATACCACCAAAAAAAAAAATAGTGAAGGAAAGACTTAATGTGATTAACAAGATAAATTTGGGTAAAAAAGAATTATAGAATTGTTCTAACTGTACCAGGTACCTTATAACTATTTCAGCCATCTCATAGAAATGATATACAGCAGGTATTATTTTACATTTTAAGGAAACATGGTACAAGGGTTTAATTTGTTCAAGATCGTTTATAAGTGGTATATCTGGAAATAAGCTTCCGAAAAATCATTTCCTGTTGTACTGCTAGAAAAGAGGAATCTTAAGTAGTATAGTGGGTGATAACTGTGGAAGAGAGCAAAACTGTCAGTCTTAGGAATTTCAAAAGGGAAGAAAACTGACTAATTTTGGTTAAGAAGTTCCTTCCTAGTATCACAGTATTAGATATCTTCATCTCCTGTGGTCTGGTCTATAAAAATAATTACTTTTCAAAGAAAAATCAGTCATGGTAGAGTCTTGTAAATCCCAAGTATTTAACTGTATTTAACTGTAGTTTTTTTGTTTTTGTTTTTGTTTTGTCTTATTCTAGGCATCCTGTACTGATGGGAGACTTTTCAATCATTTGGAGACCATTTGGCGTTTTAGCCCAGGTCTTCCTGGCTACCCAAGAACTTGTACCTTGGATTTTTCAGTAAGTCTCTCATGAAGTCCTTGATTTGTTTCACATATAAAGTGAAGTTAGTGCTGTAGTTATATTGTATGCATAGAGATTACTGAAGCTCACTTTTTAAAAAAATCTCAAATTTCTGAGTATTGATTACATTTTTCTGTACCAGCGCTACAAACATTTTTTTTCCTGTTTTAATCTTCCAATGCTGAATATTTATTTCTTCTATTTTTTTCTACATTTTACAGATCCATAGATTATAGGATATGTGCCTGGGCTGGGGATGTAGCTCAGTGGTAGAACAGTTCTCTGTAGGTGTGAGGTGGGTTTGATCCCCTATAATGCAGAAAAAAACAGAAACAAAAAACACATGCCATGAATTTGCTACCAGCTTAGTATCAGTTAAAAACATTTAAATTCAGTAACAATTTAAAATCAATATCAAATTAAATCTATATATTGTATGTTAGTTGTAGAAATGAAGCATAAAGGGGAAATTATAATTTTAGAATCTAGGAACTCACAATTTTCTTCTTATCACTTTAACAGTAGAAAACTTAAAGGCCCCTCCCCCCCGGTAAATTTTTCTGTCCTTGTAATTCAGGAACTGAGGCATTGAATCTTTTTTTTTTTTTTTTTTTAACTATTGAATTCAGGGGTGAGTGCTTTATCACCACTGACCTATATCCCCAGCCTTTTTTTTTTTTTTGTCTTGCTAAGTTGCAGAGGATGGCCTAGAACTTATAATCCTCTTGCCTCAGCTTCCCAAATTGCTGGAATTACAGGTGTGTGCCACCATACCCAGCTCAGGCGTTGAATGTTAATATATGGTGGTGATCCAGGGGTGCAGTGGTACACATCTGCAGTTCCAACAACTCGGGAGGCTGAGGCAGGATGATTGTTTAAGTTTGAGGCCAGCCTCAGCAACTTATTAAGACCCTGTCTAAAAATTTAAAAAGACTAGGGATATAGCTAAGTTATAAAGCACCTCTGGTTTCTATTCTTGATGATGGGGAGCTGGGGTTGTAGCTCAGGGGTAAATTGCTCTTCTACCATGCAGAAGGCGCTGGGTTTAATGCTCAGCACTGCAAAACAAACAAAAAAGAAATGGTGGGCTGGGGAGATAGCTCAGCTAGTAGAGTGCTTGCCTTGCAAGCACAAGGCCCTGAGTTCGATCCCCAGTACCACAAAAAAAAAAAAAAAAAAGAAAGAAATGGTAATAGTTTCGGTAAAATTGTCTGATTTTGTTTTCGGCTCTTTCTCATGAAAATATTAGTGGACATAGTATATTCAAGGTCTTAGGTTCAGCCTCCAGCAACCTACCCCTCTGGCCCCCCCCCCCCCAAAAAAAAAAAATTAGTGGACCTTTGTTTTAAAAATATTTTTAGTTGTAGATGGACATAATACCTTAATTTTTATTTATTTTTACGTGCTCAGGATCAAAGCCACATACCTGCTAGGCAAGCACTCTACCACTGAGCTACAATCCCAGCCCAGATTAGTGGATTTTTTTTTTTCTTCTTAGACCTCTATTTTTATTTATTTGTTTTTATGTGTGCTGAGGATTAAACCCAATGCCTCACTCATGCTAGGCAAGTGCCCTACCTCTGAGCTACAACCCCAGCTCACTAATGGACCTTAATAGGACAACTGGGGACACTTGAATAAGGTCTGTATAGATTATAGTACTATTATCTAGAAATAGTAATTCCCTCTGTTAATTTCCTGATTTTGACAATTATACTGTGGTTATATAGCACATTAAAGTGGGAAAATGTGGGTGATGGGTACATGAGAATTCTTTTTAGTACTTTTTCAACCTTTTTATAAAAATAAATTTATTTCAAAATGCAACTTTGTGCTTGGGAGCATAGCTCAATGGAAGCACTGGGTTTGATCCCCAGTACTTCAGGGGGAAAAAAAAAAGGACAGAAAGTTAAAACATTTTAAAATTTAGAAGACATTTGGTCTTTAAAAAACTGTTTCTCAAAACATTTGCCTTGAATTCTATCTAGAACAATGATAGAGTTTAAGTAAAATTCTAAATCACTGGCTACTTATAAGATTGAATCACCTGCCCTTTCTGCTTTGGGGGTGAGTCATGCATGTATGCACACACAGGCGATCTCCTTGCTACTATTTTTCATTGGAATGATGCCTATGAGAACAGTTACTTGCCTTCCTTATTCCTTTTGTGAAGTAGGATAGATCTAAGGAGGGGTACATTAATAAGAACAGCAAAACTTTTCTAGTCTTCTCCAGCTTATTCAGATGTAGAGTGTTAGCTCTGAAATGAGATTCATTGGCCTTGTTTTCTTAAATTTATTGTGCCACAGTGCAATAAAGATGATTCCCTCTTCTGATGGTTACTAAAATCTCACCTCAATAAATCCACACAACTACCTTAGATATCCAGGTCACAGTGTAAACACCTTGTCCTAAGTGGAAAGTTAGCAGAAGAAAGATCGTCTTTTTTTTTTTCCTCTTTTTTTTAAATATTTTTTTTTAGATGGTTGATGGACCTTCATTTTATTCATTTATTTATATGTGGTACTGAGAATCAAACCCAGTGCTTCACATGTGCTACCCAAGCGCTCTACCACTAAGCCACAACCCTAGCCCCAAAGATCTTTCTAAAACAATTTTTAACATTTTCTTACAGATTTCTTTTGAATTCCGCTCCCTTCTACACTCGCAACTTGCTACACTGTTTTTCGATGAAGTTGTGAAACAGATGGTAGCTGCCTTTGAAAGAAGAGCATGTAAGCTGTATGGTCCAGAAACAAGTATACCTCGGGAATTAATGCTTCATGAAGTTCATCACACGTAAAGGAAAAAAAGAACTGGTGTCACCTATGTTTAATTTTAGTTCACTTTTAGGAGTGCCATTGAAAATTTGCACATAGAATATGGACCCACTTGTACATAGAATTATTTCTTCAATCAAGTATAATTCAGAGTAATGCA
Organism: Sciurus vulgaris; assembly: GCF_902686455.1. Lineage (NCBI taxonomy): Eukaryota > Metazoa > Chordata > Mammalia > Rodentia > Sciuridae > Sciurus > Sciurus vulgaris. The sequence continues at coordinate 150,422,644 of NC_136463.1, forward strand.
TACCTCAACAGGTTCTACATTTATGATAATGGGATATCATTACTATTGCCAGAATATTGACATTACTCTTCTGTATAGAAGTTGAAACTGTAAATTTAATTTTTTAAATTATCACCTTACCTGAAAGAGGTTAGTTGAGATACTCCCTCAGTGGAGCATCTCCATATATATTAATCATATCATGTTTAAGTTATTACATTCAGAGTATTTGTAACTTATTGCTATAGGGCCTGCCATATGGCCTAGAATATTTGAGTAATCATCATACATTTAAAGTAAAATCTTTGATTTAAAATTCTGTTAATGAAGGTTCCCACTTCACTTTTTGGCACTTTTGGTATTTTTAAATTGTTCTTGTGGGTAGTAGTAGATAATTCACTGTTATAGTGAGGTTAGCTCCCAGGTAAATACTGAGAGTGTTTGTTTGATTTGGTGTTTTGTTTTGTTTTGTTTTGTTTTTGGTGAGTGGTCCAGAGCTTTATGGTACTTTTCCAGTAGTTTGCAGCCTTCTCCCAGGTTCTCTGGCTGCTCTTTCAATATTGCTAATCACGCATCAAATTTTGTCTACCAGAGTAAGCAACAGATGAAATAAGTTGGTTGATATATCTCCAGCACTATGCATCCCTATTTTCTATTTATTGCGTGTACTCACTTACAGTAATATAGTCCAAACATATTTTTTTAAATAAATGAATATAAGGACTGAAGTACTAACTTAATAAAGTTAATTTGTCTATTTTTTGTACAGTTATTTTGTTTATTGAAATCTTACTATATTGTTTCAAAGTGAAGTGGTATGGAATTTCATAACAAAAATACTTTTATAGGAGCAGACTGAAAAATCTGAGCAAAATCAGTCTCCCTATAATCAATACTAATCTCCTTCTCTCTTTTTGCTCCATACACACCACCCTCTGGCATTTAGTTAGTGCTACTAACTTTATTTTCTTCAATCAACAATCACTAATTTGCTTTCTATTTAAAGTGAGTGTGCATGAATTTGTTCAGTTAATCCGTTTTTTGAGTACCTGCTGTCTCTCAGACACTGACAATATAGTGGTGAAGAACTCACATTGAGTCACTGTGCTGTCACACAAGTAAAGCAATAAATTTTCAATTACAGATATCTTCCCAGAGAATAAGTGGTCTACATATAATCATGTACCTTTTCATAGCAAAGCTTTTCTTTTCTTTTTTTTTTTTTTTTTTTCTTTCTTTTTTGCGATGCTGGGAATCATTAAATTCAGGGCCTTCCATGTGCTTGACAAGTGTTTGACTACTGAGCTGTATCCCCAGCCCCCAGTTTTTCTTTCTTTTTTGTACAAAGAATTGAACACAGTGTGCTTAAACATTGAGTCACATCACCAACCCTTTTATTTTTTTATTTTGAAACAGGTAAGTCTTTGAACTTGTGATCCTCCTGACTCAACCTCCTGAGCCCACGGATTTTCTTAAAAAGAAAATCCCACGGATTTTCTTAAATGGTAAAACTAAAACTCATATGTGCCCTATACTGGATTGCTACTCTTTCGATAGAAATAAGAACTTATCAATGCTTTTACATATACCATAGGTAAACTTTTAGATTCAAAATCTTAAGTCATTGGGATGTATCTGAGCTCATATTACAGTATGTAATGGCATTTTGGTCACTGAACTCAGGAATACCCAGCTATTGCTTTGATCTAACTATCCCTTTGACTTATGAGGTTCCCTAGATACGGGCAGGATAGGCACAGATGAAGAACAGGAGACAGGTAGGAAAGACAGCATTGGTTTCAGCTTTGTCCAGTTGCTCTTGGTTTATGTAGAATCAAGGTTGTCCTAAATTTGAGATTAAGCTTAATTGCCTGATCTACTTTCTCAAGTTCTAGGAATTTTTTTTAGTAGTTGTCGTACTTAGGTTAACTACAGTACTTCCTTTATTTATACAGAAGCCACAATGATCATTTTGAAAGGGATGCTACATAACAAAGGGATCCTGAGACTCCAGGATATTTTTTAAATATTTTTTAAGTTGTCAGTGGATCTTTACTTTGTTTATATGTGGTGCTGAGAATCGAACCCAGTGCCTCACACATGGCTAGTATTCAAGCACATTACCACTGAGCTACAACCCCAGCCTCAAGACTAGGTTCTTTTTTTTTTTAATTAATTTTTTTTTTTATATTTACAGACTGCATTTTGATCCATTGTGCACAAACGGGGCACAACGTTTCATTTCTGTTGTTGTACACAATGTACATTCACACCATCCATGTAATTGTATATATATATATATATGTAGGGTAATGCTGTCTGTTTCATTCTTCTGTCTTTCCGACCCCACCCCTTTCCACCCCATTTTCCTCTACACCATCCAAAGTTCCTTCATTCTTCTCTCCCTGCCCCCAACCCCCCACCCCCATTAAACATCGTCATCCACTTATTAGAGAAAGCATTCAGTCTTTGGTTTTTTGGGCTTGGCCTATTTCAGTTCACATGATATTTTCCAACTTCATCCATTTACCAGCAAATGCCATAATTTTATTCTTTATGGCTGAGTAATATTCCGTTGTGTTTATATACCACAGTTTCTTTATCCATTCATCAATTGAAGGGCATCTAGGTTGGTTCCACAATCTAGCTATTGTGAATTGTGAATTGAGCTGCTATGAACATTGATGTGGCTGCATCACTATAGAAGGGTGATTTAAGTCCTTTGGGTATAGAAGGAGGGATAGCTGGGTCAAATGGTGGGTCCATTCCAAGCTTTCTGAGGAATCTCCATACTGCTTTCCAGAGTGGCTGCACCAATTTGCAACTCCATCAGCAATTTATGACTGTGCCTTTTTCCCCACATCCACACCAACACTTATTATTGCTTGTGTTCTTGATAATAGCCATTTTTATTGGAGTTAGATGAAATCTTAGGGTGGTTTTAATTTGCATTTCTCTAATTACTAGGGATGATGAGCACTTTTTCATATATTTGTTGATCACCTGTATATCTTCTTCTGTGAAGTGTCTGCCCAGATCCTTAGCCCATTTATTGATTGGGTTCTTTGTATTTTGGGTGTAAAGTTTTTTAAGTTCTTTATAAACTTTGGAGATGAATGCTGTGTCTGAATTGTGTGTGGAAAAGATTTTTCTCCCACTCTGTAGGCTCTCTTCACATTATTGATTGTTTCCTGTGCTGAGAAAAAGCTTTTGAGTTTGAATCTATCCCATTTCTTGTGTCTTTCTTTTATTTCTTGCACTAAGGAAGTCTGTTCCTAAGCCAAGATGATGGAGATTTGGGCCCGTTTTTTATTCTCTTTGGTGAAGGGTCATTCCTAGGTTCTTGATCCATTTTGAGTTGAGTTTTGTACAGGGTGAGAGATAGGGGTTTAATTTCATTTTACTGCTTATGGACTTCCCGTTTTGCCAGCACCATTTGTTGAAGAGGCTATCTTTTCTCCATTGTAAGTTTTTGGCACCTTTGTCTAGTATGAGATAACTGTACTTCTGTGGGTATGTCTGTGTCTTTTATCCTGTACCATTGATCTTCCTATTTTGGTGCCAGTACCATTCCATTTTTGTTACTATTGCTCTGTATTAGAGTTCAAGGTCTGGTACTACTGTGATACCTCCTGCATCACTCTTCCTACCCAGGATTGCTTTGGCTATTCTGGGTCTTTTGTTCTTCCAGATGAATTTCATGATTGCCTTTTCTGTTTCTATGAGAAGTGTCATTGGGATTTTAATAGGAATTGTGTTAAATCTGTATAGAACCTTTGGAAGTATGGCCATTTTGATAATACTAATTTTGCCAATCAAAGAACATGAGAGATCTTTCCATCTTCTATGGTCATCTTCAATTTCTTTAATATTCTGTAGTTGTCATTGTAGAGGTCTTTAACCTCTTTGGTTAGATTGATTCCCAAGTATTTCTTCTTTTTGAGGCTATTGTGAATGGAGTTGTTTTCCTCATTTCCCTTTTAGATGTTTCATGGCTTATGCATAAAAATGCTTTAGATTTATGCATGTGAATTTTATATCCTGCTATTTTGCTGAATTCATTTATGATGTCTAGAAGTTTTCTGGTGTTGGTTTTTTTTTTTTTTTTTTTTGTGGTGCTTGCTGGGGATCAAACCCAGGTCCTTCTACTTGTATGGCAAGCACTCTACCAACTGAGCTATCTCCCTAGTCCCTCTGGTGGAGTTTTTTGGATCCTCTAAATATAGGATCATATCATCAGCAAATACTGACAGTTTGAGTTCTTCTTTTCATATTCATATCCCTTTAATTTCTTTGATCTGTCTAATTGCTCTGGCTAGTATTTCAAGGACCATGTTGAATAGAAGTGGTGAAAGAGGGCATCCCTGTCTTATTCCAGTTTTTAGAGGGAATGCTTTCAGTTTTTCTCCATTAAGAATGATGTTGGGGCTGAGGAGATAGCTCAGTTGGTAGAGTGCTTGCCTTGCAAGCACAAGGCCCTGGGTTCGATCCCCAGCACCAAAAAAAAAAAGGATGTTGGCCGTGGGCTTAGCACAAATAGCCATTACAATGTTGAGTTATGTTCCTCCTATCCCTATTTTTTCTAGAGTTCTGAGCATGAAGTGGTGTTGTATTTTGTCTAACACTTTTTCTGCATCACTTGAAATAATCATATGATTCTTAACTTTAAGTCTATTGATGTGATGAACTACATTTATTGATTTCTGGATGTTGAACCAACCTTGCATCCCTAGAATGAACCCCACCTGATCGTGGTGCACTGTCTTCTTAACATGTTTTTGTACGTGATTTGCCATGATATTGTTAAGGATTTTTGCATCTATATTCATCAGATACATTGGTCTAAAATTTTCTTTCCTTGATGTGTCTTTGTCTGCTTTGGGTATGAGGGTGATACTAGCTTCATAGAATGAGTTTGGAAGGGTTCTCTTCTCTATTTCCTGGAATACTTTTTGAGAAATATTGGAATGAGTTCTTCTTTGAAGGTCTTGTAGAACTCGGCTGAGAATCCATCTGGTCCTGGGCTTTTCTTGGTTGACAGGCCTTTGATGGCTTCTTCTGTTTCATTGCTTCAAATTGATCTGTTTAAATTGTCTGTGTCCTCCTGGTTCAGTTTGGAGGATCATATATGTCTCTAGAAATTTGTCGATGCTCTCAGTATTTTCTATTTTGTTGGAGTATAGATTTTCAAAGTAGTTTCTCATTATGTATTTCATTGTTGTCTGTCGTAATAGTTCCTTTTTCATCACGAATTTTACTAATTTTTCTCTCTCCTCTTTGTTAGTGTGACTAAGGGTTTATCTATTTTGTTAACTTTTTCAAAGAACCAACTTATTGTTTTGTCAAATTTTTTAATTGTTTCTTTTGTTTCAATTTCATTGATTTCAGCTCTGATTTTGATTATTTCCTGTCTTCTACTACTTTTGGTGGTATTCTGTTCTTTTTCTAGGGCTTTGAGCTGTAATGTTAGGTCATTTAGTTGTTGACTTTTTATTCTTTTCTTGAATGTGCTCCATGAATTTTCCTCTTAGTACTGCTTTCATAGTGTCCCAGAGATTTTGATATGTTGTATCGTCGTTCTCATTGACCTCTAAGAATTTTTTTTATCTCCTCCCTTACATTTTCTGTTATCCATGCTTCATTCAATAGCATATTATTTAGTCTCCATGTGTTGGAATAATTTGTTTTTTATTTTGTCATTGATTTCTAATTTCATTCCATTATGATCTGATAGAACACAAGGTAGTATCTCTATTTTTGTATTTACTAAGGGCTACTTTGTGGCATAACTTATGGTCTGTTTTAGAGAAGGATCCATGTGCTGCTGAAAAGAAAATGTATTTGCTTGTTGACGGATGGAATATTCTATCTATGTCTGGTGTCCTCGGCTCAATGAGTCTGGCCAGGGTCCTACGGGTCCTAGCTGTTGTCTCAAAATGGCGGCAGCCACGTGTAACCAAAGCTGTAGGTTCTGTGACATTGGACTTCCAGGCAACAGCAGGCAGCTGGCAATCCACTGGTGGTGTGCTAGCTACTGGTGGACGATTGGCAGGTGGACCTCGTGCAGTGGGTGATGGGCAAGCAAGAGGCAGGCAAATTGCAGATGATAGGCACCAGTCAGTGAGCAATCTGCACTCAAAAAATAGTCTATATGCTGGCAGACTGCAGGCAATCACAGTGGACAAATGGAGTAAACAGCAGGGGTTTGATAAGCAGCAAAGACTGCCTCACCGAGAAACACATATCCTCTGCTTGAAACCGGAGTTATGGAGCAACAAGGAGAGCAGCCTCCCTCTAGTCTGCCATCTTGGATCTCTCTAGATGCTAGGTTCCTAAGTCCAAGTTTATGTTTACAGAGTTGATTGTATTCTCTGGAAATCTGTGCTCAGCCTCTAATCAAGGGTAATTTGTGATCCCTCCCTTTATTTCTCCTCCCCTTTCTACAAGAAAAGAGTTGATAAGACTGGGATGGGTAGATCTCTGGGATTTCATGGGGCTATCCACATAGATTTTCAGTGCTCAAGTTTTTAGGCATTTATAGTTTTTTTGGTGCTGTTGATGGTGGTGCTCACCTGTAATTCCAGCTGCTTGGGAGGCTGAGGCAGGAGGATTGTAAGTTCAGTGCCAGCCCAGGCAAATTAGTGAGCCTCTATCTCAAAATTTTAAAGGGGCTGGGGATCTGGCTCAGTGGCAGAGTGCCCATAGGTTTAATTCCCAATACCAAAAACTTTTTTTGGTTTCGCGTACTTATATAGTACTATGTGTTAGGCACAGTAACTCTAAGTAGGTATATTTTATCCCCATTTTATATACAGTACAAAGAAAAATATATGGAGAGGTTAAGTAACTTGACCAATATCACAAGAAGTAGTAGAAATGGTAAAACGCCCTCACTACTGGCTCCACTGTCCTCTCATGTTTGATCTGGTCCAACAGTCTTGAGACCAGGACCTGTAGACTTAAAATTTGGCATCTCTGCTTTCCATATTTATGAAAGAAATACGTTAGGAGAAAACACCAACTTTCTAAACTTTTATCTGGTCAATGATATCTAAGAAGACTGATAGCAGTGGGATAGCTTGGTAAGATTCTTCCCTCTATAGACGGAACCTTAGAGGTTCTCTTCCTTAGTGTTTTGTTTTTAACTAATTGTTTGAGGACAGGAGGTTTGCAGCTATATCTTCCATCTTTTCACTTTGGGGAGGAGTCAGATTATTTCAGAGGCCATCTCAAAACTCTCTAACACACCATCCTTATAGTTGCCAATTTTACACTTCTGATTATGGGAGGTAACAGTGTTCAAGTCACTTTTAGTTAGGTACACAATTATTTGTAGCCATCCCTTTATCTTCCTGCTCCAGTCTGAACCCGGTGTCCTCCAGGGATGTTGTTCAGCTATAATCCTAGTTCTTTACTGCAATTGTCATAGGACTTCCTTCATCTCTCTGTAGTTTGGGGCCTCTTATTTCCTGAATCATTTGGCCTTTTATTTTGATTTACTACCTTGATGGTAAAGGAAATCCTTTTATGGAGTTTTTTTTTTTTTTGTACCAGGGATTGAACTCAGGAGCATCTGACTACTAAGCCACATCCCTAGCCCTAGTTTGTATTTAGAGACAGGGTCTCACTGAATTGCTAGCATGTCGCTGTTGCTGAGACAGGCTTTGAACTTGCAATCCTCCTTCCTCAGCTTCCCAAATCACTGGGATTATAAGCATATGCTACTGCACTCAGCTCTTTGTCACTATAAATAAAAACTTATAGCTGAGTGTGGTGGTGCATGCCTATAATTTTGAGTGGCTTGGGAGACTGAGGCAAGAAGATTGCAAGTTCGAGGCCAGCCTCTGCAACTTGGCAAGGCCCTTAACAACTTAAGGAGAACTTAAAACAAACAAACAAAAAAGGATTAGGCTCAGTGGTAAAGTGTTTATGTCAGTCTCAAATTCATGAATCCATCTCAGATGTCTAATTCTCTGGGAATTAAGATAATCTATCATCTTGGAACCCACTGTTGACCCTTTTTTCAGTTGATTATCCATGGCCAATGCTAGTTGATTCCTGGACTCCCCTTCTACCTGATGAGCATATGAAACCACCAGTGCTGCTCAGTTCCTACTTTTATTCAGGTTCTGTTTGAAGAAAGGACCTTCCATTCTTCAAATGAAAGGATCACTGGCTGTCACCACTTTTATTTTACTCCTTCCTGTTTATATGTATAGGAACAGGAATATAATCATTTATAGCAGAAGTATGTGTCTGATATTCCTTAACATCAAAAAGGCACTAAGATGTTTACCATTTATATTAGAATTCTTTATATTCATTTTCCTGCTTTTAGTGTCATTATGAACACTTGATTTCAAGTATCCACAATTGTTTTTGATACTCTCATGTCCTAACTTTGCTGATGGGACCCCCCTGGGATGATTCCTTTATCTTTTTTTTTTGGTGGGGGGTGCTGGGGATTGAACCCAGGGCCTTGTGCTTACAAGGCAAGCACTCCTGAGCTATCTCCCCAGCCCCTGATTCCTTTATCTTTAAAACCGCTGTGGCTCACCCCCATTTTTTTGTTTTATTTTTCCTATTTTTTTAAGTACTGCAAATTGAACCCAGAGACACACTATCACTGAGCTACATCCCTAGTCCTTTTTATTTTTTGTCAGGGTCTTAGTTGCTGAGGCTGATCTTGAATTTGTGATCCTCCTGCTTCAGCCTCCAGGGTAACTGGGATGACAGTTGTGCACCAATGCATTGACTTCTCTGAATGTTATTGAAAGTATACATGCTCTCAAGTAGTAACTGTGTTTTAGATCCATTTGATTTTTTCCTGTCATAAACTATGGTAGCCAGGGAACCCTGTTTCCATTTTAGGGAGGAGAGTGCTGGGGACCAGACTCAGGGCCTCTGTGTACTAGGAAAGCACTGAGCATCTCCAGTCCTCTATTTTGAGACAAGGTCTTAAATTACTGGATATGCCTTCTTAACATTGCAATCCTTCTGCTTCATCCTCCCAAGTCTCTGGAATTACAGGTGTGCATTCTTTTTTTTTTTTTTTTTTTTTTTTAATTTTTTTAATTTAATTTTTTTTTTTTTTTTTTTTTTTTTAGGTACTGGGTTTGAACTCAGGGACACTTTGCCACTGAGCTACATCCCCAGCCCTTTTTATTTTTTGAGACAGGGTCTCGCTAAATTACTGAGGCTGGCCTAGAATTTGCAGTCCTACTGAGTCCCTGGGTACAGGCGTGCACCACCACAATTGGCTACTTAACTCCTGACATTGACAGTTCCCAACATTTAACCCAATTTGAAAATGATTATGCTGGATTAGCTGCTGTTTGTGAGAACCAGGAAGATACTTTAAGTCCTAAGTCCCCAAACTGTAGTTTTTTTGATTCTCTGAAATCTGAGCCTAGTAGGGGCTATCTCAGTTAAAGTAGAAGTGTTCATTTCCTCAACAATTTCCCTGAATTAGCAGGATCTGACTCTACAGGGGCATTCCTTTTCCTTTGGTTATTCCTTTGTTTATCCAGGTTTATTTCCATAGTTGGGGATCACTGTTTACTTCCCTCTCTACCTAATTCTGGACATTTTTATTTGAAAAGCCCCTTCTTTGTTCAAATAGATTCTTAACAGAAAGGCAATTAAATCCTGCTTGTTTTCATAGTAAGGCCATTCCACCCTGCAATTCTTTTTAAGTCAATACTCATTGGTGCCCTGACATTTTTTGTGTGGTTACCCGGGAATTTCCATGAACTATCTTGCAGCAGGTTTCCTTAAGGGATCCAAGTACCTATTTTCTGATCCACAGTAACTGACTTTATTTATTTATTTTTTTTTGGGGGGGTGCTGGGGATCGAACCCAGGACCTTGTGCTTACAAGGCAAGCACTCTACCGACTATCTCCCCAGCCCCAGTAACTGACTTTAATCTCAACTAAATACTGTGTGTTATGTAACCATTTTGATATTCCTGCTCCTTTCTAGAACCTACCCAAAACTTTTGATATCACTTTATAGGTAGAACATATGCTTTTCACTGGTACTCTTTTTTCTGTTGGATATTTGGGAGGTGGAAGTTGGATTAAAGTCTCTTTCATCTTTTAATTTGGGATGAGCCTGGCCTAAGAATGGGTTTATTGACTTTTTCATTTATGTATTTTGGAAGAGGTAGAATGGAAAGGATTAAGACAAGAGTTTAGGTCTATGGGTCTACTCTTGATTCCATCATTAAGTGTAAACATGGGTGTTTTCACTGAAGGCTAAGAAAAAAAAAAAAAATTCCAAATCTGGCTGCAACTTTTTTGGGTTTTCTTGCATCAATTGCCTAGGTCCTGGGCAGTTGCCAGCTTGTTCTTTGGTTAAGTTCAAAGGTAAACTCTTACCACTTAATAGCCCTTGGGTTAGAAATAGGACTGACAGTTTTTACTTCAGCCTCCTTGAGCTCACTGGAAATCCTTATGTTCTGGTGTTTATTCCTTTCCTAAAAACCTTTTGTTAACAGGTCACTTCATCTCAAAACTGTTCACCAAATTACCAAAGCAAAAGTATTATAGGTGGAGGATTTCAATTGACTTAGACTTCTTATCTGTGATGGACTGTTTAACCTCCCTCTACTTCTACCCAAGTTATGTTCAAGATAAGGACAGCAGGAATCTTTCGTGAAAGTGGAAGCTGGCCAGGTGTCCCTGTACAAGTATGTCTTCCCGGCGCATCTGCAAAAGCCAACCCTGGCTGTTATTGGCCTCATCAAGCCCTTTGGCTCCATGATACCCACAGGAGAGGTACAAGTTCGATGGGCTGTCCAAGTTCTGAAAGGTCTGAACACATTGCCCCTGCCCAGCATCAGGGTAAAGGAAGTTGAGGAAAGGAAACAAAACAAACCCAGCGGGTTTGGTTTGTGCTATTGCAAGGCTTTACAATCAGATTATATTGCATACGTAGACAAACTTCTGACCAGTATCAATGCAAAGCCCAATCTCTTCTCTCTGCTCCTGACGGATCCACGCCTGGCTTTGGCCATCTTCTTCGGTCCCTGCTCCTCATACCAGTTCTGCCTCACAGGCCCAGGAAAATGGGAGGGAGCCAGAAACACCATCCTGACAGTGGGACCAAACACTCAAGGCTACCAAAACTCGAACTGTCCAAGAATCCCTGTCTTCCTTTGAAAGTTTCCTTAAACTAGGCTTTCTGGCTTTACTTGTGGCTCCTTTCCTGATTTTTCTATAAGGAAAAGATCTTCCAAAAGGCTCTTCTGATGCATAGAGTAGGTTATAGCTTTTGGCTCCTGCCTTCACAGTTACGAGCCCAGTCCTGGCTGAAGGCTACCACCCTCCTCCCCAGCTGGCCCCAGGGGAGCCCCTGATACTCCCCAGCCTCTCCCAGCTCTGTCATGTCTAATGCTAGAGGTTGATGCCCAAGATTTCTGTGCACTGGGAGGTCCCACATCATTTAAGGAAGAGAGCTGTCCTAGGCGGCCCACTGAGCTGTCAGACCTCTCCAGCAAAAATCTGTTCCCAAAGATCTCATCCAAGAGCCCCCGCCCACCTCACAAGACTGGTTTGCACTCAAATGATGCTTTCACATTAGCTGAATAAAAACAAATAACCCTTTAAAAAAAAAAAAAAAAAGATAAGGACAGCAGCACTAGGCATACAGCTTAGTGGCAAAGCATTTGCCTAACATGCACTAGGCCCTGGATTTGATCCCCTGCATTGCCAAAGACAGCAAGAACATCTGCCTCAATGCCTAGCTTATAGCAGCAACCCAGTACCAAGCTAAGTAAAATCCCTTCCCACAGAGTAGGTACATTCTGTAGTTTCAAGATAGATATCTAGTACACTGAGCCAGAACTTTCACGTTACCAAAAAATAACAAAGTGCATTGGGACATGGCTTAATGGTGCTTGCTTAGCATATCCAAATCCCTGGGTTTTATCCCCAGCACTACACACAAAAGGCCTAGACAATACACTATCAGATCAGATTCCCATTTCTACTGTGTGTTGGAATGGCACACTCCTTATTGCCACTGACATAGGACTTGGCTTTGTTCATTTGTTGGCACCAGGCAAGTTACCATAGTTCCCACAAAAATAGGTTACCCTTTATGACCAGGTCTCAATACACCCAACATTTCCGCTATAGGATTTATGCCTTCTTTTAAAACTTCTTCAATTACCAATGTAATAATGCAATTCAGTGTGAAGAAAAGATTAACGTGCCAGGCTGGTGGCACATACCTGTAATCCCACCGGCTCACGAGGCTGAGGCAGGAGGATCATGAGTTCAAAATCAGCCTCAGCAACTTAGCAAGGCCCTAAGCAACTCAGCAAGACCCTGTCTCTAAATAAAATATAAAAAAGGGCTGGGGATATGACTCAGTGGTTAAGCACCTCTGGGTTCAATCCTTAGTACCCCACCCCCCAAAAAAGCAACTTGAAAATTCTATAGATGCAGTATTTTATACCTGCAAGCTCTGCCCCTCTGCCCCAACTTGCCTTCATTCCTCCTACCTTGTAGATTATATAAAGGCTAACACAAATATTAACTTTAAACAAATTTTTATTACACAAAGGTTGCACATAATTGGATATTTCTTCTACTTTGTACACAATTATTCTTATTCTCCAGAAAGGCTGCTTCTTAACTTCTCATCTGATGATGGCAAGCACTAAAATCCTGGTTTTGGCAGAACAGTAGTAGAAATGCCTCAGTGATTTAAGTTGAAAGCAGTACACTGGTACATGGCTCTTGCACCCAGTATCAGGAATGTACAAATGTCTTTTTATTCAAAAATACAAAATAAATTATCTATAGGCATGGACAATGACAGCAGTAAACCATTATGTATTGTCAACTGAAACCAGTAACTGATGGTTATAGTGATTTTCTTAAACATCAACCAGCCTTTTCTTCAGTCATTTTCTTCACTGACTTCTCTGAAGTTATTGGTGAGGAACCCTGCCTTGAGCTTCCTGTCACAGTTCATTAATAATGGTAAAGCACTATTCTTAGAGTTAGAACATGCCACCTCCCATACCACCTCCCATTCCACCCATTGCACCCATTCCAGGATCCTTTTCTTCTTTAGGAATTTCTGTAACTACAACTTCTGCTGTAGTTAACAGAGAAGCAACTCCAGCAGCATCCAGTAGAGCAGTTCTTACAACCTATAAAAAATATAATGAAATGTTAATTTTTCCCGTAGAAAACTAAGTATGACTTACTTAATGAAATCTTAAATATGCAACTATTTACCTTTGTTGGGTCAATGATTCCTTTTTCCACCATATTCACAAAATCTCCAAGCATAGCATCATAACCAACTTCTGAGGAACTCTGCAGAATTTTCTCAACTATCAGAGATCCTTCAACACCTGCATTCTTAGCAATGGTCATTGCAGGAATTTTGAGAGTTCTTTTAATGATTTCTATGCCTATAAAATAAACAAATTTTTAGCAAATTTACTTCCTTTTGGTAGTAATTATAATACAATTCTGATGTGTGACGATACTGATATAGGAAAATTCAATCCTGCCATAGGTAACATCATCCCCCCATAAGGTGATAATTTATCAGCTCCCTCTGGCACTGCCACTATATTATTCTACTTCAGTTATTCAGGAAACTAAAATCAGGTCTCAAGTAAATTCATTTGAAAGTTTTATTTACCAATTTTTTGATCTTCATTAGCTGGAGTTAGTGAGTCCAAGGCTGGAATGCACCGAAGCAGAGCACAACCCCCACCCAGAACAATGCCTTCTTCAACAGCAGCTCTTGTAGCATTGAGGGCATCTGTAACTCTGTCTTTCTTTTCATTCACTTCGACATCACTTGTCCCACCAACCTGAACATTAAAAGAATTTCAAGTAGTATGGGCCTCTCCCATTCAAGATGCAGACCACCAAAAAAGTAATTAAAAAAAATAAAAGATGAAAAATTGAATCTGAGTACAGTGGCACATGCCTGTATTTCCAGTGGCTCAGGGGGCTGAGGCAGTAAGATTGTGAGTTCGAAGCAACTTAGCAAGGCCCTAAGCAACTCAGTGAGACACTATCCCTAAACTAAAAAAAAAAAAAAATATATATATGTATATGTATATGTATATAAAAAGAGGACTGGGGAAATGGCCCAGTGGTTAAGCATCTGTGGGTCCAATCCCAATACAAAATAAAAAAAAAAAAAAAAAAAAAAAAAGAGAGAGGCTGGAGATGAAGCTTAATGCTTGCCTACCATGCAAGGCCTTGGGTTCAATTTCAAGCACCCCCACAAAATGTTTTGGGCAAGAAATAACACAATAAAATTTTTCATGAATAAGTTCATACATATTTAATTTAAAAAAAGAAGGCTCAGAACCCAAGATACTACCCCACTACAATGGATCTTACCTTCAGCACAGCTACTCCATCTGAAAGTTTTGCCAGTCGTTCATTTAGTTTTTCCTTTTCATATTCACTAGTTGTGGTTTCTAATTGTTCTGTGATTTCTTGAATACGCTTTTCAATTTGAGCTTTATCACCTTTTCCTTTCAAAAGCATGGCATCATCTTTGGTGACAATGACCTCTCCAACTTTTCCTAAGTCGTGAGGCTGAACATCTTCAATATTTAGGGTCAAACCCTCCTCACCAAACACCTATGAAAAAACATTGCAAAGTGAATCCTCATAGGTTACTGTGTCTTCCTTTGTACCAAATTTATTAACATATAATGCCAGTACTTTGACAAGAGAAACATCTTGAAATACTGTATATGTTTTTTGAAATGAGATTTCAAAGCACTGCTAGTCCAGAAGGAGACTTGAATATAGTACTTTCATTACATTTCCAGCTTCTTGATCATCATAACTCAATTAGTATTATTTAAAAACAAGTCTAAAGTCCTTAAGTTCTATATCCTTTCTATCATATTCTTTCACAACCAAGAACAGATATATAGTCAATAAGCCCATTCTTATATCAGACTCATGGCAAGTTAAAGAAAGGGACCTAATCTAACTCCCACTTTCCAAATATCCAATAGAAACAGACAGATGATGTTTTCTCATATATTTCAGACCTGGAAGCATAAATAACATTCAGTAAATGAATATCACATTTATTTAACTTACTGCGCCCCCAGTAGCAATAGCCATATCTTTAAGTTGGTTTTTTCTGTTGTCACCAAAACCTGGAGCTTTAACTGCAACAACCTGAAGACCAACTTTTAGCCTGTTAAGAACATTAATGATAAGATGTAATAGAATAAAAATGCCCAGCATAGTTCCCCTTAAATTGTGGTACTATTAAGATTACTTAGGACTGCTGCCACTGGTTTTCTTTCTTCTTTCCTAACTACAATTAAGACTAGAAAAGATACGAGATAGAGGACTATTTTCTAACTCATATTCATGTTCCTATGTGACTTCCTTTTTTTTTTTTTTAATAAACTGTCAGCCTCACATTCCAATTCAACAACTAGACCCAAGAACCAAAATCACATCATGTTAGGTTGAAAGGTATACTGATAACTATTTTACGACTGGTACAAATAGTAGTAATAAATATTAAATTTGATGAACAGTTTACTCTATGGGTTCCCACTTAGTATTAGAAACAAGTTATCAAGTATGAAAAAGCAATGTTCTAAATGCATTCCTTTAAACTAAATGTTATATAAGAAGCTGACTGGCAGTATTAAGTTCACCTGAAATTTTATCAGGTTAATGAATACTTGGAATATAGAATGAAAGAAATGTCCACCTGAAAGCAGATTGTAGAATAGAAGCAATGTTCAGATTTTGAGTCAGAGCTGGTCTATTGTATTGAAGCAGAGAGAAATCTTAAGAGTAAGCTATGATGATATGCCAAGTGCATCAGATATCAACTTTACAGCTATCAGTCTGTACAACCAAATCTGTTGGCTTTAGGGGCTGTGAATGTAGCTTTGCCTTGGGTTGATCCTCAGCATGGCAAAAAACAAACAAAAACCCCCAAACATCAATGTAGGTAGGCTTCAAATTTCACCATCTACAAGGCTTTTCTTGGCACCCACTTCCCACACACTGGAAACCTAAGCTAAGAAAACCTCCACATTAAGCAAGCTCACTTAGAACTTTTGGGTCAAGTCAACGTATGTCATCTCTGAACCACACCTATGAATTTGTACATTTTCACTATAACAAAATTAGAAAGTTTAGCATTTGACATGTCTCAATCTAGGTATACCTCTAAGATAAAGAATATGCATCTTAATAATGCCTGGGATTCTGTTTGTAGCATGAACACTACTTATCTTAAAATTCCAACATTTAAATGCATACTAATGAAGAGAACTCACTTGAGTGGTAATTTCTTTTTTCAAACAATTTATTAAAGGTTTAACAAAATAAGTGTCTAATTACCAAATTCACTTAGATCTTCAATTTTTAAAGAATGAGTTATTTACTTACCTGTTTAACCCAAAATTACATTCTAAAAATTATTTTTTGATCAAGGAAACTTTTTTATTACTCTAGGCACTAAAAGGTAAATCAAGCCAGATGTGATAGCACATGCCTATAATCCTAGAGATAGAGGAGGCTGAGGCAGGAGGATGGAAAAGTTCAAAGTCAGCCTTAGCAACCTAATGAGACCCTAAGCAACTTAGCAAGACCTATTTTTTAAAAAGAAGGCTGGGGATGTGGCTCAGTAACTCCACACCCCTGCATTCAACTTCCAGTACCAAAAAACAAAACACAAGTGAATCAAATGTGGAGACACACAATAAAGATCTCAAACAGCAATATAAAGTAATTATTTCCCCTGCAAATATAAACCATCAAATACACTGTCTATTACCTGTTCAAAACAAGTGTACTTAGAGCTTCTCCATCAACATCTTCAGCAATTATGACCAAGGGTTTCCGGTGAGCATTGGCAATTTCAAGAGCAGGTACGATGGACTGGACGCTAGATATTTTCTTTTCACTCAATAGAACATAAGCATCCTGGAATTCACATTTCTGACCTGCAAAAATAATGTACATTTCAAATCAAAGTTTACTGAGAATATGACTGCAACTTATTTAATGAAAAGTTAAACCAAAGTTTCACTGTCATTTAAAAAAAAGTGGTGAATGAGTTCATGTTTTCCTCCATTTACTATAATTTTTAGAACATTACAAATCTGTTTTTTAGAGGTATGCCACCAACTAAGTAATGCCTATAGTGTGAAATACACTAATGAAGTGTATTTTAAAATTTTTTGTTACTGATTTATTCTTACCTTTTGATGTATTAATGAAGTAGGGAGAAATATAACCTCGATCAAACTTCATGCCTTCGATAATTTCTAATTCATCATTGAGTGTTTTTCCATCCTATTAAACAGTCAAAGAATTAGGTATAGGTATTTAACTGATAAAACACAAAACTTGGAATTATAGACCTAATTAATAAAAATACACCCCACTGGTCATAAGTCATTTAGAAAGGAGTATGCAAATTCCTAGAGGACTCAATTCCAATTCTCCAACAATTCTCAAAACTGCATATTTGAATAATTCTAACAGCTGGATAAAACAGTATCACCTAAGTTAGGACAGATTCATTGCAGGAAACCAAAACTATCAATTCACCCAGAACCCAGTAAGTATAAAGTCTGTAGAGATGCGAAGAGTACACATTAAAGGAATAAAACAAAATATTCTAGCCAAAACCCATGGATTGACCTTTTCTACTTGGAAAACTGAAGTTTCAATTATCAGATACCTCATTCAAGCTATCATTAAAATATGAAGTTGCCAAGCCAATGCAGTGGCACACGCCTATAGTTAGTTCAGCTACTTAGGAAACAGAAGGATGGCTTGAGCCCAGGAATTCAGGGCCAATCTGGGCTACAAAGCAAGATCCTGTCTTAAAATAAACAAAAAACCAAACACACTTACCTTTACTGTGATCACACCCTTCCTTCCAACCTTTTTCATTGCGTCAGAAATGATGTTGCCAATTTCTTTGTCTCCATTTGCAGATATCGTAGCAACCTGAAATAATTGTTACCCATCAAAATTAAATGGTAATGCTATTATCCTTAATCAACTCCCTTCTCATTTCCTAGCAACTTCCAAACTGATACTTCTACCCAGAAGAGAAGATTATTTATGATATAATAGTTTTTCCCCCTCTTTTCGTACTAGATATTGAACCCGGGACCTCACACATACTAGATAAGCACTTCATCAATGAGCAACACCCCAGGCCTTTAAAACTTTTTAAAAAAAATTTTGACACAGGGTCTTGTTGCTCAGGCTAGTAAGCAACTTGGGATCCTCCTGCCTCAGTCTCCCCAGTAGCTGGGATTACAGGTGTGTACCTGGTGGTATAATAGTTTTAATTAAATATTGGTTCTCTAGTTCAATGTTTTTTAAAATTCATTACTTTGAAGATGGAATAAATACATTATCTTAGACAAAAACCCATCTCGTTATTTTTCTTTGGCAAACAAGGTGATCTCACAAACTGACATAAGGGGTAGGAGGAGTTTAGTTCTGCAATAAAGTGCTTTGCCTAGCATGTGCAAATTCCTAGATAGGATCTGTGGCTATGCAAGTAAAAGCACTTCTGACAAGAGCTAAGAACATCTTCACATGTATATGAATCCATTTTATAGCCACACAGAACTAATAACCCATTAAGATCCAAATTATGGGGCTAGGGATGAGATTGGTGGTCTTGCCTACCATGTATGTGCATAGGCCCTGGATTTTATCCCAAGCACAAAAAGAAAAGAAAAAAAAAATCCAAATTATGGTCATAGAATCTCAAATGTTTTAGGACTGCTGGGCATGGTGGTATATGCAGGCAATCCCAGTAACTTGGGAGGCTGAAGAAAGAGGTAACTTCTGGGCCAGCATGGGCAACTTACCAAGACCCTGCTTCATAATATAAAATAAAAAGGACTGGGGTATAGCTCAGTGGTAAAGCACCCCTGGGATTCAATCCTCAGTACTGAAAAAACCAAAAAAACTAACCCATACATACTATTAAAAACAAACAAACCTTTATCATAATATATATATTTTTAAAATTTATTTATTTTGATTCATTGTAAACAAACAGGGTACAACTTGTTTCTCTGGTTGCATAACATATTATGATATCCTTACCTGGGCAATTTCTTCAGGAGTTGTCACAGGTTTAGACTGCTTCTTAAGTTCCTCAATTACAGCATCAACGGCTAACATCACACCTAGTTCAAGAACATATATTTTGATGCTTGGTTTCATTACTTCCATGTGCAGTAGATATTCTGAGATGACTAATGGTGCTATAGACTGAACCCAAGGGTTGCAGGCATGCCAGGCAAGCAAGCATTCTACCACTGAACTATATACCTCGGCCATGACAAATATTTTAATTTCTTAAGTCTATATACAGCTTTTGTGCCAGTGCTCTTCCTAATCAATGGAGTTAGATAATATGCAATGAAACAGTAACTTAAGATTTACTTAGTAAATGAAGTCCCACAACACCAAAATTATTTTGAAAACTGGACCAAGGAAAGGTCAATTTCAAGTCTTCCTAATTCAAGCATTCGGCCTGTTTTCAACAGGTTCACCCAACAACTCTAAATGACACAAAAGAACCCAATCAGAGAATATCATACTTCAATAATAGAACTTTTAGTAGTAGTGACAATAAGACATTCCTACCTCTTCTGATTTCCACAGGATTAGCACCTTTGCTAATCTTCTCGAAGCCTTCCTTTGCAATAGAGCGTGCCAGTACAGTAGCAGTGGTGGTACCATCCCCGGCCTCTTCATTTGTGTTATTGGCAACATCTTGAACAAGTTTAGCTCCAATATTTTTATATTTATCCTTTAAATCAATTGACTTTGCAACAGTCACACCATCTTTTGTTACTTTGGGACTTCCCCAACTCTGTTCAATAATTACCGTTCTTCCCTATAATTGTAAAAGGAGAAAAATGTGAAAGACTACTCTTAAAGGGATTATTTAAATTAAAAAATAAAAAAAAAAAAACAGCTTTTAAAAATAAGTTAACTATTTAAAATCGGAGATTGTTTAAATACAAGTTGTGTCATTCTTATCAGTCCCACAACATGAATCTCAAGGGCAAGTTCATCAACATTCTTGGTCTACAAATGACCTCTTCACTTCTCTGCCAAGAGCATTAACTTTGAAAGCGGTATTATGGGAGATGAAAATCCTAGGGACTAAAAGATACCATCTTATAAAATGAACAAGAACAGTACAAATACGAAATTCCAGAACATTTTAAAAATGTCATACTTAAGTTCTGGCTAGTGCCTGTTTGCTTTAAATTCACTAAAATAACCAGCAAGAAAAGAAAGTTCACTAAACACAGCACATACAGGAATGGCAGTTTGGGGATCTCAACCAAGCTGCTACTTTCAATTCTTGAATGTGAAACACAATATTTTATAACTGAGCAGATAACCATTATTTGAATAGCTTCAATTTGAAAAGAAGCATCACTTGGCTGCATACCCCCTTCAAAGGCTTTCTTAAAATATTGTCACTCAGTATTCAATGATTTAGAATTTTATATATGCTTTGGAAGGAGAGATGGCATAAAATCTTCCCCTCTGGGGAGGAAAAATGAGAAGCTATTGTTTAATGGGTAATAGTTTTCCAAAAGCAGATTTTTAAAAAGTTGTGAAACTGGATGGCAGGGATGGTTGCAAATGAAAATATGCTCATTGCCCCTCAAGTGTTCACTTAAAAAAAAAAAAAAAAAAGACAAAATTTTAGCTAGGGTAGCGTAGGCCTATAATCCCAACTACTCAGGAGGCTGCAGCAGGAGAATCAGGCAAATTGGAGGCCAGCCTGGGCATCTTAGAGAACCTGCTTCAAAATAAAATAAAAATGGATGGGGATGTAACTCAGAGGTAAAGCAATTACCCAGCATTCAGAAAGCTCTGGATTTCAATCCTCAACAAGGTAAAAACAGGTAAATTTTGTTATGTATATTTTACTACAATAAACACATGCACATACATACGCACTCCTGAGATATTATAAGTTATGCTCTTTTCTCTATACTTAACACTAACTACTGGGAAAAGATCCAAAACTTAATTCAAGCAGGCAATCAAGATTAATTGTACCTTACAGTTTTAAGAATCCACCTTGAGTTATAAGTTACTTCCCTGATTACATCACACATTATACAAAATAAACGGTCAATCTGGCTGAAGCAGTTTAAGTTTTAAGACTACTGGGTCTAAACAGACTAAACAAAAAAACACCGTCCCCAGAAACTTCAATAACTTCATATTCTTTAAGTATTGTTCCCTAGTTCAGTGTGATATCTGTATCAACAAAACGTTATTCCCTAATAATACTGTAATTAAAATAAAGAATACTGATACCTTTGGCCCCATTGTAACAGCTACAGCATCGGCTAAAAGGTCTACACCTTGAAGCATTAAGGCTCGGGCATCCGCACCGAATTTTACATCTTTGGCATAAGCCCGAGTGAGATGAGGAGCCAGTGCCCTAGACACTGGTCTCATCTGGCGAAGGACTGTGGGTAATCGAAGCATTTCTGGAGGAGAAAAGATGATGATCAATAATAGCACTATCCGTGTGTCCCAGTACAGACATGTCCACCTGGGTAACAGAATACGCAAAGTTCGATGTGAGCCTGGCTGACCTCTGATTCCACCGCTATGCCTGGGCCTTGGAACGCAGCGCTGCTTTACAACTATTAACCCTGGCTCAGAAGGGATGCCCCCAGGCCTGACCTACAGCCCTAGCACAAAGCACATCCAAGTCCTTACCCATATACACCTACCCCAGTCGCTCCAAACGAGTTAATATTTCACCAATAAAAATGGCCTTGAAAGAAGAACCACTCCAAAAATGCCCTATGAAACCAAGACAGGAGCGCTAGAGAGGCAGGTTACAAATTCCAGTATTTCTGGCGGTGCAAAAGGCCGCTCCGCAAAAAAAAAAAAAAAAAAAAAAAGTCTCCATGTATCCGCTCGCGGTTACTGTATCAGAAAAGATATCAAGGCCGCGATGCTGAGGACACCCGCCCGGCCCACTCCACAACCCCACGTGTCTTCCCTTCAGGCCGCCCCCAGCAAGGTCAAAAGTGGAGGTACAGTATCTCTGCTGCCAGAGGGGACAAAAACCAGTTCCTTCACCGAAGCCGCCACCCTCCCGGAGCCCTGCAGTCGGCCAGGAGCGGGTTGCACCGGAGGGCCCAACTAGCTGCTTCCCCCAGATTCTATCCGGCAGGCAAGTCCGTCCTCCATCCCGCGCCTGGACCGAGCCCGCGAACCGTCCGCACGTGACAGGAACCCGCATGGCCCCACGAGGCCTGGCTCTGGGGGCTGGGCCCACAGCGCCGCGGAGAAGTCGGGGCTCTAGCCCGCCAGCCCACTCAGGCAGGTCTGCGTTGGAGAAAGGCCTGCTCCGGGGTCGTCAGCCCCAGGACCAGGCGGCGGGGGGCCGCCGCGTACCTGCGGGGCGTCGGCAGCGAGTGCACGCGGCAAGGCAGGCCGTCTGCGGCGAGTGAGGGACAGAGTGCAGGGCGCACACGGCAATGAGCCCGTGTCCCCTCCCTCCGCCCCCCCAGCCCCCCCGCCCTGCGGCACCGCGTGTGCGGGCGGCACCCGCCCCCTTCCCGTCGGCCGGGCCCGGCCATCTGCATACCCCGCGCGCGAGCCCCGCCCCTCCTACCTGCGGAGGGTCAGGCCAGCAAGCTCAGTCCTCTCGGGCCCACTTAGGCTGGTTCCCGGGCCGCTCTTGGTTCCAGAACTTTCCGGAAAGCGCCGCGCTCTCTGAGAGTCAAAGGTCAAATCTCGTCATTTCCGGGAGGGGACGCAGGGATGGTTCTTTCACCTCGGCTGGCTGCCTAGAAAAGCCTAGAAAGAGCTCTTCTTTTCTTCCGCCTCCCAACCCTCGCGTCAGTGGCCTGCGCACAGTCCTCGGGACGAATCACGGCGCGCGCTGGCGCGGCCGCCCTCTCTCCCGGGGGCGGGGGCCGGGCAGGGTCGAGCGCGCCTGCGCGTGGGGCGGCCTTTTCACGTGTTCTGAGGGCCGGACTGCGGGTCTCTTTGCGGCGGCGGCGCGAGAGCGGAGTCCTAGCTGAGGCGGCGAGAGTCATGGTGAGTCCTGCCTGGCCCTGAAGCCGCCGGATCTTGGTCGATCTGGGTCTAACTGGAAGCCCCCATCGGCCCTCTTTTGGGCCTGGCAGTTGGTGTGGCGAACAACTTGGTGACCGGTGCCCACCTGTACCCCGGAGGAGCGAGACCCACGCGACCCCTTCCTCCACCACGGGGTTTTTGGACGTACGCGTGCCGCAGGCGTGGTGGGCAGGGGGCGGGAACCTGGGCGCGTGCGTGGCTGCTTCTGCAGTGCCTTGGTGGGTGTCTTGGAGAAAGAGCATGGCCTCAAGCAAAAAGATTGACCTTCATCGTTTACTGAAAATGTCCAGAAAAACCTGAGGACGGAAAATATTTGACCTTGGAATAAACTAAGGTTACCTTTAAAAATGATCTGGTTGCTGACGGCGAAAAGCCACAAGGACCCTACAGGAACACAGGGAATGGGAATTATAAAGTGGAACATTCAACTTCACCTTCTGAGAATAACCTAAATTTTGGTGTTAATTTTATTTGCCACAGCCTGTTAAACAGTGGCATGGCCTGTTGAATATAATTTACGTAACTGTTTTGTTTAAACTCTTTTTAACGTATTTTTTTTACAGGCCGGACAAGCATTTAGAAAGTTTCTTCCACTGTTTGACCGGGTATTGGTCGAAAGAAGTGCAGCCGAAACTGTAACCAAAGGAGGCATTATGCTTCCAGAAAAATCTCAAGGAAAAGTATTGCAAGCAACAGTAGTAGCTGTGGGATCAGGCTCTAAAGGAAAGGTAAATGGGCTACAATGTGGAACTAATACTTTTGAGTGAAGTGGGAGAAAAAGAAATACTAAATTCCGGGTTATTAAAAGTAGCTTTTTAAGAATCTCATTGTTTTCTAGGTAATTTCTTAGTTCACCTCTAACTTCAATGAAAGCGATTGTAAAATAATCATTTGCTTGTTTTATGTGATGAAATAGCTATTTGATACGTTAGTTCTGACCCTTCCAGTTTTTGACTAGACAAAAGGTTATGCCTCAAAATAAATCACTGGGTTTTTTAAGAATTAAGAAAAAATTAACTTCTAACACTGAAATTACTCCAGTCATTGGGACCTTGATTGGCAGACCTGTGAAAGGAGCAGGTTGACTCTATCCTCATAGATTTTCTCCAGTTAACTGTGTAGACCTCGGCCCTTTAAAAGTGTTGGACAAGATTCGCAGCAAATGCTTTTATGTATTTTGGACTCAGATATGGTAACCACATTGTTCCAGTCTCCTCAGAGTTCTATAAGGAACTGTCCTGAAGTTAGGAATAGGATGGCTTTCTGAAGTGGCAACTCTGCTTTATTCCTTTTACCCAGATGTGTGTACTTTGGTGGAAAGGAAATTACCAAATAAGTATGTGCTAAGTGTACAAGACTAGTTTTAAACTTTTGTTGGAAGACGAAAAACATGATCACTTTGTATGGTAAAAACTGCTTTACAGGGTTCTGTGCCCAATACTGCGAAAAAGTAAAAAACTCCTTTATTTCACATAGTCCATAGGTTATGTTAATATTTAACAATTATAAAGTTCAGTTTGGTTAGTTAAAGTTCACTTTTCCAATAAAACTCTCCTTGGGCTTTTACCCTGAAGTCAGGTTTTAGTTGAAGTGTATTCCTTATTGCAAATTACAATTTTAAAGCAACAAAGTTTTTGTTGGGAAAAGCCACAATTCTAGTATAAAGTTGCCACCAGTTACCTTTTAACATACTGGATTTGAGTGAATGCCTTTCATTAATTGTGATTTAATAGTGATTTAAAAAGTTAACTTAAGTGAACTAGTTGCTGATGAACATCTTTTTTATCTTAAGGGTGGAGAGATTCAGCCGGTTAGTGTGAAAGTTGGGGATAAAGTTCTTCTCCCAGAGTATGGAGGCACCAAAGTAGTTCTAGATGACAAGGTATGCAAACTTAATAGTTCTAAAAAGAAGTTGTTAAGTATTTGCTTTTACCTGTCTTAACTAATAGTTTCTCTATTTGCAGGATTATTTCTTATTTAGAGATGGTGACATTCTTGGAAAGTATGTAGACTGAAACAAATCATTATTGAAGTGGCATCGTGTGAAGCTACCTATTCCACTGAAGTTCTGAAATCTTTCATCATGTAAATAATTTCCATGTCTCTTTTATAATAAACTGATGATAATCTAATAACATCCACTGTCTTGAAAATTTAGTTTCCCTGTACTTGTGTGAACATTTCCAAATAAATAATGTAAATGAATGGTTACTCTTTATTTATTAACTTAAGGTGGTTTTAGAGTTCTCCAGTTTAAGCTTTTTTCAAGGAGTCTGTAGAGAATTCTGAGAAAGGAGGTTTTTCTAGGTGGATGAATTTTCATGTTTAATTTGAATTTAACTTTACTACATAGCTGTTTCATATGATACAAAACTATGGATTTATACTTAAAAAAATTCTGGTTCAAGTATAACAAACTTGTAGTGAAGTACAGTCTTCAGTTGTTGAATCTAGTGTTTGGGAGTTTTTTTATTTTTATTTTTTGTAGTTGTCAATGGACCTTTATTTTATTTATTTATGTGTGGTGCTGAGAATCGAACCCAGTGCCTCTCTACCACCCAAGCCTCATGTTTGGGGGTTCTTTTAAGTTTTTTACTGAGAAAAATTTTATTTCCTGAATATTTCCAGTTTTCAAAACAACACTCCTACATCATTTGTTTGGCAAAAGCAAGGTAGGAACTTTTCGACGGTAAATAGCTAACACTTCCATTACATTTTGAGGTGCTTTGCATATATTGATGTAATCTTTAAATACCCTGATGAGCTAGGCTCAGTTTTCACCTTGCAGATGAGGAAGCTGAAGCACAAGAGTTAAGTAATAACAGAGGACATGCAGTGGGAAGTAGCAAAGCCAGGATTTAGACTTCAAGATGGTATTTAAAATTTGATCCTTTGGCTTATGCTACCTCAGCTATTTCTGAGGACTTGGAACACATTTGAATTAATTCTGGTGATCAACACTGGTATGGGGAGCAGGTAGTTTGGTACTTATGTATGTAGTATACCATTTGTTGAATATAACAGAAGGAAACATTTTCACTGAAGGGGTAAATAGCTTTTACCCCTTAGATTATAGATTATAGATATAGATAATAGATTATAATAATAGATCTATTATTCAAACCCATCCTAGAATTAACAGCTAAACAACTTAGCTACCAGCTATTTCTATCCTTATAGTTTTAGTACTAAATTTTATTTTTGGTACCAGAGATTAAACCCAAAGGCACTTAAACACTGAGCCACATTGCAGTCACTGAGTTGCTGAAGGTGGCTTTGATCCTCCTACCTCAACCTCCCAGACTGCTGGAATTACAGGCATTTGCCACTGCACCCAGCAGTATGTTCAAGTTTTAGTTATTAAAGTAGTATGTGCTAATTAATATGTGTATATGTATGTGTTGTCTTTGGTATACTAAGGCTTAATTTGTCTTTTGTACTTGGTACTGGAGGATTGAACCGAGGGGTGCTTTATCACTGACCTACATCCCCAGCCCTTTTTATTTTAAGATCTTGCGAAGTTTCCCAGGCTGGTCCTCTGACTTGCTATCCTCAGGTCTCACCTCCCAAGTCACTGAGATTACAGGTGTCCAATGCACCTGGCTACTAAGGTTTTTATTTTTGTCAAATTTAGAAATAGGCTTTTTGGGCGTGGTGGCTTATGTAGTAATCTCAGCAGCTCAGGACGCAAAGGCAGGAGGATTGAAATTTAAATCCAGACTCAGAACTTGGCAAGACCCTATCAAAAACAAGAAAAAACTATATATTTATGTATGTATAAAGGGCTGGGAATGTGGCTCAGTGGTTAGGCACCCCTGGGTTCAATTCCAGTACCAATGAAAAAAAAAATTCCTTTCAATATTCAAATGGATCATCAATTTCATACTGTGCCTCAGGCTATATGATAGTTTACATGTCATAACTTTGTAAGCCCAGGTTTTAAACCTTCACCGGTTTACTTGTTTACCTTCATTATTATTTTCCTTTTGAGCAAAAGTTGAAAAACAACACACTGGTCTGAACATGCAGTTCCATATTCCCAATTCCTTAAATTTCTTAAGGCAAAGTTCTTTTCCCTATTTTAATCAATATTATCTCATTTATTCAGCAGTTCTGCTAGGCAAGCATCACAATAGAACTACTTAAATGTTACAAAAATGATCTCCTGATTTAGTAGGTTTGGATGGGGCTTTGACATTTTAAGTAAAGGATGAATCAGGGTTTGAAAACTTGAACCTCAAAACTCATTTATTGGGTAGTTGGAAAGTGGTATTGTAGAAATGGGAAAGCCATGGCCTTGAGCAAGTGTCCTAGATTCTTTGTGATAGGCTGTGCTGTCTTGTTTTAAAACAGGCAAAGCACAGCTTTAGTGAAGGTGAAAGTAACACTCTAGAGTCAGCCAAGGGGGAGAGAGGCTCAAGGCCTCTTTGTAATAAGTGTTTTTCCTCTAGTTTATCATTTTGACTTTTTCTGCTTTGGATGTACAGGAAGTCATTTTGATATATTTGAATTAATAGCCTTTTTGGCTTCTGGGTATTACTTCAAATTCTGAAGAGTCTACTACCTAAAGTTTCTTTTCATTGTTTCTTGAGGTTGTTTTTCAAGTTTTTCTTTTTTTCTTTTGTTGTTAATGTGGAGTGAACTCAGGAGCACTCTACTACTGAACTATATCTCCAGCCCTTTAATTTTTTTATTTTGAGCTGGTCTCACTAATTTGCCTAGGTTGGCCTCAAACTTGAAATCCTCCTGCCTCAGCCTCCTGAGCTGCTGGGATTATAGGTGTGTGCCACCAGGCCCATCTTGAGTGTTTTGTTGTTTTTTTATATTTTGATCTTGGCTGTATCTGGAGATTTTCCTATTAAAAGATACAGGGAAGGGATCAAACTGCTTTGCTCTTACACATTAAACCTACTTCTACAAACATGTAAAATTGAAGCCTTTTTGTGGTGGTGCACATCTGTAATCCCAGGGGCTCAGGAGGATCACAAGTTCAAGATTAGCCCCAGCAATTGATTGAGACTCTATGCAACTTAGTAAGAACCTGTATGAAAATAAGAGGTTGGGGATGTAGCTCAGTGGTAAAGTGCCTCCAGGTTTAATCCCTAGTATCCAAGTCATGCAAAATTTCATCTCATTTAACCTTAAGATAATAACTTGGAAAAACATCAATGGGCATTGTCTGGCTTGTGTGTCACTTCAAAAAGACCAGTATGTTAATGGTATTTAAAAGTCATTATTTAATCACGCAAAGAATTGTTCTAGGCAGTGGGAATTCAAGGACATTAGAAGAAGCACACAGTAAACAAATTATAGCATGTTTTTCATATCAAGAAACTGGAAAAGCTGCTTAATGAGCAACATAGGTGACCTGTTCAAAGGATAATACTGTGACGTTTTCTGATTACATACAACCTCCTGAAAGCTAAACTATTACATTACCTATTGCATGAAAATTTACCCAGTCTTAATGGCTTTAAACAGCAATAAACATTTCACACTGTATGTATAAGTCAGATATTGGGAGCAACTTAGGATGGTCACAGTTTGGGGGTCTTATGAGGCTGCCATTACCTGAAGGCTTCACTTGGGCTAAAGGATAGTTTGAAAATGCATTCGTGCCAGCAAGTTGATGTTTTTGGCAGAAGCCCTCAATTTCTCACTATATGGACCCCTGATAAGTCTGCTTGACTGTCTTCACACTTGGCAGCCATGATCATAGGGCAAGAGACCAAGGGAGAAGTCCACTGTCTCGTAACACCAAAAGTCACATCATTTCCACAATATCCTATTGACTTTTCAGATCAGCCCTATTTGATGTGAAAGAATCACAGAGCGCAGTAGGTAGAGTGCTTGCCTCGCCAGCACAAAGCCCTGGGTTCAATCCCCAGCACCGCAAAAAAAAAAAAAAAAATCACAGAAGTGTGTAAATACCAGAAGACGACAATCACTGGAGTCCAACATCTGTAACCACCAATTTGATTAAATATCTGGAATGTTGCTAAGAGAGAAGTCTTGAGAGTTCAGTATCTCATTTGCAGTTAACTAAACTCCAAATCCCCCCAAATTTAACTGTGATAATGTTCAACTAATTTGTTGAAGATGCATAAAATCATAAATGACACTATTTTGTTCAACAGTGAACATATATTACTATGCTTTTCTGTTGCTTCAACTTACTCAGCCTGCAATGAAATTTCCTGTATCTCATGTAAATGCTACCATACTTTAAAGCCTATTTCAGCTACTTCATGTATTGTTCACTGTCTACTATGCTTGGTCTGTCTTCCTTCAAGCAGGGTTCCTGCTACAGTCCCAGACTTGGCAATGCCCAGTAGCAGAAAAAAGGAACCATCCTCTCTTGGCATCTCTTCATTTTGAAAAGAAGAAAACCTTTTCCCAAGTGCTCCATCAGACATCTTTAACATCTCTTTAGGATTAAATGGAGTCAGATGCCTACCCCATAACTAATCATTGGTTTAAGCTAATAGGGATTTATCCCTCACTTAGAGATGAGATTTACCTTTCCTTGGTCACAGGAACAAATAGACCTGGAGCAAGATCCAAGTCTGTTTGCAAAGAGACTGCAAAAATGGAAGAGGTAATGACTAGGCAACCAACAGGAGCTGTTACACACTGAAGGCATTCTCCCTTGTAGTATAGTAATCTACATATTGCCTTTAATGTCTTGCAGGAAAGTTACAGCATCTTAAACATTCATGTTTCTCACCGTCTTACCCTGTACCTTGCATATGTTACTTGTTCACTTTTTTATAGTTCTGTGCCTCACAATGAAACACAACTGCATACAAAACAGTGGTCCTATAAAATTATATTGTTTAGTGACCTCATAGCCATTTTAGTTCATGCAAGTATACTACGATGTTCAGTCAATGACAAAATTGCCTAATGATGCATTTCTCAGAATGTGTTTCTGTTAAATAAGACAGGAGTGTACTTTGATTTAAAAATTACCCAAAGTCACCAGGTGTGGGGGGCACATTCCTATAATGGCAGCTACTCCAGAGGTTGAGGCAGGAGAACTGCAAGTTCATGGGCAACCTAGGAAATTTAGTGAGACCCTGTCTTAAAATAAATTTTTTTAAAAAACTTAGAGGCATAGCACTCCTGGGTTTAATCCCCAGTATCTCTCACACATAAATGCACACACACTTCCCCAAATGAATTTCATACTAGATATTTTGGAGATAATGATATTTTAGATTTATAAAATATTTTCTTCAAGAGACTTCTAAAACTTTTTAATTTTAATTTTGCTTTCATGGTGTAAGGAAACCCACGAAAACCATGCCGGACACGGGAAATCACATAAGGGAGTTTATTAAGCAAACAGAGTGTCTCCCTGCAGGGTAAGAGAGAAAATGAGAGGGAACAAGAAAGGGCGCATGCAAGAAAGTGTGAAAGCGAGGAGGATAGAGAAAGTGAGGAGGAGAGAAAGATGGTGGGGTGGCTACAGTAAAGCAATTGAATTCCACCAGGCTAACAGGGGACCAGTATCAGAGAAGGATACTTGCAAGCTGACTGATGAACCAATAGCTAGCTAGGATGTTCACAGACTGACAGTAGTTTGGAGGCAGGGAAATGGCTGCAATGGAAAGGGTGGGGAGAGAAGCTTTCTACATTACACATGGTCTGTGCAGTAGAGGAAAAGAACTGTAAAATCTCATTATATATTAAGAAATTTTTAATTGATAACCTCGTTTGAAGTCTTATAGTCAATAGGCAAGTGAATCTAGATTGTCTGAATCCCAGCCCAGAGCTATGTCCATTGGTTTACATTGCCTTTTACTGAAATATTCAAGTAACCTCCTTGACCCGAAATATTCTAGTAACCCTTCACTACATCTGTGATTACTGATTAAGCACTTTTTACTGGTGGTGCTTGGGATCAAATCCAGGGCCTTGTACATGCTTAGGTAAGCACTGAAGCACAGATATGTCCCTGGCCTATGACTAAGCTCATTTTAAAATTTTCTTTTCCCTTTCACCCCCAATATTTTCTTGTTTGGAGATCATAATCTGCAGGCTAACAGAGGAATGAAAATGTGAAGGTTGTGAAGTAGAAACATATCAGCCCTAAAGAACAAGGTCAGGGTTGACTTCATCATGCAAATTTATTGGGCTTTCAAAGAGAATGGGGTGAGCATTTTTTTCCTGAGTTTAACATTTTACTTATCCATTTTAGGTCAGGGTTGACATCATCATGCAAATTTATTGGACTTTCAAAGAGAATGGGATGAGCATTTTTTCCTGAGTTTAACTTTTTTTTTTTTTTTTTTTGGCGGTACTGGGGATTGAACCCAGGGCCTTGTGCTTGCAAGGCAAACACTCTACCAACTGAGCTATATCCCCAGCCCTGAGGATCATTTTACTCATCCATTTTTAACTTTCTTCTTTTAAACAAGATGTGCTGAAACTATTTAGCAAATCTGGAAGTAAAAGAACATTAAAATGATTCCCTTCGACTACAGGTAACTGCCATTTACACTCAGGAAAATTACCACACAATCTGGAAAATTTTATCCTTTGAGCGAAGTGGAGTTGTCTATAGACCAAGAGACCTATCTAGAACTCTACCTTCTCACAGATCCTTCCTCTCATCTCTGAGAGAGAAGTAATATTTGAATGCCATTTGCCCTAGACTCTCCTGCACTTAGTGTTAAGAACTGCAGATCTTTCTTATTGATTTTCAAGAGCTGTTTATATAATAAAATCCTTCATAACAAAAAAAAAAGGAACCTATCTGCATATTTCCAGTGCTAGACTCTAAATAACATGGTGAAAGATTTGCCTTTTCATACTTGTACCTCAATGCCTACCACGTAGTGGACCCTTATTTTCTTTTTTGCAATACTGGGGATTGAACTCAGGTCCTTTGCATGCTGGGCAAGTGCTCTACCATCCCCAATCCTTAATAAAGATTTATTGAATGACTAATTTTTTTGTGTGTGGGGGGAGTACTTGCGATTTAACCCAGGGGCGCTTAACCACTGAATCACATCCCCAGCTCTTTATTTTTTGAGACAGGACCTTGCTCAGTTGCTCAGGGCCTCACTAAATTGCTGAGGTTGGTCCTGAACTTGCAATCCTCCTGCCTCAGACTCTGGAGTCTCAGGGATTACAGACATGTACCATGATGCCTGGCAAATCTTTTAACATCTAGGAACTAGTGGTAGGCAGACAGAATTAAATCATAACTCTTTTAAGAGTTAACAGTCTGCCTGGTTTGATGGCACACACTGTAATTCCAGCTATTCAGGAGGCTGAGGAAGGAAGATCTCAAGTTTGAGGGCCCTCAAACTTAACCAGACACTGTCTCAAAAAAAAAAAAAAAAAAAAAAAAGGCAGATGGGTGCTTAAGACATAGCTCAGTGCTTGCATGAGGCCCTGGGTTTAATCTCAAATGGAGAAAAGAAAAAAAGTTAACTAGTTTACAGTTTTGTTTTTTTGTTTTTTTTTTGTACTGGGGATTGAACCCAGGAGGGGCTTTACCACTTAACTACATCCCCAGTCCTTTTTAATCTTAAGACAGTGTCTCTAAATTTTTTAGGGCCTCTGTAAATTGCTAAGACTAGAACTTGTCATCTTCCTGCCTCAGCTTCCCCAGTTGCTGGGATTACAGGCCTGTTCCACCATGCCCAGCCAGTCTATATCTTCCAAAAAGAATCTTACTTATATGTACACCAACTTCCTGCTATCAAACTCTTCTAAACCATGTTCCAAGTCACTGACAATTATTCAGTTTCAGACCCAAATAAGAACCTCTTCTCTGCTTTCATCTTTGGAGGCTATTGAGTGGACCTCTCTCAGCAGTCTCAAGACACCTTTATTTAGGGACATGATGTTTTCATGAAATCATGCCACTGTATGCATTCTGCTCTGAACTCTTCCCATCTGGTATAAAGGCCATCAAGGCCTTCCTCATTCAGATCATAGATTTTAAGTCTTTTTATCAGGAGTTTTTTTTTTTTTTTTTTTAACTTAAGCCAACACAACACTTAAAAATTCGGAATCCTGGAAGATGTAAAAATTCCACTCTCTGCCAAGGACTACTCTTTTCCTTCTGCTTCCGACTTTCAAAAACGCAGACTACTTCTAAGTATGCTTAACGCACAATACCAGCAGTCCACTTCTCATAAAGGGCATCTGCGTCTTTTATCTACGCAAACTTGTCACTGAAAAGGTCCTTGACTTTGTAGACAGCAGGTGCAAGAAATATTTAATAGTCAAACTCTTAGTCTAATATCAGACTGGGTCGATTTCATGCAGATTCCATATTATCTTTCCCAGACTGGTCCGTTTTCTACTTTGCTTCCCTTAGGCGGGTTTTGGAGAATTATGCTTCTCTAAATATTTGCTTGCACGAGGGTTTACCGAAACGGTCGCCATTGCGTAAACTCTGCCCTTGCAAGGTAATTAACAAGAGCTCAAGGGGAGGCACCCAAGTGTGACGCAGGCCGTGCACACTGCCACAGCGGTCATCCTCGGTCACCATCCTCGGAGTCAGCTCGAGGACCTCTCCAAACCGCTTGTAACCCCCAGCTCTTCTGTCAATTTTTCTTCCAAGTCGCCACCGGAACCTCGCCGGCTCTTCCTTCGTTTGACCCTTCCCTCCCTCCTTCCCTCCCTCGGCCTAGCCCGCCCTACCTCAGACTCCTCCCTGTCTTCCCGTCCTGCCCCGCGCGGCCTACGGCTGTTCCGCAGAGTGCCGCTCCTCCCCAGAGCCCCAACCAAGAGTGCCTCTGTGCCCCGCCCCCCGCGCGGCAGCCGTCCCCTACATCCGGGTACCAACTCCAGCCGCCCAGACTCTGGCACTATGGTCATGGCGGAGGGGACGGCAGTGCTGAGGAGGAACAGGCCGGGCACTAAGGCACAGGTACCATCTCCACACCTTTTTTGCCGGGGGTCTCGCGGTACCCAACAGTGCCGCGCTTGCAAGCAGGCAGCCGCTGAGGAAAGCTTGGGCCCGGGCGGCAGGCGGGCGGGCGGGGGCACTGGTGCCCGGCCTGCTCTTCCGGAGCCGCAGCCCCTCTGTCTGGCTGAGGCGGCAGCGGCCACCCTCAAGGCCTGCAGAGCTCAGAATGAGTCGGGGCCTGAGGAGCGTGGGGGTTGCGGGAGTGCCTGCCGCGGCCCCAGACTGTAAGCCTGTCCGCGGCGACTGCAGGTTTTCGTTTCGCGGGTGAGCGCCAGCTGATTGGCGCCGAAGGGGCGCGGCCAGCCAGGTGGAGACCTTGGGGTTTTCCTAGGGTCGGGGCCGGCGGGGAGGTAGGGGGTGCTAACACAGCCTCCCTCCTCCCGGCTTCCATTGCCTACTTGCCTTGTGACGTACCTGCCTGTCGGCTCCCATCCAGCTTGTCTAGCCGGATGCGGGTGGCGATAATTTATCCTCCTCCTGTTGTTTGCCTTTGACCACCACTCCCTCTGCGTCCCTGCAGCTGTTTTCTGGTCCAGCAAGTTTTCATCACCAAGTTGCGACTTGTTAGATATCATTCCTTATGAATTTCCTTGTTAATATGTGTGAAGCATAGTCAGGGAATAAACTGATTATAATCTCATCAACTTTTTATAACTATTTGGGGTGAGCCGGTGCTTATTTAGGTATTGCTTCTTAGGGTTTGCAAAAGATGGGATCCTTCAACTTAAAAAAAAAAAAAATCGAACTGGTATTCAGACTTGATCACTATCCCACCCAAAATGGCTTGCCATAAAATAGATGCACTAAAGTCTGAAGAGATGTGTTTAAAATGTAATTTTAAAGAAAAGTGATGCGTGAGAAAAGAAAACAATCATGGAGCTGTTATGTTTATGAAAATAGATTTTAATTTCTTGTACAAAATTGTGGAAAAGAGATGTATCAGAGGGAGTTTATGTATCTAGACATCTTTCCAGATCCATTACAGATAAGGAAGCTGAAGCCTAGGAGAACAATCCACTGGACTTGCTTAAAGTTATCCAGTCTCCTGAATGTTAATTCACTAGTGACTTTAACAAGTTGCTTGTGCTACTACTGCATGTTAGAGAATTGTTTTGAAAAGTCTTAGTACACATTTTAAGTTGGCAGTTACTTCTACTGGCAGTTTTGTTTTCTTACTACTTGAAATATGTATATTCTGTATGCTTTCTTTTACCATTTATAAACTTTTCTTTCCTTTCCTTTTAAATGGATCTTTCCCCAGATAACTTTTTTTATTCTGTGGCAACATTGTTTCTAATTCTTAAGTGATCAAGTGTCCTTTTTTTTTTTTTTTTTTTTTTTTGGTGGTGGGATGGGAACCACGGGCCTA
This sequence comes from Sciurus vulgaris, assembly GCF_902686455.1. NCBI lineage: Eukaryota > Metazoa > Chordata > Mammalia > Rodentia > Sciuridae > Sciurus > Sciurus vulgaris. The sequence goes on from NC_136463.1 coordinate 150,458,080, forward strand.
TTTTAAGCAAAAGCTCTGTCACAGAGAGCTATACCCCAGCCAAAAGTCCTTTTAAATTTTGAAAATTTATTTTAAACAAATACTGTAAAATATCCATTTGCTATGTTGTTATAAGAAATCTCCTTTTCCTTTTTCCACATTGTCATAAATTAAGGCTAAGTAAAAGGTAGCAGGATTAAAAGAGAAAAAAAAAAAACTTTATCAGCATTCCTATCTTGTTTGTTACATGAATTTCCTTCAATGAATAGGTCTATTCCAAAATGACCTATTTAAAACTATATTAAAACTATAATAAAAAGTGTAGGTGGTGTATCTTTCTACTTTTTTTTTTTTTTAAGTTGGTTAGACTGGAATGTAGGCACATAGTTGGTTTTCAATAAATGTTAACAATTAGATGAGAAAAAAATTTCCCCCTTACCAGGGATTGAACCCAGAAGTGCTTAACCACTGAGCCACATCTTCAGCCTTTTTATTTTTTGAGATAGGGTCTCACTAAGTTGTGGAGTCTTGCTTTGCTCCTCCTGCCTCAGCCGCCTGAGCCCCTGGGATTACAGGCATGCACCACCGTACCCAGCAGATGAGAACATTTTTAAGCTGGATTTTTGGTATCTCATAACATGTCTAAAATATATCACAATTACGTTGCAAAACTTTTCATTCCCAGTGAACTCTTCAACATCTTTTCTAAATAGTATTACTATGTATACTCAATATATTTTTATTCTAATTGGTCACATTTATATTTTTTAAAACAAAATAGTCTACATTTTTATTATTGTTTTGTGTATTATTTATTATTTTTAGTGGTGCTGGGGATTGAACCCAGGACCTCTCACATGCTGGGAAAGTGCTCTTATTATTGAGCTGCATCCCAGCCCCAATCTTTCTAATTTTTTAAATGAAAGAATAAGCAAAGCATATTGATAGAAACTTTTTTTTTTTTTTTTTTTGCAGTGCTGGGGCTTGAACCCAGGGCCTTGTGCTTGCAAGGCAACCACTCTACCAACTGAGCTATATCCCCAGTCCAGAAACATTTTTAAGTGTGAGTTATATAGGAAGAATTTTAAAACTGCTTTTTAATATTTAGATAATGTATAATAAAAGGCATCTGGGAACAAGTTCGAAAAGATTATTTTATTTATTGACATTTTCCCTTAATAAATTTAGTTCAATATTTTCTTTCAGATTGGGCAACTATGAAAACTTAAACATTGGTGAAATGTTTAAGACAATTAAAAAGATATAACCATCACCTAACCTCAGAATATGATGTTGCTAATATAGCTAAGTCCCTCGGGTCACATTTTCCTGTTTTCTACTCCTCCCACCCACCCAGAAATGGTGATTTCTTTATACTTTTACTCTACATGCATTATATTTATAAATATACCTTGCATTTTTGTAAACTTTTATTCATATGGTATCATACACTGTATATTCTTCCAGTTGTGCTTTATTTTTTCTTGTTCAATGTTTTGAAGACTTGCCTGTGATGGTTGATTCAAATTTATGGAACATTGATTCACATTTATGAAATATTATTACCTTTTACCCATCCTGTTTTACCCCAGAGACTTTTTTATTGAAGACCAACTATGTTCAAGCATTGCATTACTTATGAAGGATGCATAAGTACACTTTGCTGGAAAATCAGTCAGATGGAAAGGAATTTAATCACTCATCTGAGTTCACAGACATTCCCCTATTTATAGAGGATTTAGAAACAGTACCAGGTCTTTCACAAAAGTATCCCCCTTAAAAGAAGTCATTTGGCCAAGGGCTAGCACCCGCCTACAATCCTAGTTACTTGGGAGACTGAAGAAGGACAATCCCAAGTTCAAGGCCATCCTCAGCAATTTAGTGAATCTTGTCTCGAAATGAAAAATTAAAAGGGCTAGGGATATAGTTCAGTGGTTGAAATTCCCCAGTCCCCAAAACCAGCAAAGTAGTAATCTTTTGGATACACACAGCCTGGGGATCCAACTGGGATCTAACCCATAGGCATGTCTAGTGCTTCTACCATTGACCTGTACCACCAACTGGATAACTACTTGTTTCTTTGGGGTTTTTTTTTTTTTTTTTGGTACCAGGTATTAAACCCAAGGTTTCTTAACCATTGAGGCACATCCCCAGACCTTCTTATTTATTTATTTATTTATTTATTTATTTATTTATTTATTTTGACGTGGTATTTGCTCTTTTTTAAAATTTTTTTTAGTTGTTGATGGACCTTTATTTTGTTTATTATTTTTATGTGGTGCTAAGGATCGAACCCAGTGTCTCGCACATGTTAGGCAAGTGCTCTACCACTGAGCTACAACCCCCCCTTATTTATTTATTTTGAGACAGGATCTTCCTAAATTGCTTAGGGCCTTGCTAAGTTGCTGAGGCTGGTTTGAACTTGTGAGCCTCCTGCCTCAGCCTCCTGAGCTTCTGGAATTAGAGGCATGCACCACCATGCCCAGCTGAATGACTTCTTTTTGTTGGAACTTGTTTCTATTAAGCAATTTAAAACTATTTGGAATTGGAATAATAATTTATAATATCTTTCTAAAATAACACTTATGTAGTCATAAATTAACTACTGATGCTAACTTTAGATAAAAAACTGTTCTAGTTTTTTGATGCCTGGAGACTTTTTTTAGTGTAACTTTTTTAGAGGTGTTTACCCATCATCAGCAAAAAAGTGATACACTTATCTCCCCAGTTAAGTTATACATGAAAGGTTAATTGGAACCAACTTTGAGAGATTTGTGCTTGAAAAAAAATGTGATTTGTAGTTTAATTAAATAAAATCTTGGTGTTCACTTAAAAACATTGACTAAAAATTTTTAACTTTTTTCTGATAATCATATTGTAAAGGCTTTTCTTCCTTTCTAGTGTAAGCTTTGGATTTTTATTCAGAATCAAAGTTATTAATAATAATATCCTCTGTAACTTTGTGTATGTTTTAACTATGAATTTATTTTTATAGGATTTCTATAATTGGCCTGATGAGTCATTTGATGAAATGGACAGTACACTTGCTGTTCAGCAGGTAATAAAAAGTTTCTTTTACAACTCTGATAACCTAAATATTTTACTTCTTCAACATAGTTTAGAATTTTTTTTTTTTTAAAAACAGCTAAATCAGATTCCACTGAGTTAATGAAATGCCCATTTAAAATTTTAATCAAGCCTCATTTTGTTTTAAGATGGTATGTTAAACTATAGTCAGTCTTAAATACATTTTTTTTTTGGTACTGGGGATTGAACCCCTTGCAAGCACTTTCAACTGAGCTATAGCCCTAGCCCTTTAAATAAATTTTTAATATCTGTTATACACCAGACTAGAGTACTAAATTCAATTTTATAATGAAATTAACTCAAAATTAATTGAATGATTAATTTGAATAACAGGTAATTAAATAGAAGTAGCATGCTCATTTGGTGAGTAAACCCTTGATAACATGTTTCTAAGATTTACATTTTCATGTTAGTTATCATTAGTTCTTAAGCTTTATCCCCATCCAGTATATGTGAGGGCTAAGATGCTTCCCTTTGGGTTGTTGCCACTGTCAGATAACTCACCATGACAGTGATTCTCAAGGGGCTAGGCTTTTGTAGTAATTTTGGTTTGAAAGTTTTTTTATGTTGAGTAACATCTGGAGTTTGGGAAAAACTGTAGTATTCAGAGCTAATTGTTAAAGATTGCATTAAGGGTTTAATAAAAGAGTGACAGAAATTGAGGTATAATAGGGGTTGCAGGGTGTAGTTCAGTGGTGGAGCATGTACAAGACCCTGGGTTTGATTCTTAGTGCCACAAAAAAAATAAAAAATAAAAAAAAAAGAAGGTTAAAATAACAAAAACAAAAGCAATAAATTGGGATATACTAGTATCTCAGTTATTGCTTAAACTATATTTTAATTTTTATTTGTTTTTAGCTGTGCTAAGAATTGAACCCAGGCCCTCATGCATTCAAGGCACCCTCTCTACCACTGAGCTGTATTCCCAAGCCCCTAGAAGTGCTTTTTCCATTCCTGAACCAGGATTTGTATTGACTACTCTCTCAGCACCATAGTATTTATTTTGGGGCTTCATATCAAGCCTGAAATTCTTTTTCTTGCAGGGAGAATTACTGGGGATAGAACTCAGGGTCACTTACCCACATCCCCAGCCCTTTTTATTTTTTATTTTGAAACAAGGTCTTGTTGAGTTGCTTGTGATCATCCTACCTCAGCCTCCTGAATCTCTCAGATTACAGGTGTGCACCTCCACACCTGACTTTCTGCATTGAGTTCTGTTTAGGGGTTACTGGAGTAATGCTTTGAATTCTGGTTGTGCTTAGATTTTCTTGCAATATACTTTTCAAAAACTTTAAATAGCAGAACCAGATGAATTTAATCCAGATTTTATAGTTTCATTCAGTGGGAGTGAAAGATTGTTTATTCCATTTTCTCCCCAACTGGAAATAATAAAGTACTTTTCTGTGTATGTGTGTATGTGTGTGATGGTGATTGACTCCAGGGCCTAGCACATACTAGGCAAGTGCTCTATCATGCCACACCCTTATCCCTTTTTATTTTTTTATTTTGAGATAAGGTCCAGGCTGACCTTACACTTGTGATTCTCCTGCCTCAGCCTCCCAGGTAACTGGGATTATAGGCATGTGCCAGTGTGCTCAGCTGTTTTTGGTTTTATTTCTAAAATGAAGATTTCTTCTTGTTCCCTTTTATATTTTTATATATGTTGGCATTATTAAAAAGACTCTAGATTTCTTTCTTTTTTTTTTTTTTTTTTTTTTGCGGTGCTGGGGATTGAACCCAGGGCCTTGTGCTTGCAAGGCAAACCACTCTACCAACTTGGCTATATCCCCAGCCCCGACTCTAGATTTCTTAGAGTTAGGCAACTTGCAATACCCTTTAATAACAAAATTTAAAATAACTAAATTCAGTTTCTAAATATATAAAGAATTAAAATTAATTATGAGCAAACCATTTGACAGAGAACATGAAACCCTCCTGCCTTAGCCTCACAAATAGCTGGGGACTACAGTTGTGTGTCACTACATCCAGCAAGAGAATATATTTTTGTGTGCCTAACATTGATTTGGAATCACCAAGGAATGCAAAAGAATCAGGGTGTATACTCTGTTTTTGATAAATTTTGTCCTTTTTATCACTCTGTGGCTTTAACATTTCAAACCATTATTTATCTTTGACCTCAGGTAATGTGGTTTAAGTCAGTGAACATTAGTGAAATGCTTTCTCTGTTTTAGGTGCTAATACCAAAATTCAAAAAACCCTTAAGTCTCTGTATTCATGGTCTCAACTATTTGTTGGAGACATAAGAAAATGAGTGCCATTTTTTTGTGAAATAAATGCTAGTAAGAGTTCTGTAGAAGGTATAGTGGGAGCAGGAAAGATAACAATGAATAGACAGATTGCTAATTTAGATATGCAAAAGACACATGTCATAAATCAGATAATTCTATGTAGACTAGAATTCAGGAATACTTTAGAGAAATTGTGGGTTTTGTTCCAAATCACCACATTAAAGATACTGCAATAAAGCAAGTCATGAATTTTTCTGTTTCCAGTGCATATGAAAGTTATGTTTATCCTCTATTGTAATTCTAGTAAATGTGCAATAACATGTCTAAAACATAAATGAATATATCTTAATTTTAAAATACTTATTTTTAGTTGGAGGTGTAGATTTAGTAAAGCATGCACTTTGCATGCATGAGGCCCTGAGTTGGATCCCTGGCACTGCAAAAACAAAACAAAAAACCGAATAACTTTATTGCTAAAAATCTAAGCAGTTATCTAAGAGTTTAGTAAGTCTTAATCTTTTAAGAGTTGGAGAAAGCTTTGTTACTTGCAGCAGTGTATTTGATAGCATTTTCTCCCTTTTGGTATCAGAATTGAACCCAAGAGCACTTAACTGCTGAGCTCATCCCCAGCCTTTTCTTTCTTTCTTTCTTTCTTTCTTTCTTTTTTTTTTTTTTTTGCGGTACTGGGGATTGAACCCAGGGCCTTGTGCTTGCAAGGCAAACACTCTACCAACTGAGCTATATCCCCAACCCATCCCCAGCCTTTTCTATTTTTTGAGATAGGGTCTTGCTAAGTTGTATAGGGCCTCACTAAGTTGCTGAGGCTAGCTCTGAATTTCCTGCCTCTGCCTGGGGTTACAAGCATGTGCCACTGCACCTGGCTCTTTGATAGCATATTACACACACTAGAATGTCTTTAAAAATTGAAATCAAGCTGGGTTGGTGGCACACATCTGTAATCCCAGCTGCTTGGGAGGCTGAGGTAGGAGGATCTCAAGTTCAAAACCATACTCAGCAATTTAGCGAGGCCCTATGTAATTCAGCGATACCCTCTTTCAAAATAAGATATGAAAAAGGTTTGGGGTTGTAGCTCAGCCATTAAGCACCCTGGGTTCAGTCCCCTATTACCCCCCCCCCCCCCCCCCAAAAAAAAAAAAGAAAAAAAATCAATCTTTCAAACCCTGCTGCTAAGTTTATATAATATTCTAAATCCATTGTTTTCATTTTAATAGTATTTACAGCATTTTCACTGGATTCCTTCTCAGGAAACCATGGTTTTTGCTTTTCCCTAAGAAGCAACTCCGTCTGTTAAAGTTTAATTGTGAGATTGCAGCAGTTCAGTTACGTATCAAGGCTTTGCATCTAATTCTAATCATCTTGCCATTTCTGTCACATCTGCAGATACATCCTTTGCTGAAGTCTTTAATCTGTAAAAGACATTTGTGAAGGTTGGAATCAACTTCCAATCCCAGTTAATGTTGACATTTTGACTGCCTCCCATAAATCATGAATGTTCTTTTTTAATTTAAATTGTTTATCAAAATGATACATAAAAACCATACAAGTTGTACATTTTTTTTTTCAAGTTAACATGTTAATTGGGTTAATGAATGTTCTTTATACCATCTAGAATGGTAAATCCTTTCCAGAAGGTTTTCAGTTTGTTTTGCTTATATCCATCAGAAAAACTACTATCTATAGCAGCTATAGCCTTACAAAGTATTTTGCAGTACTGGGAATTGAACCCAGGGCCTCATGATAAGCATGTGCTCAATTATTGAGCTACATCCCCTGCCTATCCAGATGGTGCCTTGAAAGTCAAAATTTGATTTTGATCCATGTGCTTCAGAATAAATGTTGTGTATTAGCAGGCATGAAAAAAACATTGATTTCATTATGTATCTCCATCAAAGCTCTTGGGTGACTAGGTACATTGTCAAGAAAAAGTAATATTTTGAAAAGAATCTTTTTTCTGAACAGGAGATCTCAACAGTGGGCTTGTGATATTCTGTAGACTATGTTGTGAACAGATTTTGCCATCATCTAGGCTGTCTTTTTTGAAATGGGATCTCCCTGTGTTGCTGAGACCGACCTTAAACTTGTCATTTTTCTGCCTTAGCATCCTGAATCACTGGGATCACAGGCTTGTACCACTGCACTTGGCTTAAGTATAATTCTTAAGGGTCCTAGGATTTTCAGAATAATTAACTAACATTGGTTTCAACTTGAAGCCACAAACCTTGTTAACCCCTAACATGAGAGGTAGTGTATCCATTGAAGCTTTGAAGACAGGTGTTGACTTGTCTCTAGCTATGAATGTTCTAGATATCATTTTTTTTCTAGTATGAGACTGTTTTGTCTATAGTGAAGTTATGTTATTTAGAGTAGCCACCTTCATCAGTTATCTTAGCTAGATCTGAGTAACTTGCTGCAGCTTCTACACAAACACTTGTTGCTTCACCTTGCCCTTTTAATTCCAGTGTGAGTTTCTTTCCTTAACCCCCATGAACCAACCTCTGTAAGCTTCAAACTTTTGTCCTGCAGCTTCCTCACCTCTTAGTGGGGACACAGGGCACAGTGGCTCATGCCTGTAATCCTAGCAATGTTGTGTGTGGTACTAGAGATTGAAATCAAGGCCTTACATATACTGAACAAATGTTATTCCACTGAGCTACATCATTGACCCTTTTTAAAAATTTGAGACAAGGTCTTGCTAAGTTGCACAGGCTAACTTCAAACTTTCAATCCTCCTGTCTCAGCTCCTGGCACATGCTTGTAATCCCAGCTACTCAGGAGACTGAGGCAGGAGGATTACAAATTCAAGGCCAGCCTGGACAATTTGGTGAGATCCTGCCAAAATTTAAAAATGAAAAGGGTTGGGAGCCAAGCATGGTGGTGTGCATCTGTAATCTCAGTGATTCTGGAGGCTGAGCTAGGAGGATTGCCATTCTGAGGCCCTAAGAAACTTACTGAGACCCTGTCTAAAAATAAAAAAGGAGTGGGGAGCTAGGGCTGTAGCTCAGTGGTAAAGGGCCCCTAGGTTCAATCCCTAGTACCAAAAAAAGAAAAAGGGGGCATTGGGGATGTAGCTCAATGGTAGAGATCTTTTGGTTCAATCACTATTACCACCTCCCAAATTGCTGGGATTATAGATGTGTGCCACCAGGCCTGGTTTGCTTGTCAGTTTTTAAAACAACTTTCCTTGGATATAATTAATATACCATATAACTAACCATTTAAAGTGTACAATTCTGTGGTTCTATTAAGCCTCAACTTAACCTAATTTTAGAATTTTTTTTATTGACCCTAAAAGAAACCCCATCCCCCTTAGCAGTCAGCTTCATTCTTCTCTGCCTTCCTCTTCTCTCCAACCCTTAGTAATTTATAATCTAGTTTCCTGTAGATTTGCTTAATCTAGATATTTTATATAAATGGAATATAATATGTACAGTTATATTTACATTGTCTGTATTCTATATTCTTATGAAAATTCTGGATTCTCAATTTCGATCCCAGTTCCAGTTCTGATACTCTGTCTCCAATTAAGTTGACTTGGAAGGGTTACCTCCTTTTTTTGAGTTAACTGATGATTTGAAACTTAGTTTTCTTTTCAGTGTATAACCCAAAAGTTGAACCATAACTGCAGTTTTATATTCAAAAATGGAATATATTTGAAACTGAATTTGTCACATAGTACAGTGTTTTAATTAACCATAAGAACTTCTTTTTTTATAGTATATTCAACAGAACATAAGGGCAGATTGCTCCAATATTGACAAAATTCTTGAACCTCCTGAAGGCCAAGATGAAGGTGTTTGGAAGTATGAACATTTAAGGTAGGTTCTTACGATATATAAAAAAGCAATAATGTGGGCTGGGGTTGTGGCTCAGTGGTTGAGCACTTGCCTAGCATGTGTGAAGCTTTGGGTTTGATTCTTAGCATTGCATATAAATAAATAAGTAAAATGAAGGTCTGTTGACAAAATAAATAAATAAAAAAAGACCAACAAAAAAACAATAATTCTAGTATAAGTATCCTTTAGTACCTACTAATGATAATCATGAATCAGATAAAATTTACCTCTGATAGATCAAAAAGCCACATTCTAAAACTTTTGTGTCTTGATTGTTAAAAGGTCCTTCAGCTTTATTGTTCACTAATTGTTTCCCTGTGGAGTAATGCTACAAAGTCACTTGTTTTGAAAGGCCGTTGCAGATTTGCCTGTGCATGTTTCTATATTTATGGATTTGGGGCTCACCATCTTTTTACATTGTTTTTATTAATTGTGTCTCTTAACCACAAAGGCATTATTTCCATTTTAATACTGATGAATAACTTTATTTCTTTATAGAGGATCAACTCTAGGTCTTAATCTAGGCTTGATATCTGATGAATTACCTATGAACTGTGCAAACTTCCATTCTTCCCTTTGGTAAATAGAGATTGATTTTATTCCTAAATTAAGGAGTTTTTGTGCTTTTATTGTATCCTTTGAGATTATTGTTGACCAGTAAATAGGTAGAGTTAACTTTATTATTATTTTTTGTACCAGGGATTGAGCCTAGGGGTATAGTTACCACTGAGCTAAGTCCCCAACCCTTTTAATTTTTATTTTGAGACAGGGTCTTAGTTGCTTAAGACCTTGATAAGTTGCTGAGGCTGGCCTCGAATTTGTAATCCTCCTTCCTCAGCCTCCTGAATTGCTGGGATTACAGACATGAGCCACCACACCCAGTTTAGAGTTAACTTTATAAGCAGCTGCATCCCAAAGTTAGTAGATGTTTCCTAAAGTTGTAAACTTCTCAGTGCAAATTAGAGCTGAGATGAGTTGACAGATTAAATATAGAGAATGCAGTGTACATTCAACAGCATAATACATTCTCAACTTGTAGATAGGACACTTTTTTAAAATTCTTGATGCTGTCTACTTGCTAAGATATGTATGTCTTGATGTGTCTTATAACAGTTTGGCAATTGTAGTATGCTAATACTTCTTTATGTGCTTTGCCAGTTTCTTAGACAAATCACTTGAATATTTTATTTTTATGTATTACTTATTTTTGTGGGGCTGGGGATCAAACCCAGAGCCTCACACATTATTCCTTTTTATTTTTAAAGATAAGATTTCACTGTGTTGCATAGACTGATCATGAACTTAAACTTTCTTTATTGGGTGCTGGGAATTGAACCCAGGGCCTTGCATATATTAAACATACATCCCTACATCCCCAATTTCCATTGAATATGTTTGTTGACTACAAACCTAATTCTAAAAAGTGAGGTCCGATTTCACCATACAGGGTTTTATTTCAGCTCTAAGAAAACATTTTTTTCCCTATTTAACCTCTACTGGGAGATATGCATTATATAAAACATATAAAAGTCTTTGTAAAATTTTATTCTGTTTGTCCTTGTGCTATTATATTTACTTTTGTTATTTTTTTTATTCTATTAGCCACTTTTTGGGGGGGTGGATTTATATATTGTAGTCATATATATATTCTTTGGTTTCTTTGTCATGTTATATGTCATTATAGTTGGCCAAGAAGAGTTCCATGAGTAGCCTTTTGGGGTTTTTTTTGCATGTACTTGATGTTATTGATTTGCAGTTATTAATTAGTGCAATTAATTATAATATGTTAGTTTGAGTTGGATCATGACTTTATTCAAATCTCCATTAGCTCATTCTGAATCTTTGTAATTAGGAAAAGGTACTCCTTTGAATGGCATTCAATTTTATGCCAGGATGTGTGACTTGGTACCTGAGATCTTGGACAAAATTTCTGTCCTAGCCTGTCTCTTCAGCTGTGCAGTTGAATGTATTGCCCTGTATTAGGTTAATTTAAAGCTGTTAGATTTGTTGTTTGCCAGATTATATCTGCAACACTTCAAAATAGTTAATTTTACTGTTGACTATAAGAAGGTTGGATTAGTTAAGACACTTGCTTATCACAACTGTTTATTACCATTTAGTGGGAAACAACTCAAAAACCCGTAACATGCAGCCTACTGATAAAAGGGAAGTAGAGGGTGATGGGTTATTCAGAAGTAGTGTTATTTTTGTAATCTAAGAAAAACATTTTAGGCATCTGGAAAGGAAATTATAGACAACTGAAAATTTGACTCTTGTCTTTTTGTTTTCTTCTATTTTTCTATTCTTCTATTATGCCTAAAATAAATATATAAAGAATGTAGTTTTTCTTTTAATAAATTTAGTTCATATATGCCCCCTTTCTTCTTTTTCTTTGGAGATCCCTTTCATCTTTTAATTTCTTAGGTTTTTAGTTTTGGATTTGGGGGAAACCAAAGTTTGGTTTGGTTTGTTTATTTTTTTTTTTTGGTACTTGGAATTTAACACAGGGGCCCTCTACCACTGAACCATCTCTCCATCCCTTTTAAATTTTTATTTTTTATTTTGAGACAGGGTCTCACTTAGTTGCTGAGGGTCTTGCTAAGTAACTCAGATTGACCTCAAACTTGCAATCCTCCTACTTCAGTCTCCCAATACAGTCACTGGGATTACAGGCACGTGCCACTATACCTGGTAGAACCAAAGTATTTTAATTTGTTTGCTGGGGAAACAGTTTTGATTTTCAACCTTGATATGGTAGACTAAATATTACTAGGTAGTATTTTTAGAGGGAACACATTCAATAGCTTGACAACTATAAAATTATTTTTATGACATAGAGTATTATCTTACATCCAGTGCCTGTCTAAAACTGTCTTGTAATTTCCTACTTTCTTCATTTATTAAAAATTATTTATTGAGCACTTACTGTATTTCAGTCATTGTATAGGCTTTATAATTGTTAGTTTGTTTTAGAAGAAAAGTATATCACCAAAAAATTGCCAAAGGGCTAGGAGTATGATTTAGTAGTAGAGCACTTGCCTAGCATACACAAGCCCTGGGTTTAACCTCCAGAAGTGGGGAAAAAAAACCGGGCACATCTATTAAGTAACAAAAGCATTTTAGAAAATTGTGTTTAATATGATCTCAGTATATTTTAATGTGTACATAGAAAACAAACTTGCATGTGAACAGTAGTTTACTTTTGGGAGAAAGTAGTAGAATTATAGATAATTTAGATTTTCTACATTATATATTTGATAATATTTGACTTGTTTTTTGTTTTAGTTTTATGGTGCTGGGAATAGAACCCAGAGCCTCATACTTGCTAGACAAGGAAGTGCTCTTCCACTGATGTACATCAGCCCTGAAGGTTTTAAAGGAGTATATTATTTATAGTGAGAACAAAATTTTGAAAATACATATGTGTAGAACATTTAGTCTATCAAAAAAAGTCTAGTCTTCTGTGTCTCTCTGTGTGTGAATATATACACATACTTTTTTAGACAACTGAAATATTACTGTAAAAATACATTTATCTTTAGTATGTATATATGCCAATATGTTATTTACTCAATTGTTAATTAATTGAAATATTTCAAAAAATTTTCTCATATTATATGAACATCTTTGTAATCTATATCTGCCTGCAGTTCTAATTATTTCATTACAGTAGAAGAATGACAGTTTAAAAGTATACAATTTCTAAGACTCTGATTAAATATTTTCACATTACCTTCTAGAAAAATAATATCAATTCCTAATATATAAGAGAGTATATAAGAGAGTGATCAGCCTACTGAACTCTACTATTTGGGTCATTGCTTTTTGGATTTTAATGTATAAATCTTTGGAAGAAATGTGTCATTCTCAGTTCTGGTGGTGTTAGTAATAGTGCAGGAAGGAAGAGTGATACTGATGAGATTCTCTTTCTACAGTTAATTTTCTAAAAATAGCTGGAGCCAGGCATGGTGGTATGTGCCTGTAAGGAAGGTTGAGGTGGGAGGATTGCTTGAACCCACAAGTTTAAGATCAATCTGGGCAATATAGCAAGATCCTGGCTCAAAAAGAAAAAGAAAGAAAGACAAAAAAGAAAAAAAAAAAAGCCTGTGGAGAATAAATGTGATTTTTCATTTATATATTTGCATTTTCAGGCAATTCTGCCTTGAACTAAATGGACTTGCTGTCAAACTTCAGGTAATATTTTTTGTAAGTTAAAGCTGTAATTGAAAGTTCTTGCTATTTTTCTGTTTTGTAACTTAATGTGATTACAAAAATCTACCCAAATTTTCTAATAATTTTTCTTGTATTTTACATGGAAATATAGTAACCCAAATGATAATCATTTTCATCATTATTTTACATATTAAGAAATACAATTATTTTTAACAGAGTGAATGTCATCCAGATACTTGTACTCAAATGACAGCAACTGAACAGTGGATTTTTCTTTGTGCAGCTCATAAAACTCCAAAAGAGGTAAGGATTTGTGAAATAGAATCACTAATAATTATCATAACTTAAATCTCTTCAAGACATTGGTAGGCAGATTTTTAGAATTTTCAGTTTACTGTTTGTTTTGCCACTTGGTTTAGAAAGTCTTACTGCAAGGTTATTATCACAGTGTTTTTAGAATTTCTTATGATTAGCATTATTTTTCGTACTTGGACAATTATATGCACTAGAACTAACTTTCTGATCAACTGACATACCACAGAATAATATCTTTTATACTGAGTAATAGTTGAGATATACTTGTTTAGGTTTTGTTGTCATAATTTCTTTTGATATGAAGAACTATTGATTACTTATTGTAATCAATAGTTCTTCATATCAAATCTTCATATTGTAATCAATGTTAGACTTTTGAGACTTTTAATATTTATGTTGTTTTTATTCTCACTCAGTTTTTGTCAGGGTAAAAGTGAACAATAGCAATTGTTTATCATACTTTCTTATTTTAAATAATTCCTTTTTATCATCTGATGTCCAGTATGTATTCACTTTTCCTTGCTTGTTTCAGAAATGTCCTTTATAGCTGATTTGTTTAAACTATGCATTGTGTTTCCCATGATCTGCTTTTTAAAAAAAATCTATAATAATTAGTTTTTACTTGACATTCATTAAGGATATTGGTCTAGGCCAGTTCTGTAGAGTTATAGATCTTCAAATGGTCATTATATTGAGAGATCTCTAAAGCTAAAGACAAGTGATGTTCTAGTTGCAAAATCAGTATTTGGTGTTCTTTTGTTTAAAAAAGGATAAATTCCCAGAATAAGGAAGGAGTATGTGGTACCTGTGTAAGCAAATGGTAATTGTCTGGAAGACTAATTTCATTCAGGATTACACTTTTTGTGTTAGTAAATTGAAGTAACATGAAGCTTATACATCAGTTTATATCTGGGAAAATCCACATAACTGTTTCATCGATAATTCACTGAAGTTGCCTAGTTAATATAGTGATTGATATGATAGTCACTGTTAAGAAATTGTATTGTCAGTTTTTCATTTCTGGACAGTGAGATTTTTTTTTTTTTTTTTTTTTGTGGTGCTGGGGATCAAACCCAGGACCTTGTGCTTGCAAGGCAAGCACTCTACCAACTGAGCTATCTCCCCAGCCCAGTTTTTCATTTCTGTAACCAAACTACCTGACACGAACAACTTAAAGGAGGAAAGATTTATTTTGGCTAATGGTTTGAGAATTATCAGTCCATGTTGAGCTGGCTGTAATACTTTGGGCTTGAGGTGAGGCAGATCATGGTAGAAAGGCAAGACTGAGGAAAGCTGCTCAGCTCATGACAACTGGAAAGCAGAAGAGAGGTAATGGCCAGGAAATAAATACCCTTCCAGGGCATGCCCCTAGTAACCATTTTTCTCCAACCATGTCCCAGTGCCTATAATTTTCATCACCTTCCAGTAATCCATTCAGCTATTAATGGGATTAATCATTAATAAGGTCAGAGCCTTCATGATCTAGTCACCTCCTAAAAGCCCCACCTCTAAGCATTGCTGCACTGGGGACCAAACCTTCAACATATGAGACTGTGAGGAACATTCTAGTTCCAAACGATAACAGAAACTAAATCAAGAAGGTCAATTTCATTTTGCCAAAAAATAAAGATGCACTTTTCTCACTTTAGGTTAGAGATGCTTTTTAGTTTGTGATACATTGTGTCTTAAATATACTGTCATTCTCATATCTACTATTTTCCCATTAATATGAAATGTAAGCTGGAATAATCATTACCATTAGTACCTATAATGAAGTCTTAAATTGGAACATTGTTTGCTGAGTTCAAGCTCCACTGAACTGCTCATATGTCAAGGAAGGATGATAGTGGTGTTTCCAAGTGATAGTTTATGAAATGATGTTACTGTTAAAAATATAAACAAAAAGCCAGGCATGGACTGGAGTTGTGGCTCAGTGGTAGAGCACTTACCTCAGCACCACATAAAAATAAGTACATAAAATAAAGGTATTGTGTCCATCTACAACTAAAAATATTAAAAAAAAAAAAAAAAAAAGAGCCAGACATGGTGGCACACACCCATAATCTCAGAGATGTGGGAGTCTGAGCAAGAGGATCGCCAATTCAAAGCCAGCCTCAGCAATTTAGCAAGGCCTTAAGCAGTTTAGCAAGTAAGCACCCTTGGGTTCAATCCCCAGTATACTTTCTGAACTCTTTTGAAGTAATAGTGCATAATCAAGAAACTATAGGAACTGACAGACCAGTAGGTAGTAAAATTGCCTTTAATTTGATACAGGGTCTCACTGAGTTGCTAAGGCTGACCTCAAACTTTCAAGTCTCCTACCTTAACTATCCAAATTGCTGAGATTATAAGCATGCACCTCAGCACTCAGAGGAATTTTTTTTTTTTTGTACTAGGTATTGAACCAAGGTGTGCCTTACCATAGAGCTACATCCTCCACCTTTTATTTTTTATTTTTAAATTTTTTTGAAGGGTAGTATAGAACTACCTTTATTTAAAAATACATTAAAAAAAAAAAAACAAAAAAAACGGTATCAGTACTTAGCATTTAGGTACTAATAACAAGTTGGTTACATAGGGCCTCTCAGGAACTTAATTCTCCATCTGAGATGACATAGGCCAAAGCTTCCCAAATGGCTGCTTCAACTGTTTCAAAGTCACACTTGGCCACCCAGTATGTTGACCCTGAGTTTGGTAGTCTCAACAGAAGAGGAAAGAAGTAAATTGAATTCTATGATGCCAGTACAAAAATTCAATGAGAACCCTAAGGCAGTAGTAGTGTAACTCCATAAAATACAACTGTATCTTAAATACACACTGCTTCAAGCCAAGTAGACAGCAATTTATTTGACTATTTTATGGTAGGGGAGAAGGCTGAGTGTTGATGTGAAATCCCTGATACTAGTAACAGGGGTGGTAGACTTTGCCAGCAGAGGAGAAGGTAGCAGGTAGGCTAGCTACATCACTTCACAAGAAGAGTTTGAATCCTCACCAGAAGGGGTGCCATCCTCTTTCAGTTCATACTTCCCATGTCCAACAACATGAATGCTGAGCCTTTTACTTCCTCTGTGAGTCTTGAACCAGTTAACCAAGAAAGGGTCTCATTCAATGAGTAGTACCTCCCTAAGCTGCTAAGGCTGGCCTCAAATTTGCAGTCCTCCTGCCTCAATATCCTGAGTTACTTGGATTACAGGCGTGCACCACCACACCCAACTAACCCTCCCCCTTTTTTAGATGTTTATATATTTGTCATGATACCATATTGAGCTATCTTTAGTAGTTATTAATTTGTATTTCTAAATATCAGTTTCAGCACCTGAAAAATAATTCAAGTTACTAAGTAAAGCTAGAATCATTATTATTCCTTTCTGTAGTTGTTTTCCTTCTGGTCTACTCTTGGCTCATTCCTAGTCTTCCTTTTCCCTATTTCCTGTCTGTCCTCAAGGAAATTACTTTATAGTTTTATTTTTCTCCTAATAAGTTTACTGATTCTCCACGAGTTGATATATTTGTTTTTGATAAATGGACTAGAATAAGACAGATTTATTAAAATTTAAAGATATTTCAAATTTTTATATTAAAATTCAAAAGAGGTTCAAGGAGAAAGTTTTTTAGAGATTTTCTAGATTGACAGTAGCATCCCAGGGGGATAATAAAAGATATTTTCCAGGATGTAGGAAGGCAGTGTTCCCTGGAAATAATTCGTGAAGGGAAGGGGACTTTGGGACAATTAGTAAAGAATAAACCAGTAGGGTAGCAATCAGTGTATCTGGGATGTTTGGGGAGACCATTTTCCTAACTATATGATTTTGCATAAGTTCCTGACCATTCATTTGACGTCAAATGTATAAAGGGCTGGATTTAGTTAATCAGGGATGCTTTTCACTTGACTTTTTTGTTTTTGTTTTTGCATTGCTAGGGATCAAACCCAGGGTCTTGCAAAAGCTAGGCAAGCACTTTACCACTGAGTTACATCCCCAGCCATCTTCCCACCCCTAAACATTGTTTTCTTCTAGGTTCAGTGTTTAGGGTGAAATTGGGAGACTGGTTAATGTATCTTCTAGAAGCCTGATATTATGGTTCTTGTGAATAATTAAGCTTTATTTATTGATGTAACATTGTATTTTATGATCATTTTGAAATTGTAAAGGACTTTTTTTCTTAGAATATACTCAAGTCTTTGGAGTAAGTTATCTAGATAATAATTATACCTAATTTAAGAAAGAGAGATTTTTGTTGATGCATTTTTAAATCTTTTCTTTTCTAGTGCCCTGCTATAGACTATACTAGACACACACTTGATGGTGCTGCATGTCTTCTGAATAGCAATAAATATTTTCCCAGCAGGTAAACAGAACTTTAAACATGATATAAAACTTTGTGAGTTTACTTTAAAAGATTGATGTTTATGGTTGTTTTTTTTTTTTCCAAGCTGTGTTTATTTGGTTTTGGATTTTTGTGAGTTTGTTGTTTTTTGTTTTTGTTTTGGTGGTACTGGCAATTGAACCCAGAACCTAGGCAAGTTAGTCTAGTGCTCTACCTTGAACTCTACATCCTCAGTCCAACTACTGTGATATATTTGGCTGCTCTTATTATTCAAGTTGTGAAGTTAGGGTTGAGCTTAAATAGCAGGACTTGTTTCCCAAAGTTCATAGACCAATTTAGTTAAGACTAGTCACTGCCACTGTGCATCATTCCCCAGGCATCTCCCTCTCATGCTCTAGAGTTGAGATATTTACATGCTTGCTCACTTGACTTTCTGATAGTCAGCCTCTCTTTATATAGCATGCTAAAGAGCAGACTTTCCTAAGTTGGAGTGCTTGTTTTGGGTAGGATTCCTTTTCTCTCCTGTAGTTTTTTGTTTGTTTGTTTGCCTATAGATAAAAATGTGGGGAAAAGCCATGTATGCATTGTACTATTGGTGAGGTTTGTGATTGGTCTTTTATTTTTTTAAAGATATTTATTACTAACTGGGTACAGCAGTGCATGCCTGTAATCTCACCTACTTACAAGGCTAAGGCAGGAAGATTGGCCAGCCTGGGCAACCTGGGGAGACTTGTCTCAAAATAAATTTTAAAAAGGGGATAAGAATGTAGCTCAGTGGTTAGAACACTTGCCTCCCATGTATGAGGCCCTGGATTCAATACCCAGTATTGCAAAAAAAAAAAAAAAAAAAAAAAAAGATATTTGTTCCTGGGTGATTGGACTTGAGAATTTTTTTTTCATAAATATGATTTGGTCTAAAAGCTCATACAAAATATTTTTTAAAACAAACAAAAGTGATTTTACCCCTGTATCCTGTACATATATATTTTTAAAAATAATATCAGAAATAGACATATTTTGATTTTTCAAAAAATCCAGTTCTATAGAATAAAGCAATAATTCCTTTTAGTTGTAATCACCTCTACTGGACAGAGTATTAATAACTGTAAAACATTTTATTAAGTTTTGAGTGTCAGAGATTCATTTTAACTATTAAGCTTTAACAGAGTTTCGGGACTATAATACTGAATTTAACTTAAGTACTGTGGTTAAGTAGAAAGAGCACTGGACCAGGAGTGAGAAATGGGAGGGTTACAGGTCTGCTCCTGGCACTTATTAGAACTATTATCTTAGATTAGTCGCCTATTTTCTAGGTTTAGATTTCCTCACTTGTAAATTGAGAAGATTGTGTTATATTGTCCTACCATTTTACCTAGCTCTATGAATCTGTGATTTTGTTTCTATTTTTAGGGTTAGCATAAAAGAATCATCTGTAGCAAAACTAGGATCAGTATGCCGTAGAATTTACAGAATATTTTCACATGCTTATTTTCATCACCGGCAAATATTTGATGAATATGAAGTAAGTGTATTTCATTAATTATCCTAATGCATTTTTATCAGAATGATAGTACAATATGTTGATATTCTAGTTTTTTCATTTTGGATAATAAAATAACTTCTTTTCCTTTCTTTCTACAGAATGAAACATTTTTATGTCATCGATTTACTAAATTTGTGATGAAATATAATTTGATGTCGAAGGATAACCTGATTGTACCAATTTTAGAAGAGGAAGTTCAGAATTCAGTTTCTGGGGAAAGTGAAGCATGAAGGGAATCATATAGAAAAATGTACTGATCACATAATTAACGTTAATTATGTACTGTATATATATATATCATTTTAGACACATCAATCATGTATCCACATTATAGCTTTTTTGTTTAGTATAGGTTTTTGTATGCTGTGTGTTGCCTTTTAAAATGGGAAATACTTTTTAAGTTATTCATGAGCTGTATATTCACCAGTGTGGCACTCATGGTTTTTAAATAAGATTAGTATTATCTGTTTATAATGCTTGTTAATAAAAGAATTTACAGTTTGGTAAAATTGCTGCTAAACAATCATTGGATCACAATCCTCATCAAATAAACCTATCTATAAAAATGAGTGAGCTTGAGGTTTCAACAAGCCATTTACTAAAGAGATAGTACTATTTTCCTTTGGTTTTACTCCTGAGTTTAGATATTTTAAAAATCTATAGAACATAGTTTCATCTTAACTATTAACTTTTGAAAATTAGATAAAAGTGTTTTAAAATTCTGTTTATTGTTTTTGATATACATATGAATATTATCCAAATAAAAGAGCAAATAAGGGATTAGTAATACTTAAATAAGCTTACTATGCTACATAAAGTATCTAGGCCAGTATAGTTGGAAAGGTTTCATCTTTTTTGCAATAGCAGATTATTAAATGTGTGATGATGATAATGATGTCACGAAAATGATGTTCCCACTGGAAACCTGCCCTTTCTTCCCCTTCTTATATCCCTTAATCCTCTCCCCAAACCACTTTAGCTTAGAAGTTTTTTCACCAGACTATGATTTCGTTGTGGCTTATTCCTATTTATATTTGTATTAATGGCTTACAGATTATACCTCATACTAGCAATTACATTACACTACAGGAAAACTATTGGCATAGGCTCTTGCTTATCTGTGTTTTGGAAAATTGTTCTAACTACTTAGAAAACAGTCTTAAGATAGTTTGACTTTTCCTGTTAGTGATATTAATCTTTTCTTCTGATCCTAACAGCATTAAATAGAGATGAAGAAATACTATAGTATTTATTTTATGCCCCCTTCCCCAAAAGTTTATGTTGAATTATTTACACAGGTGAGGTTATTTGCAGTAATTCACAGGTTCCAATGGTGATGATGCATGGTCATGTTTTGAGACTTTGTTATGATTCATTGTCTTAAGAATTCAAGTGTAGGTTTAACATTCTTTAAATCTGTTGAATAGGGTTTTTCGTAAAGTGCTGGAGGTCTTATTGCCAAACTGGTTGTAACGAGTCACTAAGATAGGGTAATAAATTGTACATGTATTGAAGAAAATACTGAAAGCCATCTCTTGACGGAACTTGACAAACCTAAGGAACTTTTTTTTCATTTAAAGGAGTTATTTTGAAGTGAAGATGAAAATGTATTCATCTTGATTGTTTTTTTTTTTTTTCAAATTTGAGGAAATGGATTATACTGTATTACAGGCAAGTGTGTATAGAAAAGGGTGGGAAATAGTAGCATACTGAGAGTGTGTTTGTATAGT
Organism: Sciurus vulgaris; assembly: GCF_902686455.1. Taxonomy (NCBI): domain Eukaryota; kingdom Metazoa; phylum Chordata; class Mammalia; order Rodentia; family Sciuridae; genus Sciurus; species Sciurus vulgaris. Next base: position 150,479,336 of record NC_136463.1, read on the forward strand.
TTATGCTTTTCCAAACCTGCCTGTCTTGACTTTGAACAGTACTATCCCAGCAGCCACAGTCATTACTGTACCACAAACCACAACTATCTTTCAAGAGGCTTTATGTTCACAGTGAAAGGAATGTTGACTTTGAAATTATGCATTTATATTAATGTCACTACAAACCAACGGGAATAGTAATTTTTAAACAAACTTGCTAAATATTGAGAGACTAAACTACTAAGTTGATAAATTATATGTAGCACTGTAGCTGTTCTCTAGATGGTGTCTCACAATGGATTTCTGTTGCTTGAATATTTTCTTAGTGAACATTTGAACTAAGGTAGTGACTGGGATTGGTGATTTTGGCTAAATATTTTGAATCTGTGGCTTAGTGTTAACAGGGAAATAAAATACCATTTTTTTCCTAACTCATTCCATCCTCCCTGTACTGTGTGTTTGCAATTGATCCTTTAAAAAAAAAAAAAAAAAAATCTCCAAAAGAAAACCTCAGTTTGTAGTCTTGCTTTTGTATTTTGTATTCATATTGACATCTTACTAATCCTCATTATACTGTGAAATTAATTGACTATACTAGTTAAGACCTAAATGAAATACTTTTTGGTTTTCCTTAATACTGTTTACAGAATTTTGAAAATCATGTACATAAGTGGTGTTTTTGAGAAAAGGATTATTGAACCTAAGCTGGCAAACCATTGATAAATAAAGTGTTCTGAGAAGAGGAAAAATGGGGAATTCACAGTTCTGTGTGATAAGGAAGTTAAGCTTTACTTTTTGTTTTAATTAGTTAAGTCCAAAAGTTAGAATTAGACTTTCTTTCCATATTGTTTTAATTACCTTATATAAGTCCAAAAGTTAAAATTAGACTTTCTTTCTATAAAAATATAGTCAACTCACTTTTTTTCTCCTTTTATTTCTGAGAAAGTAGCTGACTTCTAATCACTTACGTTCCTCTAAGCTTCATAGTTTTTTTGTGTGTGTCATTTCCCTTTTCTATGACTTGAGGTGTCAAATTTACATTTTTAGAAGTTTCTCAGGGTTGGTTTTTTTTTTTTTTTTTTTTTTTTTTTTTTTTTGTTATGCTGAGGATTGAACCCAGGGACGCTTAACCACCGAGATACATTATTTTTTGTAGTGAGATGAGGTCTCCCTAAGTCACTTAGGGCTTCACACAGTTTTGAACTTGTGATCCTCTTGCCTCAGGCTTCCTAAGTCACTGGGATTATAGGTGTGCACCACCACACTCAGCCCAATTAAATTTTTTTTTTTTTTTTTTTTTTTTTTTTTTTGTGGTGCTGGGGATTGAACCCAGGGCCTGGTGCATGCGAGGCAAGCACTCTACCAAACTGAGCTCTCCCCAGCCCACGGTTAATTATTATTATTATTTTATTCATTTAGTTGTAGATGGACACAATACCTTTTTTTTTAAATTTTTTTTTATTTTTACATGGTGCTGACGATCAAACCCAGTGCCTCACACATGTTAGGCAAGTGCTCTACCACTGAGCTACAACCCCAGCCCGGTTAAATTCTTAATGACCACATTTTTTACTACCAGAATAAAATTAGAAACCATGATTGCATTATTAGTAAGGATAGTGTTATGGTTATAAACACATTTACTGATTGTCAGAGTCATTGTAGTAGAACTAATTTTTTTCCATGATACTTTGCCCTATTCTCTATATGTTGACATCTTATGTTTCAGGACTTATTGTAATTTTATTTCTGCAATTATAGAATTACTATTCAAGAATACTTCTTGAATGTACTAAAGTTTTTTTTTTTTTCCTATAGTTCTTCCATGCTAAGCAAATGTTTTAGTAAAAGTAATTGATTTTCACTTTTCTTGAAGCATCTAATTTTTCTTCCATGTTTGTTGATTTTTAAAAATTTCTTTAAGGGTATTAAATAATTATTTGGAATTTTTTCTGATAATGGCATCAGATACTTTTGTGACTGGTTTTTCCTTTTATTATTTTCAGTTATACAAGACAGTAGAATGTATTTTGGCAAGTTATAAATACATAGATATGTATTATTCTAATTAGGATTCTGTGCATCTAATTGTTAATGAAACAGTACAATGTATTTGTACAACACATTTAGGAGTTTGAGATGGCCAAAACATTCACATCTGTTTCCTGAAAAAATAATGCATTATTACTCTCTGGCACACTACAAAACTGGAAAACTACTGTGAGTCCACTAGGTGTTAGATGACTCATCTGGCAAGTCGAGGAGCCTCACTCTTCATTTGTATGATTTATTTTCTGCCATTGACTTTTTTTTTTATAATACACAAAACTTCATACCAAGTATGAGAACCTAAATTTTCATATTAATCTGACTTTCTCAAAGATAAATATATTGACATTCAGAATATATATCCATGAAGATATTATTATTTATTGTTTCCCATGATTGTCAAAATTGTTACACCAACATTCAAAACTAGTAAGATGTTCATTTTTTAGTGAAATAAGAATTTTGTCTGGAGCTGGATTTCTATAAACCTTGGTAAGTTCAATTTATAATTCCATAAATAATGTGTTTACCACTTTGGGTGGACCTCATGAAAGCTATCCGTACCTTGTGTAACAGTTAAAATTTTTCCCTCCAAAATGGTAATTTGGGGGGCTGGGAGTGTAACTCAGTGGTATTGTGATTGGCTAGCATGCTTAAGGCTCTGGGTTCAATCCCCAGCACCAAAAAAGTTATGGTTTACATTGTAGGCTGTAGTATTATCTCTGTATGTGTGTGAGAGAGATGTCAAAGTAAAATGCTCATACGCTACAATGCATTATGTGAAATCTCTTTTTTTCTTCCTTTTTTTTTTTTCTTTTTTTGGTACCAGGGATTGAACCCAGGGGCACTTAACCACTGAACCATATCGCCAGCCCCCTTTTTATGTTTTATTTTGAGACAGGGCCTTGCTAAGTTGCTGAGGCTAACACAATTCACAATCCTCCTCTTGAGTTGCTGGAATTACAGCTGTGTGCCACTGTGCCTGGCTGTAAAATTTTCTACATCCCTCTAAGTATTTGTTTAAGTATTTTTGGTTTTACTTAGTATCAATGTCTAGAAGAAAATTGTGTTTGTTTTTTTTTTTTTTTCAAAGAGGATAAATAGGATTCTTTCTGTGTATTTTCCCCAACCTCTCTCAGAGACCAATTGAAGGATGTAGATAAAAGGGAACCCCATCTGAGGGAATAGTGGGTGTAGTCATTGTTGCACTAGCAAATGAGATGATCCTTTACTCAATTCCAGTAATTCCAGTAGGTTAAATCCCTACTTACCTTTCCCAAATGGTACCATTATGCTCTTAAAACCAGAAAGGGGAGGAAAGGAGAATATTTAGATGCATGTATACATATATAGAGAAATTATACTTGATTTTGATAATACTTAACACTTTTAAAATCTTTGGTGCTTCTATGGAAATAAAGATTAGCTTAAAAAAAATCTTTGGTGCTTTTGGCTTTTTAACATTTTAAACAAATGGGTTTCTTGGGTTCTGATGTTGAGATACCTTGTCAGTGATTGTATTTGTTTCCTGTGGCTGCTGTAGTCAATTATAACAAACTTGGTGGCTTAAAACAGTATAAATTTATTCTCATTTCTTGAAGTCAGAGCTCAAAATCAGTTACACTGGGCTATAATCACATTCCTGGTTCCTTCTAGAGGCTCCAGGGGTGAATCCTTTCCTTCTTCCGGTTATTGGTGGCTTACTAGCATTCTTGGACTTTTGGCTGCATCATTCTAGTCTCTACTTCCATTATCTCCTTGCTGTCTTGTGCAGTGGGATCTCCCTCCACTTATGAGCACACTTGTGATCACATCCTTGTGGCCACCTGAATCCAGGTTAGTCTCCCAACCTCGAAATAATTTTTTTTTTTTTTTTCATTGTGGTGCTGGGGATCAAACCCAGGGCTTTCTGCAAGCTAGGCAAGAGCTCTACCACTGAGCCACATTGCCCTCAAAATTCTTAATCACATTTGCAAAGTCTCCTGCCATATGAAGTAACATTCACAGGTTACGGGGATATAGGGACTTTTGTTCAGCCTGCCACAACAGTTCTTTCAAATTCATATTGTTACTTTCAAAAAGTTCTCAGTTCTATGGACTTAAGTTTTACTCTGATAGTGCTATTTTTATTTCCTGCATATAATCCCTTTCTTCATTGCCTCTTCCCAATTACACATTTTAAGTCTCTGAAAAGGTTGAATTAATTTGAGATCATTTCCTACAAATTATCACTTACTACATCATAATAATCTACAACGGAGTTCTTGGTAAGGTTTACTTTTAAAATTTATTGTGGTAATAACACTTATAGGGTTCTCTCCTATTTTTCTGTGTTCTGACCAAAAATCACAGCATAGCTTAATCATTAAACCAGGTTTTTCCCAGCAGCCTTGAGCCCAAGCCAGGCCCTTGAGCATTCCTAGGTACTGATAAAGATGGTTAGGTTGTTGCCCAAAACTGAAGGAAACTGGCCCTGGCCCTGAGTCAAGATTCCTTAAATATTGGGATGGACTCTGTGCCCTGGCCTCCCTTGCTGCAAACACACCCCTTCCTTGCCTCTCTCGAAAGGATTACCTGCAGCACTCTTAAATTTCCTTAATACTTTGGACTGCTCACCCTGGCATTTAGCACTACTTTCTTTGGAGTCTGAACTGGCCTCATCTCAGTATGATTTGGGGCATTCCCTTGTGGGAACCCCCTTGCAGGTATTAGGGCAATTCCAGCATGTTGATGGGAAGAAACACTTGAGATTTACAAACTTAAATTTTAACGTATACATTATTGTTGACTGCAAGTACAATGTTGGATAGAACTTATCTCACTTGACTGCAACTTCATGGTTACTGATTAGTGACTCCTCATTTCCCCCTTTGCTCCAGGTAGCCACCATTCCACTCCTGGATTCAATGCATCTTTCTATTTTTAGATGCCTCATATAAGTGAAATCATGTAGCATTTGTCTTTCTGTGACTAACTTCTTTCACTTAGTATCAGATCTTCAAGGTTAATTCATGTTATAGTATACAGAGAAATTTCCTTTTTTAAAAGACTAATATTCTATTGTATTATCACTTTTTTTTCTTGTTCATCAGTCAATGGACATTTAGGTTGTTTCTATATCTTGATTATTGCAATAAACGAGTGCTAATGTCTTTAACATCTGGATTGCAGTTCTTTTGCATATGTGCACAGAAGTGGGAATGTTGAATCATGGTAATTCTGTGTGGGTTTTGAGGATGCTTCATACTGATATTCCATGGCTGCTGTACCATTTTGCATTCTCAACAGTGTACAAGGATTCCAATTTCTTCATTACTTCACCAACACTGTTTCATTGATATAGCCATCCTGACAGGTGTGAAATGACACCTTAATGTGGTTTTGATTTGTTTTTTCCATCAAACATTTTTTCATAGATCTGCTAACCATTATATGTCTTTGGAGAAATGTCTATTCTAGTCCTTAGCCCGTTTTTAAGTTGGGTTCCTGGGTTTTTGCTATTTTTAGGAGTTTGTTGTATGCTTTGGAGATTTATCAGACGCAGGTTTACAAATATTTTCTTCCATTCTTCAGGTTGTCTTTTCACCTTGCCGATTGTTTCCTTTGCTCTGCAGAAGTTTTGATGTTTGTAATCTCACTTATTTGTGTTTGTTGTCGGTGCTTTTGGTGACCTATGCATGATATCATTGCCAAAACCGATGCCATGAAGATTTCACTTTTTGTTTTCTTCCACATTACTATTTTGGATCTTATATTTAAGACTTTAATCCATTTTGAGTTGCTTTTTGTATGTGGTATAAGCATCCAGTTTCATCCACTTGCATATGAATATCCAGTTTTGTAGACTCATTTGTTGAAAAGACTATCTTTTCTCACTTTTTTTTGGCATGGATTTATTTCTGAGTAATATGATCTTTTAGTTGATGCGTAGAACCAATCATTCTGGGGTTGAGAGACTATGCTTACCAGTTTGTGAAAGACAGAGTAGGAGAGATGGAAAAAATTGATGGAAGAATGTTTTCCAAACCTCTGTGTTATGTATCACAAAGCAAAGGAAGAGTTTATAGATTCTGGGGCTCCATCTTTGGAATCTGGTTTGAGAATAGAAATGGGAAGCATCTGATATGCTCTTCATTCTAGAAGTCACTAGAAAAATTAGATGAGGTAGAAGGTACACTTCCTTCAAATAAGTAAACAGTAATTGTAGTCAGAGAAGTTTTTAAGAGAAGTGAGTTTGGAGTATACTGTCTTTCTCCCGGTGTTGAAGGAGATGAAGGAGGCTGGGTGGAGCAAAATGGAGTTGCTTCTCAGCTAACCCTCTGCTTCTAAATGGCTTTGTTGCTAGAGTTGGCAGAAATTATCTTGTCTTTTATAAATGGGAGCTTTTTGAGATCGTGAGCTCCACACCTTGATGAGATGAAAAGCCACGTTTTATTACGAGACCATAATACTGTTTGTGAGGACTTTTGACCATGGCATTTAGTTGAGGAAAACCCCTTCGTATTTTGGTTTGATGGACTGAGGGAAATCAGGGTAAGTTCCAGCAAGGCTGTAGTGTTTGGGTTGTTTACAAAGTGAGAAGGCTGCCTTCGCAAACATGCCTCTAGTGGATATGGGTAGTGCTGATGACATGGTCGTGTAGTATTCTCTCAAGAAGTGTGCCCCAGCTGGGGATGTAGCTCAGTGAATAGAGTGCTTGCCTAGCATGTGTGAGGCCCTGGGTTCAGTCTCCATTTCAGAGAGGGGGTGATGGGTGAGGAGTGCTCCTTACCAGCTCATCTGGAGTCTTTAGGGCATGCAGGTAAGGATAATAATGGTTTCATCATTAGGTTTGTGCAGTCTTGTTTGGCATACTCTACATTGAGGGAGGGTATTTATCTATTGGAGGACAGTATAGTGACTTGAATCCAGCCTTCCTATCACCACTCTTAAATCAGTATGGTTTGCTTTATATTTTTAATTTTTAGAGGTAGTGAGGATCAACCCCAGGGCCTTGGGCATGCTAGACAGGTGCTCACCACTGGATCATACCTCTGGCCCCCAGATTTGGCTTTATTTTAGGAATTGAATCTAAAACTTGAGTTGGGGCAGAGTGGAGATGTATGTGCCTTTTGAAAGAAGCGCAGGAGCCACAGTCCAAAGCTAATCACCGGAGAAGTCCCGTTTTATTTTAAAAATGCACACTTATATAGGGCCGGGAAGAGGCTGATTGGTTGGGGCATTAAACGGGGTGAGAGTTGATTGGGAGAGCCTTGTTGCTGGGGGGCAGGGCAATGGTTGATTGGTGAGCCTTGTTGCTAGGGGTCTGGGTGGGGTGTCAAGCACCGATTGGGTGTGAATTCGTGCTGGTGGGAAGAAGTTATGAGGAGTAAAATCAGGAAGCTTGGCCAGTGCCATGTTGACACCTAAGGGGGAGGGGTGACCTTATATTCCTCCCTTTCTTGTTTTATATTGGAAGGGGCGATGTTCAGTCCGGGTACTTCCTTGCTGAATGGAGGCGGAGTCAGGGACGGGGTGGGGGAATCAGGAGGAACATGGTCAAGAAGCCCCATAACAAGGCCGAAAAAAGAAAGGTTTCTTGGGGGGTGAGGTTGGTGAATGGCCCTTGTAGTGGCCTCGGGTGGAATGAGCCAGGCATCCTGATGGAGGGCCGCTAGGAAGGAGGTCCATAGGTTGGTTACAACTCCCTCAACAGGTAGTGAGGCGTTCCTGAGAGGAGGCGCTGGGCTCATCTGTTGCCAGTAGCTGATAATTCCTGAGGAGAAGCTGGTTAAAAGCCTGGTTAGAGATTTTACCCACTTGGTACTGAAGGAACTTAATAATACAGGGTAGAAAGAGACAGATGAGAAAAACGATGGATAATGGTCCTAGAACAGGCCATAACCCATGTTAGAAGGGGAGACTGGAACCACAAGGAGAATGGGGAATGGGGGGGGGATCTTTGTAGGCTGTTGCCAAATTCTGTAATTTGACGATATTTTGTTCCACTAGGCTGGATTCATTAATATAATAGCAACATTCTTCTTGAAGGAATACACAGGTTCCCCCTTTTTTGGCCATAAGGAGGTCCAGAGCCCGGTGATTCTGGAAAGTCACCTGGGCCAGGGAGGTTACCTGCTTTTGCAGAGAGGTGAGGGAGGAGGCAGTAGAGGAGAGCGCGCTCTCCAGCCGGGTGTTAATATTCTCAATGGCCCATAAGGATTGGGCAAGGGCACCTCCTGATAGACCCGTCCCAGCAAGGGAAGTGGTCAGTGGAACTTTCTATCCACCTTGCTGTGAACTTTCTGGTCACCTTTTGGTGGGTTGGTCTTTGTTCCAGCTGCTCAGCTGTGCCCCCTACAGTTGCCTAATTTCCGACCTAACATCCCGGCCTTTTTGGTGATATAGGGCGCCGGAGTCTGTCTGGCTTATTTTGGAGCCATTCTAACATGCAGCTGGGTGAGGCAGAGCCTTATTTCAGATAAGGAAGGGCTTTTCACAATACACAGATTTTGAAGATTAAGCAGAGATAAAATGGAACTCTGTTCTCTGATGGAAATGCAGTTCTAAAGAGTTACATCAGCAATCTTTATATCTTATTATCAGGCTAAAGAGTATGTAAGCATTATTCTTTGTTTTCAGGAAAGTTACAGAGACTAGGACATCTATGTAACTTTTCACAGCTGCAAAGTGCAATGTTAGCAGCTCTGTGTAGCTCTCAAGAAAGTCCACTGTCCAAAGTTACTGTAAGGCAGGCAGGAACCAGAGAAGGGAACTGAGGAAACACAGGTTATCTGGCAAAGGAATTCCTTCCTGCCTGAGATCAATGTCAGAGCTGATAGGATTCTTGCACAGAGCCTCCCCAGCTAGGGTACTGCCACAGCAGCCAGGCATCTTGTGCCCCTGCACAGGAACATTCCTAGGTACTAGGCCACAGCCTGTCTCACGTATATATAACCAACTTAGTTATATGCAAACTTGTTGAAATTTGCCCTTTACTTACACAGACTTTCTTAGCACTTACTTTGACCCTCATATATTCCATCACACAAGAATTTTCTTACTTAGAAACATTTTTCTACTTTCTACTGAATACATTCCCATACTTAGAACATTTTTTCTTTCCTATCTGGTGAGAACTTTGTGGTGAAAAATTCACACTCCTTCCATATAGCTCAATGTGAGTGAGCAATCAGGAAGGCATATTTGGAATCTGTATGGATGTTGACCTGTTTACCTTTGGATAAAATTAGACCCCTGATCAGAGCAGAGTTCAGCCTTTTGGGAAATGGTCCCTTCTGGAAGGCAATTGGCTTCCAGAACTGAGGCAGTGGTGACAACTGCATAGGCAGCTTTACAGCGTCCCTTGGGACCCAGCACAGAACTGCCACCTACAAAAATGATTAGGTAAGATCCAAGATGGCAGACTAGAGGGTGACTGCATCTCCCATTGCTCCAGAACCCAGGGTTCAAGAAGAGGAGGTACTGAGAGACTCGAACCAACATAGAGCCAAGGGGTGAGTGTCTCCCACTGGGTGAAGCTCGGACAGGGTGGCAGGCCCGGACGGGGCAGCTTCTTGGAGCAGGGCAGGGCAGCCAGAGACTTCCCCAAGCAGCCCTGCTCCCTCTGGCGGCAGGCTCGACCCACAGCGAGCTTCTTGGAGCAGGCCGCCCAGTGAGAGCTTTTCCATACAGAGCCAACCCCAAGCCCTGAACCCAGTGGTGGGCCCTGGCTGGCAGGCAGCTTCTGGGACCAAAGCAGGACAGGGAGAGGCTTTCCCCTAGCAGCCTGGCTCCCCCAGACTGGGGCAGGCCCTGGCACGACCGCCCAGTGAGAGGATTTCCATGCAGAACCAGCCCCCAGCCCTGGATCCAGTAGCGGGCTAGGGATAGCTTTCTTCAGAAGCACTGCATTATCAAGTTCCTCGAAGACTTCAGGCTACTGAAGGCCTGGAGATGATATACTGGAAATCTACAGGGACACTATAAGCCAAAGAGGAAATCTGCAATATCTCAGTCCCACTGATATCTGACCAATATGAGAAAACAAGGGAAGAAAATGTCCCAAACAAACCTAGATACTATATCAATAAAACCCAATGACAGCACAGCAGAAGAAATGTCAGAAAGGGAGTTCAGAATGTACATAATTAAAACAATCAGGGAAACAAATGAGATGAAAGAGCAAATGCAGGCATTAAATGATTGCACCAATTGACAGTTAAAAGAGCAAATATGAGAAGCAAGAGATCATTTCAATAAAGAGTTAGAGATACTGAAAAAAAAAAAAAAAAAAAAAACAAACAGAAATCCTTGAAATGAGGGAAACAATAAACCAAGTTAAAAACTCCATAGAAAGCATAACCAATAGGATAGAACACCTGGAAGACAGAACCTCAGACATTGAAGACAAAACATTTAATCTTGAAAACAAAGTTGACCAAACAGAGAAAATGGTAAGAAATCATGAACAGAATCTACAAGAATTTGGGATATCATGAAAAGGCCAAATTTAAGAATTATTGGGATTGAGGAAGGCTTAGAGAAACAAACCAAAGGAATGAACAATCTATTCAATGAAATAATATCAGAAAATTTCCCAAATCTGAAGAATGAAATGGAAAACCAAGTACAAGAGGCTTATAGGACTCCAAATATACAAAATTACAACAGACCCACACCAAGGCACATTATTATGAAAATACCTAACATACAAAATAAAGACAGAATTTTAAAGACTGCAAGAGAAAAGAATCAAATAACATTCAGGGGAAACCAATAAGAATATCAGCAGATTTTTCAATCCAGACCCTAAAAGCTAGAAGGGCCTGGAACAACATTTACCAAGCTCTGAAAGAAAACGGATGCCAACCAAGAATCTTATACCCAGCAAAACTTACTTTCAGATTTGACGATGAAATAAGATCCTTCCATGATACACAAAAGCTAGAATTTACAAAAAGAAAGCCGGCATTACAGAACATTCTCAGCAAAATATTCCATGAGGAAGAGATGAAAAACAACGATGCAAATCAGCAACGAAGGAACTAGCGTAAAGGAATAGCCAAATAAAGGAGTAACTAAATCATGTCAAAAACAAAAATGAGTCTAATGAATGGGAATACAAATCATATCACAATAATAACCCTGAATGTTAATGGCCTGAACTCATCAATCAAAAGACATAGACTGGCAGATTGGATTAAAAAGAAAAATCCAACAATATGCTGCCTGCAAGAGACTCAACTCATAGAAAGAGATACCCATAGACTAAAGGTGAAAGGATGGGAAAAAACATACCATGCACACGGACACAGCAAAAAAGCTGGAGTATCCATCCTCATTTCAGATAATGTGAACTTCAAGCCAAAACTAGTCAGAAGGGAAAAAGAAGGACATTACATACTGTTTAAGGAAAGCATAAATCAGCAAGACATAACAATCATAAATATCTATGCCCCGAACATTGGCTCATCCATTTACATCAAACAAATCCTTCTCAATTCCAGAAATCAAATAGACCACAACACAATAATACTAGGTGATTTTAACACACCTCTCTGACCACTGGATAGATCTTCCAAACAAAATTGAATAAAGAAAGCATAGATCTCAATAACACAATCAACAATTTAGACTTAACGGACATATATAGAATATACCATCCAACAAAGAACGAATACACTTTCTTCTCAGCAGCACATGGATCCTTCTCTAAAATAGACCATATTTTATGCCACAAAGCTACTGTTAGCAAATACAAGAAGATAGAGATTCTACCTTGTATTCTATCAGATCATAATGGATTGAAATTAGAAATAAATAACAGAATGAAAAACAGAAACTTCTCCACTACCTGGAGATTAAATAATACACTATTATATGATGAATGGATAACAGAAGACATCAGGAGGGAAATAAAAAAATTCTTAGAAGTAAATGAGAACAAAGACACATCATATCAAAACCTCTGGGACACTATGAAAGCAGTACTTAGAGGAAGATTTATTTCATGGGGTGCATTCAACAAAAGAAGTAGAAATCAACAAATAAACGACTTAACACTACAGCTCAAAGCCATAGAAAAAGAAGAGCAGACCAACACCAAAAGTAGTAGAAGACAGGAAATAGTTAAAATCAGAGCCGAAATCAACGAAATTGAAACAAAAGAAACAATCGGAAAAATTAACAAAATAAATAGTTGGTTCTTTGAAAAAATAAACAAAATTGATAAACCCTTAGCCACACTAACAAAGAGAAAGAGGGAGAAAACTCAAATTACTAAAATCTGGAATGAACAAGGAAATATCACAACAGACACGAGTGAAATACAAAATGTAATTAGAAGCTATTTTGAAAATCTATACTCCAACAAAACAGAAAACCTCAAAGACATCAATAAGTTTCTAGAGACATATGAATTACCTAAACTGAACGAGGAGGACATATACAACTTATATAAATCAATTTCAAGCAATGAAATAGAAAGGTCATCAAAAGCCTACCAACAAAGAAAAGTCCGGGACCAGATGGGTTCTCAGCCAAGTTCTACAAAACCTTTAAAGAAGAGCTCATTCCAATACTTCTCAAAGTATTCCATAAAATAGAAGAGGAGGGAACCCTCCCAAACTCATTCTATGAAGCCAATATCACCCTGATACCTAAACCAGAGGAAGACACATCCAGGAAAGAAAATTTCAGACCAATATCCTTAATGAACATCGACACAAAAATTCTCAACAAAATTTTAGCAAATCGCATCCAAAAATATATTAAAAAGATAGTGTACCACGATCAAGTGGGTTTTATACCAGGGATGCAAGGTTGGTTCAACATCCGGAAATCAATAAAGGTCATTCACCATATCAACAGACTAAAAGTTAAGAATCACATGATTATTTCAATAGATGCAAAAAAAGCATTCGATAAAATACAGCATCCCTTCATGCTCAAAACACTAGAAAAAATCGGGGTAGTGGGAACATTCCTTAACATTGTGAAGGCCATCTACACTAAGCCCATGGCCAATATCATTCTAAATGGTGGAAAACTGAAAGCATTCCCCCTAAAAACTGGAACAAGGCAGGGATGCTCTCTTTCACCACTTCTATTCAACATCGTTCTTGAGACTCTAGCCAGAGCAATTAGACAAACCAAAGAAATTAAAGGGATCCGAATTGGAAAAGAACTCAAACTATCCCTGTTCGCTGATGACATGATTATATATTTAGAGGAACCCAGAAATTCCACCAGAAAACTCTTAGAACTCATAAGTGAATTCAGTAAAGTAGCAGGTTACAAGATCAATGTTCATAAATCCAATGCATTTTTATACATAAGTGATGAATCTTCAGAAAGAGAAATTAGGAAAATTACCCCATTCACAATAGCATTGAAAAAAATAAAATACTTGGGAATCAATCTCACAAAAGAGGTGAAAGACCTCTACAATGAGAACTACAGAACACTAAAGAAAGAAATTCAAGAAAATCTTAGAAGATGGAAAGATCTCCCATGTTCTTGGATAGACAGAATTAATATTGTCAAAATGGCCATACTACCAAAAGTGCTATACAGATTCAATGCAATTCCAATTAAAATCCCAATGACGTACCTTACAGAAATAGAGCAAGCAATCATGAAATTCATCTGGAAGAATAAGAAACCCAGAATAGCTAAAGCAATCCTCTGTAGAAAGAGCGAAGCAGGGGGTATCACATTACCAGATCTTCAACTCTACTACAAAGCAATAGTAACAAAAACGGCATGGTATTGGCACCAAAATAGACAGGTAGATCAATGGTACAGAATAGAGGACATGGACACAAACCCAAATAAATACAATTTTCTCATATTAGACAAAGGTGCCAAAAATATTCAATGGAGAAAAGATAGCCTCTTCAACAAATGGTGCTGGGAAAACTGGAAATCCATATGCAGCAGAATGAAACTAATCCCCTATCTCTCACCCTACACAAAACTCAACTCACAATGGATCAAGGACCTCAGAATCAGACCAGAGACCCTGCATCTTATAGAAGAAAAAGTAGGTCCAAATCTTCAACTTGTTGGCTTAGGATCAGACTTCCTTAACAGGACTCTGATAGCACAAGAAATAAAAGCAAGAATCAACAACTGGGATAGATTCAAACTAAATCTATCTTTGCTTTCTCTCAGCAAATGAAACTATCAGTAATGTGTAGAGAGAGCCTATAGAGTGGGAGAAAATCTTTGCCACTCATACTTCAGATAGAGTGCTAATTTCTAGAATATATAAAGAACTGAAAAAACTCTACACCAAGAATACAAATAATCCAATCAACAAATGGGCTAAGGAAATGAACAGACACTTCACAGAAGAAGATCTACAAGCGATCAACAGATATATGAAAAAATGTTCAACATCTCTAGTAATAAGAGAAATGCAAATCAAAACCACCCTAAGATTCCATCTCACCCCAATTAGAATGGCGATTATCAAGAACACAAGCAACATTAAGTGTTGGCGAGGATGCGAGGGAAAAAAATACACTCATACATTGCTGGTGGGGTAGCAAATTAGTGCAGCCACTCTGGAAAGCAGTATGGAGATTCCTCAGAAAGCTTGGAATGGAACCACCATTTGACCCAGCTATCCCACTCCTTGGCCTATACCCAAAGGACTTAAAATCAGCATACTACAGAGATATAGCCACATCAATGTTCATAGCTGCTCAATTCATAATAGCCAGATTGTGGAACCAACCTAAATGTCCTTCAATTGATGAATGGATAAAGAAACTGTGGCATATATATATATATATATATATATATATATATATATATATATATAAAAACAATGGAATATTACTCTGCCATAAAGAATGATAAAATTATGGCATTCACAGGCAAATGGATGAAACTGGAGAATATCATGCTAAGTAAGATAAGCCAATCTCAAAATACCAAAGGACGAATGATCTCGCTGATAAGCGGATAATGACACATAATGGGGGGTGAGAGGGGTTAGTGTTAGGGTTAGGGTTAGTTTTAGGGTGAGGGTTAGGGAGGGTGGCAAGAATGGAAGGAAAGACTGTATAGAGGGAAAAGGGGTGGGAGGGGAGGAGTGGGGGGAAGGGAAAAAATAACAGAATGAATCAAACAACATTACCCTATGTAAATTTATGATTACACAAATAGTATGCCTTTAATCCATGTACAAACAGAGAAACAACATATATCCCATTTATTTACAATAAAAAAAAAAAAGATTAGGTTAAGTAAGGGGAGTGGGTAAATGAAGAGGTCTTCACGAGGTGAACGTAGCGTCTCTAGCACCTGTGGGAGCGGAAGGGATTTATGGTTTAAGAGGTCCTGCAGTTGATGGGTGGAAACCACAGTTATTGGTTGAAGTAGGGTGAGTTTTAGAGCTTCCTTAGTTAATTCAGCTGCTGTCGTCAGTGCTTGGAGACATGGTAGCCACCCATGAACCGTGGAATCAAGCTGTTTGGAGAGATATGCTACTGGTCTGTAAGAAGGTCCAGTTGGGTGCACGAGGAGGCCAGTGGTTAACACCCTGTTTTTTTATCCATGAAGAGGTGAAAGGACGGTTAGGGTTGGGTAGAGAGAGCAGGGGAGGATGTGAGAGCATCCTTGAACTTGTAAAAAGTGTTAGCTATCATCTCGGGGGAGGTAAGGGGCTCATGTGGAGTCTCCTTTGCTGCCTGATATAGGAGTTTGGCAAGGAGTGCAAAATTAGGGACCCAGTGTCTGAAAAAAACAAAACAAAACAGTTAAACCCAGGAAGGAGAGAATGTAATCTGCTGTTTCTGGCGGCTATAAGTCACGCAGGGCTTGGATTCTGTCTGTTGTGAGACTCTTAGAGGTAGGAGTGAGAAATATGCCCAAATATGTGACTGAAGAGGTGGTGAGCTGGGTTTTGGCTGGAGAGACTCGATAGCCTGGAGACCCTAGGAAGTTAAGGAGCTGGGCAGTGTGAGTCTGGGAGGCCTTGAGGGACGGGCTGCATAGGAGGAGGTCATCCACATATTGTAGGAGTGTGCTACTTTTCAAGTCACAAGTAGCCAAATCCTGAGCTAAGGTTTGCCCAGAAAGGTAAGGACTGTCCCAGAAGCCTTGGGGTAAAACTGTCCATGTCAGTTGTTGAGACCTAAAGGATGTAGGATCCTTCCATGTGAAGACGAAGAGGTAATAGGAGTCAGGGTGAAGGGGAACTGTAAAGAACATGTGTTTGAGTTCCAGGATTGTGAAGTGGGTGGTGGACGGGGGAATGTGGGAAAGAAGGGTGTAAGGGTTAGGAACCACTGGGTGGATGGGAATAACTGCCTCATTGATTAAACGGAGATCCTGGACCAAGCGATAGGTTCCTGAGGCTTTATGTACTGGCAGTATGGGGGTGTTACAAGGGGAGTGAGTAGGGATAAGGAGTCCCTGAGTGAGCAACCGGTTTATAATGGGTTTAAGTCCTTCCCTGTGAGTATGGGAAATTGGAAATGGGACGTGAAGGAATCTTAGCCTGAGGTTTCAGTTGGGTAAGGACTGGCTTGTGGTGGGAGGCGATGACTGGCTTGGAAGTGTCCCAGACTTGGGGGTCGACCAGTCTGGGGCAATGGTAGGGTAGGTGGTGTGGGAGCACTAGAAAATGCATGAAACAGAGGTAGAAGACGGTGAGCACTAGCACTGTGCCTGGGAAGAAGCTGTAGGGTGGATCCTAGGAGTTGGAGAACATCTCTTCCTAGGAGAGGGACTAGACAGGAGGGAATAACTAGGAATGAGTGTGTAAAAGGGTGTCCCTCCAGAGCACAGGCTAATCTAGCTGTTCTGCTTGGAAAGGAGGGTTATCTGTCAATTCCCATAACCGAAACCTGGGAAGGAAATAAAGGCTTAGAGTGGGCAGGCAAGACAGAATAGGTGGCCCCTGTGTCCACAAGGAAAATCATAGACTTACCCGTTACCTGGAGCTTTTACCCTGGGCCTGGCTAGGGTTATAGGGGTCCTCGAGTCCAGGCTCCTTCAGTCTTCTGCCAATCCCAAAAGCTCATGGGAAGGGAGTGCCTGGCTGGTCACACCTCTGCGTAGAGACGCTGGGGAGGGACCCACCATAGGGCAGTCACTCTTCCAGTGCCTTGCTTGTTGGCAGGCGGGACACGGCCTGGTGGGGGGCCGTGGGTTTGGACATTGAGCCCAGTGACCTTCATGTTTGCACTTGAAGCAGGCCCCTGGCGGAGAGGATTGCTGGTCCCCTTTGAAGCTCTCGTTGGAGCCGCAGGCCACAGGGCAGCTACCAAGGCTTGGGATTGGAGTGCCACCTTTTTCTGTAAAGAAGCTTGTCTGGCCAATTCGGCTGATTTTTTGGGGGGGCATTACAGACTTTAAAGGTCATTTTTTATCAGATCTCGGATAGGGGTTTGAGGGCCCTCCTCAGTGTGTTTGAGCTTTTTTCTTATATCAGGGGTTGACTGAAAAATGAAGTAGGTTGCTAGCACTGTAGCCCCAGGGGGAGATTTAGGGTTCAGTTTAGTATATCTAGTAAGGGCCTCTGTAAGGCGGGAGCTGGATTCTCATCTGGATTCTGGATAATTTCCCTCAGTTTATCAAAGTTTACCACCTTATTGGAGACTGCTTACATGCCTGCTAGGAGGTATTGGACCATGTGAGCACATTGACGGTGGCCCTGCTGGCCTTTCTGATTGTTCCAGCTTGGTTCAGTTATTGGAACCTGCCCCTGTGGGTGAAGTTATGTCCGTTAAATGGGCTTGGTTAGCGTGGTCCTGTGCTGCCTGTTGGATACCGGGAGTGCAAGAAAGGATATTAAGACTATAAGTTTGGGAAAGATACTTAAATTCTTTAATATAAGTAGAGGAATCAGCAGAGATAGACCCTAAATGAGTGGAACTTAGATTCGCATAACCCCTTTGCACTAGCTACCTCCTGAAGAGGATAAAGAAGCTCTGGGTTAGGGTGGGAGAGTCTGATAAAGTTGCTGTTAGTGCTGACAGGGGGGAGGGAACAGGCTGGGCAGAGAGACCACCTGAAAGAGGAGCTGGGAGGGGAAGTGGGAGGGCTCCGAGGAGGAAGGGGGGAGTTGCATCCGCGGGAGGAGGGGCGGGTTTTCAACATAGGAGACCTCCTACCACCTTTCCGAGTGCTGGCAGTAATTGAAAAGATCCTGGAGAATTTGGGGGTCAAGGGAGCCTTCGGGAGGCCACTGATTAAGATTGTCTAACAGGTATGAAGGCCAATCTTGGGTACAGAATTTAATGAAGGTTTTAGGTTTAATACCTGGAGTGAGTGAGAGAGGAGCCAAGTTGGAGAGTAGTCATTTTAAGGGGGAGTCATTTGGGAGGGAAGAAGAGGCCCCCATTGTTTACAGCGGAGAGGAAGTGAGGGAGATGAGAGGCAGAGGAGGGGGGAGAGGGAGGGAGGGAGGGAGGGGGAGGGAGAGGGAGAGAGAGAGATCTCCAGACCGGGAGAAGTGAATGGGTGACTCATTCAGGTGTCCCCAATGAGTGAAACCATTCACGGGACTCCATAGAGTCGGTGGCAAGGGAAAAGTCAGGTCATCACCCAAGATTTTCCCTGCTGGGGCGAAGTGCTGGAGGTCACGGAGTATTTAGCACTAGGCTTTTGCCAGTTGGTGTGGAAGAGGAGAGGAGAGAGGAGAGAAAGATCGAGAGAAGAGAGAAGAGGAAGGGGTCTATTGTTCCCTCCCACCCGACTGAGGGAGGAAAGAGGAGCCTAGGAGTCCACCGTGGTCGTGAAGGCCAAGGTGGGGTGCGGTCTCCTCCCTTTAACCAGACATCAGGGGCTGCCGGACGATCACAGCCAGACACCCTGTGATAGTCCAGTTAAGGGCGGCTGTGTCCTGAGGGGCGACTCACCTAGAAATTGGCCGGTGGTGGTTGCAGGGTAGCCAGCACTCAAGAAGGTGGATGAGGGTGAGAAGCTTTGACCGTGCAGGGACAGGGGGTCCTAGGTTTTCCCCCTCCCAGGTTTCAGCACCAATGAAAGAAGTGCACGGAGCCACAGTTCCAAAGCTAATCACCGGAGAAGTCCCGTTTTATTTTAAAAATGCACACACTTATATAGGGCCGGGAAGAGGCTGATTGGTTGGGGCATGAAATGGGGTGAGAATTGATTGGGAGAACCTTGTTGCTGGGGGGGGGGGGGCGCGGGGCGATGGTTGATTGGTGAGCCTTGTTGCTAGGGGTCTAGGTGGGGTGTCCAGCGCTGATTGGGTGCAAGTTTGCGCCTGCGGGAAGAAGTTATGAGGAGTAAAATCTGGAAGAGAAGCTCGGCCAGCGCCATGTTGACACCTAAGGGAGGGGGGTAACCTTATGCCTTTAGTCCCAGCTACTCAGGAAGCTGAGTCAGGAGGATCACTTGAACCTCAGAGTTCAAGCAATTTAATGAGATCCCATCTCAAAAACAAAACAACAAACAAGAAAAGAATGAATTGGTAACCTGCTGGTATAACTAAAAGAATTTAGTTCCACTGGTATTCAGTAAACCCCAAAGAAAGTATAAGAAAACATATTTAGAACTAGGAAAGGAACTTAGAGGTCATTGACTTGTCTCCCTCTTGTTTTCTCATCTTACAGATTTAGAGATAAAACTAAAGACCAACAAACCATGTCCACAGAAATTAAATAAGTACCTGAAATTCCTGCAGTTATAGTGGCAGAGTTGAGGCCACAAATCCCTGAAAGGCATGGGTGCGAACATGAGGAGATACAGAAAGGAGAAAAGTCGCTGGACGTGTGGCACATGCCTGTAGTCCCTCCCAGTGACTAAGTAGGCTGAGGCAGGAGGGTCACAAGTTCAGGCAACTTAGCAAGACACTGTCTCAAAAAAGGGGGGCGGGGCTTGGATATAACTGACTTGTAGAGAGACCCTGGATTCAGTCTCCAGTATCCCTGCCGAAAACAATTTACCTAATGGATACTGAGAAACCAGCATCTTCCCTCATGACTTCTCAGTAGTACAAAGATGCACCATAAAGTACCTCAGTTTTTAAAAAGCAAGTTGTATTTTAGTCAGATCCTACTATCCCACAGAAAATGATGGGATTCTCTGATTGGACCCATAAGTGCTTCTCAAGGACATAGCTTAACATTGCAGTCATTGTCTGAGTCTCTGGGAGTAGATGAGAATTTAGGAGTTGCATGAAATCTTTTTATCTTCTAGAGTATTTGGTATAGCAGCAGTAGTACATTAAATAGTAAGAATATTTGGGGACTTCCAAAATGCCTGATTTCCTACCAGGGCAAATCTTATTCATATTGTGATTTTGACTGATTATAAAACAGACCCTTCTGCTGCTTACAATTCTAAATTAAAAATAGGCCAGTCATCAACTGGCTAAAATCCCATCTGCCTTCAGCTAATACATAAGTATGCCAGAAGCTTCACAATGTACCCATTCTTCCCCAGGGCTTCCTATTCAGCCAGCACTAACTTGATCATTTCTTCAGTTGGACTCAGATGTGCTGCTTTGAATCAAAATTGCACATTGCAATTATTACCACTTGGCTGTTGCCTTCTCTGTTTATGTATCAAGTGATTTAAAATAAAATATGAAATTTCAAATCATTGCCCTGCAGAAATTTAGTTGATGATTATCTATTTCCTATTGAGTGAATAAACCAAGAAATTATGAAGGGGTTTAGGGGAGCCCACCTCTAATTCCAGTTAAAAGAAAAAAAGCCGGGTGGGGGATAAGTTAAGAAAAAGTCCATCTTTTTAGGATTTTTTGTTTATTTTTGTGATAACTGGGGATAGAACCCAGGGGTCCTTTACCACTGAGCTACATCTGTAGTTCCTTTTTTGTTTTATTGAGACAGCATCTTGCTACGTTGCTGAGGCTAGCCTTGAATTTGGTATCTTCCTGCAGGGATTACAGGTGTGTGTGCCATTGCACCTGGTTAATTTTTCAATTAGTAAATTTGGACTATTTTACAATTTATAGTTTTTTAACTCTACAGTTTGGTGTTACTTTATGAAATTGTGTTTGTGAAGACAAAAAATTTCACTGAATAACATAAAAATTGTATTTTACAATATAATATTGGCTATATTAATGTCTTATAATTGAAGGTGCTAAGCCATATAGGTCTTGGCAACAACCTCTATTAAAACATCCCTTTTGAGCCAGGTGTTGTGGCACATGCCTGTAGTCCTAGTTCTCAGCAGGCTGAGGTGGGAGGATTGCCTGAGTCCAGGGGTTGAGGCCCACTTGGGTAACATAGCAAGAGCCCACCTCAAACAAACAACCAAAAGAAACCATCTTTGCTAGGCAGAGTGGCACATACCTGTAATCCCAGTGGCTCTGGAGGTAAGTTTGAGATCAACCTCAACAAGACCCTGTTTCAAAATAAAAAAAGGACTGGGATGTTGCTCAATGGTTAAGATTTTCCATTAGGGTTGTGTTTATGTATAGTTATTTTGAGCATCTGAATATAGTTAAATATGTTATACAACAGAATTTAAAATATCTTGCAGTGGTTTGGGGGAATTAGGAGAGTTTGTCTAGCCTTGCTTGGGACAAGGGAAATGTAACACAGTGCATGGCAAAATAAGCTTGTTTTGGTACGGTATGGGAATTTGGGGCAGAATGAATGGGCTTGCCTTTTCTGAATAAGATGTTAACTTTTAGGGCAAGGGTGAATACCTAGTCCTAATTATTTTAATTATGTACCAGTTCCCAAATATAACCACTGAGGGAAAAACCCAGCAGTCCAAAGGAAAGCTCAGATTTAGCAAGGTAACACCAAATAGAATGTGACGATATTGCTTGGTATCACCTTTCTAAGGTGTTTAGAAAGGCCACAGTCTGTGAAGTAGGGTGCTAAGTGTTAGAAGGAGGGACCTTCCTGGCTGTCGAGATCTCCAAATCCAAGGTCTCATCTCCTCTGCCAATCTTCGGACTCCACTGATTTGCAAGTAAAGATTCAAGGGCCCCAAAGTACACTAGTGCTCATTTCCTAAGGGCTGCTTTGTGGCATAACATATGGTCTATTTTCGAGAAGGTTCCATGTGCTGCTGAGAAGAAAGTGTATTCACTTGTTGAATATGTCTGTTAAGTCTAGGTTATTGATTGTGTTATTGAGTTCTATGGTTTCCTTGTTTAGTTTTTCTTTGGAAGATCTATCCAGTGGTGACAGCAGTGTGTTAAAATCACCCAGAATTATTGTGTTGTGGTCTATTTGAGTCCTGGAATTGAGAAGGATTTGTTTGATGTACATGGACGCACCATTGTTTGGGGCATAAATATTTAAAATTGTTATGTCTTCCTGATTTATGGTTTCCTTAAACAGTATGAAATGTCCTTCTTTATCCCTTCTGACTAACTTTGGCTTAAAGTCCACTTTATCTGAAATAAGGATGGAAACCCCTGCTTTTTTACTGGGTCCATGTGCGTGCTAGGTTTTTTCCCATCCTTTCACCTTTAGTCTGTGGATGTCTTTTTCTATGAGATGAGTCTCTTGAAGGCAGCATATTGTTGGGTCTTTCTTTTTAATACATTCTGCCAATCTATGTCTTTTGATTGATGAATTTAGGCCATTAACATTCAGGGTTATTATTGAGATATGATTTGTATTCCCAGTCATTTGGCTTATTTTTAGTTTTTAACTTGGCTTGGTTTCTCCTTTGAATGGATTTTTCTTTAGGGTAGTTCCTCCCTTTGCTGACCTACATTGTTGTTTTTCATTTCCTCCTCTTGGAATATTTTGTTGAGAATATTCTGTAGTGCAGGCTTTCTATTTGTAAATTCTTTTAACTTTTGTTTATCATGGAAGGATTTTATTTCCTCTTCAAATTTGAAGGTTAGTTTTGCTGGGTATAAGATTCTTGGTTGGCAACCATGTTCTTTCAGAGCTTGAAATATGTTGTTCCAAGCCTTCTTGCTTTTAGAGTGTGGGCTGAGAAATCTGCTGATATCCATATTGGTCTCCCCCTATATGTAATCTGATGATTTTCTCTCACAGCCTTCAAAATCCTATCTTTATTTTGCATGTTAGGCATTTTCATTATAATGTGCTTTGGTGTGGATCTGTTGTGATTTTGTGCATTTGGTGTTCTGTAAGCCTCTTGTATTTGACTTTCCATTCATTCTTCAGGTTTGGGAAAATTTCTTATATTATTTCATTGAATAGGTTGTTCATTCCTTTGGTTTGTATCTCTGTGCCTTCCTCAATCCTGATAATTCTTGAATTTGATTTTTTCATGATGTCCCATAATTCTTGGAGGTTCTGCTTATGATTTCTTACCATCTTCTCTGTTTGGGCAACTTTATTTTCAAGATTAAATATTTTGTGTTCATTGTCTGAGGTTCTGTCTTCCAAGTGGTCTAGTCTTTCGGTGATGCTTTCCATTGAGTTTTTTATTTGGCTTATTGTTTCTTTCATTTCAAGGATTTCCATTTGCTTTTTTTTTTTTTTTTTTGGGAATCTCTATCTCTTTGTTGAAATGATCTTTTGCTTCCTGCAGTTGCTCTTTCGGCTTATTGGTATTATCATTCACTGCCGGCATGAGCTCTCTGAACTCATCCTTTGCTTCACGAATCATCTTAATCATGATCTGAACTCCTTTTCTGACATGTCTTCTACCATGCTGTCACTGGTTTCTATTAATATAGAATCTAGGTTTGTTTGGATCATTTTCTTCCCTTGTTTTTTCATGTTGTTCATGTATCTTCCCCTCTAGCAGTGGGGACCTGGAGTATTGCAGTTTTCCCCCATAGGCTTATAGTTATCCTATAGGTTTCCAAAACCTTTTCTTTAAGGGGAGATCAATATTAGCAGTGCCCAGTTCAGACAGTATGCAACCCTGGACCAAATAGCCCCTATGAGGACATTAACAATATTGTCAAAATAAACAGAATGAGTTCAATTATTATCTTCAGTATAACAAATAGATTTGCAATAAGGTCTGCAGTTTCTAATGGAGGACAAAGAGGATGGGGAGGGGGTAAGATGTTAATGGGATAAGAAAAGAATATATAGAAATTCTGGATAATAGAAAGTGAGAGTGTAATCAAAAGAAGTTGGTTGTGAGCATGCGAAAAGGGAGAAAGAGACTCTGAGGGAACAGGTAAACAAAAGGAAAAAAGAGTGAGAAAAGTAAAGAAATAAGAACTTAAAATTTTTCAGCAAGGAGAAAAAAGAAAATCTACACTATGACAGTCATATAGTATTCAAACCTCTTAGTCTTCAGTAGCCTGATGTATGAGAGGTACCGACAATGAGCTTCCAATCGCCAGCAGGTATGTCAGGATGGGATTTGCCCTACCTAAAGATGGTAGATACTGCTTCCAGGGTTATTCAAGATGGCCACTGTGGCTTCCAAATGTGTTGGCAAATGGGGAGCTGCAGCTTGGGGTGTGGGCATGGTCAGCTGGAAGTCCTAGAGGTGGGGTGTGGTTGGTCAGGCAGGGGTCCTGGAGGTGGAGTGTGGTTGGTCTGGTTGTGGGATCCTGGAGGCTGGTGCAATCAGTCGGTCTGGGAGTCCTGGTAGTGGGGAGCAGTCAGTCAATGTGAGGGCCCCAGAGGCAGGGAGTGATTGGTCAGGCTGAGGAATCCTGGAGATGGGGCTTAGTCAGTCCGGCCAGGGGTCCTATGGGGCCTGGCTGTTGTCTCAAAATGGCGGCAGCCACATGTAATCAAACCTGCAGGTACATAACAGTGAACTTCCAGGCACAGCAGGGAGCTGGCACTCCACTGGCGGTCTGCGGTCAGTTTGCTCACCGCTGTCGGATGATCGGGAGGTGAACCTCGGGTGGTAGGTGATGGGTAGGTGAAAGGCAGGCAATGGACAGGCAAGAGGCAGGCAAATGGCGGATGATAGGCGCCTGACAGTGAGCAATCTGCACTCAAAAAGTGTTGATATGCTGGCAGACTCTAGGTGATTGCAGTAGACAAATGGAGTAAATAGCAGGGGATCGATAAGTAGCAAAAACTGGCTCCACTCTAATTCATGCTCCTGAGCAATGCTTCTCATTTCTGAGTTATAATGAGCACTAGTGAAGGGGGATCCTGTCTCAAACTAAAAAACAAAAACACACAAAGAGAAACAGATTTTGATAATTGAGTTTTAAGAATTAAACCCAGGCCGAATACTATGGCACACACCTGTAATCCCAGAGACTCAGGAGGCAGAGGCAGGAGGATTTGAGGTCAGCCTTAGCAACTTAGAGAGGTCTTGTTTCAAAATAAAAAAATAAAAACGGCCTGGGGATGTGGCTCAGTGGTAAAGCATCTCTGGGTTTGATCCCCAGTACCAAAATAAATAAAATTTTAAAAAGAATGGAACTCAGTTTATTTGGTTATGGTTTTTCATCTATCATTGCATATTCTTGGAATTCCTTTGAATTGAGAAAAGCTAATCTATAAATTATTTTAAAAATTAATGGCACTCTAATGAATATGACAAGAAATGTCGGTATATGTCATGCTTTAAAGTCTATAATGAAAATGTTAATTTTTTTGGTGTTCATATTTTAGAGGAAATGTATATATTTTTCATGTCTCAACTTATTTTTGGTGTCCTTGAAAAGTTCACAGGTCCTCATGTTCAAAATTATCTGCTTATAATTTTATAATACAATCAAGACTCAGAAAACAATACCCCTAAGTATGGTGCCTTGGCATGCAGAGTACCTTGAACAGAAGCAGATTGGGAGGGCCTCAAAGGCAAGGTCTCTCTGACTTGCTCTCCTTTGTCCCTCTCCCCTGATGTGTCAGAGAAACCAGAATTCCTCTCCCCACAAAACCTAAGAGGTCACTCTGACCTACCTCCCTGAAAGTAGATCACAGGACCTTCATTCCAGGGGGGTCCCACAAGTGGGAGGAAGGAGTGCTATACAGAGAGGCCAAGAAGAAAAAAGAAACTAATAGGTCTTGCTATATCCTTACCAGTAGAACGTGCCCTTTTTGTCCAATGATGTTGCTCCATAATTATTTGCTTTTTTCATCAGATTGAGCATAAATATCCAGTTTTCTCTGTGTCTTCATTTCTGGAAGCTTTGCATCGCTGTGACCAAAAGACCTGACAAGAGCATCTTAGCAATGGAAGAGTTTATTGGAGCTCACAGTTTCAGAGATCTCAGTCCATAGAGGGCCAATTCCATTGCTGTGGGATGGAGGTGAGACAGTACATCATGGGGGAAGGGCCCAGCTGGGAGAAACTGCACAGGTGGGTTTAGGAAGAAGAGAGAGCTCCCGGGAGAAATTATAAACCCCAGAGGCATGTACCCACTGATTTACTTCTCCTGGCCACACCCTGCCTGCCTGTAATTACCACCCAGTTAATCCCAGATTCATTTACCAATAAGGTCACAGCTCTCATAACCTAATCATCTGCATCTGAGCATTCTTGCATTGTCTCACACATGAGCCTCTGGGGGACACCTCATACCCAAACCATAACAGCTCCTGTGTCACATAAACCTTTGTTAAATACATTTATGAGGCTTACACACACCTTTTTTTTTTTTTTTTTTGGTTCCAAGGATTGAACCCAGGGACACTTAACCACTTAGCCACATCCCTAGCCCTTTTTTATTTTTTAATTTTGAGACAGAGTCTCACTAAGTTGCTTAGGGACTCACTAAGTTGCTGAGACTGGCTTTGACCTTGTGACCCTCCTGCATTATTCTCCTGAGTCACATTTTGTTTTATTCTCAAAAAATTACTTTTGTTACCATTCCTACTTTATATATGAGTAAATCGAACTCCAAAGTAGCTGTGCATCATCCACAGGAACACAGCAGGCTGGAACAGGAATTCAGGGTTCTCAATTCTGCCACCCTACCCTGCATATTCCTGAGCATAGCAGCTAGCGACCTGTTGTGGAAAGCCCCTTTCTCTTCCTGAGGGACTGTTAGGTAGCATGTGTTGGAATGGAGAGGCTTCACCAAATCAGGTTATGCTTTTTTACCTAACAAGATGCCCAGGGTTTTGCATTTCTGGGCTCCAGAGGCCTCTGGACACCTCTGTAATAAATACAGACACGTCTCAGGACACACTGGAGGTCAATATGGTCCTGACAAAGTCAGGGTTTTTAAGGGTTTTGATTTTGAGTTGCCTTGTCCTTGCCTCAGTTTCTCATACCCGGCCCCCATTGGTTTATTACTCTTTGAATAGCCCTCAGCAAACCCTTTTGAGTATCTTAAAGCCTTTATCACGAGGTGGTTGGGGTGGTTGTGACCTAGTTTAGGTGATAAGGTAGTCCCCAACCCTTTTTATATACTTTATTTTGAGACAGCAGCTCTCTAAGTTGCTGAGGCTGACCTTGAACTTGCAATCCTCCCATCTCAGCCTCCAAGCATCTGGGATTCCAGGTGTGTGTGACTGTGTCTGGCTTCTACTTGCTGCTTTTAAGTGTTCAATTCATTGTTGTCAATCATAGTTTTCCTATTGTACAATAGAATTAGAAGTTATTTTTCCTCCTGTCCAATTGTACCCCTGTTCCCATTAACCATCCAATCTCCATCCCAACCTCCCACACCCTTCCCAGGCTCTAGATGTAGAACATTTCCATCATGCCAGAAGGGGTTTCTTTCAGTCAACCAATTCCCCCAGCCCACCCCAGCAGACAGCTAGTCTTCTGACTTTCATCACTATAGATCTACCTTTTCAGGTTCGTACATGCATGTCTCTTAACCAAATGTGGGGAGTTTTTAGCCATTAGTTCTTTGAGTGCTTTTTCAGTCCCATCCTCTTTTTCTAAGCCTTCCACAAGAACTATATGACACAGATTTTTTTATTATTTAAAAAATTACTTTTTGTCTATATTCTCTCTGTTGTTCAGATTGGATAATTTCTATTGTTTGGTCTTACAGTTCATAGATTTCTTCCATTCTCTCCATTCTCTGGGTGTCGAACCCACCCAGTGAACTTTTATTTTGATTTTTATATTTTTCATTTCTAAAGTTCCCATGTGGTTCTTCTTTATATCTTTTCTTTCTTCTGAGTCTATTTTTTTTTCATTTGTTTCATGATGTCTTGTTGAAATGGGTGCTTTAAAATAAATCTTTTGAAGATGATTCTACCATCTGTCATTTCAGTGTTGATGTCTCTTTGTTTTTTCCCTTGGCTTGGCATCTTCCGGGATGACGAGTCATTTGCTGTAGAAAGCTGGGCATTTTCACATGGCGAGGCTTTGGGTCTTACTTATGCCTCTGTTTGGTTGACTTTTTCAAGACACCACTCTAGCAGGAGAATGGGGTGAGGCCTAGATACTGCGATGGAGGTGGAAGATCAGGTTTCCATTCAACCTCTGTTCAGCAGAACAAACCACCAAAGAGGGGTTTCTTGCTCCTGCTGGGAGTGCCAGTTTGACATATGTCTCCACTGACACCTCAGTGCGAGTGGCATTGAAGTGAAAGTCCTGACTTCACCGAGCCTCCTCTGCCATCACCTCAGTGGGAAGAGGGGTTACCTCATTACTGCCCAGAGAGGTGGAAGTCCAAGTGCCATACATGGTCTCTACTAACACTGTTTTGGGAGACTTGTTATTGGCCAGTAGGGACAAGAGTCCCACCTTCCAGGACTCATCCTTCTTGGACCATAGCTGGGGTATTGAGGCCCCTTGTTAGGGCCTCGTGGGGGTGGAAATCTGGTCTCCACACTTGGCCTCTACTGGCGCAGGGTGAGGCCACAGATTTTTCTGTAGTGTTGGGCTGGAATCGAGCTTTTATTGTCTAAATATTTGCCATCTTACTTGTTAGGGCTTTTTATGACTGCAATATTGGCATTTCCAGGTTATTGGCTTCTTCAGCTCCAAGTCTGACATATGAGCAAAAGTAAAACCTAGGATCTTTTTTTTTTTTTTTTTTTCGGTACTGGGGATCAAACTCAGGGCCTTGTGCTTGCAAGGCAAGCAGTCTACCAGCTGAGCTATCTCCCCAGCCCAAAACCAAGGATCTTTCTGGTCTTCAGTTTGTTTGTTATTTCTAGATATACATGGCAGTAGAGTGTATTTTGACATATACATATATGGAATAAATATAACTTTTTCCAGTTAGGATCCCATTATTGTGGTTACATATGATGTGGAGTTACATTGGTTGGGTATTTATAAATAAGGATAGGAAATATATATCTGATTCATTCTATTCTTTTCTATTCCCATCCCCCCTCCCTTTCCTTCATTCCTCTTTGTCTAGTCCAATGAACTTCTAATTTTCCCCCTCCCTTGTTGTGGATTAGCATTCATGTATTGGAGAGAACATTCAGCCTTTGGATTTTTTGGGATTAGCTTATTTCACTTAGCATGATATTTTCCGGTTCCATCTATTTACCAGCAAATGCCATAATTTCATTCTTTATGGCTAAGTAGTATTACACTGTGTATATATACCACATTTTCTTTATCCATTCATCTGCTGTAGGGCACCTAGGTTGATTCCACAGCTTTGCTATTGTGAATTGAGCTGCTATAAACATTGATGTGGCTGCATCACTATAGTGTGCTGATTTTAAGTCTTTGGGGTATATTCCAAGGAGTGGGATAGCTGGGTCAAATGGTGGTTCCATTTCAAGTTTTCTGAGGAATCTCCATACTGCTTTCCAGAGTGGTTGCATTAATTTGCAGTCCCACCAGCGATGTATAAGTGAACCTCTTTCCCACATCCTCACCAACATTTATTGTAGCTTGTGTTCTTGATACTACCCTTGATCTTAGCCAAAAGGCTAAGAAGCAGTAGCTTATATTCTTGATAACTGCCATTCTGACTGGGGTGAGATAGAATCTCAGTGTAGTTTTGATTTGCATTTCTCTAATTAGTAGAGATGTTGAACATTTTTTAATATAGTTTTGACTATTTGTATGTCTTCTTCTGTGAGGTGCCTGTTCAGTTCCTTGGCCCATTTATTGACTGGATTATTTATTTGGGGGGGGTTGGTGTTAAGTTTTTTGAGTTATTTGTATATCCTGGGGATTAATGCTCCATTTAATGTGCTGGTGGTAAGGATTTTCTCCCATTTTGTAGGCCCTCTGTTTGTGTTCTTGTTTCCTTTTCAGTGAAGAAAATTTTAGTTTGATACTGGTCCCATTTATTGATTTTTGATTTTACTTCTTGCACTTTAGGAGTCTTGTTGAAGAATTTGGTTCCTGAGTTGACACGGTGGAGAGTTGAGCCCACTTTTTCTTCTAATAGGCACAAATCTCTGGTCTAATGCCTAGCTTCTTGATCCACTTTGAATTGAGTAATTAAAAATGATCCATTTGAACAGAGTAAGAGATAGAGGTTCAATTTCGTTCCACTACATATGAATTTCCAGTTTTTCCAGCACCATTTGTTGAAGAGGCTATCTTTTCTACAATGTCTGTTTATGGTACCTTTGTCTAGTATGAGATAACTATATTTGTGTTGGTATGACTCTGTATCTTCTCTTCTGTTCCATTGGTGCCAATCCCATGTTGTTTTTTGTTACTACAGCTCTATAGTGTAATTTAAAGTCTGGTATTGTGATGCCTACTGTGTCACTTTTCTCCCTAAGGATTGCTTTGGCTATTCTGGGCCTTTTATTTTTTCAAATGAATTTCATGACTGCTTTTGCTATTTCTATGAAGAATGTCATTGGAATTTTAATAGGAATTGCATTAAATCTTTATAGTGCTTTTGGTAGTATGGTCATTTAATAATATTAATTCTGCCTGTCTAAGAACATGGGAGGTCTTTCCATTTTCTAAGGCCTAATTCAATTTCTTTCTTTAGTGCTCTGTAGTTTTCATTGTAGAGGTCTTTCACCTCTTTTGTTAGATTGATTCCCCAACTTTTTTTTTTATGTTATGGTGAGTGGGGTAGTTTTCTTGATTTCTCTTTCAATTGATTTGTCATTGGTGTATACGAACGCAACTGATTTATGGGTGTTAATTTTATATCTTCTTACTTTGCTGAATTCATTTTTGAGTTCTAGAAGCTTTCTGGTGGAGTTTTTTGGGTCTTCTAAATATGGAATCATGTCATCAGCAAATAGTGATGGTTTGAGCTCTTTTCCTATTTGTATCCCTGTAATTTCTTTTGTCTAATTGCTCTGGCTAGGGTTTCAAGGACTATGTTGAATGGAAGTGGTCAAAGAGGCCATCCCTCCTTGTTCCAGTTTTGAAAGGGAATGCTTTCAAATTTTCTCCATTTAAAATGATGTTGGTCTTGAATTTAGCATATATAGCTTTTACAATGTTGAGGTATCTTCCTACTATCTGTAGTTTTTCTAGTGTTTTGAGCAGGAATGGATGCTGAATTTTGTCATATGTTTTTTCTGCATTTATTGAGATGATCATGTGATTCTTATCTTTAAGTCTACTGAAGTGATAAATTACATTTAATAATTTCTGTACATTGAACGAACTTGACAGGACCCACACTTGATCATGGTGCACAATCTTTTAAATATGTTTTTGTATGCCATTTGCCAGAATTTTATTAAGAATTTTTGCATCTATGTTCATCAGGGATATTGGTCTGAAGTTTTCTTTCCTTGATGTGTCTTTGGTTTTGGTATCAGGATGATACTAGCTTCATAGAATGAGTTTGGGAGGTTTCCCTCCTTTTATATTTGATGGAATAATTTGAGAAATATTGCTATAGGTCTTATGTTTATTTTACACATAATGTTCAGGTTTTTTAGTTGTACTTCATGGAAGAAATCAACTCTATCTTTCTGGAAGGGGAAGTCTGTATATGTTCTTTTGTGAAGTATCTGTTCAAGTCCTTTGCCTATTGATAATTGGGTGTTGTGTCTTTTTATTATTGATTTATAGGAGTCACATATAGTTATGAGTCTTTTGTCAGATAGTATTTTGTGAATTTAGCTGCCTAGTCTATGACCGCCCTTTTCATTTCTTAAAGTAAATTTGATCAACAGAAACTTTAATTTTGATGAAGTCTAATTCCAAATCTTTTTTTTTTTTTCTCCCCTGGTACTGGGGATTGAACCCAGAGGCACTTTGCCACTGAGTTACATCCTCAGCCCATTTTATTTTTTAGTTTGAAGCAGGATCTCACTAATTGCTTAGGGCATTAGTAAGTTGCTGACACTGGTCTTGAATCTGTGATCCTCCTGCCTCAGCCTCTGGAGTTGTTGGGATTATAGGCATGTGCCACATCGCCCAGTCCAAATTCTTTTGAAATAATAAAAATACGTTTGCTGGTAAATGAGCCAAGGTCAGCTCTGCTGCCTACAACTAAGTGTGTTGGCTGATAGAAGCCTTCAGAGTTACCATGAATCTTGTACATTTGTTTTACACTTATGTTGTTTTTACTTACTTGATAATTATACAATAATTTTAATGCTTAAGCATTTCTTGAACTCATTTTTGCCTCCACAAAATCTTTGAGCCTCACTAGAAACAAGACACATTATTTTAGAGTTTTCTACCTCAAATACCATCTTAGAACTTACTCATGAGTCATATATACTTCCTTCTGTGAACTTTTTGCAATTGCACAAATTTTGCTCTCAAGGGCTGATAAGTTACTGCAACAAATGTTATTTGAATGGCTGTGCTGCAAGTTCTGATGGTCAGCAGCTAGCCCAATTTCCTACTTAGCCAACAGTACATTTTTAGTCAACACACTTGGTTGCAGACTCTCACCACAGTTAGCAGCTCCTCCATTTGTGTCCTCACTTGGAATTTAGTCTTTTCACATAGAGTTACTCTGGGACCATGAGTTAACAGAAGGAAATTCTCACTGTCATCTGCTGAGCGAGAGTCCTCCCAGCCCAGAGAGAGTGGTGGAGGAATTAGTATAAGCATAGGTCAGGAAAACACGACAACTCCTTGGTTATTCCAGAATGGAAGTAGTAGAAGTGCACCTGGTACATTTATATTATAAACTCCTGCTCCCCATAAAACAAATGATTTGGAAAAAGTTGTGATTTGATGGGCTGTAGCTTTGCCTTCTGCTTCTATGGAGATCGAAGACTCCTGAAAACCTTAGAATCTCTTAGAGCAAGTGACCTTTCCTTGTATCTTTTTTTTTTTTTTTTTTTTTTTTTGCGGTGCTGGGATCAAACCCAGGGCCTTGTGCTTGCGAGGTGAGCACTCTACTTCCCTGTATCTTTCACTGAGGAAATAGTAGTGGCGTTGATCAAGCTGCTCCTCAGTTCAATGGTGATACCCCATGGATGAGGTAATAAATGTTGCCCATGAAGGATAGATGACAAGATGACATTCCATCCAAATGAGATAGAACTACCAAGTGACTATTGAAAGCTAAGACGAAAGTACCATGCATACCCTGCCAAGGAGAATGGCAAAACTTCACACTCTCATCTTTAATCTTAGTACGTTTTCATCATATTTTATAAATTTTAAACATTAACTGTAAGGGCTCAGGGTTAGCTCAGTGGTCGAGTGCTTGCCTAACATGCTTGAGGCCCTGGTGGTTGAATATACAACTGGCAGATATGATGAGTCTCATTTAACTCTTTGGAGTCCAAGTTTTGTTGCTATTCTTTTTCTTTTTTATAGTGGACTCAGCTATGTACATATGTAAGCTACTTACATATTTAAAATGTTCCAGAGCCACTTGGTCACTGTTGGCTACCATACAAATTTATTACATGGAACTGGATAAATATTTACAGAATTAGGATTTGTGTGTGTTGTGTGTGTTTGTGTGGAGCAGGGTACTAGGGATTGAAATCAGGGTTCTCTACAACTGAGCCAAGCCCCAGTCCTGTATTTACTTATTTATTTTGCAGTGCAGGGGATTGAACTCAGGGCCTTGTGGCTAAGAGGCAAGCACTCTACCAACTGAGCTACATCCCTAGCCCTTTTCTTTCTTTCTTTCTTTTTTCCTTTTTCTTTTTTAAGATAAGGTCTCTCTAGGTTGCCTAGCCCGGCATTGAACTTGGGTTCCTTCCATTGTGCCTGGCATGAAATAAATACCAAGGCTAGGACAGATGACTGCCAAGTTTATTCTAATAAAAAGTTGTTAGTTTAATTGTTAGTTTGTTTTTTAATTGTTTTTTCATTTTTAAACAGTCAGGGTCTTCTTATGTTGCCCAGGCTGGCTTCAAACTCCTGGGCTCAAGCAATCCTGCCTCAACCTCCCAAGTAGTTGGGACTATGGGTATATGTCACTCTGCCCATTTTTAAGTATTTCTTTTTTTAATAGGAAGAACTAACCCCTAGATTAAAAGCAAAAATGTAAAAAGAAAGCAGGCTGAGGGAGAGTCCTCAAATTTTACACAAAATTTAAAATGAAAAATAATAGACATATTCCTGCATTTTCCCTTGTTAAACATAAATTTCTATCTCTGTTCTTAATACTTCATATCCCCTATATGTAGAATGACAAAGGAGCCTCCACCTCTTGTGGACCTTGGTATTGGGAAACCTGTCTGATTTTTCTCAGTACATTCCTGTGCTTTGTAGCTTAATAGCATTTTGTGGACTCATGATGTAGTGATTATTTCTATCAAAAACAACCAACTCTTGATATAGAACTCGGGTTCATCTGAAAATCAAGGTGAAGCATTTCCACAAATACTGTTGGCAGCTATTTTCACAGAATAAGACTGAGTAGACTGTTCTTAAGTCCCTTTCTACTTGTACAAGAAGTGTTTCTACATGATAGCCAAAAAATCTTTCCTGTTAATCTTTCCAAAAATTCATGGAGATGGGTTTAGTTTAGTTGCACTACATATTTGATAATATATAATACATATTGGTCATATATATAAAACATATGGTATGAGTATGCAATGAAATGATAGCCCAGGAACAAATGACATTTTATTATTCAAATGATCTTACAATGTCAACATCAGTGCTAATAAAAATATATAATGGGCTGAATTCATCAATGGTAAGGTCAGTTGTAATTCACTTGAAGGTCCTCACCTTTTAAAGTAAGCTATTCAAACATAAATGAAAATCCTCTATTTTGCAGAATATTATTCGTCACCTGTTAGAGAATGGGGCAAGGCAAAGACACCCCTATCAGCAGCAGTGTAAAAGCAGATATGGGCAGGTCGTCATATACACCACAGGTGCCACGAGCACCTCTCCACTCCTGCAGGACCGAAAATTCAGAGTTTCAGTGTTCTTCAGGATTTAGCAAATCAAAATAAAAGCATAATTCAAATCTAGACAGATGTAAAAGACTTAAATTTCATATTTTGTTCTTTTCATGGTGTTTGCAATTAAAAGAAAGAAAATTAAATCTATCTGTCTACTGAGGTTTTTACATGTTGGGATTATGGGTTTCTTTTAGTATTGATTTTTGTTGCTTTTTTTTTGTTTGTTTTTGTTTTTGTTTTTTTGTACCAGGTATTGAACCCAGGGGCACTGAACCACTAAGCCACATCTCCAGCCCTTTTTATTTTTTGAGACAGGGTCTTGTTAAGTTGCTTAGTGCCTCACTAAGTTGCTGAGGCTGGCCTTGAATTTGTGATCCTCCTACTTCAGCCTCCCAAGATGCTGGGATTACAGGTTTGCACCACAGTGCCTGGTTTTTGTATTGAATTTTAAAAGATGTTGCTTTGCTATATTTCTAAGCTATTAGGAGCAACAAAGTTTAAGTTCAATGAATCAACCCAGGGCTGTTAACTGGTGACCTTCTAAAAGCAAAGACACAGAAAGAATGTATGTTTTTCAAAGAATATTTTAATAAGTAGAGGCTTGCTTTGTATGTACATGCCATAGTCAAAGAGAAAATTTGGATTAATTGTTATATTTAGGAAATAGGTATTCATTTTCACCAATTAGCCATGCATTTGTGTACTGTGCATGTGCTGGTTTGTATGTAAGAAAGAGATTATTTTTCAGTTTAAATAAGCCTCTGTAACTTCTTGAGAATCCTCTAAGTAAAATACTGATTGGGATATTCGGTCTTCTGAACAGGAATGGTAAGCAAAGTGTATTTTGTGCATTCATGAGAAACTGAAGTAATTATTGCTTAATAACCTAATGGGACCTCTATTTAGACAGATGTTTTTGTTGAGTAAACATGATTCTAAATTTACAACTATGTTGGTTATTCTTCCTTGTCTAGGAGGTTGAGCCAAAGTGTACACAGATGAGAGGAAAGGTTGAGTCTAAAAAATTCAAGGATAGCAAATAAATGCAGGTAAAGTAATATGATAAAGTCAGTTGGCAAATATTTTAATAACTATTTACAGGTCTTCTGTTGCTTCACCTGGAGGCTCACATGCAAGTGACCTGAGTCACTCCGTCTTCCTGGTCAAACTGTCCGTCGTCTAGTTCCCGGAGGACACTGTCGCTGCCGCTGAACCCGGCGAAGCCGCCGCACTGCGCTGGCCGCGCCTCCTGCGTCCGACACTCCCCCGAAGGCGAGAGGCGGCCCTCCTCGGGCGGAACCCTGCCCTCTGGAGGCTGCGGCCCGCCTGCTTCTAATCCGGCGCTCCTGCTGCGGACTTTGTTTCTGTCGTCGCCTTTCATAAAACGGCTAGCTTTCCTCTGAAACAAGAGATGGGCAACCAGGAGTTAAAAGGCGCAGGCGCTTCCTGTGCCTCTGCTCTGGCATATGCTGCTGCTTGGCCCGAAAGGTCCCTTCCCTGCTTGTCTTCAAAAGCCTGCCCATTACAGAGCTGGGGCGCAGCGCGGTGGTGGCACCTGCTTAGCACGCAGGAGGCGCAGGGCTCGAGGCCCTGGTTGCATCCCCAGCACCCGCGGAGACAACAAGGAATGCCCGTTCACCCCCAGAACCGCCCTCCTCCCCACCTCCCCACCCCACGGTGCAGCTCTTTGAATGTTCCTGGTCCATGCTCTCACTGGCAGGTGGGTTGTGCACACCTGAGGAGAGAAATGTGTTCCAATCATGTTTGGGGAACAAAGCAAGGTAGAAATCGGAGTTGGTTGGGATCTGAACAGCAGGAACCGCGCACCAGCCGCCTTAACCCCGCTTCACAGAGGCCTAGGCTGCATTTTGAACAAGTGCCTGGATGGTCTTCGGGGCCAAGCGGACCTATTTCCTGGTCTTGCTCCATCTCCTTATACCTGACGAGTATTACATGCCCAGTAATTTGATCCACTGCATTCGTCAGACTGTGATAAGCTGTGGATGTTTAGCTAAAAAATATGTACTGAGGACCGACAATGTCCTTGGTACAGTTCAAAATCAAGAGGACATGGCTTCTGCCAAGGAAACTTAAGTCAAAATAAGATTATCTAAGTCAGAAAAGGAGCCCAAGGAGAATCAGCAGCTCAACGTGGATATTCAGACTCCTGATAAGATCTCCTTACAAGGGCTTCTTTGACACTGAGAAGGACATACTGGAATGTGATCATAATCCTAGGCACATAAAACTCAACAAAGATTTAAAAATAAATTTTAAAAGCATAGTAGTTTCCCTATTTATAAAGAGTTTATTTACCAAAGATTAATTTATATGTTAGTTGGGAACTAAGATTATATTTTCCTAAATGTAAGAACTGAAATTATGAAACTCTCTGAAAAAACTTAGAAGTCAGACACCCATGCTGGCATGCTGGTCTTCCAAAAGTGTGTTAATCCATAGGTCTGTTGAACTGTAGGGTATAGAAATATTTTCTACTGGTTTTCATGGCATATATAGAAAACAAATAACTTTATTAAATTGGAATTTGTGGGCTATGGTGGAATGAAACACCATGGAGACATTGAGGAGACGCAGCCCCAGGGTGTTGCTTACAAAGGAGGATGTTGGCAGCTCCCAGGCAGCTCATTTTTTCATGGCCAACTTACTGGAGATGTGGGCAAGTTTAAGGGGAAAAGTCTACCTGGGTCCTTCTTCAGCAAAGGCTGGCCCTCACGGGCCCAAGTCAGATGTAGTTCTGTGGTGCTCATGTTTTCCAATGGCACCCCCGCATTCACCAAATGCAAATACCAGCTCATTAATCCTTTTCCTTTTGTTCCCACCCACTATATTTATTGAATCCAACACAAGCAGTGAAACCTGATATTTACTTTCAGATGGGGTACTGGACTTGAGAATGGCACTGGTATGTGTGGTCAGCAAGGATATAATCTTTTGGCTTCAGGCTGAGCTGACAAGCTCTGCCAGACTGAGCTCCTTTCTCAAGCCTGGTTGGGGGTGCCTTTCCCACAGGCATAAAGAACACATTCACTCTCAAGAAAGATGCTCTCGATGCTCTCAACATTCACTGAATCAGAATGGGAAGGTGGGGGTGCCCCGGCCTTGGCTGCTTGGATCTTTCCTTCCTCACCAGCAACAGGGCCAAAGGTGAATTTTGCAATAAAATCCTTATTGAATACAAGCTAACAGAGGCTAGCTCTCACATATTCAAAATGGACTTGCTTAATAAAAATTGGATATTACTCAGAACAAGATATCCTTATCTTTCCACTTGTAGATGATCATTAGTAAATTTCACTTTAGATGAAAATACTTATCACTGTACCTCTAAAAGATTTCAGAAAAAGCACATTTTAATTTTTCTAACCCATGTAACTGTTACATTTAATAGATTTTTAGCAATGATATTGCCTCTCCAACCCCACCCTCATTCCACATGAAATAATAGCTTTTCAACAAACTGATTTGTGGTGTTCTTTTAACTCAGATTGTAGGAGTCAGAAGCCCAAGCAGTCTTTCGAGACCATCTCTTTAAATCCCCTTATTTTTTCGGAGGTAGACTCCAGGTCCAAAAATAAGATGGGGTTTAGCCAAGGTCATGGGGCAGCAGGTCCCAAACTGGAGCCTGAGTCTCTACCTTCTTCTCTTTAAAATGAATTAGTCACTTTTATAGAAATATATTTGTGGCAAATGGGTTTGTGTTTATTAAATAAAATTTTCTTTCAATTACAACAATAAAAATGCTCAATGTAGATAACCTTGCAGAAACAAAACAACCAAAAAAGTAAACTCATCTATAATCCTATCCCAGAAATAATACTGTTAAAATTTTGTCATATATTCCTGTTTTCTTCTTTAAATATATATATACATTTGCATGCATGTATACAATATATGGAAATACTATGCAAAAAGTTTTACATCTCACTTTTCCACTTAGTATTATATTATAATTATCTATGTCTATAAAGTGAGATTTTCCATGCTATATGATAAGGTTTACTCATATACCTTACCACGTTCTTCTGATATTTTCACTATAAAATGGGAGAAATTATATCAAGGTTTGGATGCAAATTTCATGTCTCCCTTGATTAAACCTATTAACTTTCAAGAGTCATTCCCATTTACAAAAGAAAGGGGAGCTACCCACTAAAAATACACTAGCCTCAGGGACGAGTTGGTTGATTTTAGGATGCCCTACCAGTCTACTTTTATTTTTTCACTGTCAGTGTCTTAAAAACAAAATTAAAAAGAATTGTTAGAATTATTCCAGCAACCCTAGGACATTATGTTGGGTGAGTAGGAGAGTTACCTACTCATAATGGACAGAACAGGAGAGTGATTAAGAGATGCAGTTTATAAAGTGATAGCAACATAGAGTGGATGGTAGGATTTCTTTCCCTTGGATCAGGAAGCCACTTCAAGCCCAAGTACAGCCCTTGGTCTACTTAGAAGAGTTGGAGGTTTTGAAACAATGCAGAGGCACCACCCCTGCCTTCTCACAGATCATCCCAGCTTGGGGCTGGCAAAATCATTCAAGCCTAGGAGGAGAAAGGCTGGAGTGGATTCCCTGCCTCTCCAGCCTGGCTTTCCTATCCACCTCCTCTGCTGCAGTGTGGGCTGGCGACCCCAGCAGATCCAGAGTTGTTCCCTGGGGTGCTAAACTGACTCTGGGATAAAGAAGTACTTCCTTTCTTTTCTTTTCTTTTCTTTCTTTCTTTCTTTCTTTCTTTCTTTCTTTCTTTCTTTCTTTCTTTCTTCTTTCTTTTTTTTGTATGGGGGGGCACATCCTATAGAATGTGAGAAGCTATTTTTAAACTATACATCTGACAAGGACTTAATATCCAGAATATGTAAGGAACTCCAAAAACCCAATAGCAAAATGACCCCACTCAATTTAAAACATGGACAATAGATTTAAATAGACATTTCTAAAACAAACAAACAAACAAACAAACAAAAAAACCCCCAGACATATGATGACTAATATCTATATTTAAAAATGTCAACACCACTAATCAACAGGGAAATGCAAATCAAAACCATGACCAGATATCACCTTGCCCCAGTGAGAATGAAATACTATCAAAAAGATTAATAATACTGGCCAGGATGTGGAGAAAAGGGAACCCTTACATTAGTGAATGTAAATTAGTGTAGTCATTACAGAGAAGAGCATGGAGGTTTCTCAAAAAATTATAAATGAAGCTATATAGGAAACAATTCCATTCCTGGGTATGCCTATCCAAGGGAAATGAAATCAGTGTGTCAAGAAGACATCTGCACTCCCATGATTATTACAGCTCTATTCACAAAACAATTATGAAATTGAAACAAACTAAATGTTCATCAACTGACAAATGGATAAAGAAAATGTGGTCCATTTTGTAATGCACATACATATACAATGGA
Organism: Sciurus vulgaris; assembly: GCF_902686455.1. Taxonomy (NCBI): domain Eukaryota; kingdom Metazoa; phylum Chordata; class Mammalia; order Rodentia; family Sciuridae; genus Sciurus; species Sciurus vulgaris. Next base: position 150,519,811 of record NC_136463.1, read on the forward strand.
ATGCTATTCCACCATATAACAGAATAGAATTCTGTCATGTATGAAACTGGAAATCATTATGTTAAATGAAATAAGCAAGGCACAGAAAGACAAATACCACATTCTTACTCATATGTGAAATATCAAAAAGCTCATCTCACAGAAGTATAGAATAGAATGGTTATTAGCAGAGGCTAGGGAGAGTTGGGTGGGGGTAGGAAGGGAAAGGTTGATCAATGTGTACTGAGTTACAATTAGGAGTAAGAAGTTCTATCTATAGAAAGCAGATAGTACCATATATCTCAAAAAACAAGAAGAAAGGATTTTGAAAGTTTTCATCATAAAAAATGGTAGATGTTTGAAAAGATACATATGTTTAACCTGAATTAAACATTAATGCAACATCTCAGTACTCCATTAATATGTACAATTTTTATGTCTTTATTATCAGTTAAAAAATAAATTTGATTTACATTTAAAAAATTGAACTCCTATTTCCAAGGGTCTATCCTTTCCATCTTTCTTTTAGTAACAGAATTTCTCCCCTCCAACATCCCTCACTTTTGAGTTGGGCGTATAGTATCACACTGTGGTACTAGCACATGGCTGCTCAAATTACTCTTCCTTGCCTCCCTTGAAGAGGTATGTGGAGACATAAATAAGTTCTAGCCAAAAGGAAGTGAAAACAAATGATGCTTATGGTTTGAAACAGTGTCTTAGAAGCATGCTTGGAATTCCTTTTTCCTATTTCACATGGTCGAAGATAGTTACAATTGCTATAGTAGCCCTGGGTGCAGAGGCAAGAGCCAGATGTTGAGGTGGCAAGGCTGACTGGTCAAGAGGCAGAGCCATTGCCCCTGCTGGAGTGCTCGCCCATCGTTACACTATTACAAGAGAGAAAGTGCCTTCTACTGTATCAAGCCATTCTTTTCTGTGTCTTCTTTGTTGGGGTAGCTTAGTCACTAATGAACAACCAACATGGAAAAAATTGCTGGAAAAATGCTTTTTAACTTGAGATAATTTCCCTCAACTTTGAAGGAAGAGTACAGTATGCATCCATGTACCCATAACCTAATTCAACATTTGTTAATATTTTGCCATGTATGCATGCATGTATATGTTCAGGAATGTCAAGAATCATTAATAAACTACATATCTATTTAATAGTTGAAGGTAAATTTTAGTTGGAGAAAATAGAAGGCCATTCAGTTTCTTAATTTTTCTTCAGCTTCTCCATACAGTTAGTAGTGTTTAATGATCTGGTATTGAAAGAAAAACATTCTTATAAAAACAGTAGCAACCTCTCATCCTGCCAGGCACCATGCCAAACACAGCTACATGTGTTTTCACATTCAATCCTCCTAAGAGCCCAGTGGTATGTACTAATGTTAACTGTATTTTATAGACTGGGAAATGGAAGCTTGGAGAGTGCAGCAGACACTGTGTGTCTGTCTCTCCCTTATCCCTTACCCCTGGAGTCCCTTCATGGTTTTTGTACACTCCCGAGGCCACCATTAGATGGGAACTCTGAGTTAGTAGAAACCAAATATTTTAAGTGACCTTTCGTTTCCTTTAAATGATTATCAAGGGGAAAGCCAGGTTAGGTGGCGAAGGCCTAAACCCAGTGACTCAAGAGGTTGAGGCAGGAGGTTTGCAATTTCAAAGCCAGCTTCAGCAACGTAGCAAGACCCTGTCTCCAAAATAGAGAGATAGATAGATAGATAGATAGATAGATAAAATAAAAAGGGTTGGGGACATGGTTCACTGACTAAATATACCTGAGTTAAATCCCCATTACCCCCAATAAATAAATAAATAAATATTTTTTTAAAAGATTATCAAAAGGAAATATGGGCTGAGCTTTATTTGACTCTTCAAAAGAAACAGAAAATTAAGAAAGGAGATCTTGGAAAAAAATTTAAGAGAACGTTTAACTGCATGAAGGTAAAATCCTGATCAGAATTTCTTACCCTTCCCAGAATAGCTATCGTCTCCTTGAATTCACTTAGAGGCTTCTCCCCATAATAAAGTAAAGTAAAAACAGATAAGAGGAACAGAAAAAAGAAGAGGACTTCTTCTTTTGGTTAAGAACTTCATTATGCTTAATAAGAATTACATTACCCAACAACAGCCTTTATTGATGAACAAGACATAAAAAATGTAGTCTATATAATTTACAAAACAGGTGATCTTTTGAAATTTTATTCATTTTTTAATTTTAATTTTCATTTTTTTTCCAGTGTCCCTGAGTTTAATCCCTGGTACACATGCACACCAAAAACAAAACAAAACAAAACAAACAAAACAAAAACCAATAAAAGAAATTTCTGCAGTTGGAGTTGGAAATGGGCTGAGGGTCTGGTGACCAGATGATCAAAATGGTGTTGCTGTTCACCTTCCACCTGCTACGTAAATACCTCATGGCAGTAGTTTATAATTCAAGAATCTCAGGGGGTAGATTTGGCTCAAGGGTGCAATGTTTTTCCTCTCCAGAAAGGTCTAAACATCCACCTGTCCACACAGAGGGCAGAGGAGATAGTGTCCACCTTTCATGCAATTAGTTTCATTCCTCAGCACAGTGTTGGGACTGCTCTAAGCATCTGCTGAAAAAGGGATGAGTGAATGAATGAATGTCAGTACAAGACAGTGCCTCTGCAAACTTCAATTCTACGGAGTACTTCTATGTGAACGTCAAAGTTACTGAAGGGCCAGGCCCCTAGGGAAAAGATAACTCTACACAACACAGGCTCATGGGCTTCCTTGATGACTGCTGCATCTCGACTTCAGATTAGATCTCAGCACACTGCTTGGCCTTTACTAAATGCTTGATGAACAAACAATGGAGGGAATAGGTGCATGTGAAGAGGTTAAAGAGGAGGTGAGGGGACAAGGGGTAAGGATGACTTCAGAAAATGGAATGGTCCTGACTTGGTTAACTTGGATTACCCTGGAAGAGTAAGAGTTCATTCTGTACCAGGGACAGAGGACTCCAGGACCCTCGAATGAGAAAGGATATGAAGGCAAAGCCAAGGAACCAAACTATACTCAAAATTATGTTAACTACATGGCTATTGGCTTTGATGGTTGAAAATCATCTATAGATTACTAAGCTACAAAGCAATTATCACTAGCACCCATTTTTAGATAAAGAATCCAAGAACTATTCTAAAATTGGTAACTGTTGTCATGGTCCAAGCCCAATCTGAAAGGAGTGGTTCTTCATCCATTCCAGGACAGAGCCCACCAGATCTCACCCTTCACACTGGCTTTTGTGCTTAGGATGTTTTTTTTTTTTTTGAGAAGGAAAAATTGTTTTATTTTTTAATTTATTTTTTCCCCATTTTTTTTAATTGTAAACAAATGGGATACATGTTGTTTCTCTGTTTGTACATGGTGTAAAGGCATACCATTTGTGTAATCATAAATTTACATAGAACAATGTTGTTTGATTCATTCTGTTATTTTTTCCCTTCCCCCCACCCCTCCCACCCCTCTTTTCCCTCTATACAGTACTTCCTTCCTCCATACTTGCCCCCCTCCCTGACCCTAACTCTAACCCTAATACTAACCCTTCCCTTCCCCCCATTATGTGTCATCCTCCACTTATTAGCGGTATCATTCGTCCTTTGGCTTTTTGAGATTGGCTTATCTCACTTAGCATGATATTCTCCAATTTCATCCATTTGCCTGCAAATGCCACAATTTTATCATTCTTTATGGCTGAGTAATATTCCATTGTATATATATATATATATATACCACAGTTTCTTTATCCACTCATCAATTGAAGGGCATCTAGGTTGGTTCCACAGTCTGGCTATTGTGAATTGAGCAGCTATGAACATTGATGTGGCTGTATCTCTGCTTAGGATGTTTCAGCAAGAAAAGTGACAAGATCTGGTTTGCTTTATTATATTGGACATCTTTCTAATATAAACTATGAGAAAGCAATTCCAACTTAATGGAAGACATGCCAAGAGATTCAAGATTAATGTTATCCACTATTAGCATGTAAAACTGAGGGAAAGATCAGTGAATCATGCTCATAGAATTCTGCCCCCATGGGAGATGGAAGGGTCAATCCAAAGCCACTGATGGAAAGATGAAGAAAGATGGACCCTCAGAGCATGAGTTTCTGGTTAGAATTTGTTCCTTGCCCACTATGTCAATTTTTTCTCCCAGCCCCCTCAGGCTGATTGTCTAAGTTAACGTGGTGATCATGTTTGCTGTAGTAGAGAAAGGAAGTGATGGGCTGAACCCAGTGGCAGTGTTTAAAAGCTTTCCAAATCACACTTGGCCCAGGCTTCTCCAGGGAAGATGGACAGAGAGAAAGGAGATGCTGGCACCAAAGGAGGGCTTAGCATAGGGCTCTGGAAAGTTCAAAGGAGCTGGAGGCCCAGGTGGCGGGACACACCTGGATAGCAAAGACCTCCTATGGCCATGAAAGTCTGCAGTGCTCTTGCAAGGGACAGCAGTCCCAACCCCATCATGCATAAGTAAATGGAGCCTTATGGGGAATGACAAAGGGACTTGCCCTAATCTGTCTCTCATATGGGACTGACTCAGCCCCATTAAGCCCATGGTGGGCAGCCTGGGAGAGTGGTGGTGAGGGTAGACCAGAGTTGGACAGGACGCCATGGCAGACAGACCCCATCTGGTTTCTGAGGTGAGCTGGTATCGCCATTCCTCAAAGCCTTTGGACATGCACAGAGCTGAAGGAGGTCTTGCTGGCTGAGAACTTTGGAAAGCTTCCTCTAGTGAGACTGCGCAGGGGTGGTAGGGTGGGGACTGCCTTGAGAAAGCAGCTGAGGAATGGATGGATTGGGATTTCCAGAGACTTCAGAGACGATGCCTGGTCTGATAGGAACCATGATTCAATGCTCTGACTTGGGGCTAATTTGCGGAATGAGGTAGTTCCATCCTGACCTCTCTAGGCAGGGTTGGTCTGGGAAGACAGAAAACAGGCCTTCCCAAGACTCATGAGTATTTTAATTTTTTTGAGATGGGGTGTTCCCGCCCAGGCTGGCCTTGAACACTTGTGCTCACATGTTCTTCCAGTCAGTTCCTGAATAGCTGGGGCTACAGGTATGTGCCATCGTGCCCAGCTTGAAATTTTATTTTTTAAATGATCATACGGTAAAGGTGACTTTTGGGTGTACAGTTCTGTGGATTTTAATACATTTATAGATCTGTGCAGTCACAATCAGTACACAGACAAGTTCTATCAACTCCAAACTCCATTTACCCCTCTATGGTACTGTTACTTCTCCCCAATCCCTGACAACCACTGATGTGTTCTCTACACTATCGTTTTGTCTTGTTGATGTCAGGTTAAAGGAATAATACAGTCTGAGACTGGCTTCTTGTACCCAGCAGAACCCCTTGGAGATTTTTCCAGGTTATATTCGTATCACGAGTTTATTTCTGAGTAGTATTTAATTGCATGGATGTACCACAATTGTTTATCCATCTACCTGTTGGAGATATTCAGGTTGTTCCTGGTTTTCAGCAGTTATGACTAGAACTGCTATAAATGTTTGTGTATAGGTTTTGATGTGAACGTAAGTTTGTATTTCTAGAACTAGGATAAACACCTGAGAGGAGAACTGCTGAGTCATATGGTAAATGTATGTTTAGCTTCATAAGAAACTGTCAAACTACCATTCTGCGTTTCACCAGCAATGGCCTGAGAGTTCTGTTTGCTCCTTATCCTCACCAGCTCTTTCTTTTTTCAGTTATTCTAATAGGTGTAGTATGGGGCTATCTCATCAGGGTTTTCATTTGTACTTCCTTAAGGGCTAGTGACTTAAGCATCTTTTCATGTATCTATTTCTCATCTACATGTCCTGGTGAGGTATTCAAGTCTCTTAACTATTTTTTAAAAACATTTTTTAGTTGTCAATGGATTTTTATTTTAATTATTTATTCATTTATATGCGGTGCTGAGAATCAAACCCAGTTTCTCACACATGCGAAGCAAGTGCTCTACCATTGAGCTACAACCCCAGTCCTTAATTGTTTCTTAAATTTTTTCTTACTGTTGAATTTTGAGAGTTCTTGATACATTTTGGATACAAGTCCTTTGTCATGTATGTAACTTGTGAGTTTTTTGTTTCTCTCTCTCAATCTATGGCTTGTGATTTCATTCTTTAACAGTGTCACTCAGAGAACTAAGGTTTTAAATTTTGATGAAATCTAATTTAAAAAATTTTCAGTGGTTTATGCTTTTCCTATTACGTCTAAGAATTCTTTGCTTAACCCCCCTTTATGAACATCTTATCCTAATGTTTTTCTGTAAAAGTGTTCTAGTTTTACTAACAGACCATCTTTTAATAGATTAAAGAAAACCAAGGCCTGACACAGTGGTGTAGGCACAGGATTGTAAGATTAAGGCCAGCCTCAGCAACTTAGCAAGAACTGTGTCAAAATAAAAAAAAAAAAAAAAAGGAAGAGGTGGGGATGTGGCTTAGTGATAAAGCACCCCAGGATTCAATCTCTAGTACCAAAGAAAGAGGGAGAGAAAACTGAAGCAGTAGTAAATGGAAGTATGTTTTGAATTGATATTTTTCATATTAAAACTTTTTAAACTACCTAGAATATTGAATAAAATATATCTGTGGAACATAGAACAAATTCCAAAAGCAAAGTCTCTATAACTGCAGAGAAAAATTTCCAATGGTAGACTTCCTTCATTATATAATTCTGTTTCCCCTGACCACAGGGCCATGAAATGGATTTAACATATAAGTACTGTTCTATGCTGAGTGCAATTGAATAGGGAAAGTCTTACATATTTTGACAGTAGTCTTACTGGAAGAACGGGAGAAAATTTTGTTTCCTAGGGTCAGATTCTAGGTCAATATTTAACATCCCATGAAATTGATCAGTTTAATAAAAACTCATTAACAATCCTAGGGTAACACTTATAATATCTCAAATTTCCACTAACTGTTTTTAGAACTAAACATCTTTGATAAAATTCTTTGAAAAACCTATAAAGACAGAAATCTCCCAAACAACAACTGATTACAAAGTACAAAGAACAGTGCCATTACAGACCTATGATTAATTTTTTTCAAGGTATATTATAAATCTAACTTTCACAAAATATATATGGATAACTAAGTTGACTCTGGTAATATTAATATTTTTCTGTACACTTTAGAGAAAACAAAAAGAATTTACAAGATGATTTGCTGTTATAGGTGTTAGATACTCCAGACTGCTTTACCTACCTGTTCTACATGAAATAATCTCAACATTCTGAGATTTCTTGCTAGAAAAATTAAACATTTGTCAAATTAAGAAAGTAAATCCATTTAGAAGCAGAATTATAATTTATAAAATATATTATTCTTAGGTTTGTCATTGGTACAGACCAATTCTCTCTCTCTCTCTCTCTCTCTTTCCTTTCTCCTCATTACACAAATGAACTAGTAATTTTATATTACAATGGATGTAAATTTAAAGACAACCCACATTAAAGTTACCACTAAAGACTACTGGTTAGTGTTTAAAATTAAGCAAAAAGGTCCTAAATATTTTAATGAAATCAGAAAACTGATATTTAATTATCTAAGTAAGAAAGATTGTGAAGTAGCTGACTTGGGATCATATATCTTTATAAACACAATTATATGAATCTCAGTTAATCAAAAATCCCATGAAGCTATGCATTCTGATGAACTTTCCTAGAAAAAAAAAAATGTGCTCATTTGTGGAATGTTAAAATAAGAAAAGGCCAAGACATTGTGATAGGTTTGCTTTGGGGAAGAAGAAAGAACAATGAAAATGTTTTCTGGACATTATTTAAAAACCCCAAAGAGGTGGTTTGGTAAGAAGACTTGGGGGCTTATATGCTATTTTTACAAAGGGTGATAAACTGTGACAAGTGACTACACAAAGGAAAAGGAATATGAGCCTCTGGGAAAATAAATTATGGGAAGGTAAATATATGGTGGAAACTAATGGAAGATCAGGGTTATTTTATTAAGGTTTGTTTTTGCAGGTTCAAGTCATTGTGGTTCACTTCCAATGATTTAGCTCTTTTTGTTAGAGCAGAAAGAAAGACCTTTCCAAATGGAAACTTATGTCACCTTAATGATGAAAAAAAATTTTTTTTAATGGTACTGGGAATTAAACTCAGGGCTTTTTGTGCATGCTAGGCACTGAGCTACATCTGCAACCCTTTTAAAAAAATATTTTTAGTTGTAGATGAACACCATACCTTTATTTTATTTATTGATTTTTTTTTTTATTGATCAAACCCAATACCTCACATGTGCTAGGCAAGCGCTCCACCACTGAGCTCCAGCTCCAGTCCCTAAAATCCTTTTTATTTTATTTTTATTTTGGTACTAGTTCTCAAAGTTTCCCAGTATGGTATTGAATTTATGATCTTCCTGCCTCAGCTTCCCTAGTTGCTCTGAATTACAGCTGTGCACTACCACACCTGGTTTATGATGTGAAATTTATGACCTGTTTTTCTGGAGAAAAAGGAGGGCAGAAAGTTCCTCCTGTACCTGCTGTTTCTTAATTCCCTTCAACTCAAAATAATCCTTATGCAAAGTGGCACATTTTGGAATGGCATAATTCAGTCCTTTCTTACAGAAGGGAAAATTCAGAAGAATGTTTCTATATCAAGTCTCCACTTCATCATCTATACTCACCATTTGGAATTACAATGAGAATTTAAGGATTAAATGCTCTAATATAATATACAATTTATAAAGCATCAATTCTACTCACTTCTGGGGTCTGTGCAGCTGAATTCCACATAACTGGCCTCTGAAGAAATACCACCTGCTTTGTAGCCAGATTCCCCTCACTGAAAAAAACAAACAAACAATAGCAATAGTATTTGTGAATCGGTAATTCTCTATATTTCACAATTGACTAGAATGATCCAAACATATCCTTTGTAAAATCTTCTGATCCTAAGATAATTATAAAATATGACTCTATATAAGCTGGAGCTGGGAAAACAAGAAGAAAAAACACCTCTAAAAACAAAATATGATCAATTATAAAAGAAATTTATATGTTTAAAGACTCTTATAATCTCACCATACTAACATAACTATTTTCATCTGTTTCCTCTCCTAGTCTCTAGCAATATATGCAGCAATATATGTAGTTTTTTTGTATGTCTGTAACTGCCACATATTTACATTTTTGTTTCTATGCCTTTCACCAAACATCCTTTTCTTTGTTAGTATGATATGATCATATTCAAATAATTCAAATACCAAAAAGTACTAAGCTTTCTTCTTTATTTCTGGAAAATTAGCTTGTTTCCAGTTTCCTTATAATTATAAATCATGCTGTTATAAAAATATACATGGTCTTCATCTTATGAATTATTTCCTTAAGATAAATTCTCAGGAGTGGGATTACTAGGTCAAAAAAGTATGATTTAAGCTTCTTGGTATGCATTGTCAAGTTTGCCTTGTCAAAAGAGAGACCAATTTGGGCTTGCTCCACATGTGAGAAATTTTATATACATTTCAGCTGACAGACTTCAGCCACAGCCAGTTTTATTTTCAAGATGCTTCTTTGTAGTCAGCCACTCAGTATTCTCCTTATTTAACTATCATCATGGCAAATTACCCCTTGCCAAAGACTACTTGGGGCTTGTATTCCTCTGAAATGCTTTCCAGTCTCCATGGATTTATGGGGAGGAGTGTCTGCTGCTAATGTTGCTCAGTTACGACTTTTATTATGCAAAAAACCCCAACAAAACCTTACTATTAACTGCATTTTATGCTGAGTTCTTTTTCTGGAAAATGAATGCAATGCTGAGACTCTGGCCCTAGTATATGTCAAGTGCACATCATTTAAAAATCTCAAACACACTGATGCTAGTGAATTTTGTGAAACATCAAATTGCCCCTCAAAGTGGTGATGGGAAATTGCTTCTTTTTAATTTTTATCTGCTTCTAGTGTAGTCTCATTTTAGTTGGACCTTATCTTCTATTAGAACAAAATACTTGGTATGAAGTATAATGTGACTTTTGGGAACAACTTAAATCATTATGAGATACCAGTTGGTAGGGAGAAGATATTAGCATGCCTACGGAACAGGCTGGGTATGCATTTGCGAGGCTCGAAAAGCATGAGCTTTGGAACCAGACTGTTCCTGGGTTCAAATCCAAACTCTGTCTTAGTACCTAAAGTGGGTTACTTTAGTCCAAGTCTTCACATTCTCTAAGTTTCCTATCAGGAACCTTGTGAAGAACAGATAAGTCAATGTGCATGAAGAGCTTCCTTGTGTCTGCTACCGGTAGGAGCACAACAAATAAGATTTCCTCCTACTTTCTCCATTCCTTCAGTGAAGAGTGGGGTGGAGGTAAGGGGAGGGGAAGTAGCTCAGAATCAACAATATCTCTTAATGAGCAAGTTCAGGGGAAAGGGTACATGAGAAGAGAAAAGAGATTTCTGAGTCAGGTTCAAGATGTGTGATCCAGGTAGAGAATGACATGAAAGAACCAGGCCTAGAACTATACAAAGATGAGGAGGAGGGAGCAGAGTAGAATTATTCTTTAATAGAAAGCAGGAGATATCAGGGTTGGGTAGGTCCTGCTATTTTCAGAACACCAGTGAGAACATATGGTCCTCCTTTTGGTTTGGAAATTCTAATTAGGGCAGAGTTAAGCTAAAGAGGTCAGAAGCTTTGCAGAGAGATGCCTATTTGGTAAAGAAAGTGAGTCCCTTATGCTACCAGTAACTCCTGGATAAAGATCTAGGATAAAGTATTTTCCCCATAGTGCAGACTGAAGAAGTCATCATGGGACCAGAGAATGTGCTTCAAATGCCCTGGATGTTCTCAGAGAGGACAGGGCCCACATCTATTTCCATTCAAGCAGTGCTGTTAGCTGAGTAACTGAAGTCCCTATCATGCCTTCCCCAGAGGAACTTAAGAAACTTCAGATTCCTTTTTAGATTATTAATGTAGTCTAAAGACTATTACATGCTTGGATGTAATAGAAAACAATGTAGCTTTTGGAAAAAAATATTGATTTACACAAAATAATTTATACAGTTCTGATACAACCTACATTGGTGAAGCTTATAGGCAGTTGAAAGTAAGTTATGAAAACCTCTACTAGTCCCTTCAGGTCTGAGGTCAGAGATAGTCCTCAGTGCTGTTGTCAGCCCCCGGGCTCAGGCTGCGCAAGGGCAGGTCTGTTGGGCAGCCCTGGAGGGGCAGGGTTCCTTTTCAGCAGAGATGGGCCGACACTGTGGATGAGACAGTGAATGTTATGCTCCTGGATGCTGGACATAGACCATGGAACACAGTGGTGCTCAGAAAATATTTCTCCTCTCTTCCCACCTTCTAGGTACTTTATAAGAAAAAAAAAAAAAAAAAAAAAAAAGAAAAGGAAAATTCCATTTGAGTGTCATTTTAAAGAGAGGGATTCACTATGGCAACAACAGGACTATCAAGAAAAAGGCCAGGGTTTCCCAAGAGCAGAAGCGTCTATGGGTTAAATTAATAGAAATAACTTTGATCTATGCAGTGCTTTCAGTGTGATAAGTATTTATCATTTATGTTAGTGCACCTGTTTTTCATGTTAATCCTTCAGGGTAGACAGAATGGATATGATTTTCCCCATTTTATGAGTAAGGAAATGGGACCCAGAGCTTTGAGGTCTTTGTCTGGGGTCACTTCTAGACCTCACTCTTTCCACAACATCATACTACCTTCACAAGCAAGTGTAGCATGAACTCAGTGAAGCCCTGGTCACAGAAGGGAATGGCTTAGTTTAATTCCATTTTCACCAAAAAAACTTTACAATTAGTGGATAAGTGTAGATTATTTTGTACAAGTTCAGGTTTTTACTTATCATTTCCTGAATTAAGCATTTCAGTTTATAATGTTCAGAGATTGTACTGAAAAATAATGAAGAAAATAAAAAAAAAGTATTCATTTATCCTGGGTCAAGTAGACTATTACTGACCACACAGGTCAGTCCTCAGGTTAGAATGTCAAAAGGAAAAAGAGACAGGAGCAAGTTCATGCCTGTGGAATGTAAGTACTACATAGAGATGAATCACTGAAAGCTTTGCCTTAAAATCTCCCCGCAATTCAGTTTTGAACAAGAGTGGATAGCTATTTATAAAAATAAAGGACAAAAACAAAACTAAAAAGCAGTTCTTTTTGTATAGTTTGATAGTATCCTTAGTGAAATCTAAAATTTTAAATTATTTAAAAAAATTTTTTTTAGTTGTAGACAGACACAATACCTTTATTTTATTTATTTATTTTTATGTGTTGCTGAGCATTGAACTCGGTGCCTCACATGTGCCAGGCAAGCACTCTACTACTGAGCCACAATCCCAGTCCAATTTTTAAATTATTTTTGTAGGAGGTTATAAGAACAACTTGAATTTTGGCGTGGTCCAATATGTGCTTACAATTTCAAGCACCTTAGAAACTAAGGTGAAGTAATTAGAACTAATGAATAGATAGAAGAGTCTTACTACATCTTAGATCATGTTCTATTGTCCCACAATTAACTCTAACTGCTGGGGCTTTCTCCTATCTCGAATGCCCACACTGTCACCTCTGGCTATTCTCATCCTCCCCATCTGTTGAGATTAGCTTTAAGTGTGACCTCTTTCATAAAGCTTTCACAAATTCTCCAACTGACCTTTTTTCAGGGCTCCCATGAATCCTTCCTGTGGAGTTTACCTACTTTCCCTGGCAATATAGTTGTTGACATTTTGCTCCTACCAGAAGTAAACTCCTCGAGGAGTTTTGTCTTCTTATCTCTCCATCTTCCACATTACTTAGCAGGAAGCCTCTTTTTAAGTGAAGCTCAATAAATATTTGAAGAATGAAAGAAGTTATGAACAAATGGTCATTTGGTTTTTGTGCAAACATATTAATGTCACGGAACATGCTTTTAAAAAAATCATAACAAGTCCGGCGTGGTGGCGAAGTCTTGGAATCCCAGCAACTCCAGGGGCTGAGGCAGGAGGATTGAAAGTTCAAAACCAACCTCAGCAATTTAGCAAGGCCCTAAGGACTTAGCAAGACCTTGTCTCAAAATATAACATAAAAAAGAGCTGGGGATGTTGCTCAATGGTTAAGCAATCCTGGATTCAATCCCAAGCAAACACCTCTGGCACCCCCAAAATTATAACAAGTTAGCAAAGGCTTGCAGCAATAAACTTCTTTTTATACCCGAGAAGTTCATTGATATTTAATATGATCTTAAGTATTCCTTTTCATCCTCACACAACCTATTCTTTAGGCTCACAACTCTATGATAAATGTAGCTTACAGAATTTTATACTAATTTAAAATATTAAAGTGCCTCAAATTATAAAAGAATTCCCTTTTTCCATCTCTCGCTTAATTCAGTTAAGGGTAAATTTTCTTTCTTTTTTTGGTAATGGGGGTTAAATTGAGGGGCACTTTCATGATTAAACTACATCCCCAATCCTTTTTATTTTTTTATTTTGAGACAGGTCTCACTAAGTTATCCAGGCTAGCCTTGAATTTGTTTATCTTTGTGCCTCAGCCTCCTGAATCTCTGGGATCAAAGGTGTGTGCCACCACACATAGTGAAGGGAGAAATTTCTCAAATAATACACAAAAGGCTAAAGATAGATACATTTGCCTGTTTTAAAATTAAAACCTTTTGTTCATCAAAAGACATCACAGGGCTGGAGGTGTCACTGAGTGGTAGAACACTTACTTGCCTGGCATGCAAGAGGCCCCGGGTTCCATCCCCAGCACCACAAGAAAGAATCATTAGAAGAGTAAGAAGACAAGGCACAGAACCAGTGCAAATAACTGCAACACAAACGACTAATAAAAGACATGACCATTATATTTAAATAACTCTTATAAATACAATTTTAAATGTGGGATAAAGACTTAAACAGGTACTTTATCAAAGAAAAATCCGTGTGGCCAATAGTCATGAAAATGTGCTCAATCTCAGTAGTAATCAGGTTAATACAAGAAAATCACACTGAGATCTATATACTTATACAACTATCTATACACTTATCAGAATGGCAAAATTTAAGGTATGACGATATTTCGTGTTGGAGCAAAGGGGAGCTCTCACCCTTTGCTAGTGGAAGTGTAAACTGAAACAATCTGGTAAGAGTTTGGCATTTATCTAAAAAAAACTAAAGAAATGTCTTTTGACCCATCAGTTCATTTTTAGGCTCTCACACGTTTGCTATGATCCTTGCCAAACTCAGAAGGGGTTGCTTGTCATAGCCAACAACCGAAGACAACGAAGCTGTCTGCAGCAGAATGGATAAACGCGTGGTAGGACGGGTGAATAAGCTGCTATATACATGATAAAGCAATATTAATGACTTGAAAGCAGCTCATGTAAAAGAATATAATAATATAATTCCATTTCTATAAAGTTAAGACGAGCAAAGCTGAACTGTACTGTTTAGGGATGTGGTTATTGTGAAAGCCAGACCTCTGGGTGAGGGCAGTGGGTGTGACTGGGAAACACAGGGTGCTGCTAGGGTGTCAGCAATATCCTGCTTTGTGGTTGGTGGTGATTACACAGGTGTTTATAATTATGTCCGTTTGTGTTTTACACACCTTCTGTTACAATTTGTGTTTTATGTTGTAATTGTCTTATTCATGTTATTATGTTATATTGTCTATTGGTTCATTATAGATATACATAATATTGGGTTTCATTTTGACATAATCATACAAGCATGGAATATAACTCACTTCCATTCAGTCCCCGGTACTTCCCCACAAAAATTATTTGAAGAGAGCATATTTAATGGTGATATGTGAAGTATGGTTGTAGATTTATACCTAATAGAAAACCTCCCTCTCTTCACATTTATTCTTTTGGAAAAATCAGTCTTTAATTTTATGGACTTTTAATTAGGAGAGGGCTTTACGAAGTCATTCACTTGTTCTTACTCTTTGAATACACCCTGCACTTTCCTGACTGCTCTGACTTAAGGTCGCCACAGAGAGCAAACGATCTGAGGTATTCAGACTTCATCTCCTGCCTGCCCTGCACACAACAGTGAAGGAGTTAAAGGGGTACCATCTCAAAATGTGCCGAACTGGCTTCTTGATTATTTCAAGCTGGAATCACTTGAGGAACTGTAACTACAGAAAGAGCCATTTGTTCTGACTTTCCCCTACATGTAACAAGCTATAAAGATGTTTTTGGGAAGGATGCCCTTCACATACCAAGGCTGAAAAACAAAACAAAACAAAACAAAACAGGCTTGATCACCAGACCCTGCAAACTAGGCCACAGTGAACTAAATAAACAAATTCTTTGCAGTAACCCTCGTCTTTCACCAGCTTCTACCCTGACCCATGTATCTCTGAACTCCTCCAGAAGTACTCTCCTAGTCCAGATGTCTATTTGTCCTGTCATTCCTTCATGAGGCTATTGTTCTTTGTCTAAAAAGTGTAAAATCATTAAGCTTTAGTTATTTCTTTAGATTCACTCTCTTGTGGAGATTCCCATGCATATATGAAATTAACAAAACCTTTTTTTTTTCCTCTTATTAAATAGCTCTTGTATTAATTACATTCCTTGATCCAGCCAAAGAGCCTACAGTAACAACTATCCCTAACGCAGACATTACTACCTAAACACCAGTTTTTTTTTTTTCTTTTTTTTTTTTTTGCAGGGGTGGGGAGATGCTGAGGATTTACCCAGGGGTGCTTTACCACTGAGCTAAGTCACTAGCATTTTTTCTTCTTTTGAGACAGGGTCTCACTAAGTTGCTTAGGGCCTCAATGAGTTGCCGATGCTGGTCTTGAATTTACAATCTTCCTGCCTCAGCCTCCTGAGTTGCTGGAATTACAGGCATATGCCACTGTGTCCCATTTTTGTTTTGTTTTTGAGATTGAGGCTTGCTAAGCTGCCCAGACTGGTCTCGAACTCCTGGACTCAAGTGATCTTCCCGCTTTAGCCTCTCATGTAGCTGGGGCTACAGGTGTGTGCCACCAAGCTTGGCTACCACATTGTTTTTTGCTGAGCTGGTCTAGACTCAGAATCCATTTCTCGGTGTTCCAGGCAGCCTCTATCAACAAAGCAGGGCTGACTTGTAAGATGAAACTCATTTACTATTCCTGGTCAGTCCCATCTGCCACCAAGGATCTTTTCAACAGCTGCTTTTGGAAGCTCTGTTCTTTCTTAGCAGCTCTCCTCTGACATCACAGCCTTCACAGTTCTGCTTTCCTTCACTGAGGTCCTCCACCACATTCACTTGCTGTATACTTATTTTTTATTGATTCCCTGAGGAGCCTTTTTAGATATTTCCCCCCTAAATTTCCCCTGCTCCCCTATCAAATTTTAATGCCAAAGATATGCTATATATCTGTATGTTTAGAGGGCCACAAACCATTGTAACATCTAAGTTTTTTTTTTTTTTTTAACTACCCACAAATAACCAGTTATTACCTTCTCAGGGGCAATAGTGCAGCCCCCTTGAGAAGATATGCTCTAGTCCTCCATTGCAGGACTTGTCATCATCTGATCTGCACTAGTTATTTGTGATTGTATTTTCTCTCCAAATGGATTATGGGTTCCTGGAAGCCAGAGTTGGTCCCTATTGGGTAAAATATTACCTTGTACATAGTAGGTACTCAAAAAATACAGGTTTTTAGGACTGGGAATATAGCTCAGTTGGTAGAATGTTGGCCTTGCATGCACAAGGCCCTGGTTTCAGTTCCAAGCACCACACACACACACACACACACAAATTAATAAATAAATTAAAAAGCATGTTTTTGAGTTAAACTGAAAGAATATTCTGGTTAAAGTAAAATATACAAACTTGAATTATTTTGAATACAACTAAGCAGGTTTCCAAAGAGTAGGCTTATCTACAAGTGCTTAGTCACTTGTGAAATAAAACCACTCTTATAAAAAGCTTTCATTTATGGTTCATTAAACTAGAGGAAATAGTAAGCTAAATAGTAAACCTAAATAACATATATTTTCTGATTACTTTTGCTTCATTGTATCCATTAATGAATTGCCATGGTTCAGCATTTGCAATTCAAAAGTGAGTGAATTCTTAGCTTTTAAAAAGCAAAATTATAACATTACATTTTAGTTTGCAACTTTATAGCTTTGTTGTTTAGTCACAAATTCCTTTGTCTTATGACCCTGATTTGTTTCTCAGGTATTAGTATGTGTGCCTCAAAAAGAAAAAAAAAAAAAAAAAAAAAAGCGCACAATTTAGTGCCTCTATTCCAACTCACAAAATGTTAAAAATGTAAGTTCACATGAGCAAGAGTGATGATAATGAGAAGAACAGTTCATATAATGACAAACCAGCGATGGAAAAATGTGCCCTTTGTCAAA
Organism: Sciurus vulgaris; assembly: GCF_902686455.1. Lineage (NCBI taxonomy): Eukaryota > Metazoa > Chordata > Mammalia > Rodentia > Sciuridae > Sciurus > Sciurus vulgaris. The sequence continues at coordinate 150,537,129 of NC_136463.1, forward strand.
ATGCTCCTCACAGCAAAATTACCATGAGTTTAACTCTCTGTGGGATTATATGATACTATTACCACAGAATTTAAATTAGAAAGGAAGAGAACTGCATTGAAATGGATCAAACCCTAGCTTCTCCCCAGAATGAATATAAATATGCAAGTCCTGCTCTGACTGCCACAGAGGATTTAGAGAACACATAAGTGACTCCGCAGACTGTAGTGCTTCTGAGCTTCGCTGCCCACAAGGCTGTTGAGCCTCTCTTGAAGGGGCCAGAGAAAGGAAGAGCAGACTCCAGACACCACAGGGAGAAGACAGTTCTTTTTTTATTATTCACATCTTGTCTTTAGAGACCTCACTTAAAAAATTCTCAGTAGAGTGTAACCTTATGCAAGTTTACCCAAAAGCCTCTGCCTTCATAATCTATTTTCTGAGATATAAATGAGGAGGTATCCTTTGACAATTCCTTGCATATTATTCCTGTGATTTTCTTTCTTTTTTCTTTTTTGGACGGGGGATTGAACCCAGGGGTGCTCTACCCCTGAGCTAAATCTCTAGTTCTTTTTATTTTGACACAGGTTCTTGTTAAGTTGCTGAGGCTGGCCTTAAACTTATGATCCTCCTGCCTCAGTTTCCCTAGTTGCTGGAACTGCAGGTGTGCATTACCACACCCAGCTATTCCTGTGATTTTTAAAAAGTCAATGTCATGAGCTACTAGCTTAGCTAATTTGATCCTCCACTAAATTTGCTCCAAAGAGTTTAATGTCAATCTTCACCTTGATTTCTTAAAGAGAAAAAGGATTGGCCCACTGGTAAAAGTGATACAGTAATAATGGTTTAAAAGGGATTTTGCACATTTTTAGGACTGACAACAATGATCCTGGATAATGCAGGGATATCAGATTACATCATCATGATGTTCCCAGGTAATGCAGATTTAAACCTTGGTGGTGTGATATTGCTTAAGAAAATGAAGCAGCAATCTTAACCTAGAGACACTGGGAAATATTTTTATGTAATATGATAACAGGATATGTTTTAGTAATGAGGGAAATTAGGGGAAATGCCATTCAAGTATGGCTTAGGTGATTAGAAGAGTAGGAGAAAATTGAAATGTTGAAGATACTATTGCTACACACAGGACAAACATGTTTAAGGAATAAAGGTTTCACAAGCAGTGGTTCTAAGCTGTATTTTCAGACATGTGGGTCTTAAAAGAAAGATTATGACATTTGTTTTTCTGGGTGTAAATTTACATCTTTATGATGTCATTATTTATTTATGTTGCTTTTATTGACTTATAACCTTCAATGCTGATTTTGTATATGGCAAACTAGTATTTTCATTTTCTGAAATGTCCTTGTTTAAGACAGGTCAAGCTCTCATGCTTGAACAATTGGTTTCAACTTATTAGGGATTTTGGTTCTTCTAAAGGTGTAGGCACCAAAATAACTGCTCTAATTTATTAACCTACTATGCTCAGGCTCTGTGTAGGCACTCTGCATATATTATCTTCCTTAATCAAATGACAATTCACTAGAGGTGACATTATTATGCCGTTTTCAATAAGGAAACTAACACTTAAAGAGGTTAGGCGCCAAATGGATGGAACTGGAGATTATTGTGCTAAGTAAAATAAGTCAATTCCCCAAAACCAAAGGTCGAATGTTCTCTCTGATATGCGGATACTAACACACAATAAGGGGGGTTGTTGGTAGGGAAGAATAGAAGTACTTGAATTAGACCAAGGGGGAATGACGGGAAGGGAGGAAGTTTGGAATAGGAAAATCAGTAGAATGAATCGAACATTCCTATGTTCATATATGAATACATGACCAGTATAACTCCATATCATGTACAACTACAAGAATGGAAAGTTATACTCCATGTATGTATGATATGTCAAAATTCATTCTATTGTTATGTGTAGCTAAAAAGAACACATAAAAAAATAAAAATAAAAAAGAGGTTAGGTACCTTGCTCAACGTCATATAATTAAACAAGATTTATTTAGCTTCAAAGTCTGGGCTCTTAACCATTCTAATCTCAGAGCCAGAAAACTTCAGGCTCTATCTTCCATCTTGATCAACTATGTAATTTCTCTTTATATTTGAAGATGACAGGACTGTCAGTAATTTCTTTCTTTCTGTGTACTAAGGGAACCAAGACCAGCATTTGACAGTTACAGGGACAGCATGTTTGAACAAGAATAAAAAGGCGGAGGATAAGCAGTTTTTACCAACAATCCTCATTATCAGATAACCACAATGAACCTTAACTTTCATCTTCTGTTGTCTTTGTTGAAGTCATGTGGAAAGCCCCAAGTCACAAAATGTAAAGGAACAAGATAAACATGAATATTGCACAATGTTCTCTGGCATACAAAGGAAGAGTAGACACTGAGTGTTGTGCTGTGCCTTCTGACACAAGGGCAATTGCTGCTCAAGTACTTTTCTGCTTCCCTCTCTCCAGTATCATAGCAGATTCCTAAGCAAGAATTTGCTAAATGGTGATGCTGCCTTGAATCCCCTTAGTGTTTGAAGATCCTGTTTCATTTTGACAGCTCATACTCTCTTCTTTTAAATACTCCTGTAGAAAACTTATAGACTGGGCTAGGGATATAGCTCAGTTGGTAGAGTGCTTGCCTTGCAAGCATAAGGCCTTGGGTTCTAAGCCCCAGCACTGTAAAACAAAACAAACAAACAAACAAGCCTTATAGACCAAAGTACCTCATCTAGCCCTTGATTTGTTACTGGATTATGTTATATGGTATGTAAGTTTGACCTTCTCCATCCAGAAGAAGCAAGCTCCTGGTTATGTCCTGTACTAAATGTAAACTTAACCCTCTCACAAGCACCTTCATGGCCAGACACCATGTACAGCTTCCACATCTTGTTGTTGGTTGATTGACTTCTTGCTTTCTAAATCTGATTTTTAAAATGTATTTTTATTACAAAAACAAAATAATAAAAAAGTTTAAAGACAAAGAAGTCCTTATTCCCTTTCCTGACAGCTAATCATTCACTAGAATTTGCTATATAGCCTTTCAAAATTTTGCTAGATATATTGAAAATATATAAACTAAAAATTGAGACTGTGTTCTAATATCATCCTAAAACTTGCCCTTAAAAAAAACAAAAAATTCTCACTGAGAATTGTCACTGAGAAAAAAAATTCTATGACTATATATATATGGATCTATTCATTATTTTTTTTCTCAGTTTCATACTCTTCTATTGTATAGGTGGTCCATAACTTCTTTACCCAGTTTCAAATTGATAGACTTAATAAGCCACTAGCCTCTTTGCCATTCTAGTTATGCAGAAGAGAAGCCTTCATAGGGAAGGCACAGAAGATCCACTTCTGTACTCCATAATGACTTGGGGGATCTGGGGTGTAGGAGAAACTTGAACGGTGATGAGGTCCTGGGGCCTCCCTCTCTTCCTCTGACCTAGAAACAATATACTGCCACTCTCATTGCAGGTGAGTCTCTCAAGAACTGGGTGCAGGTTTTGACCTTAAACATTCTGGCACAAAGTGTTCAAGTCAAGTGCAGCTCCATGCTTCCCAGGGGAACTTACCTACTGAGTTACATCCCCAGCATTTTTTAAAAATTATTTTACAATTTTGAGACAGTGTCTTGCTGAAGAGCTTAGGCTGGCCTCAAACTTGCAATCCTCCTAACTCAGCCTCTTGGGATTGCTGGGATTACAGGCATATACTACTATGTCCAGCCTGAAGACCACATCTTGAGAATTACTATTGTATTATGATTTGATAGCTATGTCACAGATAGAAAAAGTTGGAAAATAATGCTTCAGGGAGTTGTCACTCAATTTGAGAATAGTTACTATAGATAGCTGATTAATCAGAACCAACTACAGTGGGGGGAGGATGGAGACAGAAGTACCACCCTTGCGTGCTCTAGGCCCTACTGCAGCCCTAAACCTGGCTATGAGCTGGGGGTTAGAGTCATTTTGCACATGTAGTGCTGAAACCTTACAATCTGTACATCTGTAACACCAGGGGATTGAATGTTAATCTCTAAGGTCCTAATATCATAGTAGCAATTTGCTGCAAAGATTGATTAATCTGATTAATCAGAAAAACTGATTAATCCCTCTACTGCTCTTTGTTCCTTTTTTATTTTATTCTTTAAGCTTGAGTATCTTCACTTTATATCCTTCTTAAACCTTCTCCCCACCTAACCTCTCTTCCTCCTGAAGGAGTGGAGTTTTAAAATAAAGACATATCAATAAAATGCTTTTATAGTTTGTGAGAATACTAGATAATGGCAGGGCCAAGTTGCTACACTGGGAAGACCAGAGGGTAAGATACAGAATGAAGAGGAGCTGCCTCCCTTAGTCTCACTTGACAATCACTCAGAATGTGTGGAACCACACCTGACTCTGCAAATGGGGAAGTCCCCTTTGGTAAGTGTACTATGTTGTCTTGTGCAAGCAGTCACCAGCCCAGGCAGAGAAGTGTTGGAAGTCAGTCATTTCTTCATGCCAAAGAGGGCAGAGGGAACATTTTTGGGTCAAAGGGAGAGCAATGCATTTTACACAGATTTAACTGGTGTCTCTCAAAAACAAATTAAAAGATAAAAGTTCAGTGATTCAATTTTTTCTTCCCAGGAAAGGTAGTAAAAGTAGAAAAGAAAAATAAAAGTACTGTGAAGATTTGACATTTTGGTTCTAATGTAGGTATTTAGTGGAAACAACAAGTAAGTCCATGCTTCAGGGGAAAACTAACCAACTACAGTGGAGGAGGATGGAGACAGAAGTACCACCCTTGCCTGCTCTAGGCCCTACTGCTGCCCTAAACCTGGCTATGATCTGGGGGTTAGAGTCGTTTTGCACATGTAGTGCTGAAACCTTACAATCTGTACATCTGTAACACCAGGGGATTGAATGTTAATCTCTAAACTCCTAATATCATAGTACCAATTTGATGCAAAAATTGTTCTCAGTTTTAAGTAGGCATTTGTTAAACAAATTATAAACATATTTTAGAATTAAATGAGAGGAGAAAAGAATACTTTTGCATTACCTGTCATGTCTCAATATGGGTGTAGGCAACACACTTGTGAGAAGCCATCCAAATTCAGCCAAAGTGTGTAGCAGAGGGCCATAATCTGTCTTGATTTCACAGCCCTGCATGAATAAGCATAAAAGTTCACAGTCTAATGGCAAAGGCAGTCAGCTACAGAAGTAAATCTGACAAGGGGTGATGGGTATTGTGGTAAGGGGAGTTCATTCTCTATTAAGCAAAATTTCATGGGGCTGCCATATTCCTGGGTTCATTTTCTGCGACTGCTGTCTTCAAACTATTGAACCAAGTTAAAAACACTGGGAGTGAAGAGTGGGAATTTGGATCTTCTTTTGGTCTTCATAGGTCAGGGTTCTTAAACTTTAATGTATGGGGACTGGGAATCTGCATTTTTAAAAAGTTTTCTAGGGAATTTGGATGTGAGCACTTTATGGAGCACATTTCGAAATTGGGGAATGAGGTTGAGAGTTGGGAGTGAGGGCTGAGTAGTGAGGGAGGGAGGAACTTGGCTGTATGGGGCAGTCTTTTCGGTACTTTTTATTCATTTGGAATTTGTTTTTACTTAGAACTTCACTTCTTCCCCTCAAACCTCCCCCCTCCCAATGGGATTTCTAGTTATTTTGAAAATGGGCTCTGCTTCTCTAAGCTCTGTCAGGCTAGGAAGGCACAAATGTCCCTGCAAGAGCCCTTCAGTGAGGGCCTCATACACACGACAGAGTATACCTGAATTCAGTCTGTCCACCTCAAGGGCAGTCCATTCGGTGACATCTGAATTCAGAGGCACAACATCAGCAGCAATGTCATCTCTCATTACGAAGGACAATGCTGTGTGTACATATTTGGCCTGGTAAGAAAGAGAACACCTTTCGGATATTTTTGCTTTCAAAAGTCAATTCATAAAGTTAAGAAAGTCAGTCACTTTACTTGGAGAGAAAATGCTTAGTTGAGTGACTGAAATTTTTTTGCTTTCAACCAGTTATCAGGGCATTGTGTAAAGAGAATCTCAGTGCCAGGGGATTTTGTTTAGGGTTAGAATTCCAAGTTTTTGGAGCCTCCTGCTATTTATGTACAGATAATTTTATTTTGCATTCTTACAAAAAATAAACATTAGGGAAAGCGCACTACTCTCAACAAAGGGTAAAGAGTATGAAAGAAGTTTTTCTATGCATTTGTGATGAAATCGCGAACTATGGTCAAATCTGTGTTTAAGGAATCTTCATGTTTCAGCAATGAAGGTATTCAACATGTGAAAATAAAGACAAAGGTAAGGGTAAAGCGTCAGAAACTGTAGCTCACCTCAATGATAGTCCATTGTTCTACTACGATGGCATCATTTCCTTTCCTGTTAGAACCTGGAACTCCAGAGCCTTCTTCTTCATAGATAAAAAATCCTTCCAAAGATTTAGGCAAATGATCCCCTGTGAGGAAAGCATATAATTAAGAAGAGTTATAAATATTACAAGTTTCTAAAGATTGTCTAAGTCCTTAAACAATACTTACAGGAAGCTGAAAGAAAAACATTTCAGTTAAAAATATATAAATTAAAAACATATTTTGACTGAATTAAATATTCTTCTTTTTAAAGTTTTTCTTCCTTTTCCCCCTAAAGGCAAAGACAGTTTTGAACTTCACTGGATTAAAATCAAACTATCCACATGAAAACTATGGTATCAGAAATAGGATTAAATAATGTAATACAATGAGAAGCGAGTGGAAAATCAACCTAAAAAGCATCTGGAAATTATCTTTAGCTTGAAATCAAATTTTGGTTTCTGATTTATATGTTATGTTATACCAATAAGACAAACAATATAAACATGCTAATTCTTGAAATTAGAGGTATGATATTAAAATCAGTGCAAGGTAAATTCTTTAAAAAGTATAAACACAGAACAATTCTTTACCTCAGCGTTGCATTAAAAAAAGAACACCCCAAAGCCCCTAAAATAAACAGTGACAGGAAGACCCTAAACAGAAGTCATTGTCAAAAGAATTCCTGCTGGGAAGGAAGTTTTAGGGGAGGGCCTCTTTGACTTTTTCTTGAATAGTTGACAATAACCAGCTGGCCTAAACTAAACTGACTTTGTGGACATTCTTTTGTCTCTTGTTTTGCAATAGAAGACATTTTTCCCATGGTCATTTGTGGGTTAAACATTTTGGTTTTTATGCAGCACAATGTCACATCAAAGTTTCCCTGGTTGACAGTTCTCTAAATAATAAAGTCTTTCAATATTTTCAAATGATTTTAAGCTTAAAGATAACAAAGGCAAAAGTTATTTCAATGTAATTTTCAGTACTAATTTTCATTAACAGGTTATTGAACTTTTAGATAAGTAAGACATTTTTTTTTTAACATCACTCATGTTTAGGGCAGAATGTCACAAAGAATTTACATTTTTGAGAGTTGTTCCAGAACAAAGTAACAGTTAATTTACTATCTGGAATTGGTTCTTTCCCTACAGTATATGTTCCACCTCCTTTAAATTTACTTATCTACCATTACACCAAAGTAACCAGTGAAATCAAATCTAGACCATCATTAAAAGGATATATGCCCTAAGTCCTTTTTCAGAATGGGAGTATGAGTTTTAAAAATAATTTTTACTGCGATAATTATTAGCTAATTACAATCTTCCTTTTATTTCCTTTGGGATTATATAATGTGAAAAACCACAGGTGGCATGACTGTTCTGTGGCTCTCAATATTGTGATACATAGTATTTCTGTACTTTTTTTGGTTTTAAAGAAAGAATGAAATACAATGCAATACTACACAGAAATTTTTAAAAAAGGAGAGATTCAGTGTTATGCGACATTGAGGATGAATTTCAGAAATACTATGTTGAGTAAAAGAGGCCAGTTATAAAAGAATACACTCTGTAGAGAGTGCTCAGTCATGAGAGCTCCAAGAACAGGCACAACTAATGATGGTGATAGAGCAAAAAGATGTGTATTTCTGAGTTGGGAGGATACTTACTGAGAAGGAAGGGTCATAGGAGGACCCTCCGGGATGCCAGCAACGTTCTCTATCTTGATAATTTGTATCCCTTCCACTGTACAGGTAAGATCAATGCACTTTACTATGTGTATGTTGCACTTCAGTTAAAAGTAAGTCCTTCCTTCTCACTTTAAAGCTCCCAAGTACCCATAGCTAACTCTTTTAGGACCCATACCAGACCCCAGAACCACTGAATCCTGACACTTCCACAGGAGTGAGTTCTTAGATTTCTTGAGACATTCTCTCAGAATTGGCAGCTAGGAATGATGGCAGGGAACAACCTGTAAGGACGTGACCATTTCATTGCTCAGTGTTAAATCTTCCAGAAAACAGGGTGAGGTAATAAGTCTGAACAATTACCTAATAACTGTCTCCTCAGTGGAATCACCTGTTAACATTACACAATCCAGAGCAAGCTTCTTAACCAACGTGCCTTGGCCCACTGGTATCTGAGACCCAAGCGACAGGTATGCCAAAATATAGGGCACCCCTTCCTGCCCAGAGCAGCTTCATCCACTCATAACCATGTGCCTTAGGATAGTACCATTTTCTGTACATGTGATATGAAAACGTTACAAAGCACTGGCCTGACTCAATGTTTCTCAACAACAACAACAAAATTTTTAGCCAAATACTATCACTAGCAAAAGAAAGTGACGTTGTATCCTTGAAGGATGATCTCCAAGCACAGATTGAAGTGATCCCTTTAAAGTCTAATGTTCTGTCTTAAAAGTGCACTCAGACTTCCCATTCTTGTTGGGCTTAGTGGTGCACACCTATAATCCCAGTGACTCATGAGACTGGGGCAGGAGGATCATACGTTTGAGGCCAGTCTGGGCAATTGAGTGAGAGATCCAGTTTCAAAAAAAGAAAAAAACAAAAAAAGAGTCCTGGGGCTTTAGCACAGTACTAAAGCACTCCTGGGGGTGTCAATCCTCAGTACCCAAAACAAAACAAAACAAAAAACCCAAACCAAACCAAAACATTGAAAACCAAAAAACAACACTTCACACTCTGTTCAAATATATTCATCTTATCTAAAAAAGAAATATTCTCTTTCATTTCATCCCCATCTTAAAGTAATATTGACACTCTACAAAGAGATTTATCCTGCAAATTTGTGCATGTGCATACTCCCTGGCACAAGGGCACATACCCTGGTTAGAAATACCCTGGTTAGAAAAATTCAAGCTTGGAGGAGGGAATGGTTTGTCAGACATGTGATATTTACACTCATTTTAGCTAGATATGACATCGACATTCCTTTAAATGTAAGAAAAGGTAACATTTCTTTAGTGTTTTTGGTTCACATGTCATTTGTGTTATTAGACTGCCCAGGGGGTGGGTCCAGGACCACCTTTGAAGTAAAGGGCAGGCATGTATGGTAACTGTCATTCTGCATTTCTAGTATGTCCATTTTGTCTCCAAAACTAGTCTGGGCTTATCTACTTCTCTCCACCTCCACCATCATCTCTCTAGGGATTTGCAATAGTCTCTAAACAACCTTCCCGCTTCTATTCTTGCTCTTGGTGATCCATTCCTGAAATGAGACTAAAGAAGTGTTTTTAAAACTGCAAATCAGATCATGACTCCCTCTTCAAATCTTCAACAAATGAATTGAACTAAATATCCTGGCATGATAGTTAAGAGCCCACAGTCCACCTATGTGGCCCCACCACTTTCTAGTTGTGCAAAAGTGGACTCATTATTTAATACTTGTGTGCCTCAGTATCCTCACATGTAAAAGGGGACTAATCATACCTACCTCACAGGGTTGCTGTGGGGTTACTTGAGTTAGTCAATGTGCAGTACTTAGAATACTGCAGGCATATACTAAGTACATCACACACATTAGCTCTTGTCACTGATTTTCTAACAGTATATGACTGCATGAACTTGCGTCTCCTACTTTATCTAGGGTCATTTTCTCTCTTACGTATCCTGCTCCAGCAACACAGACCTTCCCCCAATTCCTCTTTCCTGCCTTAGGGATTTTGTGCATTTGGAGGTGTTTCTGTTGCCTACAATGCTCCCCTCCTGGTTCTCACAGGTCTGCTCCTTTCCAGTGCCCTAGTCTCAGGGTAACTGCTACCTTCTTGGACAGAACCTCCCCTTCAAGGAGGTTCTTGTCTGATACTCCTGCCACAGTCCTGTTTCTCAATTTTTAAATTAGATAAATATATTTTGATGCCTTCATAACCTGATGTCTGTGCTACTCTCATGCTAGTTCCTGAGAGTAGCACAGACATCCATTTTACTCATTATTGTAAACCCAGTGCCTAGCACAGGGTCTGTCATAAACATTCATGTGAAATAAAGAAATACACGTTTCAATGTTATTACTCCATCTCACTCCTCAGTGATACTTTGAAATGACTATCAAGTGAGGTCTGAAAAAAACTCATAAAAAAATAAAAATGTAGCTTTAAGAGGTAGCATACTAAGGTGGAGAAAGGCTATTCTCTGAAATGAAGGGGGTATTTGGTATGCTAGTGAAGAATAGGAACCTCAGGTGTGTGTGTGTGTGTGTATGTGTGTGTGTGTGTGTGTGTGTGTGTGTATTTCTTTCTGTGTCCCAGGGGGCTTTTCAAAACAGAAAACACTGTTGAGAGTAAGTATAAAAGGACATCGTACAGGAGTTTCACAGATCTTCCAGCTTTTACACCATAATTCTACTTTTTTCTCTCTTTCTGTATCTATAGAAAGGTATTTTAATCAGTGTGATTTATGAGGTAATATTTTAAATTTCTGAGCAATGTCTGGTTTTGTACTTCCATTTCTCATGGTGAACTGATTTCTGACAGTATTTGGGAAGAGGACAGAAATAAGACAGAACAAAATAACATTGTCTCCCTATGTGCTTTAGATGTCAGGCATCAAACACCCCAGAACAAAGCAACCAATTCAGCCCTGCTTCCTCTGTCTTGCTTCTCACAGTGACACAGACATTGGTCACAATTTCCCCTCTGCAGCTTCCCTGCATACTCCCAGGGAAGTCCTGAATGACACACCCAGTGGCCAGACCCCACAGACTGACGTGGCTTGGTAGGGGCTTGGCATAGTGTACAATGTAAAATGTCTAATGAGACATTCCAGTGCTGCTGAGAAGGGGAGAGTCTCCCTGGGGTTTTCTAAATAGTTTTGAGGCTTTAAGAACAAAAGCCCCACAGAGTCTCTGGTTGGCAACTGCTGTGGCTAATTTTATTTTCATCAGGCAAGGCCCAAGGCAGGGGTGCCTGAGGGGGACTGTGAAAAGAGTATTTTTGTTTTTCCTTAGGCAGTTCGTCACAAACGAAAATTTGAAATGCTTCTAACTTAGACTCTTTGTGGTGGCTATGGGAGAGAGGGATAGATATAGATATTATGAAGCATAAATTAACTTCCGCAAAGATGATCTCTACTACCAGAATTAAACCATACATAATAAGTGGCAGGAAAGGAAACTAACATCAGAAAATGAACTCTCCTGCAGTCTAGGTACTATCGGAGTCACTTTATCTACATTGTATCTTATTAAAGTTTACAATAGAATATTATTATATAAGAATATTATTATATAATATAATAGAATATAGAATATAATAGAATATTATAGAATATTATTATATAAGAATATTATTATACTCCTTTTAGGAAACAGGCTGTGAGCTCAACTGGCTTCCCACATAGCTAATAAACAGAAGACAGAATTTAAATCCTGGTCTGTCTGATTTTAAAGTCTATTTTCTTCCCATTAAAACTTGCTCTTTCTAGCTGAGTGTGTGTGTGGCACACACATGTAATACCAGGGGCTCAGGAGGCTGAGGCGGGAGGATTACAAGTTCAAAGCCAGCCTCAGCAACTGTGAGGTGCTAAGCAACTCAGTGAGACCCTGTCTCTAAATAAAATACAAAATAGTGTTGGGGAAGCGACTCAGGGGTCAAGTGCCCCTGAGTTCAATCCCCGCCCCCCACCAAAAAAACTTGCTATTTCCATATAAGACCAAGTGGAAGAACTAACAGATAACAAAAAATACTAAAATCTTTTTTGAGCACTTGCTATGTGCTAAGCACTATGCCAGAAGTGGCAATTCTAGGTGCTTCAATGGGCTTCATCCTTAATCTCAGTGCTAGTTCAAAAGACCTACTGGAATGTGACTCCTGATAATTTTTAGTATTCATCCAAAGTCTTCAGCTGCATTTTGTTGAGTTATTACTGGGCTGGTTAAACAATACTAAGGTGTATTGATGCCTCATTTATCAATACACTTTTTCACTCTTTCCTCCAACATCATTGAGTCAGGGTCCTAAGTCATTCTGCCTTTCCTAATCTCCAACATTCCTTATGCAAATATTTTCTCAGTCTCCTTATTATCATTTTTTCTCTTTAAACACTAATTTCTCTCTCTCTCTTCTCTCTTTTAAAGTTTCCTAGAAAATCATTGTTGGGAAGTTTTTGTTGTTTGTTTTTGTGATAGACATGAATAATTTATGTACTCCTTTATAACCGAGAAAGGTTAAAGAAAGACAAAAGAAAAAGAGAAACAGAAGTAAGAACAGTCACTTTCTGAACCAAAGATTACTTTTGTACACAAATTATAGTCAGGTATACACTGACTATATATGGTAGTAGTATCCAAAATTGGGATAATGTAATAAATGTGACTACTAGCAGTTTAATGCTTTCATAAACCTTATGACTAGGCTATCACACCACATTGTGCTTGGAAAATTCCACTGGTCAATCCCACAGTGGTTTGTCTATTCCTGACAGTTGGAACCCAATGGCAAAGATTACATTACAATTCTCCCACACACACTGGGTGGCAATTTGTTCTTAAGGATGGCTAAGCTTTTAAATTAAAACCTCACAGCTGTATAATGAGTGGAATCTATTTCCTTGGGAATAAAATCTGTACTGTAAGCCATAGAACTTTTTTTTTTTTTTTCTTTTTTTGGTACCAGGGGCACTTAGCCATTGAGCCACCTTCCCAGCCCCTTCTATTTTTTTTTTTTTTTTTTTTTTTTTTTGAGACAGGGTCTCATTAAGATGCTTAGGGCCTTGCTAAATTGCTGAGGCTGGCTTTGAACTTGTGATCCTCCTCCCTCAGGCTCCCTAGTCACTGGGAATAGAGGTGCACACCAATGCTCCCAGCAAGCCATAGAATTTGAGAGGCAAAAATATTTTCACCAACTTTGACAAAAGTTCGGATTATTTAGATATATTAAGTATCATTAATATAAAACTTACCTTTAGGTGTTTCCCAGCATACAAAAGCATCCATTAAAGACAAGCCTTGCTTATAATAAAATGTAGTTAACTGTAGCCAATCAGCATCAAGTGTACTAATGACAGATCCTTTTCTTGTTACTTTCATTGACAGGACTCCTTCCTGATAGGTCCAGCAGGGTGAATCATCATCAAAAACATTGAAGACTGTGTACAATTTGTTATCTGGGGATACACATTCAGAAGGATGCAAAGGTAAAAGTTAAAATTTTATTGATCAAAGAGTCTTAAATTTTTTTTTTTATTAACGAGATAGTTCAAGCTTACAAACAAGTACAGAGAATAGTAAAGAGCCCCACTACTCAGTTTAATCAAATGTTAACATTATGCCATATTAGCTTCAGACTCTTTTTTCACAGAATGACAAATGGATACAATTGAGGCTACTATGTAGTATTTCCTAATTCCATTCTCCTGGAATAATTACTATAATTAATTTTGTGTTTATCATTCTTATGAAAGCTTTTATTCTTTTAATATACACATATATTCATATGATAATGTTTGGCAGTGTAACATTTTTTTATTTAAATAATACCATACTGTTATATATCAATCTACAAACTGATTTGTGTGTGTGTGGTGCTGGTTCAATCCTCAGGGCCTTATGCATACTATGTGAGTGCTCTACCACTGAGCTATACTCCCAGCACTATAATTGATTTTTTTGTTTCAATATTATGCCTTTGAAATGTAAACAGTTATAATGATGAATTTATTTGTTTTAACTGATATATGGTATTCCAGTTAATAGTTAACTTTTTTTTTTTTTTTTTTTTTTGGTACTGGAGATTAAACCCAGAAGTGCTTTACCATGCAGTTACATCCCTAGTCCTTTTAATTTTTTTTTCTCTTATTTTGTGACAGGGTTTTGCTAAGTTTCATAGAGCCTTGTTAAGTTGCTGAGGCTGGCCTCAAACTTATGATCCTTCTGCCTTAGTCTCTGAAGTCTCTAGGATTTCAAGTCTGTGACTATTCTCCTTTTGACAGACATTATTTCCAGTATTTTGTTTTTAACAAACATTTTTAATATCTCCTTGGACCATGTGAGAGAGGGGCTAGAATACATACTTAGACATAGAAATGCTGGGTCATATCTTCTACTTTACTAGAAATTGGCAAATTCTTAATTTGGGGCTACGGACCCACACCTATGGCTATGTTTTAGAAGGTTTAACCTAACTTGTATTATAACAAAAGTATTTGGATTCCATGGATTTCACCAGATACTCCAAGAGGTCTGTAATGTATTCCCTAGATCCCCTACCTTCTCTCAATTAAGAGCTACTGCCATACAAAGTTATTAAATATAGAATTTTAAAATATTTAGAGGGCTGGGAAGATAGCTCAGTCGGTAGAGTGCTTGCCTTGCAAGCACAAGGCCTTGGGTTCGATCCCCAGCACCAAAAAAATAAAAAAATAAAAATAAATAAAAATATTTAGAAAGCAGACTGTAAAGATTGATAACTAAGTTAAGTAGTATATTGGACTCAGGACTTAAAGACTAGAAATAGACACCTGATCTGATGAAACAGGGTGGGAACCAACATGGAATTTAAAGGTAGCAGTGGATAGAAAATTGAGAATAGCTTTCTGACTATACCTCCAACAACTCTTGTTCACTCTTAACATTCAATTTATTTTCACATTGCAGGAAAAAAAGTGTGGTTGTTAATTAGGAAAGTGTGAATAAAAAGGGCAGGATTCTGGAGGGCGAATGAGGAGATGATTTGGGAAACGTTGCACAGTTCTGAGACTGTGCTCAGATGATCTAGTGGATCTTTGCCACGCACAGGATGTTGAGGGCATCTCATCATAACTCAGAAAGGCCATGGCAGAAAATCGGCTGAGAGCAGTTAGTTTATCAGAGTTTATTCTGGGCCCCACACTGGGTTAAGCACTTTGTAGACAGCTCTTGTTTACTTCTTAAAACAATCTACTGAGGGAGATCCTACAATTGTCTCCTTTTTCATAAAGAAATTGAGGCATCTGACTCCTGGACCCATGCTATTTACTCAAAGTTATACAAAGTCTTTGATTTTCTTTGATAGTGCTTTTAGAAAAGCATGCTGGAAAAGGCATCCGAAAACTTTAAAAAGTCCAAAATAAATGAATAAAATATTCTCAGTTTCTTGGGAAAACTTGCTAGTTGGCAAAGAAGAATAAAACTGTTGTTCGAAGTTATTTTTGGCTGTGGGCACTATTGTTATAATAATTGTTTCATCATGATGTGCCATTTTCATATTCTAGATGCTGACCAAAGAAAGTCAATTAATTTCAAAGATGAAAATCATCCATGAAATGGGAAAGGCTCAAACTAAAATTTTCACACATTGTTCATGAGGACAATTGTAAATACAGCTTTCTTATAGACTCATTTCTCTTTTAAAAAATATTTTTAGTTGTCAATGGACGTAATACCTTTATTTGTTTTTTATGTGGTGCCGAGGCTTGAACCCAGTGCCTCACATATTTGAGGAAAATGCTCCACCACTGAGCTACAACCCTAGCCCCATAGACTCACTTCTTCAGGTACACATACAACCTTCCATTTTACAAGGGCGTTTTGAAAACCAACACAATTTTATTATATGGATGGCACTATATCATCTGCTAGGAAGAACTGCAGTCTGAAAGGCTTATTTCTGGCTGTAACGATTTTTTAAAATCATGACAAAATTTATATTAGTTCATTTAGTCTTTATACTCTTTAGAAATTTACTTTGCCTTGTATTTCTTTTTAATAAAACCTCAAATATGAATTTTTCTAAATTTTAAACTAGGAACATATTCTCTTTCTACTCATGGATTACCTTCTCCCTTTCTCAGATTAGAGGAGCTGGGGCTGTCATTTTGTTCCATTTGATACTTTCCACTTTCATGATGAAGTTCTTCCTCAATTCCACTTTCAGATGATTGCCCACTTAATGTTCCTTCATTCCAACTTTTACAGTTCTCATCTGAACTGTGTCTCACATGCAGCATTGATTCTATATCTCCATCATGGTCAGTTCCATTACAGTATTTAGTTGGTGGATAATGCTGTGATATGAATCCAACAAATTTCATTCCTTTTTTAGCAGCGACATTAATCTGAGGTTTGAAAAGAGAAGGCAGAACAAGATGTAAACTCCATTTGCATTGATTATCAATTAATCTTTAGCTTTATGAAGGAAATTCATTAGAAGATGGAGTAAATTGACCATTAACTAAAGACCTATTCATAAACTAATTAATAATCCTTAAAATAGCACTTCTAAGATTAGAGCACACTATCATCATGAATTCTTCAAACATAACTAATGTACTTTAGACATTATGAAAGCAGGAGCTATATTTTCTCTGAAAGGCCACAATTGTGAAGAACTTGTAATTTTTATAGCATGATCTTTAGAGACCATGTAACAATGATCTTTCCAACTGAAGCAAAATTATTTGCGCACTATTCTAGCGGCTGGGGTTGTGGCTCAGTGGTAGAGAGCTTACCTACCACATGTGAGGCACTGGGTTCGACCCTCAGCATCACATAAAAATAAATAAATAAAATAAAGGTATTGTGCCCATCTATAATTTAAAAAATATTCTAGAAATCTCCACAAATAACATTACAAATACATCTTCATTATGTGGAACATTAATTTAAAAGCAAAACTCACACAGTTCTCTGTGTGGTAAAGACAAGTGCACTTGCTCAATGTTAATAAAGAAAAACATAATATGACTAATGGTTGATAAATGTGTCCATACAGAGCATAAGCCCAATTCATAGCACAGTTCGTCTGAAGCTTTCTGACTTCACAGGCATTTGCTTGTATACTTACTTCATAAATATCTGCTAACATTGTATCTTGGTATTGTTGTCTCCTATCTGAGTCAAATACTAGTGATTAGATCAAATCCTATCTATTAAAGAATAGGATTCTGAAACAGATGTCATGACAAGGAAATAATTTGAGAACTTAAGAGTGGTTATTTTCATGCTTTGTACTTTTCCCATTGAAATACTTATAAGATTGAGCTTCATTTAAATGCATACTGCCAGAAACCGAAGGCATTTTCTTCCCTGCTTTTCCTTCATTTCTTCAGTCTGTTTGTGTATATGCCTTTTTCCTTTATTCAACTGGCAATTCTTCTGAGGGCAGAGGTTGTGTCTTATATTCATCTTTGTTTGCAGTGTTTTGTAGTAATAGGTGCTCCATAAGTACTTGTTAAATAAGTTAAAATGATAGTAAGGAATGTCCATTATATGATTACATTTATATGATTAAATGTCTTCAACATTTGTATGTTTTAAATGTTACCTGGGAATGTGAGAAAGAGTTATGATGGAGATTTCAAATGGAAATGTCTATAGTTAGAAAGAATTGGAATGAAAAAGTCCAGGAAGAACTGGGGCAAAATCAAGATCCTATCAAAGAAGGAAATTAAACTTAGCTTCAGCTAAAGAGAAAGGAAAATTCTAAGGAGGGGAGAGTCTGTGAGGGTGTGCAGTCAGACAAAGGACTATGGCTGGCACAAAATAATTTACTCCTATAAATTCACATATTAAAATTATAACAATGAGCCAGGCGCAGTGGCGACTTGGGAGGTTGAGGCAGGAGGATTGCAAGTTCAAAGCCAGCCTCAGCAGAAGTGAGGCACTAAGCAACTCAGTGAGACCCTGTCTCTAAATAAAATACAAAATAGGACTGGGGATGTGACTCACTGGTTGGTTGAGTGCCCCTGAGTTCAAATCTCAGTCCCCCACCCCCAAAAAAATATAACAATGCATGAAACATTAGAAAAATAACCACAGATTTTCCTTTTTATCAGGTGTCCTGGGAGAGAACACGATGGAGGGTTGGATAAGGAGGCAATGCATTTTGCAGGTGGAAATGGGTGAATTTATTATCTGCATTTTCTTCAGATCTTATTAGTTGATTTGAGTTAGAAATGTTTTTCTACTAGTAGAAAATTTTATTTGGAAAGGTCTGGTAACAAATATAGTATTACTGTCTTTTCCATTTTTTAAGTTGGATGATTGATATTTTTAAAATGCCATTTTAATTGTAAAATCTTGAGGCGGGGGTGGGGAGGAAGAACACTTGAAAACCTAATTTTAAAAACAGAGTGAACACGGGTATTATGTTTAAACTTGACATGAAAGCTAGCTGTTCAACTATCAACTGTACATAAGGCAGCCATTCAAAAATAATATTTGGCACTCACTTATTGCTGTATTGCTGTTACTCATACTCAGGGCAATGTTCAAATATTTCATGTGCTATGTTTCCTGAAGCTTTTCTATTCATGAAATAACCCCATTACTCTAATTGCTGAAATAACAGTACTTTCCTGTTTAAGTAGATCTTTGACTGTGTCCAGGAAGTCAAATGCAAAACAAGGGTTCTGATGGTGATCTGTTAAGTCTAAATTAGTAGCTACATTTTTGTTTTCAAAAGAAGTTTTCTGGAGTGGATTTATTCCATGAAAAGAAATAAATTTCGCAGAATAGTAGTCGTAAACAGTATGTGTACTTTGTTTATAAAAATCTAGTCTCAAAGACCATTCCTAAAAATCCTCACTGAATGCTTACTTTATACCTAAATGGGAAATATCATTAGCAACTATAACTGGCTATACACAAACTACAGGTAAGCTTACACACATGGTTATTTAAAGTGTAGAAGCAATAACAAAAACAAGTTTCACAGTTTCTTACCTGAAAGGAAATGCCTTAGTTTTTTGGCTATATGCATTTAAACAAAGCTAAAACCTTATAAGTAGGTCGATGCAGCTGAAAAAACAAAATATCCATAAAATCTCACCAAATTTAGAACATTTATGAATATATACCTTCTCTTGGTTTTAATCAACATATAGTGTTCAACTTTTCATTTGTTTCAACTAACTTATATTGTAAGACTTTTCATTCTTCACAGTCAATTAGTTATTGTGTTAATGCCCATTAAATATTTGATTGTATTGATATACCATTGTTTCCTTGGGAAATGTCTCAGTTTTTGGAAATGTGGTTCATTATTCACTGTTGATTAAATATCTCTGTAGAGAAATGACTTTTTCTCCTTTCAAGCATTTTTTTGGAATAGCCTCCAAAAGAGATTACCAGGTTACAAAATAAAATAGAACTTATGATTCTGATTACTAAGTTGATATTCAGGAACACTACCAATTTATTATAATGGCAGATGCAAAATGAGTGCTAGTTTTTCTTAAGGTTTTGCCAATACTTCATTTAATAATTTTATTTTCCTAGGTTAATGCTGGTGATGTGTTAATTCTTGGTTTTTATTTACATTAAAAACTATTAGTTAGTTTGAACCTTTTGCTAGCTTTCTGTTGTTTCCCTTTGCATGTGCTGCCCATAGATCTGTCTGTCCATTTAAGACTGGGCATTACTTTTGTGTATTTATATTCATTTCCTGTATATTGTGAATGAAACTTCCATAGGGTCTATTTGTTGCAGATTTCCCCCTGATTAATTTTTTTAAAATTCATTTTTATTGTAAGCAAATGGGATACATCTTGTTTCTCTGTACAGGAAGTAGAGGCATACCGTTTTTGTAATCATACCTTTACCTAGAGTAATAGTTTTTGATTCATTCTGTTATTTTTTTCCCTCCCTCCCCAATTGATTTTTAAAAGTTAATTTTTCTGGGCATAATTAGTTTATATACTTAAACTCCTCAACCTATTTATAATTGACTATGTTTGCTCTTCCATTTTTGGTCAGTTTTTTATACTTAAAAAAATTTCCTCCTTGGGCTGGGGCTGTAGCTCAGTGGTATAGTGCTTGCCTCATGTGTGAGGCACTGGTTAGTGCCTCAGCACCACATAAAAATAAATAAATAAATAAAGATATTGTGTTCTTCTACAACTAAAAAAATATTTTAAAAAATTACCTCCTTATCTCAACTGAAATGTGTAGAATCTATTTTCTATAGAATGACTGCCCACTTTCCCGGTAGAATTTATTAAATAATGGTGATTCTTCCATTTTTTTCTTATGGAAGGATTGTCATTAAATTTTCTCTATGTGATTAAATTTGCTTCTGGTACCTTCTGTTTCACTGGTCAGTATTTCTGTTTTTAACATTGTACAATTTAGTACAAGTTCTTCAGTATGTTTAAAATTCTGGTAGAGTGAGTCATCTATTATTTCTCTATTCTTTTTAAAGTAAAAAAGGAAATTGATAAAAGAAGAAATACCAAACTTTTGCAATATCACAAGAAAAATGTATATATTTAGTACCTTTTCTATCAGTTCTTTTGCTATGTCATTTGTTTGTGTCTCATAAGTTAGAGGACATTCCTCAATCACAAGTCTTGGGCGTCTCTGTCCCCTGGGTGCTGTCGAATGCTTTGAGCTGTAACAGAGAGAATATGTTCGTGGTTGGAGGACAACTGCTGCTTTTCAGCTAATAAGTTCATGTGAAAATGAGTGAGAACTCACAAATAAGGTCCAAGGCAATATTTTTGTTGTTTATTCAAGTCTGATGACTATCTTCTCACATAAAAAAACTAGAAACACATAGTAACATCTATTAAGTTAAAGTTCCTTAATGTAAACTTCTAGCTAATTTCCAATTTGAAATTAAAGAAAAGCTTCATGTCTGTTGTTTTAATTAAAGTTATGAGGAGTGATTTAAGATCATTGTTATATTTCATTATTATACAGAAGCATAAATACGAATCATATTTAAACTCAGATAAATATTGCCCTTTCTCCTTTTCTTATTTTCTGAACTAGTTTCCTTGCTTATTTTTAACTTTGTTAGGGCACTCTAAATCTATTTGAATAGTGCTATAAACAGAATAATTATTTATACACAGTGATAAGATTTGTAATTAGGACATAAGCATTGCTAATGTATGAAAACGTCATGTTTATTAAGTAACGCTTGAACTAATAAATACCTGATGGGACTCTGTCTCTTAGAGAAAACCGAAACCTACACACCCTCTGCTAGATTTGTATAAGGAGGCAATACTCAGTAGCAGACAGGGGCCCTTAAACACCCAGGATTTTTTAAGGCCTTTGTTTTTCATTTTAATCTTTCTGTTTTCTCACGCTTTTCCTATTATTTCATTTTTTCTTAGCCCTTTCATAGTTAAAGAAATTTTAGTGATCCATCGTTATAAAAAGAAAGCAGTTTTTACTCTGGTTTTAGAGATGGTTTTTAAGAGTTGTATAAAAAATTTACTGTGTTGCTGGCAAGGCGACACATGCATGTAATCCCAGCGACTTGGAAGGCTTAGTACAAGTCTCAAGGATCGAAAGGATCGAAAGTAGGCAACTTAGTAAAACCCTGTCTCAAAAAAAAAAAAAAAAAAAAAGCATTAATTTAAGACATTGTTCTGGCTATTTCCATTCTTCATTGGTAAGAGCAACAGTATTTTTACCATTAAAAAATCTATTGAATTTGAAATCTAGATAGGCAAAAATTGTTGCAGCATTATTTGAAAAAGTAGCCATTAATATTTTTGAAAAAATAAAATAAAATGGATGACTTTAAAACCTTATTTTTCATGTGCAGGGCCTGGGTTCTATCCTCGGTGCAAACAAACAAACAAAAAACTTGGTGAAAAAAAAGTTGACAGTTTGTCAAATTTGTGAGAACTTGACATAATAGACTTTTCTGTTGTAAAGTTTTAGAATGAGGAGATAGTTTTTGTTGCCACTATTAATGACAGTTTTTGTTGCCACTATTAATGAAACAACATATGGCAATTTAAAGAGCTCAGTGAAAGTGGACTTCACAGGTCTGGTCAGCATGATTAGCCCAGTGATAGTGCTTATAGCTAACAACTATTCCTTTATCTGCTGTCCTTGCTACAGGAGCTTCCAGGTGCCTTGAGTGTATTTTGCTTTCCTTTTGTCTACTGCCATCCTCCTCTGGGACCTTGTTTGCCTGCAAGGAGTTAAGGTCAGTCATGAGTTTTAAGGAGGAAGTATGAATTTCCTTGCTTCAATCCAGTTTCAATTGAAAAACCTGTCTTAAACCGAAATCTCTAGTTATTCTTTATTTTCCATCACTTTTTCAAAATTATTTTCTTTTAGGCAAAGAAAACTCATTTTTAGCTGCATTGTAGCATGAGTGTTTCCTTGGGAACCATGATTACCTTAATTTCAAACGCAGTAGGACCACCCTATATAGGTAACTTGCTGGTAGGTGTTTTCGCTGCCCCACAGATTGTATAGCAGGATGAATGGCCCCAACGATATAGCCTTTAAGATAATAGTCTTCCACTTTTGTTACTATATCCAGAATTGAGTTTATCTTGATGACTTCTGGATTTGGTGAAGCTGAAATATCAAAAGCAAAGAGAAATTTGCACATTCATAGGATTTAATTATACATTATTTCTATTTATGTATGATAATACTAATGAGTAGGCGAAATATCCATATGGCTTAAACTTAGATAAATTGCACTATTTTTTATTATATATTTTCTAAACGTATTTCAGAAGAAAGCAAAAGTGCTCTTATGAACTGATATGTAATATTAGCAATATGTCTTAAAGCAGACATACAATGCCTTGTATGTTGTTGTTTTGTTAATTAAGGCAGCTTTACTTTTTTAAAAAAAATTAGTTGTAGATGAGTACAATACCTTTATCTTTTTTATTTATTTATTTTATGTGGTGCTGAGGATGGAACCCAGTTTCTCACACGTGTCGGGCAAGTGCTCTACCACTGAGCTACCGCCACAGGTCCAAGGCAGCTTTACATTTTAGGATTTCATTTAAATATTCCATTAGTAGATATGGAAGACATATATAAAACACATCATAATTTGAAGAGCCAATTGTTTTTTTGATGTTGAACATGATGAGATGCATAATTTCTTAAAAATGAACAAATGTCATACAAGTCTTTTTATTTATTTATTTATTTTGGTACTGGGGATTGAACCTAGGTGCTTAACCACTGAGTTACGTCCCCAGTCCCTTTTACTTTTTATTTTGAGACAGTCTCGCTAAGGTGCTTAGGGCATCACTAAGTTGCTGAGGCTGTTGTCAAACTTGTGATCCTTCTGCCTCAGCCTTCTGAGTTGTTGAGATTATAGACGTGAGCCATTGTGCCTGCTACAAATCTAAAACTAAAAATGGAGAAATGGCATTGATAAATTGATAAATTGATAAATTGATAAATAGGAATCATCAAGAGCTTTATAATTTTCAATTAGTCTTCAAAAGTACCATGTTTTCTCTGAAAAGTTAAAAATATGATTTCTTATGGCACCTACATAAATGCTTAAGTAAAGGAATTGAAATATAAAGTTACCCACAAGTTCTTTGTAACAAGTAAAGATTCTAAACGTAGATGAAATCTAAGTGTAAAATTAAGCCATCACTTAAAGGAGAGGGAAATCTGTTGGAACTATAGAGTAGCACTATTTGTATAGACTAGAATATAAAAGGGGAAAAAAAGTACATTATTTGGGAAAATATTCTTAATATTCTAGCAATTTTAATTTATATCATTAGTTTATTTTCTCTGTGTTTGTTTTTAATGGAAAACAACCAAGAATTATTATCTAGAAATAAGCCTGCACTTTGATCATCCCTTCAGTCACAATACATATAAAATTAATTTCAGGTATGAGCTAAGTTGGTTCCTGGCCTTCTGTTAGTGTGGTCAGTGAAATCCAGCAAAGAACTTTTGCTGACTGCCTGAACACAGGAAGGAGGTTATGAAGCAGACAAGGAAGAAGGGTCAGAGGAAATCCCCTCCTCCCTTACATTAACATCCACGTGATGGAAAAGAAATTCACCCTCAGTGGGTATTTTTGCCAACTTCTCAAACTAAAATAAAACACTCAACAGAATAGCTGTACACGCCAGGATGAATTCATTTCCTCCAATTTTCATCCTCTTTTGGATTTAAACTAATATTCTACTTTTAATACATTTTCTTCATTATTATGAATAGAAATGAAAACAAAGAGAATGATCCTGGACTTTGAAGAAACAGCTGGGCTTCCATGTAAACATCCCAGCCCTGGCTGGTTGTGTGATAATTATTCCATGATTCATTTGGTTTTCTCTTTTAATTTTGAATTACCAACCCTGATTTCTAAACAAAGGAACTGAAAAACTATGAAATAAAATGAAACAAACTCTTAAGACTAAGAAATGAAATACAACTTAAACTTATTTTATATATATATATAAATTTATTAATTTATATATATATATATAAATTCTACAAATTTTTAAAGAAAAATTATGGTCTTTTAATGAATCACACTGCATACTGCAGAAAGTAGAAATGCTTTGCTGAACATGATACAAAGAATCTTCACAGTCTGGACTCTGCCTGTGGATTCATATTTCACTCTTTATCATGCTATCTTTTGTGTAGCTTGCTTTGGCATGTCAGAACAACTCTTAAGTTTCTGACCCTGCCACTCTGTGTTATGCCACTAGGTCTTCATTTCCTTCCCTGTTTTCCCCATCCCAGTAAATCATTCCTTGCTCTGTGCTATGCCTACCTCCACCAGAGTCCTTGTCAGACTATGTTATAGTTATTTTTTTATATGTCTGTCTTGATTGTTAGATTGAGAATTCCTTAAGGGCAAAAAACCCCCCACAAAACCATCTTTATGTCTTTCTATGCCTTGCATGTATTGGCATCAGATCTGCCATTTTGCTGCCCGAGTATTCTGCACCCCCCTCAACATTTTACAACCCAGATCTCAGCCTGCGAACATCCTAGCCAGCCATTGGTCCGCTCGCCAGCCTGCGAACATTCTTGTCAGTCATTGGCCCATTGTTATTAGCCCGCAAAATTCCACTACTTAAGAATAGCTCCACCATCATTCTTTCTTTCTCTCTCAATCGCTCTTGGGCATGTTCTCTCTCTCTCTCTCTTTCCTCTTCACTCTCACTAGCTCTCTCTCCCCCTCATTCTCTCTCTCTCTCTCCCTCTCCTCTCTCTCTCTCTCTCTCATTTTTTTTCCTCTCTCTAACCCTGCAGACAGACACTTTATCTGCTTAATAAGACTCTTGCATGAGGCCTGCCCCCCCACCGCAGAGGGGACACTGCACCTGCCCCTGTGATGACTCAGTGCACCCTCACTGGGGCTCCCCACCTTCTTTGGAGGCTGGTGCAGGCACTTTGAATTATTCCTGAGGGCGTGACCATCATCATTGGAAGGGCAGCTCCCTTCCTGAGACACCTACATGAGACCGGAGGCCCTTTGACAGGTATCTCTATTTACTCACATTCTACACCCTTCCCCATCCTCTTGTTCACAACTAGAAACACCGTAAATAGTAACTGAACTCGTCCTGTTCATTATAATAATGTTAAAATCTTTATAGGGGCTATCTGGTTCAGGGATGCATTTTCTCTGTATTAGGCGCTACTAATACTGATCTCCCCTTCAAAGGAGAGGTACTAGAAAATTGCAGGGTCATAATAAGCCTGCAGGGGGGAAACTTCAGTACCTCTGATCTTCACTGCTAGAGGGGAATATACAGAAACGATATGAAAAACCAGGGGAAGAAAGTGTCCCTAACAAACCAAGCTGCTATTGTGATAGAATTCAATGACAGCATGGTAGTAGAAATGACAGAAAAATAGTTTAGAATCTGCATAATTAAAATGATCCATGAAGCAAAAGACGAGATAAGAGAGTAAATGCAGGCAATGCATGATCATTCCAGTAAACAGTTAAAAGAGCAAATGCAGGAAGCAAAAGAACACTTCAATAAAGAGATAGAGATTCTGAAAGAAAAAAAAAAAAAACAGAAATACTCAAAATGAAAGAAACAATAAATCAAATTAAAAACTCAATAGAAAGCATCGCCAACAGAATAGATCTCGTGGAAGACAGAATCTCAGATTGAAGACAAAATATTTAATCTTGAAAATAAAGTTGAACAAACAGAGAAGATGTTTTGAAGTCATGAATGGAACCTCCAAGAATTATGGGATATCATGAAAAGACCAAATTTAGGAATTATTGGGATTGAGGAAGGCACAGAAATACAAACCAAAGGAATGAAAAACCTGTTCAATGAAATAATATCAGAAAATTCCTCAAACCTGAAAAAATGAAATGGAAAATCAAATACAAGAGGCTTACAGAATACCAGGTGCACAAAATTACAATAGATCAACACCAAGGCATATTATAATGAAAATACCTCACATACAGATAAAGATAGGATTTTAGAGTCTGAGAGAGAAAAGCGTCAGATTATATATAAGGGAAAACCAATACAGATATCAGAAGATTTCTCAGCCCAGACTCTAAAAGCAAGAAAGGCCTGGAACAATATATTTCAAGCTCTGAAAGAACACGAATGCCAACCAAGAATCCTATACCCAGCAAAACTAACCTTCAGATTTGACAATGAAATAAAATCTTTCCATGATAAACAAAAGTTAGAAGACTTTACAAATAGAAAGCCTGCACTACAGAACATTCTCAGCAAAATATGTGAAAAACAACAAATCAGCAAAGGGAGGAACTACTCTAAAGAAAAGACAATCAAAGGAGAAACCAAGTCAAGTTAAAAACCAAAAATAAGCCAAAATGACCAGGAATACAAATTATATCACAATAATAACCCTGAATGTCAATGGCCTAAACTCAATGATCAAAAGACATAGACTGGCAGATTGGATTAAAAAGAAAGACCCAACAATATACTGCCTTCAAGAGACTCATCTCATAGAAAAAGACATCCACAGACTAAAGGTGAAAGGATGGGGAAAAACATACCATGCACATGGACCCAGTAAAAAAGCAGGGGTCTCCACCCTCATATCAGATAAAGTGGACTTCAAACCTAAATTAGTCAGAAGGGATAAAGAAGGACATTTCATACTGCTTAAGGAAGCATAAAACAGCAAGACATAACAGTTTTAAATATTTATGCCCCAAACAATAGAGCATCTATGTACATCAAACAAACCCTTTCAATTTTAAGAATCAAATAGACCAAAACACAATAATAGTAGGGGACTTTAACACACCACTCTCACTACTGGATAGAGCCTCCAAACAAAAACTGAACAAAGAAATTATAGAACTAAATAATACAATCAGTGATATAGACTTAATGGATATTTCCAGAGTATTTCATCCATCATCGAGTGAATATACTTTCTTCTCAGCAGCTCATGGATCCTTGTCCAAAATAGACCATATGCTATGCCACAAAGAAGCCATTAGTAAATACAAAAAAATAGAGGTACTACCCTGTATCCTATCAGACCATAATGGAATGCAATTAGAAATGAACAATAAAATAATAAACGAAAACTACTCAATCACCTGGAGACTAAATAATATGCTATTGAATGATGTAATGATAACAGAAGACATCAGAGAAGAAATAAAAAAAATTCTTAGAGGTAAATGAGAACAATGACACAACATATCAAAATATCTGGGACACTCTGAAAGCAGTACTAAGAGTAAAGTTCATTGCATTGAACTCATACATTAAAAAAATAAAAAGTCAACAACTAAATGACCTAACATTACATCTCAAAATCCTAGAAAAAGAACAGATCAATACTAAAAATAGTAGAAGATAGGAAATAATTAAAATCAGAGCTGAAATCAATGAAATTGAAACAAGAGAAACAATTCAAAAAATTGACAAAACAAAAAGTTGGTTCTTTGAAAAAGTAAACAAAACTGATAAACCCCTAGCCACACTAATGAAGAGAAGGAGAGAGGAAACTCTAACTAAAATTCGTGATGAAAAAGGAAAGAACATGACAGACACCATTGAAATACATAACATAATTAGAAGCTACTTTGAAAATCTATACTCCAACAAAATAAAAAAATATCAAAGACTGACAAATTTCTAGAGAAATATGATCCTCCCAAACTGAATCAGGAAGATGTACACAATCTAAATAGATCAATTTCAAGCACTGAAATAGAAGAAGCCATCAAAAACCTACCAATCAAGAAAAACCCAGGACCAGATGGATTCTCAGCCAAATTCTACAAGACCTTTAAAGAAGAACTAATACCAATA
Source organism: Sciurus vulgaris (assembly GCF_902686455.1). Lineage (NCBI taxonomy): Eukaryota > Metazoa > Chordata > Mammalia > Rodentia > Sciuridae > Sciurus > Sciurus vulgaris. The sequence continues at coordinate 150,565,451 of NC_136463.1, forward strand.
CTCCTTAAAGTATTTCAGGAAATAGAAAAGGAGGAAATGCTTCCAAATTCATTCTATGAGACTAGTATCACTCTGATACCAAAACCAGTCAAAGACTCATCAAGGAAACAAAACTTAGACTAATATCCCTGATGAACATAGATGCAAAAATCCTTAACAAAATACTGGTGAATTGCATAAAAAAAATATTAAAAAGATAGTGTACCATGATCAAGTGGGGTTTATCCCAGGAATGCAAGGTTGATTCAACATCTGGAAATCAATAGATGTAATTCATCACATCAATAGACTTAAAGTTAAGAATCACATGATTATTTCAATAGATGCTGAGAAAGCGTTTGATAATATACAGCACCCCTTCATGCTTAAAACACTAGAAAAAATAGGAATAGTACGAACATACCTTAACATTGTAAAGGCTATCTATGCTAAGCCCACAGCCAACATCATTCTTAATGGAGAAAAACTGAAAGCATTCCCTTCAAAAACTGGAACAAGACAGGGATGCCCTCTTTCACCACTTCTATTAAACATCACCCTTGAAACACTTGCCAGAACAATTAGACAGACCAAAGAAATCAAAGGGATACAAATAGGAAAAGAAGAACTTAAGCTGTCACTATTTGCTGATGATATGATCCTATATTTAAAGATCCAAAAAACTCCACTAGAAAACTTCTAGAACTAATAAATGAATTCAACAAAGACACAGGATATAAAATCAATATGCATAAATCTAATGCATTTCAATTCATAAGTGATGAATCCTCAGAAAGAGAAATTAGGAAAACCACTCCATTCATAATAGCCTCAAAAAAAAAAATACTTGGGAATTAATCTAACAAAAGAGGTGAAAGACCTCTACAATGAAAACTACAGAACACTAAAGAAAGAAATTGAAGAAAACCTTTGAAGATGGAAAGATCTACCTGTTCTTGGGTAGGTAAAATTAACATTGTCAAAATGGCCGTTCTACCAAAAGCACTATATAGATTCAACGCAATTCCAATTAAAAATTCTCTCAGCAAAGGAAACTATCAGTAATGTGAAGAAAGAGCCTACAGAGTGGGAGAATATCTTTGCCAATCATACTTCAGATAGAGCACTAATCTCCAGAATCTATAAAGAACTCAAAAAACTCTACACCAAGAATACAAATAATCCAATCGACAAATGGGCTAAGGAAATGAACAGACACTTCACAGAAGAAGATGTACAAGCAATCAATAAACATATGAAAAAATGTTCAACATCTCTAGTAATAAGAGAAATGCAAATCAAAACCACCCTAAGATTCCATCTCACCCCAATTAGAATGGCGATTATCAAAAATACAAGCAACAGGTGTTGGTGAGGATGTGGGGAGAAAGGTACACTCATACATTGCTGGTGGGGCTGCAAATTAGTGCAGCCACTCTGGAAAGCAGTGTGGAGATTCCTTAGAAAACTTGGAATGGACCCTCCATTTGACCCAGCTATCCCACTCCTTGGCCTATACCCAAAGGATCTAAAATCAGCATACTACAGAGATACAGCCACATCAATGTTCATAGCTGCTCAATTCACAATAGCCAGACTATGGAACCAACCTAGATGCCCTTCAATTGACGAGTGGATAAAGAAACTGTGGTATATATACACAATGGAATATTACTCAGCCATAAAGAATGACAAAATTATGGCATTTGCAGGCAAATGGATGAAATTGGAGAATATCATGCTAAGTGAGATAAGCCAATCTCAAAAAGATAAGGGACGAATGATATCGCTAATAAGTGGAGGATGACACATAATGGGGGGGAGGGAAGGGTTAGTGTTAGGGTTAGAGTTAGGGTTAGGGAGGGGGGCAAGTATGGAGGAAGAAAGTACTGTATAGAGGGTAAAGAGGGGTGGGAGGGGTGGGGGGAAGGGGAAAAAATAACAGAATGAATCAAACAACATTACTGTATGTGGATTTATGATTACACAAATGGTATGCCTTTGCGCCATGTACACACAGAGAGGCAACATGTATCCCATTTGTTTACAATAAAATAAAATAAAAAAAATAAAAATAAAAATTTTAAAAATATGGGGTTGTATCCTATGGAACAGAGGACTTGCCCTTTATCATCGAAATCTTTGAATCAACTTAAAATGTTTGATGTGTAGAAAAATAATTCTTTTTCAAGATTGAAATTTTAACAGGAAAAAAAAAAAATCCCAATGACATTCATCAGAGAAATAGAGAAAGCAATCACAAACTTCATCTGGAAGAACAAGAGACCTTGAATAGCCAAAACAATACTGAATAGAAAAAGTGAAACAGGAGGTATCACAATACCAGACATTAAACTATATTACAGAGCAATAGTAATAAAAACAGCATGGAATTGGCACCAAAATAGACAGGCAGACAAATGGTACAGAATAGAAGACACAGAGACAAAACCACATAAATACAGTCTCCTCACATTAGATAAAGGAGCCAAAAACATACAATGGAGAAAAGATAGCCTGTTCAACAAATGGTGCTGGCAAAACTGGAAATCCATATGCAGTAAAATGAAATTGAACCTCAGTCTCTCACCCTGCACAAAACTCAACTCAAAATGGATCAATGACATAGGAATTAGACAAGAGACCCTGCACCTAATAGAAGACAAAGTAGGCCCAAATCTTCATCATGTTGGCTTAGGGTCAGACTTCCTCAACAAGACTCCCAAACCACAAGAAATCAAAGCAAGGATCAATAAATGGGATGGACTCAAACTAAAAAGCTTTTTCTTAACAAAGGATACAATCAAGAATGTGAAGAGAGCCTACAGAGTGGGAGAAAATCTTTTCCACACGCACTTCAGATAGAGCACTTATTTCCAAAATTTGTAAAGAACTTACAAAACTTTACACCAAAAATACAAAGAACCCAATCAATAAATGGGCCAAGGAACTGGACAGACACTTTACAGAAGAAGACATATAGGTGATTAATAAATATATGAAAAAGTGTTCAACATCTCTAGTAATTAGAGAAATGCAAATTAAAACAACTCTAAGATTTCATCTTACTCCAATTAGATTGGCTATTTTCAAGAACACAAACAATAATAGATGTTGGCATGGACGTCGGGGAAAGGTACACTTTTACATTGCTGGTGGGGTTACAAATTGGTGCAGCCACTCTGAAAAGCAGTGTGGAGAATCCTCAGAAAGCTTGGAATGGACCCACCTTTTGACCCAGTTATCCTACTCACCAGTTTATACCCAAAGGACTTAAAACCAGCATACTACAATAACACAGCCACATCAATGTTTATAGCAGCTCAGTTCACAATAGCCAGATTGTGGAACCAACCTAGAAGCCTTTCAACAGATGAATGGATAAAGAAACTGTGGTATATATACACAATGGAATATTATTCAGCCATAAAGAAGAATAATATTATGACATTTGCAAATAAATGGATGGAATTGGAGAATATCCTGCTAAGTGAAATAAGCCAAGCCCAAAAACCAAAGGCCGAACGTTTTCCCTGATAAGTGGAGAATGATTTATAATGGGGGTTGGAGGGATGGGGAGTGAGAGAAGAATGGAAGAACTTTAGATTATGTAGAAGGAGATGAGAGGGAGGGGGTATGAAAAATGGAATGATATTTACATCATTACCCTGTGTACATGTATGATTACATGAATAGTATGAATCTACGTCATGTATAACCATAGAAACGAAATGATGTACCCCATTTGTGTATAATGAATCAAAATGCGGTCCGTAAAAAATAAAAAAATAATAATTAAAAACAAAACAAAACAAAAAAACAAAAAACTCCCGCCTCTGGCGTGGTTTCTGGGTGCTTTTAGCATGTTCCTTAGGTCACTATATTAAATTGGAAATGGCGTTTGTTAGGGCAATTTGGAGGCAAAATTATTGCATGAAACAGGGAAAGAAATCACTGTTAACTAGTGGAACTGAAAAACATTAGGTTAGTAAATTAAGGAACAATTCAGGTTATCCAGACCTCATAGGAGAAAGACAAAATGGAAAAACATAGCTGTGCTGTGGAATCATTTTTCATTCTTTTGATCATGGAAGTGAGGGTGGTCAAAAACATGGTGAGAATCCACAGTTGAAAGTCGTGTTCATGTCAGAAGACTCTAGCATGAGGCTTGACTTTAAGTTCCTTACGTTAATGATATTACAATGAGAAAAAACCATATTGCTAATGAAGTAAAAATTAACGAGAAGTGAAGCTGCATGGGATTTAATTGGTTCTATGTTGGAATGAAATACAGAGAGACATTTGGGACAGGATTGTGCCACAGACAAAGAATGATTTAATGAAGAAGAACAGAGTGGTTTTTATTCAAAAGGGTTCATTTGAGCTTGTGGGCCTGGGAAATTTCTGGGTACTGCTGGCTTTGCTTCTCTGGCTGACTTGGTGGCAGTCACTGTTAGGTCACATGTTGCCTCACCTAGTTGAGTTTGGCATCACTGCTTGGGAGGAAAACCCAGATTAACAAGAACTCAGAGCTGGGAAAAGTCCATTCCCCCAGAGTTGCAGGTTAGAGTTCAGAGCAATTTAGGCAACTTGGTGCTCTGTGTGTTCTCTGTCATCTTGCCATCATCCCAGCGAGTGGAGCAGTGTGGGCGCCAGCAGAAAAAAGTTAGCTAATGGGCTCACAGAGGCGCTTATGTTGTTCCCACACAAAGAATATTTGGAAATGTTTCAGTTATTTTGTATTTTCACCACATGCTCAGCAGTTAATTTTACTATTTTAGTTTTATAGTTCTACATAAAAGATTATATGTCATCTGGAGATGGATGGCGGTGGTTGTACAACAGGTGGATGTATTTAATATCACCAAACTGTAAACATAAAAGTGGTTAAGATGGTATATTTTATGTCATGTATATTTTACCATTGTAAAAAAGATCACTCGTCAAAGATTTTGATTTTATGTACGTTTAATAAATAACATATTTATATATATGTATATGTGTACTTATACACATACATGTGTGTGAATATATATATGTATATATATATTATCATTATTTTTTGTACTGGGGATTGAACCCAAGGGCTCTCAACCACTGAGCCACATCCCCAGTCTTTTTTTTTTTTTTTTTTTTGTAGTGCTGGGGATTGAACCCAGGGCCTTGTGCTTGCAAGGCATCCCCAGCCTTTTTAAAAATTTTATTTACAGACAGTATCTCGCTGAATTGCTTAGTGCCTCACTAAATTGCTGAGGCTGGCTGTGAAGTCACAATTGTCCTGCTTCAGTCTCTCGAGTCAAGGGGATTACAGGCATGTGCCACTGTGCCCAGCTACATAAATTTATATACTTACTATATATATGTATATATATATGTACATGTATAATTTACCACCCTAATCATTTTTTAATGCACACTTCAAGTGTACTAAGTTTATGTACATTATTGTGAAATGAATCTCTAAAACTATTTCAGCTTGAAAACTAAAAATCTATACCTACTGAACAACTTCTTATTTCTCTCTCCCCCCAGTCTCTGGTAATCACCTTTCTACTTTCTGTTTCTATGAATTTGACTATTTGAGTCAAATTTGACTTATTTCCATATAAGTGGAATCATACAGTAGTTTTCTTTTTATGACTGGCTTATTTCAGTAAGTATAATGTCTTCAAGGTTCACCCATGATGTAATGTGTAACAAGAGTTCCTTTCTTTTTAAGACTGAATAATATTCCATTTTATGTATGTACTACATTTTGGTTTTTCATTCATCCATCGACAGACAGTCGGGTTGCTTCCACCTCTTGACTATTGTAAATAATGCAGCTGTGAACATGGGTGTGCAAATACCTTTTTGAAATACTGCTTTGGATTCTTTTAGATAAGTGCCAAGAACTGGCTCATATGGAAACTATTTTTAGTTCTTTGAGGAATTTCCATTCTGTTTTGTATAGCTGCTGCCCCATTTTACATTCTCACCAACAGAGCACAAGTGTTCCAGTTTGTTCACATCTTTCCTAACACTAATTTTTTTTGGGGTGAGGGTTAGTTAGCTATTCTAAGGGGCATGAGGTGATAAGTCATTGTGGTTCTGATTTGTGGTTCCCCAGTGATTAGTGATATTGAGCATTTTTTCATATACTTATTGTTTAATAATTTTGGAGAAATGTCTATTCAAGCAATTTGCCAATTTTTAAAATCAGGTTGTTTATCTGTTGTTGAGTTGTAGAAATTGTTTATATATTTTGGATATTAGTCCTTTATTAGGACTACAATTTATAATTGTTTTTCTACCATTCCATAGGTTGACCTTTTAGTCTGTTGTGTCCTTTGATACATAGAATTTTAAGATTGATTTAGTCCTATTTGTATGTTTTTGCTTTTGTTGCCTATGCCTTTAGCCTCCTATTCAAAAAATATTTATCAACTCTAAATCATGAAGTTTTTCTTTATGTTTATTCTAGAAATTTCTCTATGTTTTATTCTAGGAATTTCATAGTTTTAGGTCTTACTTTTAGGTCAAAGATTTTTTTAACTTATGGTTTTCAACTTGGAGAAGGCCAATGTGTAGCTTTCTCTAGTCATCCCAAATCCAGTTCATCTAAACCCAGTTACTTCCTCCATGCCACAAGTTTGACCCCAACAAAATCAAACCATATTCTTGAGGTGCACCCACAGCAAAGTCGGTAGCATGTTTATCCTGTTTTCCACAATTGGCCCCTATGACTGCCTCTAAAAAAATTCGTGACATTGCCAAGCACTAGTGACTAGAAGGGTCTGATGACTACAGCAAAACTGACTACTGAACAGAGAGGTGGCACTTTTTGCCTCTGTCTTGATCATCAAAACCCTCCAGGAGGGCTGGGGATATAGCTCAGGTAGAGTGCTTGCTTCACACGCATAAAGCCCTGGGTTCAATCCCCAGCACCATAAACAAAACAAAACAAAAAACACTCTCCAGGAATGTCCAAAAGACAAAAAGGAAGATAAAACATTAAACATAACAAACATATCACTTTTGGTGAGATTATCAATATTGAAACAATCTTTAGTCAGAGAACTCTCTGGAACCATTAAACCTGCTTTGTTCCACTTAACTGGAAAGCAGACTATCGGCAACCTAAAAAAATCTAGCACTCATAATAACCACTCAACTGACAAAAAAGGAGTTCTCAAAAAGCCTACCCACTTTTCCCATAAGAAAGACTGGAGCCACCTCCCCAGCAGCCCTCTCAACAGAGCATGCGTTGAATTGGGTGGTGTTTTCCAAACTTCAGTCCCTGAAGTACACTTTCACGATTTTGACCATATTTGAATACCACCTGCATTCTATATCCTTAACTTTCCCTTTCAATTTTCATTTTAAGCAAAATAAAGTTATTTCAAAAAGAATTTACTTCACTCCTATAACCATAGACCAGAGTTATTTACTATAAGTAGCATGTTGTCTTACAAATAAATACAATGAAAAGAAAACTTATTAAATTCTGTTTGGATGTTGTTATCTGTGACACACTCTGTTGAAATGGAAAATTAGCAATCAGAGAGGTGTTAAAGATTTATCAACTCCAAACTGACTGGAAGACTTAAAAGAAATTAAAAAGGGCGCACCTATGATCCACTATTATTTAATTTTGTTTCTGAGGATGTAATCTAAGACCATCTCACGTCCAATACAAAGTTATTTGGTGGAGGCTTTGCGACCCACTGGATTAGAAATAGCAAGGACACAATGCTAACATCAAAATGGACAGATGAGACCAGAAGGAATAAAATGAATTATAAAACTAGATAAGGAAACTATAAAAACATTTAAATCAGGTGCTACCTAAAGAGCTTTACACTTATCATTAGCCCAAATTAATAATGACAATGAACCTCACCTCCATTTCAGAACTATTTTCAGAGGCCAAGTTATAATACATGTTAAAAATTATCACTAGGGCTGGGGCTGTGGCTCAGTGGTAGAGCACTTGCCTCGCACATGCAAGGCACTGGATTCGATCCTTAGCACCACATAAAAATAAATAAATAAAGATATTGCGACTATCTGCAACTAAAAAAAATATCACTAAGAAGGTAACTGTAATAAAAAGAGGGGTGGGAGGGGTGGGGGGGAAGGGAAAAAAAAAACAATGAATCAAACAATATTGCCTGCCCTATGTAAATTTATGATTTTTAATTAAAAAAAATAAATAATAATAATAAAAAAAAGAAGGTAACTGTAATAGAGTAATATTGGTGCTTAAAGAGGATCCTGTTCCTGTAAAGAATATACTTTTGAGGAGTGTTTCATCTCTGGGGATGTCAGTTAAATGCTGTGTCAAAGGAATAAATCCAGCATTTCTGGTCTAATTAATCTCTATCTTCTTGTACTCTCCATAAAGTAAGGGTATTATCTTGAGTTTCAATATAAAGGAAATGTTAACACAGGAAACATACAAACTCATACACATGGGAGTTGTTTCAAGAGGAATTACACCCTGAGAAATCCAAAAAAGCTATAAAAGGAGAAAAAATTATATATCAATACTAATAAACATTTTAACATAATCTAATGTAAAGATCATATTCCCTTTGGGTCCACTGCTTTTCATTAATTATTCAATGATTTCAAGTGTATGAGTTCTCCTAGCTGGAGATCTGGGTCTTTAGATAAATCTTTAACATGCAGTATAAAGATGACAATGGTTATGGTAAGTACTTGAAAAATACTTAAGAGACCAATTAAATGAAAAATTGGATGTAATATTAATTACATCAATTAATTCAGAGGTCCAATTAACAGGTCCAGAGTTCTCATGGAGCAGTGGTGTCAGGTACAGATTCCAAGACAAGACTGTCTGGAGTCATACCGTAACTCTGCCTGATAACTATTTCATTCCTGTGTACCTCTGTTTCTTTTGACCGCAAAATGAGAATTATTAAAAAAATCTATCTTATATGCTTATTAGGATGATTAAAAAATACTAATATTTGTTCCTAGAAAGTGTCTGGCATGTAGTAAGTGCTGTAGGTTGCTTTGCTAAATAAGGTCCTCCTTATTTAGTAAGGCAGCACATTATTTTTTTTTTAGAGTATTAGGTTCTGGAAGCAAATTACCTGGGTTTGAGTTCTGATTATATCGTTTACTAGGTATGTGATTTAGGACACGTTACTGTATTTCTCTGAAACTGCTGTAAATAATTGTATTTATTTTATAGAGTTGCTGTGATAGTAATTATAAAACAGGAGCCCAGGGCCTGGCACAAAGCAAACGTTAGTGATATCCTCATTTTTTGTTCCAGCTCTGATACTTCCAAATAAATTCCTTAGAAATAAGTTATTGGTGATTTAAAACAAATATCCAGGAAAAAGATGATTGTAGGGATTTGGACTTTTGTTGTTGCTGTTATTCTTTTAGATAAACATGACAGTGGAGTGTACTTTAACACCTTATACATTCATGAAGAATAACTTCCCATTCTTGTGTTTGTACATGATGTGGAGTTGGAGTTACACTGGCTGTAACATTCTACTGTCTTTCTTATTCCCATGCCCCCTCTCTAGGGATTTGGATTTATTCCAAAAACCGGGCCTGTCTTCCAGCCTGCAGAACTTTATATGGAGGTCCTCCCTAACTCACACTCTAGGTCAGAGGTCCCTTACACATGTTCTAAATCTCAGGTTCCTAACTCACACTTGAAATTAGGGGTCTCTAACTCACGGTGATCTACTATGTTGAATCTTGGACTCCAATGCCCAAGGATACCAGGATGAAAAAGGAGGCAGTTGCGCTGACAGGAGTTCTGTGGAACACTCAAACCTCTTCCAAAGACTACAGTAGCCTCAGTCCAGTGCTACAATCAGTGGTACTGAATTCTTAAAAAATTCCTCAAATTTAGATTCTTATGTATTGTCTCCCAATTTTTTAAAGTGACAAATAATTCAAATAATTGAACACTGTCTACTCTGAGACCTCTCTGATGTCTGAATACAGCCATGTCTTATTGGTTTGTGAGTTCTGCTGAGTCACCCCAGGGATTCTCCATATCAGAGCCTGCCCAGGTTCAGGTCAGTCTCCTAAACCATATTTGTCAGTGGTTATCCTCCTAGCACTCAGAAAAAGTGATCCAATTCTTCCTCATTAGCAGGGGTAGGAGGATGACAGAGAGTTTGAGGTTCATGCTGTTAACAAGCTGTCTTCCTTATAGGGACGTTGCTGTAAACAAAAGACATTGGGACTTGCTATAAAAAGGTCATCAACATTCAGGAAAGGTGAACCCAGGAGCAACAACAAACCAGAGGAATAACAAATGTGAGAATTTTGTTGAAAACTTTCTTTCATGTAATCCTCCAGAGTGTTAATGCCAAAATGAGACTGCAAGGCTGTTAGGAACTTCTTAGGGATTTGTTCACACCTGATTCATCCTGGAACTGTGAGGAAGGGGAGAGCTGTGCATACAGAGTGAGCAATTTTCATCAGTGCTCATTAGAATGAGTAATTATGTGTCCATGACAGGCTCAGTGTTTGAGGCCAGTTTTTGATTTGATGTCCTGATACTGGTGCCGTGATGTCAGCAGGTCTATTACTTTCTAAACACAGGAAATTAAGGGGGTGGTGGTGGCTGTTTTGGCTAGCATTTGAATGGTACAGGCGGTTTGCAGCAGCTGCAAGCCTTCTTGCTCTTCTTAGATCCCCACACCAACAGTTCTTTCTTGATATCTTTGGGAGCAGGAACAAATGGAGCTGTTTATAGCTTTAATGGGTGTGGCTGGGTACTGTTAAATTAGTGCTATGTAATTTGTAAAATTTTATTATATCTTATAGGGCTATTTTAATTGCTGCTACAGGTTACTTTGCAATTGCTTTGAAACTGTACAAAGCCTAAGTGGATTTTAATTTAAAAATGCAATATGTTAAAGGTTAGACAACATACTTTCTAAAATAAAATATTCATAGATTTTTTATGCTCCTTTGCTTAAAAGCTTCATAGACAAATATCAAAATTTAAAAATAGAAACACTTCAGTATAAAGCTAAGAACTTGTTCAATGCTAAGTTTTGCTCTGATGATGTAACTCTATGAAAATAGTCCAAGACATACATATTGATTTTCATCAGTTCACCTCTTAAGATTGGTATGTTTTTGAAATATTTATGAAACATCATTTCTTTAAATAAATTGTACAAATACTAACCAGCAATTTTACCACTTCTAAAAAACAGGAATAGACTTTGAATCTCCATGTTATATCTAGCAACTGTAGTAAAAAGGAAAGTCAACAAAAGGGAGATAAGATAACTTGCCCAAATTTCTAGTAAGTGTGAGGCTGCAATTGAACCCAGACAGAACAACTTGAGAGCCAGTGCAGTACCTACAGGAAAAGTAAAACTTCATTGATTTGATTATTTCAGAAATAATCAAATTTCTGAAAATTCAGACATAAACTGGGCAGAAGCTATCTATACTATCATAAAATTTTAAGCCATTTAATGTATGGTTATTAAAAAAGTATCTGATTTATTGTATTTGTCAAATGTTTTAAATAATCTGGAAATATAAACTACTAAGTAAACATCTCAATTGTGTTTTCTTTCGTTTACAGTGAAAGCTGCCATCTTTGTATTCATTCATTAATATATATATAGATGCTTTAAAAAAACATTTTTTTTTTCAGTACTGGGGACTGAACCCAGGGGAGCTCTACCACTGAGCTCTATCATCAATCCTTTAAGACAGGGTCTCTAAGTTGCTTCGACTGGTCTCTAACTTGCATTTCTCCTGCCTCAGCCTCCCAAATTGTTGGAATTGTAAGTGTGTACCACCATTTTCTGCCAAAATATTTAGTATTTAGTATTTCAGTATTTAACTGAAGTAATATAAGTGCAGTTTTAAAATTTGGGCAAAACTCCATTGAACTTATAGTTCATTACTACGTCACCTTAGGACTGCCTTGAACTCCTGCAGCCTCACGTCTCACTGCTTTCTCCTTCAGATGCTACGCTCCTCCCATTCTGTTTTAGGTGCGGTTTCCAGAGACCATAGGATTTCCTCTGACTTCTGGGTCTTTGCACATCTTTTCTTTCAGCCTTGTCACTTTTTCTTTTTAACCTCTCTGGAGGGGGAGGTGTTGGGGGATAAAAATTTAACATACAAAAGGAAAATAACCATGCCACTTACTTGACCTACCAACACTTGGGTAATCATTACGTGGCCTTGGTAACTATCAAGTGGCCTGCACACTGGAAGCCTCCCATTTCACCCGTTCAATCACAATCCCCCTTTCCTTTGCACTACCTTGACTTTCAGTGGGAATCACTTCCTTGTTCTTCTTAGTTTACTACTCAAGAACGCATCCCTAAACACTGTAGTTCAGTTTGCTGATTTTGCACTTCTAGGGATCAATGCCTTTTTTTTTTTTTTTTTTTTTTTTTTTTTTTTTTTTTTTGTGGTGCTGGGGATTTGAACCCAGGGCCTTATGCTTGCGAGGCAAGCACTCTACCAACTGAACTATATCCCCAGCCCACCAGCCCACTTCTAGGGATCAAAACAGGGCCTTGTGCATACTAGGCAAGCACTCCACCACTGAAAAACTGGGGTTTTGAGCTTCATATGAGAGGGGTCATATTGCGTGCACTCTTGTGTCTTCTTCACCCGACACCATGCTGTGAGCTTCACCTTGTGGAGTTTGTGTAGCTCTAGTTCTTCCATTTTCACTGCAGCATCATTGGGGTCAGCAAACTCTGACCTGCAGCTTGTCTGGTTTGTGTCGTCTATGGCTGCTCTATCATGATAGCAGCAGTGTTCAGTACTTGTGAGTGAGACCACGTGGCTCACAGAGCCTAAAATCTTTAACATCCAGCCCTTTGCGGAACACTTTGCTGGCTTCTGCAGTACAGTGTTTCTCCTTGTGTGAGTACACCACAATTTATTTTTCTATTCTCTTGTTCTTGTTATTCTGAGAACTTTTGAACACTTTCAGATTATTATAAACAACAATTCTGTGGCCATCCTTGTACGCGAGTGATGCTGTACATGTGCACACATTTCTTCTGGGTATATCTTTAGCTAAGTAGATGAGACCAAATGATATGTTTTTCAAAACAGTTATAACGATTTACTAACACTTGGCATTGGCAGTCTTTTTAAATTTTAGCCATTCTGGATGATTCATAGTGGTATCTCACTGTGGCTTTAACATGCATTTTCATGATTGCTAATGAGGTCAGAGTTTCAAATGCCTATTGCCCATTTGGATTTTCTATTTTGTTGTCCAAGTTCCTTATTCATTTTTCTGTTGGGTTGTCTTTTACTTATTGACTTAATTATATTTTTTATACTCTGGATACAAGCCTTTGTCTGAGTCCCACTCATTCTTTACCTCTCAGATGAGGTGCTTTTCTTTGGCTTCTGTAATTCTCATACTACCCAGCCAGTATCCCAGGGCATCTTGTGCACACTGTCTCTGCACATGCACAGAGCAGTGCCCTCACTAGGATGCTCCTCGGATGTAGCTTCCTAAGGGCAGGGACTAGGCTTTATTTATCTTGTATCCTAGATTTTAGCAAAGGATTTTGTTTATTTATTCAAAAAAGAATATATGAGAAACATAGATAGGAAAAAAAAAAAAAAAACTCCCATGTACTGTAGACAGCTGATGTAAATGTAAATGTATTGTTTCCCAGCACCATTTTTTAATAACTGTATGCTGTTATTACAGGTTCCTTCCTCTCTCAGTGCAGAATGGAATCTTTGTTTCCCACAGTAGTCTGGATTTGTGAGTTTTGTTATTTTTCTCAGCCAAAAAAATCTTACCATTTCACACATAATGGAACTTCTTATATAGTTTTTTTCACTTGGAAGAAAGGTGACTAGGCACCATAACAGGGATTATGTTGACATGTTAGTTGATTCAGTCATTTTTATTATTAATTTCTTCTTATATAGCACTTTAGTTTTAAAAATTCTTTGACTTTTTGAGGAAATGCCCAAGAACTTATTAGATATAGATATTTCTTTTTCTTTTTAACCTTCATTTCTGATCCTTTATTAATTCTTTGTTTTTTTTAATGCATTCTCTGCAATTTTTTCTTCATCCTTCTTGAAAGTTCTCTAACATTTAAAATTATCGACTATTTGCATTACAAAACCCTCCCCCTTCCTTATATTCTCCAGTACAGCACAGTCCTGCTTGTTTTCACTCTGTCATGTTTACTGAGTTGTTCTTTTTATGGCTATGTCCAAACTGCCCCGGACAATTGTGTTCTGCCCACATTCCCTCTCTTGAAGACTTGATTTCAATTTCTCCTTGAAATGGTCACCTCCACCAGGATGTTCCACTGCTCCCTCTGATGTGACATGCCTGCGATGGAACTATGCTTTGATTACATGCTGACTCCCTTTGGGATCTCCCTCCCGCTAAAAGAGACATCAGTATTTCCATATTTACTAGGCTCAGAACCAGGAAGTTATCCTGGGTTCCTCATTCTTTCTGGCCCTTTATATTTAGCCAGTCACAAGCTAAGTTCCTCTTTCATAATATATGCTGTATATACCTCTTGCATCCCACCCTTATTACTGCCCCTCACCTGTGGGTCCTTATCATCATTAGTGTTGGCCACAACAAGCAGTCTTTTAACTTTTCTCCTTGTCTCCATTGCTCTCTACACTCCAATTCCAACACTGGAATTTAAACATCTCTGCACCATTGACTACTCATTCAAAAAGGCTTTGTGGTTATTATTCATGTAATTGAATTTTAACCAAGGCAGAACCCCTTCCAAACTCCATTTATGTCCAGTTTTAGTTTTTGCTTCTTCCCTACAAAACCTTCTTTAGGTCACTGCTCTGTTTGCAAGTCCTTGACCATACATCCACCTCTTAATTTGTTCCTGCTTATCTAAGCTTTACTTTTTCTTAAAGGGTCAGTAATGTCCTAATTCAAGTTCCAACTGGTCCTATTCAAAATTGATTCCTCTTTTAAAAGATACTTCTTATACCATATCTTTTTCTCTAATGTATACTTTATAATTAATCATTCATTCATTCATTCATTTAATTTAACAACCATAGCCATGTGCCAAACACTGTACTAGACACAGAGAATAGAAAGATGGGCAAGACATGTTCCTGCCCTTGAGGAGTTCATGATCTTGCTTGATTTGACCAAATATAATAGAAAATATTTGAGAGAAGAAACCGTCTTATTCCTTTTTGTCTCTTCTACAGTATATATACATAATATATACTTATTGCTATTAATAATGATGATGAAAAACAGGTTCTTCTTCTAACAGTAATGCAGCAAGCTAGCAAATTTACTTTATATACTTTATATATTTCTACTAAATTCAAATAAGGAAGCTGCCACCTGTCCTTCTGCTGGATTTTAGTATTATAGAAACTCTATTCATAAAGCTATAAATGGTCTTAAAAGTCCTTCAGGTTATTATTATTCAGATTGTTTTCCTGGATTGTACATGGAGGTAAACTAAACCTTCTGGATCATTTGCAAATTTAATTTTTCATCGAGAAATTCTGTAGTAACATGCTAACACACATCTATAGATATACTGTAAGAAATCTTTAGATAACTTCAAATTTTCACTGATAAGCAGGAGTCAAAATCTGTTAATTAACTGTTAACTTATCATAATGTAACAAATTTGCTTCAATTAGTAAAAGAGCCCAGATTCAGGAGTCAAGGAACTACTACTTCAGAGCCTTGTATGCCTGCTGATTACGTTAATGTTTCTCCTGTGGAGAGGGAAATAATTGTTGGAAGACCCAAAAGAACCAAGAAACTGAAAAGAACAAAGAAAGCAGAGACAATGAAGGAGAGAGAGAGGAAGAGAGAACTCAAAAGAACAAGAGGGAGCAATAGTGAAGAAACTGAGAGGTAAGTTGTTTTGTGGGTGAAGCTAGGAAGGTGGGGGTAGAGGGTAGAAGTGACAGTGAATTCATTGGTAATAAAGGGGATAACTTTGAAATATTCTGTATTGTGGTGAAAATATTATTTAAAGTTCATATTCCACCATGGAATCTTCAGGTAATATATTTTGAAATGTACTTGTAAAGTTGTGGCTGGGGAGGGAGGAGAAAATGGAAAATAAGTTGTTCAAGATAATGACAGCTACCACAATACAATACAGGGTACTAGAAAAGTCCCATGGGCTTTTTATTTTTATTTATTTATTTTTGTGTGTGGTACTGGGTATTAAACCCAGGGGTACTTTACCACTGAACCACACCCCTAGTCTTTTTTATTTTTTATTGTGAGACAGAGTCTTGCTAAGTTTCCAAGGCTAGCCTTCAACTTGTTGGTCCTTCTGCCTCAGCCTCCTGAGTAGCTGGGTAGGCTTGTTCCATCATGCCTGGTCCTATCGGCATCTTATTCTCTGTCCCATGGCCTCTGTTTGGAAAAATCTGCGGAAAATCACGTAAGAGACAGGTTCATTGTGAGCACACACAGCTGTTGCCAGGCCATTTTGTTTCCTCAAAGGTTGCTCATTGCATGGTGGCCTCAGACAGGCAGGAGGTGCCACTCTTTAGAACCACTTCCAGCAATCTTGGGACAGAACTGCCAGGGCCAAACAGAAGGCTGGCATACTTTAATTCATTCTGACTCACTCTTGTATACACTGGAGTGGCAGGTAGCAGTCTGAGAGAAGTAGGGAAACTATGGTCTGGACTGGTGCTGGGGTACTGGCTTCTGAAGCAAAGGCAAAGACCAAAACAAATAAACAAACAAGTCCAAACAAAAACATATGGAAGAATTGTAGAAAAATGGGGTACCAGGAGAGTAGGCGCCTATACCAAATAGGAACCAGATGCAACTTTAAAATATGTGCCTGCTGTATGTGTTAACATTTGCCCGCTATATCTGTACCTACGCTTTACAACAGAATACTCTATTACCTTCTCTAAACACCCACCATGGAAGGTTGAAATCATATTCCTTTCACGAATTAAAGGGCTTCTGATAGAACAAAACCAAAATGATTTTTGAATGAAACTATAGATCTTCTTGATTCAAGGATGACTGCATTTATATAAATTTGTTTGCGATGTTAACATTGTTAGAAAGAAATGAATCAGAAACACCTCAAGCTATGTAAAGCCTTATGATCCTGGGATGGATTGTGCCGTGAATCTTAAAGTGCAGATCAAAATGACTGGCCTAAATTTTATGAATAGATAGGGATTCAAGGTCAAGGAGAGTATGTGTTTGTGCCCTATGACTGACAAGGAAAAGAAATGGAGTAAATAGCACCATAATGCAAATATTTTCTCAAATTATGATATTTTAAGAAGTACAGAAAAACATATACCTGATTACTTCTCTGATTATGACCATTATCTTAATCAATTTTAAACTTTTAATTAAAAAGAAAATTAAGAATACTAAATTTTTTGTTTTGATAGCCTTAGCCTTAAATAAAAATAGGCATGTGAACATGCACAGATTTTGGATGTTATGTATGTCCCTGGAAGGGAGTTTGTTTGCTGGCCAGCTCAATATTTGACAAAGAAAAATGGGCTGTTCTTGCTTCTTGCACAAAGATGCACTGTTTTCAGAGCAAACAAAAAAAAAAAAAAAAAAAAAAAAGATTTGCATAAGTTGAAAAAAATTTTAAATAAAATCCAACACAATAATTTAGTTACTATAAACTTTCTATGAGTTGATAAAATTTATGATTTCTGAGAATTAAAATTATAACCTTATAATAAGAACTTAAAATACCAGTATCTGGAAATCTTAACCGCAAACAAGTTACTCTAAATCTCATTCTTTGCACCCCAGAACTGTAATTAAAGATACAGTTCTTTTTAAAAGCTGTTTTGTCCTTGCCGTTGTACAGTACTCAAAGTTTCCAAAAGAAATGAGGCAAAGTATTTGTGAGGTCGAGCTGCCTCAGTCCCTTCCACAGAGCTGCCATCTGGGCTTGTTTATTTGTGTTTCCAACTTTCTGGAACAGAGAGTTTCTCTGTTAGCAACAGAGCAGTGAGCAAAGGATGTGTCTTATAGAAGACTCTCCTTTTTTCCTCTTTTTTACTATAGTTTCAAACTTTAGTTTGGTCAAAAATATCAAATGAGTAGAGTAATCACAAAATTCAACACAGTTGGCAAACTCGGAATTGTCTCAGCAGCAAATCATCTTCCACAGTTTGATACGAGCAATATTGCCTACATGCCACTGTCTTGTGCCTTTCAAACCTTTTTCAAAACACAAGCTGTCATTAAGGATATATAGCTACTCGGCCTGGAAACCCAATGCTGTTCATGAATCTGTCCACAAATAAGTATTTGATTTAAAAATGAAAGAAGCATTTCCAAGCAGTTTTTCCTAATTTTGTAAAGTACATGTGAGCCATGTTACAAAAACAAACAAAACAAAAATCTTTCCAAACAAAATTAAAAAACAAAGCATTACTGTTAGGTCTGGTTAGGAAGAAAAGTTTAAGAGTTTACAAGTCACATTTCAAAAAATTAGTAGTCTCTTAGTTTTGAAACATTTAACAAATTAAATAGAATCAAAAGTACCTTGTAAAGTAAAATCCAGCAATACATATTCGTAAGCAAATTCCGTCTTTGTTTCCACTTGAGGTCTCTTCAGGGTAGAAAATATTTTTCCAGGGCTGCTATCATCAGGGTCTTCTAGCTTTCTAAGTCCGCACCCCATGGCAAAGTCTGTAAGGAATTAAATTGCAGGAAAGGGGAGGGAGAACAGCAAATTCTGTTGTTCAAGCTGCAAAAAGAAAGTTACAGACTTAACTGCTTTGATTTGATTTTCGGCAAGACCATAGACACCAGAAAAGAAAAGGTTGGGGTCTAAAGAAAGGAGCTGACGACTTTTTCTATCCATTTTTCTGTAAAGTCACTGAGCCCATGATTAAGCTACAGCTCCGGGAGGCTGGGCTTGATGTTAGTGAAACATGCAAGCTGCTACAACTTAGTAGAGAATTTCCATGCCACGTCAATTTACAGCCAGCCAGCCCCCTACCAGAGTTCTGTCGCTCAGGGCACCAACAGTGCTTTGTCTATCCCAGTTGGCTGGATGATAAAAGAGGTGTCCCAAAACGGAAATAAAAAGGCAAAAGCCCAACTCAGATGTAATTATCTACAAGTTAAAGACATGATCAGACACAGTGACATCCAATTCTTTTTGTTTTCTCTCTTTCCTCTGTCTTGTGCCCACCCTCCTTCCTCCCTGCTAGTACCAAGAAAGCAAAAGGGGGGGGGGGAGAACAGAGAGAGAGAGAGAGAGAGAGAGAGGGAGAGAGAGAGGGGGGAAATGGAAAAAAAAAAAAAAAAAAAAGGATTCTCAACATGGTTGGAAACAAAAATCATTTCCAGAAAGGAAGTCAGCTTTATGAGAAAACCGTTTCTGAAGTCCAAAAGAAGGAAAAAAAAAAAAAAAAAAAAAAAAGTGGGGGGCGGGGGAAGAGGGGAAGCACTTTAGTTTTTAGGCAGCACTTTTAAAGATTTCTTTCTACATGCAGTTTCTTTTTGCTTGAAAAATCATATGCTGATTAAACTCCAAGTATAAAAAATTTACATTAAAATGTTCTCAGAAAAAAGTCTTATTTGCTAAGGGGAGACAGATATATGGATAGTTTTCCCAACATCCTTAAATAGTGTAAAATACTCTGCTATTAGAGTACTTAAGATAGTAACTAATATAACACTTCTGCAGGTTTCAAAGTATTCTTAAAAAACAAAAACAAAAACAAAAAAACTCTGAAATTCTGTCAACCTGATTCCTTCAGTTTTATAAACCTGAGGTCAAGAACAACTTATAATGGACTATTTGTGATGAGTGTTTGTTTATTGCATTTAACTATGTGCAGATCTATTAGTATGGTACACTCATCAAAACTATGAGCCCTGGAATGGGACTGTCTGGGTTCAAATCCTGCTTAAGGCCTATTACAGATGTGATCTTGGGCAAGTTACCTGGCCTCTTTAAGTTTCAATTTTCTCCCCTCTAAAATTGAGTTAATTATTATTTCAGGCTCAGTGAGATAATCTTATCTGCTATCTTAACACTAGTCCTGGCAAACAGCACAAAATACATTTATCAATGTGTGTACATTATAAAATGGAACTGGGAGTAGTAATAGGAAGGAAGTGATTCTGCCACCTCTCACATTATTTACAAAACAAGCCCTGATCATAAGTGAGATTCTAGAGAATATCAGTTTGAAAAGATTTTTCAGTTGCACTCAAATGTGCCTATGGAAACTCTCCAAAGCGGGGCAGGCTCTTTAGTTTGTAGATCACCATCACCTTTTGCCCCTTCTTTTGGCCTACTTGTCTTTTATGTTTTACTCCTCAAAAGTGTTTTTAACAGAGGAAAATTCCATACTTCTTCATGTTTACAGATGAGCATGGTTAGTGGTAAGCAAATTCTGGGTAACTGTGACTAAAAAGTTAGCAGACTCTGATCCAGGGTGACTCTTTTGACTATGGTGCTTTCATGCCTGTTTTTTCATGATCTCTCTTGTAGAATGGGCTGTGTATACTCCTGTATGGCAGAAATGGAATCTTTGAAGGTCACTGGGACCTATTGCAGTACAAAGAAGATTATTATTATTTTTGAATATAAATAATTTTTAAATTTCTTGTTTTAGAGACAGTAAAGAAACCCAATAATTTGCCATAATATTATACTATCTTAGGATAAATAATTTATTCATACAATATTTTGTATGTTATATAATGTAAACTTTAACAAGAATTTGTACTGGGAAGTAAATAAAAAATTGTTTAGTATCCATTATATTCATTAGGTGTCACTTTCCAAATAATCAACTAGATGCTGGGTACACAAGATGACTAAAGAAACTTTGTTATATGGGGAAGACAGGATTAGAAATAGAGAATTTAAATGTAATTTGGAAGCTGTTGAGATAGAAGTATGCATAGATTGCCTATAAGCCCAAGAAGGGGTCTCTCACTCAGCCTGGAGGATGCTGTCTGAGCTGTCTTCATGGATGAATATGATAAGATAGCTAAGAAAGGTAGGGAGCATGTGTCCCAAGGAGGGAAAAGCATAAGCAAAGTCAGAGAATCATGAAAACAGTATGGCATGTATAAGGAACATGAAGCACTTCAGAAGTACTAGAATGTAAAATGTGAAAACAGACTAATCTGTAAAGGAGAAAAGGGCTAAGTTGTAACGGGGGTTTTCATGCCATACATAGGGAATTTGGACTTTAACAGATAACAAAAGGGAGTAAAATAATTAAATGGAATAAGCAAATGATTTGAAGTAGGCATATAATATCAGTTTGCATGTTAGATACATGATTGGGGCTGCTTTGAGGAAGATACTTTTAATTCTAGCAAGAATGAGGGAGGTGAGTCAGGATGGTAATGCAGTATCCAGTTAAGAGCCAATGACCAAATGAAAGAACAAATGTGTTACATCATTAGGTCCTTAAAGAATGTCTTTCATCTTTAGTAAAAGGAACTACAGTTTCTTAAGTTCACAATTGAACACTTAAATTTTCTCTCTAAAATTCCAGAAAAATAAATATTTGTATTTGGAACTTAATAACATTTTAAAAACAAGTTTTTGCTTATCAACACAGCATACATATCTGCTATTTCAACAATTATAGCTATGTTTAGTCATTTTGTGTACCCAGACTAGTTGAGTGCCTGGAAAGTGGTACTTAAACATAATGGGTACTTAATAAATAATTTTTTATTTATTTCCTAGTACAAATTTTTGTTAAAGTTCAAAATACATAACATACGAAAACATTGTATGTACAAATCATTTACCCTAAAATTGTATAATAGTATGGCGAATTATTGGGTTTCTTTACTGTCTCCAAAACAACAAATTTAAAAATTATTTATATTCAAAAATAATAATCATCTTCTAGGTACTGCAATAGGAACTAGTGAGCTTCAAAGATTCCATTTCTGCCATACAAGAGTACACAGCCCATACTACAAGAGGTTCTACATCTGTGAATTCAACCAACTTTGGATCGAAAATATTTAAAAAATTGCATCCATACTAAATATGTGCAGATTTTTCCTTGTCATTATTCCTTGAGTAATAAAGTATAACAACTGTTTACATAGTATTTACATATAATCCCTTAAAACACTATGTATTATAAGTAATCTAGAGATGATTAAAAGTCTGTGGGAGAATGTATGTAAGTTATATGCACGTACTATGCCATTTTGTATAAGGGACCTGAGCATTCTTGGATTTTGGTATTTGTAGAGGGTCCTGAAACCAATCCCCTGTGGATACCAAGAGATGACTCTATATGGCATTTTATTGCGTTAATACAATACTTTGCAAGTAACAGTTTGGTTATTTTCAAGTTTTTATAGCAAAGATTTTTGTAAAGATTATGGTTTCTCTCATTTGAATTATTTTCTAAATCTTCAGATTCTCCTTTGTAAATGGTCAGCTGTTTTACATACAAGGAAATCAGTTAGAAAGTAATAAGCAGAGAAAGTGCATACTAATGACTAAATAATTCATTTATATTATGTTTGTGAATGTGATTGCTTATAGAACTATTCAAAGTATTAACATATACTTAAAGCTTTTTTGGTTATCATATATCTTGCCCCATAGTTCTTTAATGCCTATATATTTTTATAAAAACATTTTCATTCAAAGATCTTTCTCCATTTCATCATTAAGGATAATTTACAACTCTTTAATACTATCTCTCTCCTTCTGGAGCAAATAGTCTGTTTTCTGGGTTATTTATTTATTTACATTTTACTAAAAGAAGGGCTCTTGCTATGTTACTCAGGCTGGCCTCAAACTCCTGAGCTCAAACAATTCTCCTGCCTCAGCCTCCTGAGTAGCCAGGTTTTGTTTCCGAATAGTGACTGACTTTGTTTTCTGTCTTTCCTTTAATTTTTTATTTTTTAAATTTTATTTAATTTTATTTTTTTATTAAAATATTTTTTATTTTTACAGACTGCATTTTGATTCATTGTACACAAATGGGGTACAACTTTTCATTTCTGTGGTTAACATTTCATTTCAAAATCTCTGGGACACTATGAAAGCAGTACTAAGAGGAAAATTCATTGCATGGAGTGCATTCAAAAAAAGAATAAAAATTAGCAACCAAATGACCTTTAATTTTTAAAAAATAAATAAATTTTAAAAATTACTAATCTTTATTTTTTTCAGTAAAGTTTCATGTTTGTTACACCACCTGCAATTCCCCTCAGTGCTTGACAAGGATTCCGCTGAGTAAGAAAGGTGTTTGCAAAGTCTCATCATGTTGGGAATTCAGTTGCGGACTTTCCTTCCTTGCTTGCTTAATATGTGTAGGTTTACTATTAATATTTTATGTGTTCTACCTGAAAACAGGGGTCTTAACAGAACCAGGGTTAAAACATAAAAACCAGACTTCTAATGGAACAGTGATTTCAGATTTAGTCATTTTTAATGAAACTTTGAGTAACCAAGAATGTTATGAGAAAATACAAAAATGGATTCTAGCTGTCAATCCCCTGTTGACTACTCTCAGATGACCTGAAGTATGTAGGCAAATAACTCCAACCCCATCAGGAGTGATTAACAGGAACAGAAGAAATAAAGAAAATAGAGTTCCTACAATTAAAACACCTTATGACAATGCTAATTTAATTAATGGAAAGCCATGACATCCTTACAGAAGGATGCCTCTTAAGCCCCTGGATTTAGACCCTCCTTTATCTCCCACGGGATATTTAGATATAAAATCAGAACATGTTATTATCTGGTTTGAAAGTATACATACAAGAGTACAAGATATTCCATTTCTTGTACTCTTGTACAAGATATTCCATTTACTAACTGTTGTAAATATTATTGGCCACCTATCCCCCGGAGAAAAGGTTCCTCAATGTTAAGTTCACACAGTAGAAGATGATGTCATATTATTTTTAGCTTAAACTGTCTAGCACTTATTAACCACAGCAGTAGCCACAGAACTGACATTTACTCAACCCTGCTGAAATTGTTTTAACCTTTATGATTAGTTAAGCAATATTAATATGTCTTATTGTTTAGTTATAGGTTATCACGAGTAAGCAAAAAACTAAAAATAATTAGAATACTTCATTGCCTGGTCTAGTAATGATAATACAAGATATTTTTTGTTATTTTTCCTTGTGATCTTTTTCTGTTCTGGAAAAACATGTGTAACTGTCAACCTTTTAATGTATAAAAAGCTGGCTGGGAAAAATAAAATTTAGAACTTAGCATCCATTCCTTGAGTTTGTGTCGCTTTGTTCTCCACCTGGCTGACGCCTACTCCATCACCTGTGACCACTACGACCCCTGCTAGGGCTGGCCCCCGGCACATGTTTACAGCAGGAAATTCCTATGTAGCCCATTTCCACACATGTGCAGCCGCTCTCGTTATCAACCTCCTCTACCACTGGGTGGTGTGGTGCATGTGTTGCAATCCATGAACCTATATTGACACATCAATGTCATCTAAAGTTTATAGTTGATATTAGGGTTCACTGTATGGGTCTTGACACATTTTTAAAAATAAGTTTTTAGTTGTAGATGGACAACTAAATCATCTTTATTTTATTTATTTATTTTTATGGGTGCTGAGGATTGAAACCAGTGCCTCACACATGCTAGGCAAGTTCTCTACCACTGAGCCACAACCCCAGCACTCTAAGCCCTGTTTTGACACATTTTGATACATGTATAATAACACGTGTCCACAATTATAGCATCCTGTAAAAATTTCACTGCCCTAAAAATCTGGTGATCTGCTTGTTTATCCTCCTCTTCTTGTTTAATTCTGACCTATCTGGCAATTGTAATAGAAAGGGCAAAAATGAATCAGTCAGTGGTCTGCCACTCTGATAGCCGACTGTCACAACAATTGTCTCCATAGAAAATCTTTTACCAATGATGTTTCACCAGACTTAAAATTGGATAAATTTTTGAAATAAATGTCTTCCAACACTGGTCACTTTTTACGTATTGAATTGTATTTGCTGACAACAGTGGATTTCAGGGACAACTTTCAGTTTTGTGTCACGAATGGAATTTCCCAGGTGCAAGCTAGGTATGATGATAATCAATTCTTATCTATGTGGCTAGAAACAATTAAGGTGTATTATTGATTCTTAATTAAGTCCTATTGGACCCTTAGTCCTTCAATTAATGAATGACCCTTATGAAATGAAGCACCATATGAAGATAGTTAGGAGGCAAGTCTGGACCACATGAATTCACCCAAGTCTTAAAGCTCTAAGAGATAATTATGTATCATCTAACCCATTTTCTACAGAAAGAAACTTTGGCAAAATAGTATTTTTAAAATCCAACCTATTTTATGTGTTCTTGCTCAAAGAAATAGATTCAGCAAAAATCTGAATATTTTTGGAGCACTTACTATATAAGAAAGAACTGTGAGGACATAAAGATGAAAAGCCACATTTTATACTCTCCAGAATTCATAAGCTAGCAAACACTGAGTTTTAGCTGTTTTTGATGTACTGTTAGTTTCACATTTCCAAAGATGTTAATGACTTATTGAAAGCATTACTTACTGATTCTTTCTCTAATAATTAGAAAAGCTACTTTCATCATCTACTTAATAGTTGTATAGGCTAATACTCCTATTATGACTTATTATTTTGTTCTATAGTCTGGCTTCTCAGTCTCACACACCAAAAATTTTTTATGCCTTTGTAATTTTTAATGTCCAGCTGTTACTAAACTTTCCTATTTGGTGCTGGGTCTCAGCTTGAACCCAAGGCTTCACACATGCTAAGCACATGCTCTTTCACTGAGTTACATCCTTGGCCAAAAGTCTTTTCTTTAAAAAATTGACTATTTTTAACTGCTTATTCTTCTAGACAGTAATTTCCAAAGTGCTTATGGCAGAGCCTTCTATTCTGAAGAAATGAAAAGAGGGATCTTTGAGCAGGCAGGGTTCCCGTTCTCTTCTCATTATCCAAACACAACAACTTAGCTTTTATCAATGTCATACATTAGTAATAATTTTTAAAAACATGATTTTCAGAAAATGACACCATTTGCATTATAAATAAACTATTTGTTTTCTAGGAATAAATCTACTGAAATATTAAGCCAGGCTAGTATTCTGAAAATTACAAAACTTTACTGAACAGAACTAAAGGATAGTTCTTAATTTTAATATAGTTAAAAAGGACATTTGTGGTCATTATTTTTTAGCACTTAATGTTGTAATTATGTCAGTCTTCCCCAGATCTTAACACCTGTCATTGAGCTATACATTTATTTTTTATTTTTTTAATTTTTTTATTGTAAACAAATGGGATACGGGATACATGTTGTTTCTCTGTACATGGCGTAAAGGCATACCATTTGTGTAATCATAAATTTACATAGAGTAATGTTGTTTGATTCATTCTGTTATTTTTTCCCTTCCCCCCACCCCTCCCATCCCTCTTTACCCTCTATACAGTACTTCCTTCCTCCATACTTGCCCCCCTCCCTAACCCTAACTCTAACCCTAACACTAATCCTTCCCTCCCCCACATTACGTGTCATCCTCCACTTATTAGCGATATCATTCGTCCTTTGGCTTTTTGAGATTGGCTTACCTCACTTAGCATGATATTCTCCAATTTCATCCATTTGCCTGCAAATGCCATAATTTTGTCATTCTTTATGGCTGAGTAATATTCCATTGTGTATATATACCACAGTTTCTTTATCCACTCGTCAATTGAAGGGCATCTAGGTTGGTTCCATAGTCTGGCTATTGTGAATTGAGCAGCTATGAACATTGATGTGGCTGTATCTCTGTAGTATGCTGATTTTAAGTCCTTTGGGTACAGGCCAAGGAGTGGGATAGCTGGGTCAAATGCAGGGTCTATTCCAAGTTTTCTAAGGAATCTCCACACTGCTTTCCAGAGTGGCTGCACTAATTTGCAGCCCCACCAGCAATGTATGAGTGTATCTTTCTCCCCACATCCTCGCCAACACCTGTTGTTGCTCGTATTCTTGATAATCACCATTCTAATTGGGGTGAGATGGAATCTTAGGGTGGTTTTGATTTGCATTTCTCTTATTACTAGAGATGTTGAACATTTTTCCATATGTTTGTTGATTGCTTGTAGATCTTCTTCTGTGAAGTGTCTATTCATTTCCTTAGCCCATTTATCAACTGGATTATTTGAATTCTTGGAGTAGAGTTTTTTGAGTTCTTTATAGATTCTGGAGATTAGTGCTCTATCTGAAGTATGATTGGCAAAGATATTCTCCCACTCTGTAGGCTCTTTCTTCGCATTGCTGATAGTTTCCTTTGCTGAGAGAAAGCTTTTTAGTTTGAATCTATCCCAGTGGTTGATTCTAGCTTTTATTTCTTGCGCTATGGGAGTCCTGTTAAGGAAGTCTGATCCTAGACCAACAAGGTGAAGATTTGGACCTACTTTTTCTTCTATAATCTGCAGGGTCTCTGGTCTGATTCCAAGGTCCTTAATCCATTTTGAGTTGAGTTTCGTGCATGGTGAGAGATATGGGTTTAGTTTCATTCTGTTGCATATGGATTTCCAATTCTCCCAGCACCATTTGTTGAAGAGGCTATCTTTTCTCCATTGCATATTTTTGGCACCTTTGTCTAGTATGAGAAAATTGTATTTATTTGGGTTTGTGTCCGTGTCCTCTATTCTGTACCATTGATCTACCTTTCTATTTTGATACCAATACCATGCCGTTTTTGTTACTATTGCTTTGTAGTAGAGTTGAAGATCTGGTATTGCAATACCCCCTGTTTCACTCTTCCTGCTAAGGATTGCTTTAGCTATTCTGGGTTTCTGATTCTTCCAGATGAATTTCATAATTGCTTGCTCTATTTCTGTAAGGTACGTCATTGGGATTTTAATTGGAATTGCATTGAATTTGTATAGCACTTTAGGTAGTATGGCCATTTTGACAATATTAATTCTTCCTATCCAAGAACCTGGAAGATCTTTCCATCTTCTAAGGTGTTCTTTAATTTCTTTCTTTAGTGTTGTATAGTTCTCATTGTAGAGGTCTTTCACCTCTTTTGTGAGATTGATTCCCAAGTATTTTATTTTTTTCAAGGCTACTGTGAATGGGGTAGTTTTCCTAATTTCTCTTTCTGAAGATTCATCACTTATGTATAAAAATGCGTTGGATTTATGGGCATTGATCTTGTAACCTGCTACTTTACTGAATTCACTTATGAGTTCTAAGAGTTTTCTGGTGGAATTTCCAGGTTCCTCTAAATATATAATCATGTCATCAGCGAACAGGGATAGTTTGAGTTCTTCTTTTCCAATTCGTATCCCTTTAATCTCTTTGGTTTGTCTAATTGCTCTGGCCAGAGTCTCAAGAATGATGTTGAATAGAAGTGGTGAAAGAGGGCATCCCTGCCTTGTTCCCGTTTTTAGGGGGAATGCTTTCAGTTTTTCACCATTTAGAATGATATTAGCCATGGGCTTAGCATAAATGGCCTTTACAATGTTAAGGAATGTTCCCACTATCCCTATTTTTTCTAGTGTTTTGAGCATGAAGGGGTGCTGTATTTTATCAAATGCTTTTTCTGCATCTATTGAAATAAGCATGTGATTCTTGACTTTAAGTCTATTAATACGGTGAATTACGTTTATTGATTTCCTGATGTTGAACCAACGTTGCATCCCTGGGATGAAACCCACTTGATCATGGTGCACTATCTTTTTAATATGTTTTTGTATGCGATTTGCTAAAATTTTGTTGAGAATTTTTGCGTCGATGTTCATTAAGGATATTGGTCTGAAATTTTCTTTCCTTGATGAGTCTCTGTCTGGTTTAGGTATCAGTGTGATATTGGCTTCATAGAATGAGTTTAGGAGGGTTCCCTCCTCTTCTATTTTATGGAATACTTTGAGAAGTATTGGAATGAGTTCTTCTTTAAAGGTTTTGTAGAACTCGGCTGAGAACCCATCTGGTCCCGGACTTTTCTTTGTTGGTAGGTTTTTGATGACTTCTTCTATTTCAGTACTTGAAATTGGTCTATTTAAATTGTTTATGTCCTCCTCGTTCAGTTTAGGCAATTCATATGTCTCTAGAAACCTGTTGATGTCTTCGAAATTTTCTATTTTGTTGGAGTATAGATTTTCAAAATAGCTTCTAATTATGTTTTGTATTTCAATCCTGTCTGTTGTGATATTTCCTTGTTCATTCCGAATTTTAGTGATTTGGGTTTTCTCTCGTCTTCTCTTTGTTAGTGTGGCTAAAGGTTTATCAATTTTGTTTATTTTTTCGAAGAACCAACTATTTATTTTGTCAATTTTTTGTATTGTTTCTTTTGTTTCAATTTGATTGATTTCAGCTCTGAGTTTAACTATTTCCTGTCTTCTACTACTTTTGGTGCTGTTCTGTTCTTCTTTTTCTAGGGCTTTGAGCTGTAGTGTTAGGTCGTTTATTTCTTGAGTTTTACTTCTTTTATTAAATGCGCTCCATGAAATAAATTTCCCTCTAAGTACTGCTTTCATAGTGTCCCAGAGATTTTGATATGATGTTTCTTTGTTCTCATTTACCTCTAAGAATTTTTTAATTTCCTTCCTAATATCTTCTGTTATCCATTCATCATATAATAGCATATTGTTTAATCTCCAGGTGTTGGAATAGTTTCTGTGTTTTACTCTTTCATTTATTTCTAACTTCAATCCATTATGATCTGATAGAATACATGCTAGTGTCTCTATCTTCTTGTATTTGCTAACATTAGCTTTGTGGCATAATATATGGTCTATTTTAGAGAAGGATCCATGTGCTGCTGAGAAGAAAGTGTATTCGCTCTTGGTTGGATGGTATATTCTATAAATGTCCGTTAAGTCTAAATTATTGATTGTGTTATTGAGATCTATGGTTTCTTTGTTCAATTTTTGTCTGGAAGATCTGTCCAGTGGTGAGAGAGGCGTGTTAAAATCACCTAGTATTATTGTGTTATGGTCTATTTGGTTTCTGAAATTGAGAAGGATTTGTTTGACATACATGGATGAGCCACTGTTTGGGGCATAGATGTTTATGATTGTTATATCTTGCTGATTTATGCTTCCCTTAAGAAGTATGAAATGTCCTTCTTTATCCCTTCTGACTAACTTTGGCTTGAAGTCCACATTATCGGAAATGAGGATGGATACTCCAGCTTTTTTGCTGAGTCCATGTGCATGGTATGTTTTTCCCCATCCTTTCACCTTTAGTCTATGGGTATCTTTTCCTATGAGGTGAGTCTCTTGCAGGCAAAATATTGTTGGATCTTTCTTTTTAATCCAGTCTGCCAGTCTATGTCTTTTGATTGATGAATTCAAGCCATTAACATTCAGGGTTATTATAGAGAAATGATTTGGTTTCCCGGTCATTTGGTTCATTTTTAAAATTTTGTTTATTTATTTGTTTGACACACTTGTTTCCTCCTTTCTTTGACAATTCCTTTAGGATAATTCCTCCCTTTGCTGATTTGCTTCTTTGTTTTTCATCTCTTCCTCATGGAATATTTTGCTGAGAATGTTCTGTAATGCTGGCTTTCTTTTTGTAAATTCTTTTAGCTTTTGTTTATCATGGAAGGATTTTATTTCATCGTCAAATTTGAAGGTAAGTTTTGCTGGGTATAAGATTCTTGGTTGGCATCCATTTTCTTTCAGGGCTTGAAAAATGTTGTTCCAGGCCCTTCTAGCTTTTAGGGTCTGGATTGAAAAATCTGCTGATATCCGTATTGGTTTCCCCCTGAATGTAATTTGGTTCTTTTCTCTCACAGCCTTTAAAATTCTGTCTTTATTTTGTATGTTCGGTATTTTCATTATAATGTGCCTTGGTGTGGGTCTGTTGTAATTTTGTGTATTTGGAGTCCTATAAGCCTCTTGAACTTGATTTTCCATTTCATTCTTCAGATTTGGGAAATTTTCTGATAGTATTTCATTGAATAGATTGTTCATTCCTTTGGCTTGTTTCTCTAGGCCTTCCTCAATCCCGATAATTCTTAAATTTGGCCTTTTCATGATATCCCATAGTTCTTGTAGATTCTGTTCATGATTTCTTACCATCTTCTCTGTTTGTTCAACTTTGTTTTCAAGGTTAAATATTTTGTCTTCAATGTCTGAGGTTCTGTCTTCCAGGTGTTCTATCCTATTGGATATGCTTTCTATGGAGTTCTTAATTTGGTTTATTGTTTCAGTCATGTCAAGGATTTCTGTTTGGTTTTTTTTCAATATCTCTAACTCTTTATTGAAATGATCTTTTGCTTCCTGTATTTGCTCTTTTAACTGTCGATTGGTGCAATCATTCAATGCTTGCATTTGCTCTTTCATCTCATCGTTTGCTTCTCTGATCATTTTAATTATGTACATTCTGAACTCCTTTTCTGTCATTTCTTCTGCCATGCTGTCATTGGGTTTTATTGATGTAACATCTAGATTTGTTTGCAGCATTTTCTTTCCTTGTTTTCTCATATTGTTCAGGTATCAGTGGACCGCTGAGATATTGCAGATTTCCTCTATTGGCTTACAATGTCCCTGAAGATTTCTATATATATCCCCCCTCAGCCTTCAGTAGGCTGAAGTCTTGGAGGAAGTTGATAATGCAGTGCTCCACAAGGAAGCTGCCTCTCTAGGAGTGGTGTCCTTCAGGTGGGGTATAATCCCTGCTAGTGGGCAGAGGTGCCTCCACTTGTTGACCAATGGTCATCCAAAGGGGACCTAGGCTGTGGGCTGAGGCAAGGCCTGTTTGGGCCTGAGTCTCTGGTTTTACCGTCCTTGTGGGGAAACCTCACCCAGCAGGGAAGACTCACCCGGTGGGGAGGTCTCGCTGGTCAGTTCCCTCCTAGAGGTTCCCCTCAATTTACAGCTACCGCCTAGGCTGGGCTGCCTTCCTCTGCAAAGTTCCCAGGGGCCTGGCCCTGCCTCCTGGGCCTGGGAGCCTCACCCTTTGCAGATGAATCTTCTTAGGCTGCCCCTCCTCAGAGAATCTGCCCGCAGGCCTGGAACCTTTGCTCCACCCTAAGCCTGTCTCTGTGCGGCTCTTCCACCCAGAAGCCTCCTAGATCCTGGGACCCTGCTCTGCACCTAATCGCCTGGCTATGCGGCCCCTCCTCTGAGCAGCCACCTGGGGCCCTGAACAATCGCTCTGAGTCCCAGAGACCCGCCACAGACCTCTTCCTCCAGACAGTCGCCCAGTATTCTGGTGTGGTCACTAGGAGTCCAAGAAACTCACTTCGTGCCTCCTCCTCCCACCAACCACCCGTAGCCCTGGGCAATCACTCACTCCAAGTCGAAGTGACCCTCCCCGTTCCTCCTCCTTCTCCAGATAACCCCCCGGGTGTTCAGGAGCGGTCGCTCTGAGTGGCTCTGAATCCACGTGACCCGCTGCACAGGTCCTCTGGGCAACTGCCCGGAGCTCTGGTGCGGCCACTCAAGACCAAGCGACCCACCACACTTATCCTCCAGGCAGCCCCCCTGTGTTCAGGCACTGTCACTTTAAGTCCAAACAACTCACCACTCGCCTTCTCCTCTGAGCAGCCGCCTGGAGCGCTAATGCAGTCACTGCGAGTCCAAACGACCCGCCGCGCTCCTCCTCCTCCTACTCCTACTCCTCCGGGCAGGCCCCGGGGTTCAGAAGTGGTCTGAGTCCAAACAGCTCGCCACGCAGCCCCTTCTCTGGCAACCGCCTGTAGCTCTGGTGTAGTCACCCCGAATCCAAGCGGCCGCGCTCCTCTTCCTCCTCCTCGTCCTCAGGGCAGGCCCCGGTGTTCAGAAGCATCGTTCTGAGTCCAAACAGCTCGCCGCGCAGCTTCTCCTCTGGCAACCGCCTGTAGCTCTGGTCGAGCTATACATTTAATACAATTATTACCTAAACCTGAACAAGTCTTTTGTGTGGAACTTTTCAAGTTGATTTTAATATTTTATGTGGAAGATAAAAAGTCAAGAATAAGATTCTTCTTACAAAGACTACAAAGACTACAAAGAAATTAGTTTGTATATATTAACATTTAGTAAAAAGCTATAGCAATTTAAAGTGTTAGCAATACAACAAATTAGCAATACAACAGTGTAAAGAGCCTGGAAACAAACTGATGTATGGGAATTTGCCATACAATGGAAGTGGCATGGAAGATCAGTGGAGAAAATGGAACTGGGAAACTGGTTAGTCATGTGGGGAAAATAATTGGATTTCTTCATCTTATCATATATAAAAATGACAATTCTAGGGTTTGGAGTGTAGCTGAATGGTAGAGTACTTGCCTAACATGGGCAAGACCCTGGGTTCAATCACCAGCACCAAAACCAAATAAACAAAAAAGAAACGAAAAAGAAAAAGACAATTCTATAAAAAATCTTAAACATCAAAAGCAAAATGTTATAATTTTATATGAAAACATGGATTTATATATTTATCTTAGCTCAGAGTACAAGAGAATTTTAAGAGGAAATGAGGGTTGGGGTTGTAGCTCAGTGGTAGAGTGCTTGCCTAACACGGGTGAGGCACTGGGTTTGGCACTGGGTTCGGCACTGGGTTCGATCCTCAGCGCCATATAAAAACAAGCAAATAAAATAAAGGGTAAATTCTTAAAAAAAAAAAAAAAGGAAAATTATAATTATAAAATAAATCTAAAATATTGATAAGTTTTACTATATAAAAATTAAGAAAGAGTTCACTAAGACTCCTTAAAGTGAAAAGAGATACATATTGCTGATATTTGCAAAATATCAATCAGTACAGCATTGAAATACATAAAGAACTCTTGCAAATAAATAAAAAAGAAACCAATAAAAAAGAGAATTTAAAAATTTTCTAGGAGAACTTCAAGACCATTTTAGAGGAATATATTTTGCACAAACTATAAATAAGCATGTCATAGGAACAGAAACATGTATGTTCATTAATACATGAAGAGATGCTCAATATCAATTGCAAATCAAGAGCAGAGTACTGTAACATTTTAAAAAATTGTGGTAAAACATGAAAAATATAAAATTTATCATTTGAAGCATTCTAAAGTGTACAATTCAATGGCCTTAAATAGAGTCACAATGTTTTACAATGGTCACCATTATTTAGCTCCAGAACTTTTTCATCACCCCAAGAGGAAACTCCAAGTCCATCAAGCATTTAGTCTCTCTCCATTCCAATTCTTCTCCAGACTGTTGCAACCACATATTTGCTTTCGGTCTCTGCATTTACCCATTCTGGATATTCCATATAGTAGAGTCATATAACATGCAAACTTTTTTGGTTTGACTTTTCTTACTTAACATTTTTTAAAAGAGATTTGTGAATGTGGTAGCTTGTACTTCACTTCTTTTTATGGCTGAATATGGTTCCACTGTATAGATATCCATATTTGTTTCTCCATTTATCAGGTAATGGAATTTGAATTGCTTCCACTTTTCAACTATTGTGAACATACTTTGTACCTGTTTGACTGGAAAGAATGAAGAAGCCAGACACCACCAAATATTAAATAGATCTTTTCATGGAAATGTTGCTGATCAGAGTGAAAATTAATTTAACCATGTTGGAAGACAACTTGACATTATCTTGTGAAACTGAACATTCACATTCTCTACAAGTCAGAATTTCACTCCCAGGCATATCAAAAGAAACTTTAGCATAGAGGTACCAGAAATCATACAAGAAAGTTAACAGCAGTACTGTTCCTAAGAGCAAAGTACTTGAATCACTTGTGTGTATCAGTAGACATTTCCCTTTCTTTTCTTTCTCTCTCTCTCTTTCTCTCTTTCTTTCTTGTACCACGGACTGAAGTCAGGGGGGCTTAACCACTGAGCCACATCCCAAGGCCTTTTTATTTTTTGAGACAGGGCCTTGCTAAGTTGCTTAGGGTCTTGCTAAATTGATGAGGTTGACTTTGAATTCTCAATCCTCCTGCCGCAGTCTCCTGAGCCACTGGGATTACAGGTGTGCACCACCACACCTGGCATTTCTTTTCTTTCAAGGAGTTCTGTTCTACAGGAAAGACCTAGAATCCAAGTGGTTTTTTTTTTTTTTTTTTTTTAAGGAGAGAGAAAAATAGCAAGCATGAATATGCACTGAAGCACTGTTTCAACAGAAACTTCTATTTTATGGCAGTAGTGAGAACTGAACCAATGGGAGCTCTACCACTGAGCTACATACCCAGACTTCCCCCTTTTTTTGTTTGTTTTTTTGAGTCAGGGTTTCAGTAAGTAGTTCAGGCTAGCCTTAAACCTGTGATCCTCCTGCCTCGGCCTCCTGAGTCACTGGAATTATAGGTCATATGCCAATGCACCTGGCCCTAGGTTAAGATTGACCTATTCTTTACTTGCCCTTGCATACTGACTGATTACTCATTGGATATTTGTTTTATCTTTGGTATCTCCTATAGAGAATTCTAATAGTTTACCTTCCATATCAACACAGAAATTGGATCCAACTTCCCATATACCTTCATTCATATAATATATGAAATAACCAGCAGTCAGAATATGGGTGAATTTTAGTAAGAAAATGTTGAATGAAAAAGGTAAATTGAAGATTCATGTAGTATTACATACTTTTTTAGTATTTAAACACAAAATTAAATGATGCTACTCAAGTATATTATATGCATGATAACATGAATGCACAAATACAGAATTCAGGACAGGGATTACTTCTGTGAGGAAGATAGGAGCACAAGAAAACCAGCACACAGATGAATCACTGCTAACCTATTAGTTATGTGGTTCTCAAACTTTAGCATGCATCAGAATCATCTGGAGAACAACTTAAAACCTAGATTGGGCTGGATCAACACAGTTTCTGACTGAGAATGTGGGGAACAGGGTCTAAAAATATGCATTTTTAAGAAGTTCCAGATGCTTCTACTTTTCTGCTTTTCTGGGGAACACATTTCTAGTACTTTACATTGGTTGGATTGTGGGTTCACAGGTACTCCATTTCTCTCTCTCTTTCTCTCTCTCTCTCTCTCTCTCTGCTGAGGATTGATCCCAGGGAGCTCTCCCACAGCTATATCTTTTTATTTTTGAGACAGGGTCTCCTATGTTGCTAAGGCTGGCCTCCAACTAGCAATTCTGCTGCGTCAGTCTCCTAAATCGCTGGGATTACAGGCGAGTGCCACCGTGCCCATTTGTTTCATCCATTTTTAAAAAATTTGCATTGTAAATATGAGCCACTTAAATAAAGAACTTGGAATGTAGTTCAATGGCAGAGCGCTTGTCTAGCCCTGGGTTCAATCTCAGTACCGTAAGAAAAAAAGTATCAGTTAAATGGGGAGAGGGTAGATGTAAATCAAACACGAGAGTGTGTTATGAATTAGAGATTAATATTAATTCAATTCTGAACTCCTGAGGTTTCTCCTGCCCCCAAACTAGAGTCCTATTACTGAAAGCAAACTTGGAAAAACACTTCTTGAAGAATATCAAAACCATTTAAAAAAATTGTTAGTAACTCTTTTTGAGAAATAAATTTGAAAATTATTACTTCCTTATGTGTACAACAGCAATCCTGCATTCCACTTTCCTGAATCTCAATAAACTTTGGGAAGGATTTAGCAGATCACAAATCTACCTCTTTTTGATTCAGCAAATACTGTTCAGATAAAATATTTCTCCTACTTTTTCAGTCTTATTCTTCCCCCTTCTAAATTTATTTAGGTTCTGAGATAAAATTTACTTTGGTTTTTCAGATATGAACCAGTGCGTATGCAGAGGCCATACTCTGTGTCCTGCCTAGAAAGGGAAATAGATCCATGAGTGTAAAATCACAACTCAAAGCAGGGAGCTGAGGATGTTAAATTGCAAAGACTTATCTTTCATGATCTTCCCAACCCAGACCCTTTAAGCTGTTTTCCCGCGGACTTGCGCAGAGAA
This sequence comes from Sciurus vulgaris, assembly GCF_902686455.1. Classification (NCBI taxonomy): domain Eukaryota; kingdom Metazoa; phylum Chordata; class Mammalia; order Rodentia; family Sciuridae; genus Sciurus; species Sciurus vulgaris. Next base: position 150,602,265 of record NC_136463.1, read on the forward strand.
ACCCACCGGCTCAGAGCCGGTGAAGAGTGGCCGCTAGGGCCGGGAGGCAGAGGGCCCGCGCGGAGGGCCAAATCCCATTGGTTTTCCGGGCGGAAGCGTCGCGCGGCCTGGCTGCGCATGCGCCCCTCACACGTGCATTCAGGACGCCGCCTCCACAGCTTAGGCCAGCTGGAACTATGCTGCGAATATCTGTCCTCAGGCTGCTGGGACGCACGGGGGCCGGCAGGGTCTCTCTCCTGGAGAGTTCTGGGCCACGCCACTACGGTTCAGGCTCTCAGTGTGCCTACGATGACGCTCGGGACACACGCGCCTACTTCACCACACCCATTTTCTATGTGAACGCGGCGCCGCACATCGGACATTTGTACTCGGCGCTCCTTGCGGACGCCCTGTGCCGCCACCGTCGCCTCCGAGTTCCCGGAACCGCCGCAACGCGATTCTCCACCGGTACCGACGAGCACGGCCTGAAGATTCAGCAGGCGGCAGCCACTGCGGGCGTGGCCCCTATTGAGCTATGCGATCGAGTCTCTGCCCAGTTTCAGCAACTTTTCCAGGAAGCTGGCATCTCCTCCACCGACTTCATCCGCACCACGGAGACCCGGCACCGAGTGGCCGTGCAGCACTTCTGGCGGGTGCTGAAGTCCCGGGGTCTGCTCTACAAAGGGCTTTATGAAGGTTGGTATTGCGCCTCTGACGAGTGCTTCCTTCCTGAGGCCAAGGTCACCCGGCAGCCGGACCCGTCGGGGGATTCGTGTCCTATATCTCTCGAGAGCGGACATCCTGTCTCCTGGACCAAGGAAGAAAACTATATTTTCAGGCTTTCTCAGTTCCGAGAGCCACTACAGCGGTGGCTGCGAAGCAACCCTCAGGCCATCACCCCGGAGCCGTTCTATCACACAGTCCTTCAATGGTTGGAGGAGGAGCTACCGGATCTGTCCGTTTCTCGTAGGAGTAGCCACCTGCACTGGGGCATTCCAGTTCCCGGGGACGATTCACAGACCATCTACGTATGGCTGGATGCCCTGGTCAACTACCTCACCATAATTGGCTACCCCAGTGTTGAGTTCAAATCTTGGTGGCCAACCGCATCTCATATAATAGGTAAGGACATTCTCAAGTTTCATGCCATCTATTGGCCTGCCCTCCTATTAGGCGCCGGATTGAGCCCACCACATCGCATCTATGTCCACTCCCACTGGACAGTATGTGGCCAAAAGATGTCCAAGAGCTTGGGCAACGTGGTGGATCCCAGGACTTGCCTTGATCGCTATACCGTGGATGGCTTCCGCTATTTTCTTCTTCGGCAGGGCGTTCCCAGCTGGGACTGTGACTACTACGATGAGAAGGTGGTTAAGTTGCTGGATTCTGAGCTGGCAGATGCCTTAGGAGGCCTTTTGAACCGATGCACTGCTAAAAGAATAAACCCTTCTGGAACCTACCCAGCCTTTTGCACTACCTGCTTCCCCAGTGAGCCAGGGTTGGTGGGACCATCAGTTCGTGCTCAGGCAGAAGATTATGCTCTCGTGAGTGCAATGGCGACTTTGCCCAAGCAAGTAGCAGACTACTATGATAACTTTCAGATATATAAGGCTCTGGAGGCAGTGTCCAGCTGTGTTCGGCAAACTAATGGTTTTGTCCAAAGGCATGCACCATGGAAATTGAACTGGGAGAACCCAGCGGATGCTCGCTGGCTGGGTACTGTGCTTCATGTGGCTTTGGAATGTTTGCGAGTCTTTGCAACTTTGCTTCAGCCGGTTACCCCAAACCTAGCTGACAAGCTGCTGTCCAGGCTGGGGGTCTCTGCCACAGAGAGAGGCCTTGGAGAACTCTATTTCTTGCCTCGATTCTATGGACATCCATGTCCTTTTGAAGGGAGGAGGCTGGGACCTGAAACTGGGCTTTTGTTTCCAAGACTGGACCAGTCCAGAGCTTGGCTGGTGAAAGCTCACAGGACATAAAAACTCATTTCTTACTGGCTGTGGTAAAAGCAATATGTTATTTTATTTTTCATTTCCAGGAAGGTTATGCTAGTGTTTTCTGAAATATTGCATCAGATGAGCACATAGGCCATGTGCCTGTGAACAGAGGTTTAGAACCTTTCAGGTGACTACCCCTTTCCCTCTTCTTCATTTATCCATGCCCATCAACCACTGTCTTTTGTGCACCAATGTGTTAAGGTGTCTCCAGGGGAAAGATGGGTAAGAGACAAAATTGCTGATATTATTTTCCCCATTATACCTCCTCCTAAACCAGTTATGTTATGTGCCAAACTACCTCTCATTACTTCTGCTTCTCAGGCCAATTAGTACAGTGACTCCTTTTATTGAGAGAGGGGTTGGAGGCTCCCAGCCTCAGCTTTTCTAAGCTAGCCTACTTTTTTAACATATTAGGTCTCCAGATTCTTTTAAAAACTAGATGATTTCCCCCCATACTCCTTCCCATTATTTAAATTCCTTTAACTAGAACCCCCTACTTGTACAAGTTGTTTTTTGTAACATTACAGTTTAACCAGTAGATGGCTCTGGTCTCACATTTAATTACTTAAGATTGAGGTTTCAGAATATTTAGAATAAGTTTTATGCTAATTTCACGCAGCTTTAAATTTTTATGCTTTTCCTGATGAGGAGATAAAGGATTTTTTTTTTTTTTTTTTTGTGGTGTTGGGGAGTAAACCAGGCCCTTGTGCACACTACTAGCACTCTACCACTGATAGCCCTTGACTTTCTTAAGAGATAACTATTTGCAACCACTGCTGTTTTAATAGCAATAAAAAATGATTTTTTTTTTTTTTTTTTGGTGGTACTGGAGACTTGTGCATGCTAGGCAAGTGCTCTATCACTGACCTATGTCCCCAGCTCTCATTTTTTTTTTTTTAAAGACTACTGAAAAATGACATTTTTTTTTTTTTTTTTTTTGATACCCGGGATTGAACCCAGAGGTGCTTAACCACTGAGCCACATACCCAACTCTTTTTATTTTGAGATAGGCCTTGCTAAGTTGCTGAGGCTGACTTTGAATTTGTGATCCTCCTGCCTCAGCCTCCTGAGTTGCTAAGATTACACGTGTGTGCCACCACCTTATTGGTAGGTTAATAAATAAATGTATAAAATTGTTTATATGACAAACTATAAAACTCTTGCAGTATTTGGTAAGTTAATTTTAAACTTTAATGCCAGGTTACAGGTATGACTAAATAATCTGTAGATATTTTAAGAGAGTAATGTTCTCTGCTTCTTATAGTCTTAATTTTGTTATCCACATAACTAATTTACCTCATATGATTTCTTGTTGGTCAATTAAGATAATACAGTGTAGAAATTGTATAGTTATAAATGTTAATCCGTTTACTTTCAAGTATTTGCTGTTAAATTCTTTTGCTGTTTTAACTTATTAAAGTTTAAAAGTTTATAAGTACCTTATTCAGATCTGTTCTGTTGCATTTGTTGAAGGTGATGGTGCAGGGGAAATGTTCAGTGCTCCAGGAATCTCATAGTGGATTTAGGGAATCTCCAAGGCTCCATAAGAGAACATCACAGAGAAGATATTAAGGTATCAATTTATACAGTGACTATAATATAGTAAGCCAGAGTTAATAGCTCAGGTCATTGGACAGCTGGGCTAAAATTCAACGTGAGAAATTGCCTTGGAATATCCATTCTGTGTATGGTAACAAGCAGAGAGGGCTCCTTCTGAAGTAAACTATTGTGCTGGAAGTTCCCCCAGGTTTATTTTAGGTGCCACCATTCAGCTCCAGATTATATTAATGATCAAGGTGAGGGATCCTGGCTACTTGGAAACACTGCTGAAGGCATTCTAAAGGTAGGAGGACTATTTCCACAAATGTTCCCTTTGGACTCCTTGTTCATAATTCTAGGCTTTAGTATTCTAGTTACATGGCTGGGATTACCAAGACATACTTCTGAGGTATAGAACAAAGTATAGTATCTCCCAGGGCTGGACAGAGCAGAGGAAAGATGTCATTTGTTTACATGAATGAAAGAAAACATTTGGAAAATCAATGAGATGATAATCTCTGCCTTTGTTAGTACTCTCATAGCATTGTTACAGTTCCTACAGTGCTTTGTCCCTCCTATAACACTGCCCCACAGGAATATACCAAAATGAATGTTTGAGAACCACAAGAGTAGTATTTGGAAGAAAATTCCTTATGGTAAAGGGATCTACAAGATGCCAAAGAAGGCACTAACAGTTCTAGAGTAAGAGGATTCTTAGAGCTAAGTTTATCTTCTCCCCAGAAGCACTATAGAGGTCAGGTATTCCTCGGCTGTCCTATTAGAAGAGTAATATGATGTCAGTAGACAATAGCTAAATATACTTATTCAATAAGTCCTCTCAGTAGGTTATTAAAAGGGAAGAATCCTATAGCTATGATTTTGCCAAATTTTCTAATTATTAGTAATAAGAGAACCAATGGTTTCTTATTTGTGTTCTCTCATTTACCTTTTTTTTTGGGTATCAGGGATTGAACTCAGGGGCACTGGACCTCTAAAGCCACACGCCCAGCTTTATTTTGTATTTTATTTTAGAGACAGGTTCTTTACTGAGTTGCTTAGTGCCTTGCTTTTGCTTAGGTTGGCTTTAAAACTTGTGATCCTCCTGTTTCAGCCTTCTGAGCCACTGGGATTACAGGCATGTGCCACCGAGTCTGGCCCTTATTTACTTTTCCTATCGGCTCCAAGAGGTATTATTCTATACCTCATATTCTATTAAACTGATAAAAAACTAGGCACAGATTAAGTCATTCGACTAGGATTATATAGTTTGTAAAATAGGAGAATGTAGACTGAAATGTGTCTCCATGCAGAGCCTCAGTTTCACCTTTAGCAACAATACCACAATCCCTGAATATATATGAGGGCATGTTTTAAGTATTGTGAGAAAGAGAAATAGTATAATTTGATCAAAAGATCTGAGGATAAAAAGTATAAATAAGAACTCTTAATTGAAATACATTAGCGTTTCAAGAGAAGGAATTTGTTTCCTGACAGACTGTGAAACAGATGAATACCAAAACAGACACTTAAAAAAACTTACCTTTTTCTTGAAATATGGTGTATTTCACTTTTGCTTGCAGTTATTTCCTTTACATCCTAAACCTGCTTGTGTGTGTTCTTGCAAACTGTTAAATTTTATGATAACTGTAGAGTCTATAGTTGTTCCTTTTCCTTAGGGTTATTTTTATTATTTTCAAAATAGTGCTCCAAAATCTAGAATCCAGTATTTCTCTTCTAACTGAAAGTATGTTGTCATAAAGTCATGCAGTCTAAGTTATTTTGAAATATTTTACTAATTAATGCATTAAATACATATTTATCTCTAAACATGAATATTCAAGTTTATTTGAATCGACTAGTAACAAAGTCAGAGAATTTTATTAAAGTTCACAAACACTAAAACCTTTTCATTTCATTTCATACATACAGTTTTAATACAGATGAACTTATTAATAAGACTTATTTACTAACAATTTAAGTTCTATGACTTTACTGAACATTACTGTATTCTTACATCTTTCCTAACAAGCCTATAGAAACCAGATTAAATGCCCTTTGACTGCAGTTATTACCAAAGCAAATACCACCTTTATTAGCTAAAATGACACATATTAATTACTGATAAATTATACCTTGTATCATAGTTGAGACATCTTCTTACCTCCTCAAACTATAGACTTTATTATGAATTGCAGAAAGAATACCCAATGCTAAATTTCACATTATTTTATGAAATATAATTATTTTGTTGGACACGGGTTATATACGTTGAAGAAGTGTGATGAAACTTATTTTTATGTAGATCTCTTGGCTATATTATGTAAAATATACTTTAAAAAATACGTAAGGTATTGAAATCCTTGCCATATGGGAAGGCCAAGAAAACCTTAATTTTAATTCCATGTTTAAATAATTTCTTCAGGATTCTGTTTAAATGCAGACAACAAAGTCCTACAGTTAGTGAGACAGGGTGGACATTTTCAATTTTTTTATGCAGAGTAGGTTGTGACTTGTTGCAGAATCAGACTGATACATCATAAAAATGGCCCTATGTAGCATATTTTAGAATTATCTTTAGAAGCCGATTACTTACTAAAGTAATTTAAAGGCTTTTATAAAGTAAAGAGCCTTTAATCCTGGTAAACTGAAATTACTTTTTAACTTTTTTATATTTAAATTTCTATAAAACTTTCTATATATTTTAAATAAAATACAGAACTTTTTAGTACTAAGTTCTGTTTTATTTTTAACTCATTACTGGAATGTAATTAAAGTTACAACGTGTAAAAAGCCTACTGTAGTATTATAAAAGACTGTTAAGTACTAATATAAAATTAATTATTAAAAATATGTATGGTTGCACGAAAGCTGATGGTTGGATTTTCATGCCATTCAAAAGTTAGAAGGAGTGTTTTTTTGCTTGGAATAAAGGAAGTATTTTTAACAATTATGATATTGTCTGACCTAGTATAAAATAATAATGGTTACTTAATCCTCAAAATAGGAAGTTTTTTCTTATTTAATATTGTTCACATTAAATCAGCCTCCATAAGGTAGTTAATTCATATCAAATTTTAAATAAAACATTTTTTGGTTGTAACTGATGTCATAAAATTAGTTTTCTAGCTTAAGGAGAAATATATAGCACTTCTTCCTTTTTCCATAATCCAGGGAGATTATCTAAAGGTGGAGCTATCATATCTGTGGCATAAAAACTAATGTAAATGTATAACTATGTAGCTAAGTGTAAAAATTAGGAAATCAACGTGATCTCAGATGGAAAAACAGGAAAAATAGTGAAGACTTATTGTTTAACATTGAGAATAATGAGAACGGGGATAGCCAAGTTAAACCAAGTTATTAAAACCCATCATCAATAAATTTGTTGAGGTAGATGTTTAAATATTCAATATGTAAATATGTGTAAGTTTGAACTCAAGAGTTTTAAACACGTTTTTGGAAGATTATAACATAGCCAAAGCATAGACATAAAAATTTCTTTGGTAAACAGGACTGTTGCTGAGTTTACTTAGATACCATTAAAAAGATTTAATGTGTTATTTTATTTGAAAGCTATTTTCATGAACAGTTGGAAGGAGCCTGAGTAAAATATTACTAAGGTTAACTTTGCTAGACAGTATTGGGTATTTACATAGGGCAGAAAAAATTTACATGTATTATTAGTATCTTAAAAATTTTGCATAATAGATCAGATACTAATAAGGATTTTAGGAAATTCTCTTTTACATGTTGCTAAATATATGTTATAAAAAAGTGAATAGATATTGTGTAGTGTTCATTGCTGTGGTACCAAAGTTAGACGTGTTAAAAACAAAGATCCCAATATGATTAGCAAGAAACACATTGTAAGTATTAAACCACTCAAATTATTAATGAACACTTTAAATTATTCTTTAGATTTTTTTTCCAAAACACCAAAGGAAAAAAGATACATTTTTTAGGTAATACTTTTTAATATTTATTAAACATTTCCTTTATATACTGTCTTTTATAAACTGGTTGTTTCAGAACTATATGAAGCTAAGAATGAGGTTTTAGTTTCCATTTCTTTATTCATTTTTATATCATGACTTATAAAAAGGACCTTGATAATTAAAAGCCAAACATTGATCTTTTATAGTTATTAAAGCTGCTGTTTTTGTTATCATGGATATGTTACATTATCTTTAAAATAAGAAAAAGGTATCACAATTTAATCAGAGTAGTTTTGGGAGGGAGTTATATTAATATATTTTCATATTACATCTGTTCTATATTTTATAATCTAGAGAGAGAAAGTAATATTAATCTTCATAGAATTTAATGAAAGTAATGTGGAAGTAACAATACCTTTTTGTAAAGAACACAATTACCTAAAACAGATTAGCTAATGAAAACCCTTTAGTGTCTGTCAATCTTTTTGGAAGCAAACTCTCAGACTCTTAAAATTTACACAAGTTTTAGAATAAATATGTCTTGATGTATATTGAATAAGCTTGAATACTAAATATAGGATTAAAATGTATGCTTAAAAATACCAGATAAGCTGAGTATTAAATAGCTTGTTTCATGATATTTTGACCAGTACTTTAGTAACAGAATACTGACTGGGTCTCAAGACACAGCATGTTACTTTCAAAATAACTGCAGCAAAATGAAATTTTCTTAAATAGATGAAGTGACCTTAGCATGTGCCTGAATATTATTTAATATAACTAGGCATTACATTTTATTACTTGACTTAAATATTTTAGCTCAGAAACATTAGAATAATATAACCAAAAAATGTACATACCCATTATTTTTTTGAGACAGTATGAAATAACTATTCAAATTATTATTGTATTATCATCTTCCTGATATTATAAGAAAGCTTGCAAGCCAGTATTAGTTTGTGGTATAGACATGAAATTAAAATAGTGAAATTCTAGTATTGTACAATAAAATTTCACTAAATTCTAGAATAAATTTTCACACAATTTAATACTGCTTATTTCTATGACTTATTTTTATTGTTTTATTATTAATCTAATCTTCTATAAAAGGAATATAGTGTTTTTAACAGAAGAAAGTTGGGATATATGGCAAACAGGAAGCATTTAGAGAAAAGTTGGTGTGGCTGTTTTTAATTCAAAAAAGTTCTAGTTAGTGTGGCATTTTTAATTTGTAAAACCCAATTTTGTAACAACAGGCAATCATAAGTTCTTTGTATTAAAAAGTGAAATATGGGTAAGTTTTATTTCAGTTAAGGTTAATGTTTTAAAACCCTAGAAACTTCACTAAGGCCTGAATGAAAGATAAAAAGAACTACTGACATTGTCACTGTGTTTAAGAAATAGGTATCAAATGACATGATATAGTGATGCTTATATTTGCTAAGATGCTACAAAATCTCTTATATTTCCTGCATAAATGACAAAAGAGGGCCAGAAATAGCAAGATAATCTTTAAGTATAGAATAGTGTCAACTTTGGCTAGAGTAATTGGTATGAAACAAATGGTCACAGTATGACAGGTTTCTGAATATTTTATAATATGCAAATTATATTTTCAATGTATTAATGTCTCAATTTATAATATAAATCTATGGTTTTATCAAAACCATTTAATACAGGTAAACTATACATAAATCTAAATACAGGAAAACCAAAATAATGTGTAAGCTAGAATCTAGTACATTTTATCTCCCTAAAAAGATAGTGTTTTTAAAAATTATACTATATTACAACAAATGGTCTGTTGCTATGATTTTTTTGTATGTGCCATGGCTATGTCTATAAATATGAAACACCTGGAATAAAACTGAAAAATCCAAACAGCAAAGTTGTATATTGAGATTATCATGTTGGTAAGATAGCCAGATGATGACAAAATTTTTCAAACTTTAATCAAGATAATTGTCTTATAAATTTTCTTATATTTGGTGTAGGTTACAAACCTACATTAGTTATGTGTATGAAGAATTAATAAAGGAAACCATGATTTAATACTGCACCTCCAATATTCTGACTACTAAGATTTCTTTAATTCCCTTAAAAAAGCAAAAACATTTAACCTTAGCACATCCCAAATCCTCATTTGTTACTAGACCACATATGGGGCTAGTTATTTACTACTGTTGGACAAAATAGTTATTCAAGATTCTACTTAACAGAATCAGTAGAGGGAGGTGGAGTAATAATTGAATCCTCTGCTCTGAAATCTTTTCTAGGATGAAAGTGTGGGCTTCGAGAATATCGAGGTTTCAAACCTACAGATGAAGGTTGAGAAAAGCTTCTTCTCACAGAATGTAACCTTGGTTCCTATTAAGAGATTTAAAAAAAATTAGGGTTTTAATGCATTTTAAATGGCTCTAATTTTATAATTACTTAAGGGAAAGATTTAAAAACAGATTAATTGGGCCTGAATTCTGAGAAGGTGTGCTTTGGAAAATTCCCACTGAAAAGAGTAGGTTACTTTATAACTTGGTGCTGGATAGGGAGGCATCCTAAGGGCTATTCAGAGACTCACTACAAGTGAGTTGTGAACAGCTATATTCAATGATAATTCTAAATTACTAGATTATACTCCCTTTGTTTTGTCCCTAAACTTTGGTAAAGACTTGTTACAAAAAAGATTTATGTACTTATGGTATATAAAATTAGATTCAGAACTGATGGGCAAGAAAGCAACTATCCAGAGAAAAATCAGGGAATTATTAATATGCTACTTTATGTTATTAGAGTAATATTTTAATTATACTGCTAAGTAAAACATCCAACAAATAGACTATGTTCCAACTAATTTTTATTTGATCCACTACTGAACAGAGGGCTTGCCGGAGATTCTCATTTGCTTAAGATACTCAGAATAGGAAGTTTCGGCTAAGGTATCATCTAAGGATTACAAAATGCCTGCACTTCAGAGCACCAAGGAATAGCCAAATCATTTTGCCTAGAAATCTCACTATTTTCTTCTGCCTACTTTAAATGACCTGAGTTTGAATACTGAAATTCAAGAAGAATACAAGGCAGAGTTTGTTATAAAGTTGATCAAAACTTTTAAAGTAGCATAGGCCAAATCAACTGCCCAGCCTGCATCTGATAATAAAAATTGGATACAAATGTTTTACTACTCTTTAAAAACTTAACTTACTAACTTATGTGTAGTTATGGGAAATGAACTAATGTTTCTAAGATATAAAGCAAAACTCTGAAGAGTCATGATTATTTATATTTTTAATTTCTATGATATGGACACATAGATCACTCCTTTGACTTACCAAGACTTTGATCATATCTACTAACAATGAAACAACCTGCCAGTGCTAGAATAGGTAAATACAGGAATAAGTCATAAAAACAATGGGTGATTTTTAAAAATGGCATATCAGGCTTCAAGGATTAAAAATATTTTAAATTACATAATTACACAGAATTTATTGATGTCATGTCAAGATATTTGGTGAAGTTGTTTCCAACTCAAAAAGAAACAAATCATGAACTATTTTAATAATAAGATAAAGACATTTATCGAAATCAGTGTTGTAAGAATACTATTGTGAGAAAATTAACTCCTCCAATGACCTTAGGCTACAATTAGCTTTAAGCATGTTTACAATTTTTAAGCTAATAAATGGCTAAGAGCTATTTATATTAGAACTACATCATATTTTATCAGTATAAAAAGTGGCATGAGTCTAGAACCTCATTAGGATGTGATAAAAACAAATTCAAATAACCCTTTCTCCAAATAGCAAATACTACATGGAAGGTTTATACAAAGACTAATACATGCCTAGACTATAGATAATAGCAAGAAGAATGGAAAGAAAGAAAAACATTTGTTTATGCCAGTGGACTTCATGAATTCAAAAGTACTTAGAAATGTGCCATATTCCCAAGAATATGACACAGGCTAGTGGAGGGATTAAGATTTTTCTGGGATACTTCAGCAACTTTATGTCCTTCTTTCACCTTGTGATCCTTCTTACATTTCCCAGAGTACTGACTTATACAGTACTTTTGAAGAAAATTTTCATTGAGCCATCTAAAAAATTAATTTCTAAAGTAATTTTGATTTCTACTATTTGGTTAGGATACTGGTTCATACTTAGGTTACTTGATAAAAGATGATTAAGTAGGCTGGGGTTGTAGCTCAGTGGTAGATTACTTGCCTAGCATGTATGAGGCACTGGGTTTGAGTCTCAGCACCACATATAAATAAATACAATAAAGGTCCATGAAGAACTAAAAAAAATATATGCGTATATATGTATACACACATATATAAAAGATGATTAAGCAGTTTCATGTCTAATTTGTTTCCTTATTTTATTTGTTTTAATTAGTTTTATATTTGTTTCCTTATTTTAGGACTGAAATATTTTCTGATTTAGACTCCCAGTCACTTAAAAGACATTTGTTTTCTGGTTTTTTTTTGGGACACAATACCTTTATTTTGTTTATTTAGTTTATGTGGTGCTGGAGATCGAACCCAGGGCCTCACACATACTAGGTAAGCGCTCTACCACTGAGCCACAACCCCAGCCCATAGACATTTTATTTTAGTTATTAAATGAAAGATGGTCCTTTTCTTGGATGGGACAAAAATTATTTCTGAAAATTATTGTTTTTTTTTTTTTTTTTCTTTTTTTTTGTGGTGCTGGGGATCGAACCCAGGGCCTTGTGCTTATGAGGCAAGCACGCTACCAACTGAGCTATATCCTCAGCCCCAATTATTGTGTTTTTTAAGAATTTTCTTCTTACCCCTATCTACTACCCAGAAATTATTTTGTGTCCTAAGCAGTGACCATTTATTAGTTTTTAGAAATTCTGCCTCTTAATTGAATTGTCATCTTGGGCAGTTCTCTTAACCTAAGCTTCAGTTCTCTTATAACAATTGTTTATCTCAACATCATTACCCTATGTACATGTATATGTACATGTACATGTACATTTGTGTGATTACACAAATGGTGTGACTCTACTTCGTGTACAACCAGAGAAACGAAAGTTGTACCCTATTTGTGTAGAATTAATCAGAATTAAAAAATTGTTTATTTCACAAAAATATGGAGGGAATAAAATGAGATAATGCATGTGAAGTGCTTTTAAATTGTGAGGTACTATGTAAATTTAGGTGTTACTCTTGCCTTGAAATGATAAAAAGTAGGCAAAAGTGTTCTAGGCATGATTTTATAGCCATGAACACTAAAGATAATACAGTTTTTATAAGGAATATTATCATGGACTTTAAATAATCCTTATTGGATTTTCTGTAGAACTACCTATAATTATACAGCAAAATCTGTTAGTACAGGTTGTTAGCAAGATTTTAAGATTAATATCTTAAGACTGTTCCACAGTTTTAGACTGTTTCTTCATGTGTTAAGAATAATAGAATCTCTGAGATTCATTTGAGTCTTTATGATTCTCTTATTTCATGTTTACAACACAGAAAAAGAGGCTTATAGGCTTATATCTAAATATAATTTTGTCAATTTATATGGGCACTATATCAGTGACTAGAATGGAAAACATAATGTTTTTTTTTTTAAGTATTGGGGATTGAACCCAGGGGTGCTTTACCACTGAGCTACCATAAAGCTTTAAGGGTTAAGTATTAGAGAAGTTCAAGCCTAGTCTTATGGCTTAATCCTTTTCAGAGTATGCTTTTTGATTCTACTTTAATGTTAAATTTCAGTCAGCTTTCTCTATCTATAGGGGACTGGTCCTAGGTACTTCCAGAAGATACCAAAATCTGCAGATGTACGAGTATCTTATAAAAAATGACATACTATTTGTATATAACTTACACATATCCTCTCATATGCTTTTAAGCCATTTCTAGATTGCTTAGAATACTTAGTACAAGTACAATGTAAATGCTGTGCAAATAGTTGTTATACTGTATTGTTTAGGGAATAATGTCAAGAAAAAAAGCATCTGTATATGTTCATTACCAACGCATTTTATTATTTTAAATTTGCAGTTGATTGAATCTTTAGATGCAAAGCCTGTGGATACAGAGGTCCAAATGTATTTTGTAATGTATTAATTTTACATTCCAATTCCTTGAGACATTGTATTTTTGTATTTGTTGTATTATCAGAATTTTATTTATGAAAAATAGTTTTTGAATATAATGATTTTGTAGGTTTATTACTATGGCAAACTTCATTGATCAATAAACATATCAAAAATTCTATGACTTTAGTTATTTTTGGTGCCTCCTTTCAGTCTTACATATCCTGATTTGAATGCTAAGTATATTACTCCAATTAAGAACTTGGAGCAGAGATTAGCAAAATCAAGAACTCTACAAGGAGAGGAAGTAAAAGCAAAACTTGACATAACTGATAAAACATTAGAGGACATTGTTTATAGGTAATGGCCTTGATTCTATAAAGATAATCAAATTCATGTCAAGTCTGCTGCTTATCTGTGCAGGTAGGAGCAAGATTCAAGAGGAAGTATGTGCTGGAGAATGAGGACTCCTAATCCTGAGTTCATATGATGATATTTTAGAGAAGAGTAAACTAATAATCATATTGGAACTTGACAAGTCTCAGAACATGTAATTGTCTTTGAGAAAAGATGGAGTTACCTGGGTGGGTGGTACTTATCTACAATCCTAGCCACTTAGGAGGTTGAGGCAGGAGGATCACAAGTTCCAGGTCAGCCTGAGTAACTTAGAAAAGCGAGACCTTGTCCCCAAAAAGAAAAGAAAAGGAAAGAAAAGGCAGGGAGTGAGGAGGTGGGGGGATATAGCTCAGTGGCACAGTACCCCTAGGTTCAATGCCAAGTACTACAAAAAGATGGAATTATATTAATACCTATGACCCTTCAGACAGACCCTAATTACAAGTCTGTCTTACTGTAACAGAACAAACTACTGTACTACTAATAAAAAAGATTCTTTTGGAAGTACATGTCCTGAGATTAAACAGTAAAAACTAGTGTCAGTTACCTTCACTTAGAATGTAGGAAGATTTCTGAAGAACGTTTAATTAAATAGATCAACCAGAGGATTTATATGAAGAAATGACCTTTAGGATTAATTCTGGACATTTCCCCAAATCATTTAGAAGAAAACAAGGGAAAGTGAATTCTCTGTATACCTCTGTAATAGGTATACAAAATTTAACTAAAGGGGACAGTGATTTAGAACATGATTTTTCAAGAGGCAAGAGGGTAGATTAAATGGGTTGTATGGTAGTAGGTTTATATTCCAAATCAGAGTCTTTAAAGAAGTTAACTTAGGAAAATTCTGTCCAAAAACCAAACACATCATCTTTTCCTAAGCTTTCCAATATTTTTTCATATCATAGCACCAGAAAATGATAATATTCACACGGCACATGGGCTAACAAGGAAGTCTGCCTGCACTGGGAAACAACCAAATATTTTACCAGATTCTTAATTATTAAGATAATAAAGTCATTTATTTCCTGGGGAGTGGATGGATGAACTTAAATATATGATGTTTTAAAGACCATCAAGGCAGACAGAAATAGTTATTCCAGTTCTATAGGAAAGCATCAGTTAAACATTTGATGTGGTGAGAGCTAAATCTTAAGAAGGAAGTTAGAATTTTCTTTTTCTCATAAATCAGATATTGTTCAGTTTTTTTCCAACTAGAAATAGGTCCACAAAATTCTGATCTATTACTTACATATGGGGATTTATCAGTTGCTTGCTTGATACTTTATAGAAAGAAATGGGATGATATCTGTTATAAAAAACCAAAACCCCACCTGTTAAAAGATTAGAACCTGAGGTTGTGGTTGTAGCTAGTGGTAGAGCACCTGTCTAGTACATGTGAGGCACTGAGTTTGATCCTTAGCACCACATAAAAACAAATAAAGATATTGTGTCCACATACAACTAAAAAAAATTTTAAAAAATTAGAACCTTCTCTAGCCTGAGATTACCAGTCCAGACACCTAAAATTGGTGCCACACTGCTTGTTAATGAGTTAATATTACAATGATTGTCTGTTCTAATTAATATACATTTTCCCTGCTATCCTGTTTATATTTAGACATACATGTATACATACATGTGTGTGTGTGTGTGTGTGTGTGTGAATGATAAAAGAAAGCTCCAATCACTCAGGCATTTCTATAAAGGGACTTTAGATTACCACAAGCCTGAAGTTTCAGGTGATCCAGATTATATTCAACTGGATTAAAAAAAAAAAAACAAGATGATATAAGCAACTGTATCTCACAGAGCATCTGAAATTCAAATCCTCTAAGACACTGAAGGAGGAACTTAGTAACATTTTTATCTTAAAAGCTTATGAGTCAAAGTAAAATCACTATTACTTTAAATATTACAAGTTCCATGGAAAAATTACTGAGAAAACTCAGACTGTGATAGACCCAGTCTTTATAAATAGAAATCTGCTTAAGTGCCATGCAAAATGCCTGCATTTCATCATTATCTAGGGTTGTACCTATGACTTTCTTTGAAGAACAGGATAGCTTTTTTTTTAAAATAAAGGCATAGATATATAAAAAGATGTGTATTAACATATCTTTCATTTCATTTGATCTTTAGGATTTAGTCACAAAGGAAAGTTGAGGCAGAGAAGGATACTTTTTTTTTCTCTCCTGCTTTTGAGAAATTCTCTAAATCTATAATTTTTTTAGCTCCCTATGGACATTTTTTAAAATGGGATTATCCTTTGAGTTTAAATCATTTATAATATGGTTGGAAATGGGCAAAACTCTTAGAATATTAAAGGCTTAGCTGCATTATTTGAAAAATGAAAGAGATGACAATGTACAAATAATGGGTTCATAATAAATATCCTTAAGTCCTATCATTTTCAGTCAAGAAGATGAAAGAATTAGACAAGAAAAGGCTCAAGAGTCTCTAAAAATTGGAGAAATTCTATCCAAAATAAAAGTAGAGGTCCCTTAAATAGCTAGTAGCTAGCAAGAGGAAAAGTCAGAATGAAGGGAGGTCTTTCTCATCATCAGAACACTTATTTAAAAAAAAAAAAAAAACAGATTCAAATAAGGATATGATACTTGGAGAATAAGCTAGAAAGGGCTTGGTGTGGTGGCACATGCCTGAAATCCCATCGGTTCAGAAAGCTGAGGCAGGAGGATTACAAGTTCAAAGCCAGCCCCAGCAATTAGCTAGGCCCTAAGCACCTTAACGTGACCCTGTCTCAAAAAAATCAAAAGTGGGGCTGGGGTTGTGGCTCAGTGGTAGAGCTCTTGCCTAGCACTGGGTTCATTCCTCAGCACCACATAAAAACAAATAAAAGCAAAGGTATCATGTCCATCTACACGTAAAAAAAAAAAATAAAAACAATCAAAAGTGGATGGGAATGTGGCTTAGTGGTTTAAGCACCGCTGGTACTGAAAAAAAAAAAAAAAAAAAAAAGCTGGAAAGGTGGGTAGACCAAATTCTTCCCAGATTGAAGAGTCAACTAGTAGGCTTAGGGAATTCATGGGACAGGAAGAGTGCAGTTTTAAGTTCTACCTTGGAATTTTCCAATGGGAAAATATTAGACAACTGAACTCTATCAAAGCCAAGAGACAAGGATCTAAAGAGATTTCCACAAAACTTGCCAATGGTTAAGTAATGAAAGAAGATAAAAGCTAAAAAGTAAGGTGCCGTTACTTCTAAGCCTTTATACTTCAGAAAAGAAACTTGATTCTCCTTATAAAACAATATTAAAAAACTATTGTTTCCTGAAAGCATTATTTTCCCCACAAGAGATGTGTATTATCTTCACTATCCCACGAAGAAGGAAATATAGAAGAAAAAATCTAGGATCATCCAAATATTCTCTGATGAACAACCACCAGTAAGTAAAAGGGCTGAAGTGAGGAGAAGTAGGAGGGGAAGGGAAGGACTTCAGTCTACTCTCAAGTACAGAGAGACTGCTTCTCATACCCTCTGACTTCCAAAGGGAAGATGTATACCAAGGAGATGTTTATGACCCATATCACCTTTATCAAAATATTAATGACAGTTAGTCTACAGGTATACAGCTTTACAGAAATGAAAAACTGAGGTTAAATACTAGCTTCACTAAGAAAATCACCCTAAAATATCATTAAATAATCAAATTTTGGCTTCTCTTAACTAAAAAAATACATTATCAAATGAGGAAAATGGAAAATCAATAGATGGAGATTTGGAATGTTTACACATTTAAAATTTAAGTCAGATGTAAACATAATCACTCACCAGTGAGAACTTAAATAACTATTCAGTCTGTTACTGTGTATTTTTAGTTAACTATAATCAAGCTTGGCATTATATTGATACTATTTTATTTTATTTTTAGTACCTGGGATTGAACCCAGGGGTACTTAACCACTGAGCCACATCTCCATTTTATATTTTATTTAGAGACAGGGTTCTCATACCGAGTTGCTAAAGGCCTTGTTAAGTTGCTGGGGCTGATTTTGAACTTGAGTTCCTTTTGCCTCAGCCTCCTGAGCCACGGGATCACAGGCATGGGAAAACAGGCCTGGCGGTTGATACTATTTTAAGAATCATGATTAAAAAAATCCAATCATGATTAAGATTGGAAATCTGTTATCTAGTTATCTGTTCACTAGTTGAAATTTATGCAAGCTATATTTGCAGATCCTGACAGGGCAGAAAGTGGGTGACATCAAGATAATCATAGAACTAGTATATGGAAAACTAAAGGATTATGTTACATGGAAAGGGAAAGTAAAAACAATGACAATGTGAAATAAAACAAATAATCTTGAATAGCATTTGATTTCTGAAAGGATCCAGAGGAATGCAGAAAATACAAAATTTATGCACTCTATAAAAGCAGAGAGACAAGAAACAGTAGGTCCAACAAACAGCAGCCTCTGCTGTTTGGTAAGCAGAGTGGTATTCAACATGGAAGGATGGAAGCTTAAACTATATTTTTAGGGAGGTACAAACTGGGATGGAAGTACTGAGTGAAGTTGAAAGAAACAGCACCAGGGCTGAGATTGTGACACAGTGGTGGAGTGCTTGCCTAGCATGCTGTGAGACACTGGATTTGATCCTCAGTACCACATACTGAACTAAATAAAATAAAGTTATTATTTTAAAAATCCACTTTAAAAAAAAAGAAAGAAACAGTACCAATATGAACATTATCACTTTTTGGGTAAAAAATTTCCTTTTGCTCTTTTCAAGTCTTCAGGGATTTCAGAATAAATTTTTGTCAAAGCATAAGTCCAGGGGATAACGATTTACTATAACAATAGAGCACATTGAAGCATGATATCAAAGTTGAATTTGGATGCTCTCTTCTTTGACTCTGTATTTTAATACTACATAGGCAGAATTTCTGGGAAAAATACAAACAAGTTTTGTGTGTGACCCCATTCTTTATTTTATAGTTGAAGCATAAATCCAGGCAATACACTCCTACAGATGGGAGTTATTTTGTATAAGTTTGTTCAAAAATTTTGTTCTGTCATTGTTGGTAGAAATTTATAAAACTGTTATAAATTAAATCATACCTCTTTCCAAGCCATCCTTCTGAAATAAACTGACAAGATCCTTTTCTATTTCAATTGCATTAGATATTTTTGAAAAACAGGTTGCAAAGAAAGTCATTACCTTGTGATTTTAGTACATGTACTAATAGTTGTATTATTCATTTCACTTAAAAACAGTGAATTTCAGATAATTTCTTCAGACTAGCTTTTCAATGTGGGTATTAATAAAAGCTTACTTTTCAAAATTATTGATTGATGAAATACTAAAAAAATAGAAAAATACAATGGGCTTCACTTAGTGTGAGAATTTTTATCCTCTTAATTCATCTGTTTATAGAAGTAATGTGTTTGGGCTATCATATGAGGCCATAAAAAAGGATGAATAGCTGAGTACACATCAGTAATTCCAATGAGGCAGGAGGATTGCAATTTCAAGGCCAGCAACTTAGCAACTTAGTAAGACCCTAGTAACTTAGTGAGATCCTGTCTCAAAATAAAAAAATAAATAAAAATGACTGGGGACTTAGTTCAGTGTTTAAGTATCCTGGGTTTAATACCAAGTACAAAAAATAATATAATATAAAAAGGATGTAAGGATGTATATCATCTATACATTTAGATTGTCAATAAAGTCAAAAGTTTTTGTTAATATCTCAAAATAAAGTTAAATTCTAAGAAAATGTACATGTATGAATAATATATGGGTGTGTACATATAAAATGTGTATGTGTACACATAAAATCTATGCACATGTATATGATGTTTATGTGTGTGCATATATTCCATATAACTGTGGAAGAAACACACTTAGTTATCAATTATTATCAAAATTCCTTGCCCAATAACACATTATTATTTTTTATTAACAGCTCAGGATTTGTTTAGCATCATGTTTAACACTTTGAAAATCAAAACATTAACTTCTTTGTTCTTAAGGATAGTGCTATTAAAAGAAGATCTCTAACATCAGTGTTTAATAATATTTTTACTTACAGAACAAAAACTTTCAAAGTTTCATTATGGGACTTATTAGTCTATTTACATTTCTAAAACTGAGGATAATTAATGTACATGAGATTCTTTTATGCTAGTACACATTTGTAGGGTCTTACTGTTTGTTCTCATGAAACCATTTGATTGGCAAACATATTCATTATGGTTTCAAAAGAAAACACTATTTGACTCACTGGGAAAAACTTTAGGTTCTACATCCTGTTATTTCTGCTGCTGCTGAGCAGGGAATACATTTAGGGTTGGAATAGGACAGTGAAAGGTTAATTTATTAGGGCAATGCCAATATTTAGTGTTTTCCCTTTCTTTTCTAAAATTAGGAAGTCAGTGAAAGAACTGCAAATGAAAATAAAAAGGGAACTTTCTTGTAGTACTACAGAAATTTTAGTAATTAAAAATACTTATATTTGTTCTGTGTCTTTTCAACAATGATCCCCCCATTTCCAATTTTATAATGTGAATTGGCTTTAGAGTCAGAATCTAAAGTTTTCCTTTGGTGCAAGAAATAATTTGTATTTTATGAAAACATTTAATTGTCCTTTTAAAAAAATAATCATATAGATAATTGAATATATTGGTAAAAAATAAGAAGGTTAGAAGATTAAAGCATTCTAAGAACACTAATATAGTGGACTGTCAGTCAATGTTAGAGGTAGCCCTTCTTTTATCAAAATTCTATGACATGAATCTATATTGTATAAAATCTGGTACCAAATGGATGATGTTATAGGAGGGTTATGGTATTCTCTTAAATCTTAAAGAAAAATTTAATAAAGTTAAATTAAGCACATGAAAAGCCAAGAATATTGACCATATTGATGGTATTTCTAATATTTAGAAGATGTTATAATAAAAGAAGTCTAAATACTATTTAAATTCTGAAAACCATATTGGAAGCAAAGATAAATAAGTAGCAGTAACAAATCAATAAAAAATTAGATGAAAGCATATTAAATGACAAAATAGTAATGTAATAAAACTAAATCATAAAGGCTAAATAATATACTATGTTCTAAAGTTATAAAAGTATTAAAACTATTATAATTAGAAATGATTCTTATCCTAAATATTAAAATAAATATAAAAGGATATTGAATATAATATCAAAAGTCTGAGAAGAAAAATAACACAAAGCAGAGAAAATGAAAGACACCTTGCTATTCCCAATGTGGTTATTATTTATGGAATGGGTAAAACATGTAGAAAATGTCACTACAGTTAGATTAACACATAAAAACATGCCACATCTACCTAAATAATTTTGTAAAACAGTTGAAAAAGCAAATTTCATCAAAGTTAGACAGCTTATAGTGGAATAAAAAAGTATTGTGAGGTATTAACTAACCCTAAGTTTCACATCGGGCAGCTTCTAGCCGGTTCCTTGAAGCTGGATCTTGGTCACACAAGGATCATTGGACAAGAAATCAGTTGAGCTGGACTAGAGCTGCCCAATTTGTCCTAATAATGAATGCTCCACACTGTCTGTTAAGTAAAGAGAAAATACAGATCAGAAAGACTGAACAGAAAAAAAGGAGTATGTTAGAGTAGATGAATGTAGAACATCAATCAACATTTACTAAATACTCATAAAACATGTGGTACTAATTAAATTCGAATGCCATTAGGAGAAGTCCAGAGCTCTGGAAAGTCTTGCTCTCTGCTTTCTAAGAGCTTACAATCTGTATTAGGGAATTTCTAGTCTAGTGTCACAGTATAATTAGTACTTAAAATGAGGAACAGGTCAGCATGGATTACAAGTGTGTTATAACATTTCCTTCTATCAGGTGGGTTTAAAAAATTTGTTTTTTAAAAGAGGAGTAGTGCTTGGCAGGCCATTTAGAAAGTTGTCCATAAGAACCCACAAAAGTACTCTTCATGATGGCAATGGCTGGACAGGCATCATAGGTAGTCATGCTGTATAGTCTAGAGTAATTCCATATACCTGGGTCATCTGGGATTTTTGTTTGTGTGTGAAGACTCCTTGGGTGCCTGCTAGGACATACAGCCTAGGCAAGTCTTCAGATGGCTGCAGCTTCAAGCTGACAATGAACTGCAACCACAAGTGAGACCCCGAGTGAGATACACCCGATTGAGTGCAGAATTATTGAGACAATTATAAATTGTGGTAATAAAGCTATTTAAAAAAGTCATATGGATCAAAGAAACAACCCAGTTGCTACTACATTTTTGGCACTCTGGACTTTGGTTAGTTCATTATTTAGGAGATCAAGCTTTCCTAAAACAGTTTTCCATATTTGTTGCAATATCTTCAAAGCAGTGCTAAGAGAACTTTTTATGTTTGTGGGAATATTCTATTATCTACACAGCTACATACAGTAGCCCTCAGTCACATAGTCACATGGAGGTACACTTGAAGCGTGGCTAGTTGCAATTAAGAAACTAAATTTTAAATTTAATTTAATTTCTAATAATTTAAGATTGAAATTAAATAGTTACATGTAGCTAGTGATGATAGGATCAAACTTGTCTGCTTGTTAATGTATTGAGTGGCCTGGCTTTCCCAGCCTGTTCAAAACTGTCCAATCCCACTTAATATTATTCACTTCTGTATTTACTATCACTGACTAGAACGCTGGCAAGCAGTGTGAAATATTTATTGAAATTAGGTGAAAATATTTGTTGCATTAATGAAATCTACTGTGATAATATACTGCTATTCATGCCTAATCAGTTACTCATAGCTTGTTGGCTGTAACTCAGTATACTCTAGTTCTCTCAGGAGAAGGAAGTTAAGTCAAACTGTTTTATGTATTTATTACTTGGTTAAAGTCTTAAGATAGGGACCACTGTTAGCTTAATTATATACATACACAGTAATTTAGGTTAATGACTATTAGAAAACTATAGTACACTATTTAATGTTAAGTAATTTGTAAGGATGTGGATAGGTGAATAGAGTGATAAGAGGGAAAATAATAATTTTAGATTAAAAAATTGAGCTGAAATTTTATGCATGATTAAAAGCATGGAAACTGAAAATGGAGAAGTTTTTAAGAAATATATAATAATCCCACTGGAAAGGGATTTGGCAGAGAAGAGAAAAATTAAATCTATTATTCTTAGCAAGTTACTGAGCTGAAAAAAAGGGAAAGGGTATAAAATAGACCATGTCGGTAATAAAATAGTATAAAACAGTATAAAATAGACCAAGAGGTCAGAAAAATCACTGGTATTGTTTTGATGTTAGAGGAGAAGTTTGATGGGCAAACTAACAGATAAATAGTGAGGATTCTGAAGATAAGGTGTGCAAGATGATTGTGAATTCATGATTTTCAGTTTGAGGAGGCTGCAACCGTCAACCAGGTGGTAATGTTTTAGGGGTAAGTAAGGGTTAAGTAAGCAAGCAAACTTTGGCATCAAATTCAAACACTATTAAAATATAAGTGAAAACTGGAAAACAAAGAATAGTGCTATAATTAGTGGTGGATAAAAGAGGAAGAGATATATTTCTGTTTTAGTAACACTAAAAGATCAAACTGAATGCAAAGAAGATGAACCACATGTTAGTATTAATAAAATTTGAGGACAGGCTAACTGGCAAATTGAAGAAAAGAGAATCTAAGAGGACAGAGAACTACCACAAGCCCCAAAGGACTTGGCTAATAAGAAATCATCAAACTTGGCAATTTAACTTAGAGGGTACAGAAATCCCAACTTATCTGCAGTTTGTTTCCATGTTTTCAATTATATTCAATTTACAGCAGCTGAAAATATTACATGGAAAATTCCAGAAATAAACGATTTACAAATTTTAAATTGTATTTTTCTGACTGGGATTTTGAAGTCTTGCATTGTCTTGCTCCATTATGCCCAGGACGTAAATCATGCCTTCATGTACACATTCACACCGTATATGCTACCTGCCTAGTCATTTAGTAGCTTTGTTGGTTATCAGATCAACAATCACAGCGTATGCAAACAGGGTTTGGTACTATCAGAGATTTCAGGTATCCACTGGGGAGGTCTTGGAATATATCCCCTGTGGATAACCAGGGGGACTACTGTGGTGTAAATGGTTTGCAATGTGGAAGAAATAATAATTCAAGTGGAATGAAAAAAAAATCCTTCCCTATACTCTTTCCCCATGCCTTTTCAAAATGGGTAAATTTAAGATATTTTTAATGAAGTGTGGAATACAAAATTCTACTGCTTGTTCTCATCATGTGTTCTGAAGGTGGGGAAAGATGTGATCCAAAAAATGTTTAGAAAACTATTCTATAAGGGATTTTGGTCTGGTCAACTGAATCTTATGTTTTGAAAGGCAAGATATCTATCCAAGTTGTCTTGTATTCTAAGGGGAAAGCAAAAATGAGAAAACAGTTTAATTAGAGGAATGAGAGAATGAGAATGCAAGGGAAGTACTCAAACAGAATGGAAACACATAATTGAAAATAATGTTACACACATATATAAAAACAAGATGTTAGACAATCAGATTTCCCCATAAAAGAAGTGTAAAATTTATATAGAATACTATCAAGTATTACTTACATTACACAGTAATTAATAAATATCTCAAATTATTTTTATCTACCCTATCCCACCCCAAATGGTTATTTTTTTTTTAGTAAGAACTTACGGAAAATATAAGCATTAGAACAGTCCTGAAGTTTAGTACCAAATAGTCTATATTAAACTAAAAAATATACTAAAAATAATTTAAAAGAAATATAACTAAAGCATTTATACTATATTTCATATTATACTTTAAGAGGGTACATTAATCAGACAATGGATTAACTCAAAGGTAATCAAACTATGGTCTGCAGGCCAAATCTGGCCCATTGCTTGTTTTATAAATGAAGGTTTGCTAAAACACAACTATACTCATTGTTTACATTTTGTATGCTGTTATTATACTATAATAGCAGACTTGAGCAGTTTTGATAGAGACCACGTGGTTCCCAAAGCTTAGCTTGGGCTCTTTTGTTGACTCTGGTTTAACTTTTTCAGGCTGCATAGAAAATTTTAGGCTGAGAACTTGTGAAATTGTATGGAAAAAAAAAAAAAAAACTTAGTAAGGTGCCTTAAATGTGCAGGGTGATTATATTCCTGCTGTGGAGTGAACGTCTGTGCCCTCAAAATTCACATTGAACCTGAATCCCCAATGTTATGATATCTGAAGGTGGGACCTCTGGGAGGTAATTAGGTCATGAGAGTGGAGCCCTCAGAAATGGGATTAGTACCCTTCAAAGAATAAACAAGGAAGAGCTTGCTTCCTCTGCCTTGCGCAATGTATAATGAAAAGACAGACATATACAAACTGTAAAGTTAGTCCTCACCAGATACTTGACCTGCCGCAACCTTGAAGTTGGATTTCCCAACCTCAAAAACTGAGAAATAAATGCTTGTTACTTAAGCTCCCCAGGCCATGTATTGCCTAGTTGTTATAGCAGCCTGAACTAAGATACCTTTAAATTGAGAAGGAATCACCAAAGTTAAATATATTGGATTCTCCTCCTTAATTAAATGAAAATCAAAATTAGAAATTAGGTTTAACAGAAATTGGTATAAATGAAGAAGCTGCTCATACTAGTGCTTTTGAAACTACAAAGAACAGAATTAATTAGATATGTTTATATATAAAAAATATTTGTTGCTATGTTTAGTTATTCTGTTTTACTGTCAAAAGTTGAAAGTCTTAAGTCATTACAAAACCACCAAGAATTTTCATGTAATATTACAAGTTAAAATTTATTTTTTTAAATGTTTTTGTTAGTGCATTATAGTTATACATAATATTGGGATTTTATTTTGATGTAATTGTACATGTGTGGAATATAATTTCCTTCACTTCAGTCTCTAGTACCCTCACCTTTCCTCCCCTCCTCCCTCCCTCCATTCTCCTTACTAGTCTTCCTTTTATTCAAATTTTTTAAAAAAATTGATGCTTTATTATGTATACATAAAGGTGAGATTCACTTGGTATATTCATATATGAACACAGCATAATTTGGTCAATTTCATTCCATTGTTCCTCTCTTTTCCCATCCCTCCTCCTTTCCCCTCTATCCCCTTTCTCTACTTCACTCAGCTCCCTTCTATTTTTATGGGATCCCTGCCTGCCCACCATCCCCTTATTTTGGTTTAGCGCTGGCATATGAGACAAAATATCTGACCCTTGACTTTCTGGATCTGGTTTATTTTACTTAGCATGATGTTTTCTGGTTCTGTCCATTTACCAGAAAATGCCGTAATTTCACTCTTCTTTACAGCTCTATAGTGTGTATGTATATGTGTGTGTATGTGTATTTATGTGTGTGTGTGTGTGTGTGCATGTGTGTATTACTTTCTTTATCCATTCATCTGTTAAGAGGTACCTGGGCTGGTTCCACAACTTCAGTATTGTGAATTGTGCTGCTATAAATATTGATGTGCTTGTATTCCTATAATATGTTGATCGTAATTCTTTTTATTTTGTACATTCAGAATTTTTATTTCAAAACAAAGAACCACAATAACATTAATAGAAAATTCATATGGAAATATTCACAACCTGGTCACTGAAAAGTGGGAAAAGTTCTACCCTGCGTAACTGCCAACTCATAGAGGAGTCAGAAGAAGTCTGAGAAGTCCCCTTTTCCAACAAAGGGCTACTCCATAGTTATGTGAGTTTGCATCCAAAGGTTCAATGACCAGAGGGACTGATGAGAACTGGGGAATAAAATACTGTTATATGCAAGGGTTTGGCTAAAGGATCTGACATGCAAGCACCAAAGTGGGACAAGGGGGGGATCAGGCAACGTATGAAAAAGGGAAGAGAGGGTGTGTCCTCAGGGTCAGTCTCCACTTAGAAATGCACTGGGGAATTAGGAGATGGTTGTGGAGGTGTCCAGGACCTGTATGGGGCAGGAGTAAATCTCACCATGTATAACCCTCTGAAACACTCCAGTTAGAATCAAGTCCTCCTTTGTTTCTCTTAAAACAATGCCTCCTTCTCCCCATATCCAATGTCCCCAAGAGTCAAATGCCCTGATCTTACACTCTTTCCTATTCCCATTGTCCCTTCCATGTGTAGTGAGGTTGAGCCCTACATCCTCAATCTCAAGATGTAGAAGTTCTCCCCAACTCCAATAGGGAAAGGTAGCCAGATGAACCTGAATCTAAAGTTCCACCCAGCTGAGGCAGTGTTACCTATATACATAGGGATGAGTTTTAATACAATGTATTCAAAGAAGGCTATAGGAACAAACAATAAACTACTTTTAACCAGAGCAAAGTGACAGTGCACATACATTCATATTCTCAAGTGTGGGCTACACTGTACATTTACTCATACTATTTCAAATGTGTCTATCAGAAAGATTCAAGTCCCCTAAGGGTACCTGATATAGTATCAGGGTAACATGGTAATAAGGGTAATTTGACATGTAACAGACACAGATAGGCATGCCATGACCTTAGAGCAACAACATACTGAAACTAGATAAGCATTGTTTAAAAAAAAACAAAAAACCTTTCCCAGAGCTGAGTTTACAAATTCCAAGTTAGCTATAAACATTTTCCTTTGAATCCCTTTAAAAAAAAGTTAAAACATATAAAATCTTAACAAAATGGAGAAATACTGAACATCTAGCAGGAACCAATTTTTTTAGGTTTTTCATTTGGAGGGCTCTGCCACCAGATAGGTAATGGAGTTACTTAAAACATGAGTCCACTATCAGGAGAAGGAGTTGTTTAGATTAAGAAAGTGGTTGGGAAGGGAAGAAAGCTTTCTGCAAATACCCCTCCCTTCTCTGGACTCCATCCAAAATTAAAATGCATCAACTGCCATTAACTATAACATCCATCTTAGTAACCATTAGATTTCAAGTAATACTATAAACTACAATCTTAAAGAAAAGTCCCAAAGGAAACCAGTAGCTTTTTTTATACAGGCACATGACTCTTCTGAGAAATTAAACTAAGTTTCCATCTGAAACACATTGTCATTAGACAACATGCAGACTTCAGGCACCATATCACATACCCTCCACCAACAAACATTTCTTCCTCCATTCTTCCTTCTTGTACCTTATCCTCTCTAATAGCAAATCTTCTTTGCTCTGTAACCTCTCTTTAAACAGCTCCCTCTAACCTTTATTTCCTTATGCTTTCATTATTTGGTAAAATTACTTTATACTTAAAAAATATTTATGCAATAAAACCAGAAGATAAATAAAACTCAAGTTACTTTTCTGGGCAGAGCTGTATGAAAATGAGGAAGGTGCTCTTGTTAAATTCCCCACAACCCTCCACACTCTATGTATATCTGCTTCCTGACAAGTCTGACGTTGGGGGAACTGCACCCCTATGTGCCCCAGTGAGGCAATTCTCAGAACCTAAGGGAAGAAGAGCTGGCAAAGTTGTCATATGCCAGCAGCCAATCCCTCCTGAAATGAAGGTAGTTTCACTTGGTCTCTCCTAAACAGGAGAGAATGTCCAAGAAATGAAGTATTTAAAAAGCATTGAAGATCTGACTAACCCCAGCACTGGGTTCATCTGAGTGTTCAGGAGTGTGTGGGATGAGTAGGGAATCAAGTAGCAGCATTCGGAAGCAGTCCTGGGTTCATCCTGATGAAGTTTCTCTCCCTATTCAGGTAGCGGTTGCTTTCTCTGTTGAGAGGGAGGTGGAAGGAGGTCTGACTAGACATTGGTGGTGTTCTCTTTAATAGGTGGGATGCTGTTCATCTCCACCACGGAGCCTTTCCCAGATCTATTGGACTTATTAACCTGCCCTTCAAAGGCCCGTGCAATATCCTCAAAAGTCCTGCCTCGAGTCTCAGGGACTTTGAAGAAGGTGAAGATCAGGAACATAATGAGGAAAGTGGCAAACACAAGAAAAACATAGGCTCCCAAATAGACTGCAGCTGAGGGAAAGAGCAGTCCAACTAAAAACATGGAGGTCCAGTTAGAACAACCAGCCACTGCCATGGCAGCTGGGCATGGTCCCTGTCCAAAGAGTTCAGCCACAATAAACCACAGAATGGGGCCTGGTCCAATCTCAAAGAAGGCCACATAGACCAAGATAGCTGTGATACAGACAAAGCTCATCGAATCATTTTCATCCTTCAATAACAAAGAAATAGTCATCATGATGGAACAGACAGCCATCCCTCCAAGGCCTATCATATGTAAAGTCCTTCTTCCTGTCCTTTCCACCAGAAACAGAGAAACTACAGTGAAAATAGTGTTAACCACATCTGCTCCAATGGTGGCATATATTGGCTCCTCAACACCTGCGTCCTTGAAGATTCCTGTTGAGTAATAGAACACAGCACTGATCCCAGAGAGCTGCTGCGAGAGCTGGAGCACGATGGAAATGAGGATGGGCTGTTGGTAGCTGGATGATCTAAAGAGCTGCAGCACAGAGACTTGCTTTTCTTGTGACATTCTAACACTCTCTTCTTTCATCTCCAGAATATCTTGGTTCACATCCTGTGTGCCCCACAACCGTTGGAGGATCCTCTTAGCATTCTCCTCTTCCTTTCTGTTAATGAGCAAGAATCTAGGACTTTCAGGGCAAAATGGAAGAGCTATACTTTGTAGGATAGCTGGAATGATTGTTAAGCCCAACAGCACAGGCCACCGTTCTTCAGAGCCCGGGATAAATTCCAGACCAAAGATCTGAGCCACCAGAATCCCAATGATGATCCCCAACTGGTTGAGAGTGTCAAAGGCACCCCACAGAGCATGGGTGACACTTCTCCAATGTACATGGGCACAAAACCTGTGCAGAGTCCGCAGAAAAGGCCAATAATCAGGCGACCCAGGATTAACATCTCAACTGACTCAGCAATCTTGCAGAACCCCATGAGGCAGCCACCAGCAATGGCCAACAGGTTGACAATAAGCATTGAATTGCGCCTGCCAATGCAGTTGACAAAGAGTCCAACTGAAAAGGAGCCCATCATACCACCAACAGAAAAGATGACCACAGACAAGGACCAAAGGCTTGTGAGCAATGTCGTACTGGGAAGGTCTTCTAACCTCTCTTCCAAAGTGTAGTTGAGAAAGCCTTTTATGATAGTCTCAGGAGCATTGATGACTCCAGTGTTGTAGCCAAACTGGAAAGAGCTGATTGTAGCCACAGAGATAGCAAAGATCAGAGATGGGGTCACCTTCTGTGTCCCCATGGTCCTAATTTAGTTTTCTTCAAATCCCAAAGAAAGATCTAGGGATGGAATTCCAGAGACACCTCTTCCAGCCAACAAAACCTTCAAAATGTCCTTCTCGGCAGCCAAGTTCTCTTCAGGTCTTCAGGAGCAATCGGCACTCACTCTCACCAATACAGCATCTCCTATAATTTGTATTCTTGATGATTGACATTATAACTGGATTGAGGTTAAATCTCAATGTAGTTTTGATTTGCATTTCTGATTCTAGGGCTGTTGAACTTTTTTTCATATATTTGATGGTTGCTTGTATTTTTCTTTTGATACTTGTCTGTTTAAATATTTTGCCCATCTATTGGGATTATTTTAGTTTATTTTAAACTGATACATAAAAACTTAAAAAGTATATACATATTAATAAGGTACCATGAAATGTTTCAATACATGTATATATTGTGTTAAGCATACTTACCTCCTCAAACATTTATAATTTCTTTTCTTTATTTTTTTCTTTTTGTACCAGGGATTGAACCCAGGGGCACTTAATCACTGAGCCACACCTCTAGTCCTTTTTATATTTTATTGGATACAGGGTCTTGCTAAGTTGTTTAGGGCCTGGTTAAGTTGCTGAGGCTGGCTTTTGAACTTGGTGATCCTCCTGTGTCAGCCTTGTCAGCCTTCTGAGCCACTGGGATTACAGGCGTGTGCCACTGCATGTGGCCCTCAAACGTGTAATTTCTTTATGGTGAAAACTTTCAAACTTCTTTGATCTTTTTGAAATGTATATTACATTATGGGTATTTACAATCACTGTACTGTGCAATAGCACAGAAGAACTTCTCACTTCTATCTAACTGTACCTTGGTCCCCATCAATCGGCATTTCCTCACCTTTCCCCCATCTCTACTCCCCGCTGGCCTCCATCATTATTCTCAATTTCTATGATATCAACTCTTTCAGATTTTACCTTTGAGTGAGATAATGAAATACTGGGCTTTCTGTGCCAGATTTATAATCTGCCATAATATAATGATCTCTAGTTCTACCCATGGAGTTGCAAATGATGGGATTTCATTCTTTTTAAAAATGTAAGTTTTTATACTTTGAAGGATTTGACCTTATGACACTGAGACTATCCGTGCTTTTTACAGAAAGCTACATTTGTTAGAATGTTTGTTGTAGAACTCTATTTATTTAACGTGGTAAATTATGTTTGCCATATCAGATATTATTACTCATCAACTTGTTGCCTACATACACTTGTTTAATTTGAATTACCATAATCAGTACGGAAGACTACAAAGTTCTTTTAGAATTAGGAACATGTAGCTAAAGACATTTGTCCTTGTAAAAATTTGTTACCAATAAAATGAAGTGACTTTAACACAGAGGTTCTTAACTGTTTTATGTAGGTGTACAATGGGCCCTTTTGGCAGTTTCTTGTGGCCTATCAGAATTATTCTTAGAATAAAATTCTTAACTACATAAAATACATAAAAGATTATAAGGGAAACATGTTGTATTGTAATACACAGACTCTTGAAGTGTGTGTGTGCATATGTGTATCTTTGGATTAGATTAAAACTCAATGCAGAATCTTAGTATCTCTTTCCTTGAACTCAAAGATTAAATATAAGTGATTGGTCCAGTGATTATTATATAATACCATCAAGAATAAGGATGTCTCGCTCTTTGTTACAAAGATATTCAGGACAGTATATAGGTCCCTTCTTTCACATTCTATTATCTTTAACATTTCAAGTATCTAAAGTGATGTAATATTTGGCTTGAATATCTTAAGGCCAATTTAGACTTGATTTCAATATCTTAGTGAAAGCAAAGGCAATAAGATGCAACTCTATATATTTTCTTAAGAGTAGCAATTAAATTATGAACTTAATTAAAAATTTAATTCCCTAATTCTTTTAGAGAATCTGATTGAGCTGGGATATATAGGTAATGATTTCCAGTGGTCTGACTTATGATTTTTTAAGATGGTGGAAAAGTGGTATGCATTCACGAGAAACTGAATAGGCAGTCATCAGCAACAAGCCACAGATCACAGTAAGCCCTATAATAACAAGTGTATGACTGATACTCTACAGTGTACCATGTTGCTAAGCTCTGAGGTTTGGTAGGATAGGTATATTAAATACTTTTTTAGCTTTTATTTTTAAATATTTATTGGCACATAATAATTATACATAATAGTGGAATTTACTTTGAATATTTGTACATGCACATAACAAAATTTGGTCAATTCCATTCCTCAGTACTTCCCTTTGCCCTTCCCTCCTCTCCACATGTGATTCCCTTTTTCTACTTTGTTTCCCTGCTACTGTCATGAGATCCCCTTTCCCTTGTTTTTTCCCTAGTTTCCAAATATAAGAGAAAACATATGAATCTTGACTTTCTGAGTCTGGCTTATTTCACTTAACATGATGTTCTACAGTTCTATTCATTTTCCTGCAAACGATATTAATTTCATATTTTATGATTGCATAAAACTCCATTGTATGTATATATCACATTTTTGTCTTCTATTCTTCTATTGGTGGACACCTAGCCTGGTTCCTTAACTTGGCTATTGTGAAGTGCACTGTATAAACATTGGAATGCATGTATTGCTATAGCATGCTGACTTTTGTACTTTTGAATAAATACCAATGTATAGAATATCTGGGTCATATGGCGATCCCATTCCTAGTCTTTTGAGGACTCTCCATAGTGAGTTCCACAGTGGTTGTACTAATTTTCAGTCCTATCAACACTGTGTGGACATACCTTTTCCCTCCACATATTTATTATTTGTATTCCACTATTTATTTGTATTCTTGATGACTGCCCTTCTAATAACTGGAGTATAGTTTTGATTGCGTTTCCCTGATTGCTAAAAATGTTGAACACCTTTTCATGTGTTGTTTTGGTCATTTGCATTTCTTTTGAGAAGCATCTGCTTAGTTCACTTGATCATTTATTGATCGGGTTTTTTGCCGTTAAGTTCTTTGAGTTCTTTATACATTTTGGATATTAATCCTCTGTTGGAAGAGTAACTGGCATATCTTCTCCCATTCTGTAGAATCTTTCTTTGATTTACTCCTTTGATGTGCAGAAGCCTTTTAATTTGATGCCATCCCATTTATTAATTTTAGGACTCCTAATGAAGAAGTTGTTGCTTGTACCTATATGTTGAAGTGTTGACCCTATGTTTTATTCTAGCATTGCAAAGTTTCTGGTCTTACTTCCAGATCTTTGATCCATATAGAGTTGACTCTTCTGCAGGATAAGAGATAGGGATCTAATTTCATTCTTTTACATATGAATATTCAGTTTTCTCAGCACCATTTGTTAAAAAGTTCATCTTTTCTCTGATGTGTTTTTTGAGACCTCAAGGATTAGATATCTGTATATATGTGGATTTGTCTCTCTGTTATCTATTTCATTGATCCGTTTATTTTTATGTGAGTTCCATGCTATTTTTCTTACTATAGTTTTATGTTATAATTTAAAATTGGATATTGTGATTCCTCCAGCATTGCTCTTTTTGCTCACAACTGTTTAGGCTATTCTGGGTTTTTCATTCTTCTATAATAATTTTAGAACTATTTTTTTTAGACCTGTGAAGAATGTCATTGGTATTTTGATGGGAATTTCATTGAATCTGTAGAATATGTTACCAATATTAATTCTGCCTCTCCAAGAACATGGAGGTACTTTCCATCTTTTTTCAGTTTTCTATAATTTTATTTGTGGAGATCTTTCACCTTTTGGTTAGATTTATTTCTAGGCTATTTTAAATAGAATTGTTTTCCTGATTTCTTTCTCAGTAGATTCATTATTGGTGTGTAGAAAAGCTGTTGATTTTTGTATGTTAATTTTATACTCTGCTACTTTGCTGAATTTGTTTATCAATTCTGGAAATATTCTGGTGGAACTTTTGGGATTATCTAAGTGAAAGATCATATTTGCAAACAATAATAACTGACTTCTTTTCCTATTTGTATCTTTTCCTCTTTTGTCTAATTGCTCTGGCTAAAATTTCAAGAACAATATTGATAAGAGTGGTGAGAGTGGACATCCTTTTTCTTATTCCTGTTTTAGACAAAATGTTTTCAGTTCTTCCCCATTCAGTATGATGTTGGGCTTTGGGTTTGTCATGTTTAGTATTTATGATGTTGAGGTAAGTTCCTTCCACCCTTATTTTCCTCAGGGTTTTTATAATGAATGGGTGCTGAATTTTTGTTGTAGGCCTTTTCTGCATCTATTGAAATGATCATGTGATTTTTGTCCTTGGTTTTATTTATGTGATGAATTATGTTTATTGATTTGCATACAGAACCTACCTTGCATCCCTGGAATGAAACCATCTTGAATATGGTATGTAATTTTCTTAATGTGCTATTGAATACAATTTGCCATATTTTATTAAGGATTTTGGCATTTATGTTCATCAAGGATATTGTTCCTTACTTTCCTTCATGTGTCTTTATCTGATTTTAGTATCAGGGGGATGCTGATTTTATAAGAATAAATTTGGGAATGTTCTATTTTGTGGAATGAGTTTAGGAGTATTGGCATTAGTTCTTTTTTAAAGACATGGTGAAATTCAGCTGTGAATTCCTCTGGTCCTGAGTTTTTCTTTCTCAGAAGGCTTTTTATTACTGCTTTCATCTCATTGCTTGCTATTGGTCTGTTTAGGTTTTCTATAACTTCTTGGTTCAATTTTGGAAGATCATATGTCTAGAAATTTATCCATTTCTTCTGGATTTTCTAGTTTATTGAAATATACATTTTCAAAATATTCTCTAATGATTCTCTGTATTTCTGAAATGTCTGTGATGATACTTCCTTTTTTTCCCTCGAACTTTATTCTACTAGTTTTGGGAAAGATTTATCCTTGTTTTTCCAAAACCTAGAGATGCACTGTTAGGCTATTTATTTGGGAATCTTTGTGACTGTTCTATGTAGGCACTCATACTTAAAAACCTTCCTCTTCAAACTGCCTTCACTGTCAGAGATTCTATTATGCTGTGTTTCTATTCTCATTTTATTCCAAGATTTAAACATTTCTCCTCTCTGATGACCCATTCATCATTTAAATCATTTTCTGATCTCCATTGAGTTTATATAATTTCTATAGTTTTTCCTGCTGTTGATTTCTAATTTCATTCCATTATGACCTGAAAGATGCAAGGAATTATATCAACTTTTTTTGTGTTTACTAAGACTTACTTTGTGGCTTAAAATATGATCTATTTTGGAGAAAGTTCCATATATTCAACTCTTGCTGTATGAAACATTCTGAAGATGTCTGTGAAGTTCATTTGATCTATAGTATAAGTCTGCAGTATCTTTGCTGATATTTATGTATGGATGGTCTATCTACTGATGAAAGAGGTGTACTGAAATCATCCAGTATTACTGTACTGTACTGTGATCTATCTCAGTCTATATGCCTAGTGCTTTTCACATAATTAGATACACCAACATTTGGGGCATAAATATTTACTGTTCTGTTGAATTTCTCCCTTTACCAGTATGTAGTGGCCTTCTTTGTCTCTTCTAATTTTGGCTTGAAGTCTGCTTTATTGGATATGAGAGTAGCTACTCCTGCTTGCTTTCAAGTTGCATTTGCATGGAATATCATTTTCCATCTGTTCACATTCAGTCTGTGGCTGTCTGTGCCTATGAAGTCTGTTTCTTGAAGGCAACATATAATTAAATGTTTTCTTAATTCAATCTGCCTGTATGTCTTTTTAATTTATTTTTTATTAGTTCTGTATAGTTATATATGACAGTAGAATGTATGCTGACATATTATACATACATGGATTATAGCTTTTCATTCTTTCAGTTTTAAATGATGTGGAGTTAAACTGGTTGTGTATTCATATATGAACGAAGGAAAGTAATGTCTGATTCATTCTACTGTCTTACCTATTCCCATCCCCATCCCCTTCTCTCATTCCCCTTTATCTACTTGAAAGTACTTGCTTGTCTGTCTTTTAATTGGAGAACTGAGATACATTTAGTGTTGTTATAGAAATGTTATAGAAACTTCCTGCTGTTTTTATTTATTTCTAATATTTGATTCAGCCCAAATTCTCATTTGCTTATCTGCTCTTCTAATGAGATTTATTCTTTTTCAAGCTCCCTTGATTGTTTTTGTTTTATCTCTCTAGGATTTAAGTATCTTTTGAAAGGCTGGCTTAGTAGTCATAAATTATTTCAGTTTATGCTTTTCTTGGAAAGTTTTTATTTCTACTTCAATCTTGAAGGATAGCTTTGCTGGAAATACTTTTCTTTTTGGTACTGGTACTAGTGATTGAACCCAGAGGTTTTATGACTATGCCACATTCCCAGCCCTTTTTACTTTTTATTTTGAGACAGGGCCTCACTAAGTTGCTTAGGGCCTCACAAAGTTGTTGAGGCTGATCTTGAACTTGCAATCTGCCTGTCTCAGCCTCCCAAATTGCTCAAATTACAGGCATGTACCAATGTGTAGGGCCAGTTATTTTCCTTTAGGGTTTGTAATACATAGTTTCAAGTCATCCTAGTCTTTGGGATTTCTGCTGAGAAATCTGTAGTTATTCTGATTGTTTTTCATCTAGGTGACCTGGTATTTTTCTCTTGTAGTTTTTAAAATTTTTCCTTTTTCTGGGGTTTTGGCATTTTAATTATAATATGTCATGAAGAAGTTCTTTTCTTATCTATTGGGGTTCTGAATACCTCCAGTATCTGAATGTCCATATCATTCCCAAATTTTGGAATTTTTTCTGCTAATATTTAACTTATTAGGCTGTCAATACCATTAGCCTATATCTTTGCTTCTTAATACTTGTCTTAAGTTAGTTCTCTTAATTTTGTTCAAGAGTTCTTGGATATTCTAACCATTGCTTCTTTTTTTCTTTAATACTCTCTGTTTCAGAGTATCTACCTTGTTTTCAAGGTTTGAAATTCTGTCTACTACTTGATAAGAGATTTTCAACTTAATTTTTGACTTATGGTGTCTTTGATTTCCAAAATTTCTGTTTCTTTTCCAGAATCTCTATTTCTTTATTAAATATTAAAATGCTCTTTCATATCCTGCATTTTCTCCCTTAATTCACAAGCCTTAGAACTTCTTTTAATTCATTGATAATTTTAGCAACCAATGTTTTGTATTCTTTGTCCAGCACATTTTGAAAATTTATGCTCCAATAAAACAGAAAATCTTGAAGACACTGACAAATTTCTAGAGACATATGATCTACCCAAATTCAATCAGGAGGACAGAAAATTTAAACACATAATTTCAGGCAATGAAATTGAAGATGCCATCAAAAGCCTACCAACAAAAAAAGCCCAGGACCAGACAGATTCTTTTTTTTTTTTTTTTTTTTTCTCCCCTCTGAGGGTCCGGGGATTTGAACCAGGTCCTTGCACATGCTAGGCGAGCGCTCTCCAACACAAGCTATTTCTTCAGCTCCCAGACAGATTCATGAAGGGAATTCTACCAGACCTTCAAAAAAGAACTAACACCAGTCCTCCTCAAATTATTCCATGAAATATAAAAAGAGAGAACCCTTATAAACTCATTCTATGAAGCTAGTTTCACTGATACCAAAGCCAGACAAAGATACATCAAGGACAGAAAACTTCAGACCAATATTCCTCATGGACACTGTTGCAAAAATTAATAAAATACTGGAAAATTGCATATAAAACATATTAAAAAGATAGCACACTATGATGGAGTGGGGTTCATCCCAGGGATGAAAGTTTGGTTTAACATATAGAAAGCAATAAATATAATTTATCACATCAATAGACTTAAAGACAAGAATCACATGATTATCTCAATAGATGCAGATAAAGCATTTGACAAAATACAGTACCCCTTCATGTTCAAAACACTAGAGAATCTAGGGACAGTAGGAACATATCTCCACATTGTAAAAGCCATCTATGCTAAATACAAGGTCAACATCATTCTAAATGGAGAAAAACTGAAAGCATTCCCTCTAAAAACTGGAACAAGACAAGGATGCCCCTCTTTCACCACTTCTATTCAAGATAGTCATTGAAACTCTAGTCAGAACAATTAGGCAAAAGAAAGAAATTAAAGGGATCTGAATAGGAAGTGCTCAAACTATCCTTATTTGCTGATGACATGATTCTATATTTAGCAAACCCAAAAAAACTCCACAGAAAATTTCTAAAACTCATAAATGAATTTAGCAAAGTAGTAGGATATAAAATTAACACCATAAATCAATTGTGTTCTTATACACCAATGCTGAATCAATTGAATAGCCTAAAAAAAAAAAAAAAAAAAAACCCTTGGAAATCAATCTAACATAGAGGTGAAAGAACTCTGCAA
Source organism: Sciurus vulgaris (assembly GCF_902686455.1). Lineage (NCBI taxonomy): Eukaryota > Metazoa > Chordata > Mammalia > Rodentia > Sciuridae > Sciurus > Sciurus vulgaris. The sequence goes on from NC_136463.1 coordinate 150,640,731, forward strand.
TGAAAACTACAGAACTCTAAAGAAAGAAATCGAAGAAGACCTTAGAAGATGGAAAGATCTCCCACGTTCTTGAATAGGCAGAATTAATGCTATCAAAATAGCCATACTACTGAAAGCACTATACAGATTTAATGCATTCCTATTAAAATTACGATGACCTTCTTCATAGAAATAGAAAAAGCAGTCATGAAATTCATTTCATTCACTTTAATGTCTGTGAAGTCAGTTGTTGGGGGCTTTTGGAGGTATCCTGTTGGCTTATCTCTTCATGTTTCCTGAGATCCTATATTTGTGCATCTGTTGTGATGGAGTCCTCTTCCTCTTTTAAGTGAGGGTATTTTAATGAGCAGCTATCTCTTTAAAAGAAGCTTTGGGCTTGGAGTCTATCTTAATGTCAACATTTTAACCAGAGTATTCAAAGTGAAGTTCAATTACCAAGACTGCTTTGAGGAGAGAGCAACCATCTACCAGTAAGAGTGGGTAATTTTATAGCAAACTATATATCAACACATGCTAATGATATCTACAACTCTACTAACCAATGATAAAGTGGGTGAAAAAACATAAAAGGCTGAAACATTAAGGATTAATGACAAAATACTTAATACTAAATTATATCATAATAAGGGAAAAAAGAAAAAATGCGGAAAGAAATAATGGAGGAGGATGGAGATGAGAAAGAAGAGGTATTGAGAAAAAAATTAATTGAAAGAATATATAAATTTAGTTGGTACCTTGAAAAAATAAATGAGGGAAGACCCAAGAAAACATTTTATACAAAACAGCTAATGCAACAACAATTATATAGTTCTCTCCTAGAGATATTTAAAGTGGAGAAGACATCTTTTTCATGGGTTCTTCCAATAATAAAAATAGATGTGGGTTCACCCTTGTAGGTGTCAATGCTTTGGGTAAGGGAGCACAGGTATAGAATAATGGGGCAGGCTGGGAGCTCAGATGTGAAGCAGCAGCTTGGGTGGCAGGGCACAGGGTGGCAGTTAGAGTGAGGATATGGCTGGATATGGCATGGGGAGGCTTCCAGTGGCAGGGGCATAGCAGTGGCTGGTGATAGAGGTCTGCACTACTATGTAGACACTGCCCTCTCTGGCAGAAGTGCTTGGTGGAGCTTCCCGACCTCCAGAGGCACATGTACTACTCCCTAGATGCTGCACTCCCCTGGAAGTATGGTATACTCTGCTAGGCTCTACTTCACTTCTGTTGCATACGTAACCCCGCTGTCTCCTGCAGCCTTCAGCTTGCAGCAATCCTATGTCACAGTCTACTTGGCTGGCCCACTTCAAAGGTGTTCCCTATGATATTATTAACTGACATTTCTAAATGGGATGAAAATATAGAGATTTAATTGCTTCCTGAGTTGTAAACTTAGAATTGGTCTCTGAAAAAATGCCTACCACATTTCTCCACCAACAAACTGAGACAAGTGGAGTACTTTGCCAACACCAGGTGGCTTTGCAGCTCTTGTCTCAGTCTGACTTTCTCTTCTACCACTGTTTCTGAAGTAAGCTTGTTAACTTTGCCTCTTCCTCTTTCTTTCTTTGGTACTCATCTTCCTAGACCTACCCTGATTGTGCAGGTGCTAGTTCCAAGTTAACAAATTCTTTCCTGTTTTTTCTTCCAGTAACCAGAATTTCTGAGTCCCTCCAAGTCTCTGACCTTCCAATATTGTGAATCAGTGAATTCCCTCTGTCAATCACCTCTTCAATCAGCTGTTCTCACTACTTTGATTTCAAACTACAGAGGGGTTGAGATATGCAGCCTACTTTGTCTATGCCATCTTGGTTCTCTTAAAGGCATTTTTGACATATTTTCAACTTACAATGTGTTTTTTGGGATGTAACCTCATTTTAAGTTGAGGAACATCTGTCTATGCTATTCATCCTTGCCTTGAATGTAGTACCTTATACAAGTATTTTTTCATAGGACCCACGTAGCGTATATTTTTTTCCTTATCCTTGAATGGAGATCTATGTATGATAATTCCAAAAGATTGGAATAAGCCTTTAATAAGCCCTTGATTCTCTTTAGTATCTTATATTTATATCAAGAAGGAGGCCTAATACACCTAGAACCTATGCAATTTCTAGTGCTTGATTAGGTTTTTGCTTCTGTTGCCTAGTTCTCTATGAGTAAAAATAGAGAAAGATGAGAATCTGATACTCTGTAACGTCTGACTACACAGAGCACATAAAAATTTATAACTTCCTGTTACACTAGAAGCTGCAAATCACAGGCTTTTCCTGTCTCTGCGCTCTAGAAGAATATAATACTTTATATTTGTCTTTTTCTACCCTTAGTTTTTACTGAACTCAAGGAAATTTTAATCTCTAAATTGTTTTATAAGGAGTACCAATGATGCCAAAATAAGGAAATGGTTGGGAAGTAGACATTGGTAGTGGAATCTAATTGTAAACTAGAGATGGTTGCTAATTTTTAAGTGTGTGTATATTCTAAGTTTCTGAGCTAGAAGTAGGGTATGGTGGTAGTTCAGATCCCTTTCCAATTTTCTTCTGAATTACACTGCCTTTCCAAAGGATGAAGAGGTATACAGATTACTTGTTGTGCTTTTCATTCAAGTCAGTGCTTTAGTTAGGGCTCAGTATTATCTTTAATAGTCATATGTTTTCATGGATAGCTAGTATACACGGGAGTTAAATAAAATATATATTTAACTTAAACTTGAGCTCAAATGATATTTTCCTCAATTTTCAATATCTCAGTTGAACTCCATGATAATTCCCTCAGTTTTCATTATCTCATTTCTCATAACAACATTTTTTAGAAACATACAGTAATGTAAAAAATGCAAAACACTGTAAGAAAACAGTTTACAATTCTCCATTCATACCCTTCATATGTTGAGATTTGATAATTATCTTAAAAACATAATAATTCACAAAGGCTCAGGTGCACATTTTCCTTTAGTTCCATCTAATAGTCTAGTCTAGTGGGTTAATTTTGACAATTTGTGACTTGCTTTATTGTCAATTTTTAAAAAAAAATATTTTTAGTTGTAGGTGGACATAATACCTTTATTTTTTTTATATGTGGTACTGAAGACTGAACCCAGTGCCTCTCATATGCCAGGCAAATGCTGTACCACTGAGCTACAACCCCAGTGCACTATTGTCTTTAACTTTAACTCTGTATATGATGTGACTATTGAATTAGAGAATGATAACTCAATTAATACAATATTACTATCTACATTGGTCTTCTCTGTATTTGTTTTTCTTGATATGTGATTTGATAGAATATGAAGTCTGTGGCTTATAGTCAATGAATAGATTCTGGCAAACTACTATATAAGCAGTTAGAGTTGTGCTTTCAGATTTATGTAAGATCTCTATTTTATTGATTAGATTTGTTGCTTTAAGGTAGTTTTGATATCTGAAATTCCTAATTTGGGAATGCCTAAATTAATATTCACAAAATTATAATCAGAGTTTTTAAGGTTATATATCCTTTAAAAATTTAAATTATGTTTATTTTAACTGATAAATAAAACATAAAAAGTTTACATATAATTGCTGGTACCATGTGACATTTTGATAAATGTACACATTTTGTAATGTTTAAATCAAGTTAAACAAATCTATCTCATCAAACACATAACATTTCTTTATGAGGACATTCAAAACATTTCCTTCTAGTTTTTTTTTGAAATACATTGTACATTATTGTTCATTTGTAGTCACCCTAACTGTGCAAAAGCACATCAGAACTTTTTACTACTATCTTAATGTAACTTTGGTACTCACTGATCAATCTTTCCATTAGTTTTAAATGTGACATAAAAATAATAGGTTCAAATTATATAAAGAATATTTTCACCCTTCTATTTTAAAAGTCATCAAGATTTTTTGTACCGGGGAAACTTGCAAAGGAAGAAAAGGGTTAATGTTTCAAATGTTCATTAATATTTTAAATCAGTTTAATATGTTTTACAAAAAGATTGTTTTCTAATGATATAACAACATTCACATATTAAGATTTACATGCTATAATACAAAGACACTGTAAGAAAAAGTGGATAATTTGCCACACAGTAAAACTTGTATAATATGTAAAGCATTTCTACAGGGTTGTACAGTTCTAGAAAACTGAAGAAATGGTTTTGGAGTTTCTGTCCCTGAGTGGGGTATTGTTTTCTACTGAGGGCCATTAAATCACTTATGGGGAAATAGTATAAAATGCATACAACACTTCACCTTTTATTAAAAAATAAAAAAGAAGTACAAAATTGTACAACAGTCCTGTGTTTTAATTTTGACTTTGAAAATGTATTCAATTTTTCTTTTTCCATTTCCAACAAAAGTGAAATTAGTAATTTTCATATGACTAAAATGAGTAAGATACATTTATGCTGCTAACTACTCACAAATCTAAGAAAATTTAAAGAAGTATATACTCCTAAGGTAGACTAATTAAATTTAAATGAAGAATGTTTAACATTAACATTCTTTGGAAATTTCTCCTATTCCAGTACCACTCACCACTCCATCCTCTATTTGTTTGAGCAGTACAACTTCAATTAATTATGATACCTCTTCTCTCTCTCTGTCTTGTTCAGTAACTGAAAATAACTGAAACATTTAATATAGTATAGCAGTATCGGCTATTTCTGGAGAAGTATATTTGGAGAAAATGTTAGCATTAGAGGAAATATGTTTTAGGTTTTCTAACAATACTAAAAATGAAGTTTCTATAAATAAGGTTTATAACACTGTAGATTTTTTTTGACATGAGACCAAAATTGTGGTTTTATTTGATGTTCACAGTAGAGTAGTTAAAGGCAGTGAAGGGCTGCAATAAGTAGTTATGGCAGTGAGTAATGATGGGCTGAGGGGACACAAGTGGGGAGTTACTTTAATGTAGATTGTCTTGGTTTGAGTTCAACAAATATGATGGATCATAAGCATGAATTTGAGTGTGAAATAATATCCATCATTTTATTGCAGAGTATCCCCCTTTCCTCACCGAACTACAATACACACAAAATTTACATTCCCCTCTCAACAGTTAATCAATCTGTAGTTCTTTACTGGAGATAAAATCTGTTTCTCTAACAAAATGATGCAATAGTTTTACTAAGAAATTACATCATAAAGGAATAGGAGGAATTCCCTGCTACAGAGTAGATAGCCAAAATATACTGAATAAATACATGGATCTAATTAGGCTATCATTATTTGGCCTGATTTATGGAGCATGGAAACATTCACAAACAGGAAGAGGAGATCACTGATTGTTTTCTTCTCCTCAAAAATGTTATGTGTCAATAACAGATAAAAATCTGTGAACATGAAATATTTAGAATAGGAAAATTCATAAACAGAAAGTAGATTAATGGTTACCAGGGACTGGGGGAGGGGAGAAAAAGGAAAGCAGAGTTTCTATTTTGTAATGGAAAAATGTCTGGAAATAATGGTGACAATTTGTATAGCACTATGAATGTAATCAATGCCACTGAACTGTATACTTCAAAATGATTGAAATGGTAAATCTTAAGTTATATACATTTCAACACAATAAATAAAATTTTTTGACTAGATATGGTTTATAACCTCTTCACAAATAACAGGAATTACAGTTGATTTAGAATTGTATTTCCTCCATATGTAAGGAGTTCACCAATTCTGAATTTCTGATCACAAATGTGAAAAAAAAATCCAGTTTCTCCTTTCCAGAAGAGAAATTTGGAAAATCTGAAGTGTAACTGAAGAAACACAGAAAAAAAGGATCAAAACAAACTTCTTACTTTAATTGGTTCAGGCTGCATCACAGGCGCAGGCATAGCAATGGCACTTGGAGCATAAACCTGGTGATATGTTGCTTGAACTCCATGATCAGAATAAGGCTATTACAAAAGGCGGGGGCGGGGGGTAGGAGGAGAAAACAAGACATATTACTTTCATCTATTAGTTAAAAACATTTATTCAGCAATTAACAATGTACTATGCATTTTGTTATACAATGAATAGAAACAGATAAAAAAACACATTCCCTAGGTTTAACCCACTTATTATCTAATCAATAAATAGTAGTCAAAAATCACCACATGTTCCATGAGACATGAGACATGTATATGATGCATGGGAGGAAAAAAAAACTACTGCTTGATTTTGCTTAAGAAAGTTGGAAAGGGTGCTCAGTGAAAGTTTCCTAGTGAAGTTGATGTTTGAGTTTGAAGAATTAGGGAAAGAATGTGAGGGGGTTACATGATCAAAGACATAAATGCAAATAAGAAAACACCTCATTTGGGAGATCTGCCCAGTTGTTTGTAGGCTGGAAGGAATATTACATACTAAATGATAGCTGAAAGATGTTTGCTGCAATAGGCAACAAACAGGGAACAGATCATGTAAAAGCAGATTTAGGGCTTGTACATGGTGGTGGTATCATTCATACAATGAAAGCCTGATGTTCATGTAATTTGTGTGTGAGGGGGTTGCAGAGAAGGAGTTAAGTTTGTGACATAATATTTATGGTATATGTAGGAATTCTAGTAGAGGTGCACTGTTGATAGAAAGTTAGATGGCTCACTCTGGAAAGCAGTGTGGAGAATCCTCAGAAAACTTGGAATGGACCCACCTTTTGACCCAGTTATCCCACTCCTTGGTTTATACCCAAAGGACTTAAAATTAGCATACTACAGTAACACAGTCTCATTAATGTTTATAGCAGCTCAATTCACAATAGCTAGATTGTGGAACTAGATGCCCTTCAAAGATGAATGGATAAAGAAACTGTGGTATATATTCACAATGGAATATTATTCAGCCATAAAGAAGAATAATATTATGGCATTTGTAAATAAATGGATGGAATTGGAGAAAATTATGCTAAGTGAAATAAGTCAATTCTCCAAAACCAAAGGCTGAATGTTTTCCCTGATAAATGGATGATGATATATAATGTGGGTGGGGGTGGTGAGAGTGAGAGAAGAATGGAGGAACTTTATGTAGAAGGAAATGAGAGGGAGGGTGGTATGGGAAATGGTGGAATGTGACAGACATCATTACCCTATGTACATGTATGATAACATGAATGGTATGAATCTACATTGTGTATAACCATAGAAATGAAATGATGTACCCTATTTGTGTACAATGAATCAAAATGTAAAGTCTATAAGAAATAAAAAAAAAATGAGTTAAAAAAAAAAGTTAGATGGCTCTAAAGCAGCTCTGTCCAATAGAAATAAATGGGCTGAGTACGTACTTAAGATTCTTCAGTAGCTACATTATAAAAGTAAGCAGATAAAATTAATTTTTAATAATATATTTTATGTAAACAGATTCAAAGTATTATATAAAAGTAAAACCAATATTAAATTATTGATATTTTATCATTTTTTTCATACTACATTTTCAAAATCTTGTATACATTTTACATTTACAGGACATCTCAATTTGCCATATTTCAAGTGCTCAACTGCCATTGGCTGTTATATTGGATAGTGAAGTCTAAAACTCAAGAGTGTGGTTAGGGCTTAAGATATGAGTATGGATGATAATAACATCAGTGAGTACAAAGGGTGAAAGAATGGAGAACCAAACATTATTATGGGAGCAAATCAGATTATAAAGAAAAATAAAGGGAAGAAAAGGAAGGCCAGAGAGAGCAAGAGCAGTATCATGGAAACCACAGGTAGAAGAGTTCCAAGGAGTAGGTACAATGTCTCGAAGAGGTTGACTAAGATTAAAAACAAAGAAGAGTATTTGGCAATTAGGAAGTCATTGAGAGGACCTTTTTCAAAGGCATTTTTAGCAGAAAGTTAAGTAGACTTCTGTTAGAATGGAGCAAATGGGTAGTGAAGCAGAATAGTAGAAAAGAATTACGGTATTGGTGGGAGAGAGAGTCATAGGATAATAACTACCTTTTACAAGATGCTTACCACTATACAAAGAACTTTGTATGCAACAGCTCTAATTTTTACATTAATCCTGTAAAATAGATTTTCCTGATGGCCTCATTTTACGAATAAGGAAATCATGAAGGAAAGACTGTGAAGGTTAAGTTTACCAAAGTAGCACATTAAGTGAAGCTGTGAATCAATGGACAGAAAAAGACTTAAAATTCAAAGGAATAAATAAAGGATAATAGATGGCATGAGATACTCAAGGTGGAGGGAAATGAAGATATCTCGAGCATAAGAGGCAGAAATAACCTTGGACAAGACTGATAATCACTAGATAAATATATGATGCTAAGGATAAGTAAGGATTTGGGTAAATTTGTTTGTTGGGAGCTAGAAACTGAGTAGGTTTCCACAAATTGGAAATCTAACCATAATAATTCACAAGAAAAGTCATGTACTTCTTAATTTGAGGGAGAAAACCATTTAAATTATAAACTGCCCTACTCTATTCATTACATTATGTATTAGTCAGACTATCTCTCCTACCAGAAACAATATTAAAATAAAAGTATGCAAATATTCTGTATGGAAATAGCACACAAATTACAAGTTATAAGATAAAAATTCCAGCTTAAATAGTGAATATATTCTGATGATAAGAATCTGATATCAGGAATTAAGTATTTGGTTTAATGCCAAAAGTAAATATCTAAGGCAAAAACATTCTTACTTCACTGCTTTTCCTTGCAAACCAGAAAGCAACAAAAACAAAAGATAGATTTTTTAAAAATGCCATTATCAATTAAGAAAATGTCCATGATTCCTAAGCTATAAACAATGTAGAATACCTGCCAAGTGCTGTGCAATTTTGACTACTATGAGGGAGGATTCTGAGGCCTTCTCAGACATCAAGAAGCATAAAGATTTTCTTAGAGGTCAGACCTATTCAAAGATTCTTACAGTCTTGAGTGTAGAGATGTATGTAGAAGCAAGGGGTAGCTGTACAGAGATCCAATTTTACACTCTTAAACAGAATGGGAAATAGAATCAAAGAAATCATGTTCACATCATTTTTGAAGTTTACTGTCTACCCTTCTGAGGAACACTGAAGATGAAGGGTGAAGGAGAAAAAGAAGTAGCAATTATTAAATCCCCATATACAGAACCTATGATAAAACGGGACTTAACTAGGAACCAAAATAATCACCACCAAAGATATGGTGAAAAAGGAATTCTTGCATGCTATTGGTAGGAATGTAAATTAGTATAGTCATTTTGAATAGCAGTATGGAGGTTTCTTAGAGAAAAAAATTACCATTTGATTCAGCAATTCCATCCCACTTCTGGGTATATATACAAAGGAAATGAAATCATAATTTGAAGAGATATCTGAACTTCCATGTTCATGGCAGTGTTACTCACAATAACGAAAATATAGAATTAATCTTAGTGTACTGTGTATTTATGTATGGATAAAGAAAAATGTGGTATTATATACATAACAAAATACTATTCTGCCTTAAAAAACAATATCTTGTCATTTGTGATAACAGGGATAAACCTGGAGGGCATCATGCTATGAAATAAGACAGACATAGAAAGATAAATACTGCCTGATTATATTTAGAATTTGAAAAAATAGAATTCATAGAGACAGAGAGTAAAATTATGGTTGGTAGGAGCTGGAGGATGAGAAGATATTTGTCAAAAGGTATAGAATTTTAGTTAGGATGAATATATTCTGGAGATATACTGCACAGCGTGGTGACTACAGCTAACAATAATGTGTTAAGTATTTGAAAATTGCTGTGAATAGATCCTAAATGTTCACTATAAACAAAGAAACAATGACAACAAAAAATAATACAAAAAAGAATGACCATCTAAGGTCATGGATTAACTTGACTGTAGTAATCATAATGTATTCATATGTCAAAACATCCTTAACAACTATAGTACAAATCATTAGTTTTATCTCAAGAAAGCTGGAGAAAAGAAAAAAGCAACCACAAAAAATGGAGGGTAAAACAAAAGAATGGAGTAATTCTAGTAAAAGTTTTGATAATAAACACTGAGATCCAACTGTGGAAGCTGTTCCAGAACAAAATCATGTTATAAATCTTAGCAATAGGAAAATAATACAATGCATTCAAAATTTGAAGTGTGTGCTAATTTCTAATCTTTTACAACTCTGATTTAAAACGTATCATGTGTAGTTCTTGGCATAGAGACAATGAGACAATGGTGATGGATCAAGGTTATAATTTAAAGATACTTAAGATGATATTTATAATTTTTAGCTATAAAATAAATTTGATTTTTATTTTTGAAGGAAGATTCTTTTTAGATATTTTCTCCATTGGCTTAATGACCATATGCTTTAACTGACAATGTGAGCAACAAACCAGATGGAAAGGCAAAAAGGGAAGGAAAAATACAGTATCTTCCTACTTTCAAGAAGACTGAGTCAAGGATTAGCTTAGTGGGCAGTTGATTTAGGGAAGATTGAGGACTAGCTATTGAAGAAATCTAAGATGAAGCACTGTGAGACATAAAAAAAGGAAGAGATATCAATAAGTCAATGAAAATATAAGATGAGCAGTTTTAATGAGGATCTTAAATTAAAAAAGAAGAAAAGGAAATAAATGTTAAGATGGGTTAACTGTAGATCAATTACTTTCAGGCTAACATAGGACTGGGAATGTAGCTCAGTGGTAGAGTGCTTGCCTGTCACATGAAAGGCCCTGTGTTCAATCTCTAGCACAACAACAACAACAAAGACTAATATATACCTCTGGAACTGAAGCTTCCATGAGAGACAGTGGAGGAGGAACACATCCACCATCTTGCGCAATTTCCACTGGTTGATAAATAACCTCAGAAGGTTGGAGGTATAAGAATGGAGTAGAAGAGGCAGGAGACTAAAACACAAAACCATATTTTTCATTCAAATATGATTAGTTATTTCTGTTAAACCAAATGACTTACCCAACAGATGAGAGAAATATATATTTCATATTTTCCTAAAATTCTTTTTCAGCAATAGCATAGAACTATCTTAGCAAAAGACTAAGAACTCTGGGTTGTTATAAATTCCAATTGTGCAGATATCATTAAAGAACTTTATCACTGGTAAGTATTAAAGTTTCTTAGTGCCTCAGAACCTCCTTAATTAATATATACACATTAATTGTGAACATATTAACATCATCATTAAAGTTTGTAGTAATACAGTCTCTGGTATTTAAAATGGTACAAGTATTTACTTTCAGCTTTGTGTCTTGACATAGAAACAAGAAAATGTCACTAAATATTTTTGATAGTATGCTGTTTAGTATCAAAAGTTAGAAAACAATATAGATTGAACATCTCTGAAGTTTCAGTTTCAGAGCATTTTAGATTTGGATTAGGGATGCTCAAATACTAAAGGCTATGCAAATATTCCTAAATCCAAAGCACTCAGAAACACTCAGAAAAATGAAACACTTCTGGTCCCAAGCGTTTTGGATGAGGGCTATGAAATCTGTACTTATTTAGAGGCATAAGTCAAACTGAGGCAAAATCTGAAGTGAAGCTAGAAAAATGCTACATTTTCCAAAAATGCCAACAGTAAAAAACAAAAAGTAATTCTTCATGTTTATGTAGCACTTACTTATTTAAAAAATGCTTTCACGTACATAATCTTATTTGATCTTCAAAAAATCATGTAAGAAAACTTACCAAGCTGGAATATCATTACATCCATTTTACAAAGGAAGAAATGTGAATATAGTTCTAAATGAACCATTAAAAGGGGTCACACTTAACAAAAAGAAGAGAAAGGTCTCAAAACCACAAACCCAGTTCCCCTGACTTTAGTAATCATGCAGTCTTTTGTTTTGGTTTTTATTAAGGTATACAATATCAATAATTATAATTGCAAAGATTTTATTCATGGTTGGAAAATAGTTTCCAGGAATTTGTTAATTGTCTGTGTAAACCTTTATTTATGCAGTCTTCATAAGAATAAAGTGAAATAAGGATTTATTTATTTATTTTGGTACCAGGGATTGAACCCAAGGGGTGCTTAGGAACTGAAGCACATCCCCAGCCCTTTTAATTTTTTATTCTGAGACAGGTATCACTAAATTACCTAGGGCCTTGCTAAGCTGCTGAGGCTGGTTTTGAATTTGCACTCCTCCTGCCTCAGCCTCCCAAGCCTCTGGGATTACAGATGTGTACCAACTATGCCCAATGATAAAAGGATTTTACATTAGATGTCGAAACTTAATATTTACCTGAGGAACACCCCACTGCCACTGTCCTGGTAGACACTGTGCTGGGGCCTGAAAAGAAAAAACAAACAAAAACCCACCCACGTTATAAACTGGATAATTCTGTGAAGTTGGACCTCAAAACATACAAAAATTAACTCAAAATGGTTCAGGGACCTAAATGTAAGAGATAAAACAATAAAAATCTTAGAAGAAAACACATGTAAATCTTCATAACTTTGAATTAGGCAATATTTTAAAATTTATGACAACAACAACAAAGTAACAAAGAAAAATAGATAAACTGGACCTTAAAAAATTAAAAAAAAATTTTATGTGAGGATGTGGGGAAAAAGGCACACTTATATATTGCTGGTGGGGCTGCAAATTAGTGCAGCCACTCTGGAAAGCAGTGTGGAGATTCCTTAGAAAACTTGGAATGGACCCTCCATTTGACCCAGCTATCCCACTCCTTGGCCTATACCCAAAGGACTTAAAATCAGCATACTACAGAGATACAGCCACATCAATGTTCATAGCTGCTCAATTCACAATAGCCAGACTGTGGAACCAACCTAGATGCCCTTCAATTGATGAGTGGATAAAGAAACTGTGGTATATATATATATATACAATGGAATATTACTCAGCCATAAAGAATGATAAAATTATGGCATTTGCAGGCAAATGGATGAAATTGGAGAATATCATGCTAAGTGAGATAAGCCAATCTCAAAAAGCCAAAGGACGAATGATATCGCTAATAGTGGAGGATGACACATAATGGGGGGGAGGGAAGGGTTAGTGTTAGGGTTAGAGTTAGGGTTAGGGAGGGGGGCAAGTATGGAGGAAGGAAGTACTGTATAGAGGGTAAAGAGGGGTGGGAGAGGTGGGGGGAAGGGAAAAAATAACAGAATGAATCAAACAACATTACTCTATGTAAATTTATGATTACACAAATGGTATGCCTTTATGCCATGTACAAACAGAGAAACAACATGTAATGTACAAACAGAGAAACAACATGTATCCCATTTGTTTACAATAAAAAAAAAGAAAGAAACTGTGGTATATATACACAATGGAATATTACTCAGCCATAAAGAAGAATAAAATTATGGCATGTGCAGGTAAATGGATGGAGTTGGAGAATATCATGCTAGGTAAAATAAGCCAATTCCCAAAAAAACAAAGGTTGAATGTTTTCTCTGATAAGTGCATTTTGATACATAACAGGGGTGGGAAGTGGGTAAGGGAAGAATGGAGGAACACTGGATTGTGTAGAGGGAAATGAGGGGAGGGGGCAGGGGAAGGAAAGATAATGGAATAAGACAAACATCATTACCCTATGTACATGTATGATTACATGAATGGTGTGACTCTACATCATGTACAACCATAGAAATGAAAAGTTGTACCCAATTTGTGTACAGTGAATCAAAATGCATTCTGTAAAAAGAAAAAAAAAAAAAGGAAAAATATCAACTCAAGACTAGCAAAAGTAAACATTAATGAAAAGGTCATAGTGTATGTGTTGGAAATTGAAAAAAGAGAGGAACGGTTTTTGTTACTGACAATATAAACTGTATTTTCAGTATGGTTTTCAGCAATGTGAAAAACATGTCTATGCCCCTCCTATATAGTATTAGGATAAAGCAAACTTGAAGGTAAAAAAATTACACTGCAAAGAATGCCATCATGGAAGTGAAAATACAACCCACAAGATGGGAGAAACTATTTTCAAATCATGTATCTGATAATGAAATTATTTCAAGAATATAGAACCCTTAAAACTCAATAATAAAACACAAGTAACCAAGTTAAAAATGGGCAAATAAAATGAATAGACTTTTCTTCAAAAAGATAAACATAAGACCAATAAGTACATGAAACATTGCCTTCAGGGAAATAAGTCAAAGCCCACTGGGATTTAATAAAGCTATTTTCTCATTCATACCCACTGGCTTGGCTATAATAAAAAAAGGGAGATAGATATACAAGTATTGGTAAGAACATGGAGCGATTCAGCCTTCATAATCTACTGATGGGAATATAAAAATGGTGTAGTCCTTTTGAAAAACAGCGTGGCCTTAAGAAGTTAAACACAGAAATAGCATATGAGCCAGCAGTTACACTCTAGATATAAAACTTAGGAGAAATGAAGACATAGGCTCACATTAAACTTGCACATGAATGTTCATCACAGCATTATTATGAACAGCCAAAAAGTGGAAACAATCCAAATATCTGTCATCTGATGAATGGATAATAAAATGTGGTATACTCATACAATGGGATTTTATTCCAAAATGTCTGATACATTTCACCATATGAATAAATCATGAAAATATGCTAAGTGAATGAAGTCAGTTGAAGAAGAACACATATTACATGACTCATTTTCTATATGACATGTGCAGAATGGGCAAATTTATAAAGATGGATAAGATTGCTGGTTACCTAGAATGGAGTGGGAGAAAAAGAGGTAAGGTATTTTGGGGGGGAGTGTATGTGATTAAGATATTCTAAAACTAATTGTGATATAATTGCACAACTCTGAATTCATTAAAAGCTACTTTAAATGAGTAGATGTACAGTATCTCAATTATATCTAAATAAAGCTGTTAAATAAAAAAGGTCAACTTATTTTAGGGTACTTAATGAAAGATGATAATATAAAAGACTTTATGTCTTAAGATATTCATATTACTTCTTAATAATAAATGTTTTATTCTTATTCTTTTTTTTGGGGGGGGGGATATAAGGGATTAAACTCAGGGGCATGCAACCACTGAGCTACATCCCTAGCCCTATTTTGTATTTTATTTAGAGACAGAGTCTCACTGAGTTGTTTAGTGCCTTACTGTTGCTGAGGCTGGCTTTGAACTCTCGATTCTCCTGTCTCAGTCTTCTGAGCAGTTGGGATTACAGGTATGTGCCACTGAGCCCAGCTTATTCTTTTTTTTTTTTTTTTTTTTTTTTGATGGTGTTGGGGATTGAACTCAGGGACTTGTGTGTGCTAGGCAAGCACTCTACCAACTGAGCTATGCTTATTCTTATTCTTATTTTTTTCTTTTTTGTTGTGCTGGGGATCAAATCCAGAGCATTGTGTATGCTAGGCAAGTGCTCTACTACTGAGGTATATGTCCAGCTCATTATTTTAATAAAGCTATTTTCTCATTATGTGAAGGGGGGGAGGGAGAGAGAAAGAGAGAGAGAGACGTCCCATAGATATACTTTCTATACCAAAATCACTTTAAATTCAGTGATGACCACTTCAACTGCTAAGGGATGATACCACTATAATATACTGATGACCAAGATAATTTGAAGTCTATGAAGTTTTAAGAAAAACCTTAAAATGTAATGATATGTGGATTTGTTAAATAAATAATAATTTAACTATAAAGTCAAAAATAATACATAGAAGGTAAATACTGATTAAACCATGAATTACCTGCTTTGAGTAACAGAAACTGGTAAAACCATCTATCTTAGAATTTATAAAAAGAAAAAGCAAAGGAATATTCTTATCAGAGTAGCATTTTTAAGGGCAGAATTATAATAAATATATAACTGGAAAGATGTGTGAAGTGAAATTATTTATTATATTGAAAACTACTATGATTTATAAATTGGTAGATACACTCTTTTCATATATCTAGATAACATAACCTTTAATTTTATAATTTGTGTAGGCAGAGTACCAGAATTAGGACTAAAAGTATCACAGATGATTTTAATTGTAAGGTGATGTCTACCTGGTAGTGATATGCAGGTTGCTGATAAACGGGCTGAGCTACCATCACAGGAGAGCTAGATAGAACGTGACTGTAAGAAAAAAAAATTGAAAAAATGTTTTAGGCAAAATTCTTTAAAAGAGCTTGTAATAAAATTTATCTCAAATTGTTACCTAAATCTAACCAACTTTTGTTTTATAATTAAAAGTATTATTTTTCTATCATTGATATCACCAATTCTACTTGTCTAATAAAATCATCATAGTATTCCTATTGCCATGTGGTTTCATTTCCATAATCATTAATGCTAAGACCATCCAAAAGTTGCTTTTAGTCTGAAATATGTCACCTTCAAAGATTATGAAAATATAGTTCTACAAGAATATTCAGGGAAATAAGACATCTGGACTTAGGGATGACACCCCCTATTTTTACTATGGAAATCAGCAATAGATAGTTTATGTTTACATAACATTTAGAACTAAATTAATAATCCTATTTTCCCCACTACTTACAACTAATCAACATTCTGTTCCCTCATTACATATTTAATTAAGGCATATAAATTATTTACTGAATCATTTGTCAAACTGTTATTTAAAAAAAATTGACATTTAAATGAATTAACCATCCAGTGAAGTTGTGATGTGTTTACATCTGAAGAAAGTATAAGGAACACTTGATTTCTCAAAGCAATAGAGTAAGCCCAAGAATAGATTACTTAACACCCTATCATTAATAAAATAGGCAAGTTGTATTTCAAGACAGGCAAAATCAGCTCTAATGGTAGTAATTAAAATTTAATCTCACAAATAGGCTCTAAGTTACTATTGTTTTATTTTAATGTTCACCCCCACAAAAAACTGAAGAAAAGTATCAACTTTGTACAATTTACAGATTCTGATATATTAATAAAATTATACCATGGATTAACATTGGAAAATAAATGTAATTTACTATATTAAAAGGTTAAAGGAGAAAAAAACCATAATCTTAGCAGATACAGAAAAAGCATTTCTAAAAATTCATTGCCTTTTTATGATAAAGCCTTAGCAAACAAAATAGAGAATAACTTCCATAATTGATTTAGGGCAGTAATTATGGTCATGGATAATTTTGCCTTGTAGAGAACATCTGGCAATGTTGGGAGACATTTTTGGTTGTCATAACTATGGACAGGCTAGAGATATATATATATATATATATATATATATATTTTTTTTTTTTTTTTTGGGTGCTGGGGATCGAACCCAGGGCCCTGTGCTTCCAAGGCAAGCACTCTACCGACTGAGCTATCTCCCCAGCCCCGAAACATTTTTAAACATCCTACTGGATAATAATTTGCTATAAGAAATCATCTGGCCCCAAATAGTAATAATGCCAAGGTTGTAAAACCCTGGTTAAGTGTATCTTAAAAGCCTTCAGAGACACACACACACATACACACACACACAGGTAAAGAGAGAGGTAGACAGAGAGAGAGAGAGAGAGAGAGAGAGAGAGAGAGAGAGAGAGAGAGAGAGAGAGAGAGAGAACAGATTAATGGTGACTCACTGAACTTGTTCCTTTGTTCAAGAACAAAGTTATGATGTTATCACATCAATACTATAGAAGAGATACTGTCAGTGTAATAACTCAAGGGGGAAAAGCCCCAAGAAATAAAAGAATAGGAAGAAATCGAAATCGAAGTATACTGAATCATAAATGATTGTTTAAATGAGAGTTTGGCAGGGTTACTGATACAATGTCAATATTGAAATATCGAAAGCACTACATCAGTAACAACCTCTTAGGAAATGAGATTTAAAAAATAGCACTCACAAAAAGCAGTAAGAATCATAAGATACTAAAAATGAATTCAAAAAAGATAAGTCAGTTTTTCATGAAGATAAAAGAAGACCTAAGTAAGTAGAGAGATGTATCATGCTTATGAGTGGGAATATTCAATATTATAAAAAACCTACATGTCCCAAATTAATTTACATCTTGAATGCAATTCTACAAAATGCCAACAATGGTTTTTCACAGAACTAAAGTTAAATTATAAAATTTATACTTAAAAAAAAGAAAAAACTTAAGGACAGACGAAAGACTCCTGAAGAACAAAGTGAGAGGATTTGTCCTATCAGACTTCAAGACTTATCATGGAGACACAGAAGTTAAAACAGAAATGGGCTGAGCATGGTGGTGCACCCCTGTAATATCAGTTCAAAGCCAGCCTCAGCAATTTTATTGAGAACCCTGTCTCTAATTAAAATACAAAAAGGGCTGGGGATGTGGCTCAGTGGTTAAGCATCCCTGGGTTCAATCCCCAGTGCCAAAAAACAAAAACAAACAAACAAACAAACAAAACCCCACCAGAAATGGACAGGGTAAACAAATATATCAATGAAACAGAACAAGAGAGCCTGGGAAGAGACCTGCACACAGAAATCTGGCACTTGACAGAAGACTCATTTCAAAACAGGAAAAGGTTGAACTAGTCAATACATAAGCTAGAGATTTAAGATCTAGGTGAAAATATAGGAGATTATCTAAATTCTCATAATAAATGATTTCTTTTAAAAATAAGATACTTCATACAATGTAACAAAAATGGTGATCTTCCTTCCAAAAACTTATAACCCTAAGCTAAAAATGATAAAAATATCAGACAAATTTCAATAAAGGGACATCATACAAAATACCTAAACAGTGCTCCATGAAACTGTCAAAGTCATTAAAAAGAAGGAATGCCTAAGAAACACAGCTAAGAAATCCTAAGGAGACAGGATAACTAAACTCTTGTGATAACTAAGTATGGTATCCTGGATGGAATACTGTAACAGAAAAAAGACCTTAGGTAAAGATTAAGGAAAGCTGAAAACACTGTGAGCTGTGATTAATAATAATGTATCACCAATGTTCACTAATGTAAGATGTTGAAAACAGGAGAATCTGAGTGGGAGAGATAAGGGAACTCTAATATGATCTCAATTTCTCTATAAATCTGTAATTTCATGGGCTGGGGTTGTTGCTCAGTGGTAGATAACTCACCTAGCACGTGTGAGGCACTGGGTTCGATTCTCAGCACCGCATATAAATACTAAAAATAAAGGTCCATTAACAACTAAAAATGTATTTAAAAAAATCTGTAATTTCTAAAACCAAAACCTGTTAAAAAGGAAAAAAAGGAATAGTGATTGAAATGATTATAAAATGTTGAAAAAAAATAAAATACTAAAAGTTGAAACCATAAAGGAAAACACTAATATATGTCAATATTGAAAGAAAGATAAAAAATCATAAATGTTTTATAAGAAAACAAACAATATTAATGGACAAGGCACA
Source organism: Sciurus vulgaris (assembly GCF_902686455.1). Classification (NCBI taxonomy): domain Eukaryota; kingdom Metazoa; phylum Chordata; class Mammalia; order Rodentia; family Sciuridae; genus Sciurus; species Sciurus vulgaris. Next base: position 150,659,936 of record NC_136463.1, read on the forward strand.
CACTAGAAGGGACTATTTCTAATCTACATAATTCATATAAGTGACTTAAGAAAAAGATAACATCACCTCAATAGAAAAATGGACAAAGAAGATGTATAGGCAATTTGTAGAAGAAATTGGAATGACCACTAACTATATGAAATATGTTTAATTTTACCAGTAATTAGGCAGATGGAAAGTAAAATCAAATATTGTTACATAAAAGTACTGACAAAAATGTAAAATCTGCACATTATGTAAACATAAAAATTAGCACATTATGGAGAAACTGGAGCTCTCATGAACTGTTGTCTAGAGAGTAAACTGATAGACTTTCTAAAGCTGTTTGTCAACATTTAGCCAAAGATATACATACTTCATGAATGTGAAATTTCAATTTTACCTATATATTCTAGTGCAGACCAAGTTACATTATGGGAACATGAATTGAATTGGTACATGGGCATGAGTACCAATTTTCAGACCCCAAACTTCATATAGTTTCAGATCCTAAACTCTTTCTTGACTTAATCTGCCTGTGTGAATTGTCTGTATACTCTGGGTTCTTCTTTTCCAAAACTCCCCTTTCACCATCACCTTTTTCCTTCCCCAAAGACAGGCACGCTTCTCACTCATTCTGGATTCTGCCATGCTTTGTTATGGAATGTAAATACCAACAGGGATCAAACAAATGCACAATTCAAGAGGTCAATGCCCTGAGAAATAGAAGAAAGCAAAGCGAAAAGCTGGTATAAGAAATATCAAATGGGTGATGGCACCTTATTTCATCCAGGGAGCTAACTTAAATTAACTCACCATCACAGGGATACATATTAACTCATTTATTTGAGTTTTCTTCAGTTGACTAATTTTATTCAGTTGATTAGTTTTGTTGACTAAATTGTATAGCAGATATTTTCAATTATTGAAATAAACCGTTTATACCCAAAAGGACTTAAAATTAGCATACTATAGTGACGCAGCCACATCAATGTTTATAGCAGCTCAATTCACAATAGTTAAACAATGGAACCAACTTAGATGCCCTTCAACAGATGGATAACGAAAATGAGGTACAAATACAAAATGGAATATTACTCAGCCTTAAAGAAGAATGAAATTATGGCATTTGCTGGTAAATGGATGGAACTAGAGAATATCATGCTAAGTGAAATAAGCCAATTCCAAAAAAACAAAGGCCAAATATTTTCTCTGATAATCAGGTACTGATTCATAGTGGGGGGTGGGTAGGGAGGAATGAAGGAACTTTCCATTATGCAGAAGGGAGTGAAGGGTGAGGCAGTGGGGATGGGAAGGACAGTAGAATGAGAGACATTATTACCTTATATACATGTATGAAAAAAATTTTAAATAAAAAATGTACATGTATATATATGGTAAAATGTAGACAATTTAAGAAATTTGAGTGTCAACAATACTATTCTTAAAGTTTTTTACATGTTTAAAATTTTTCATAATAAAACAGTTGAGAATTCTCAAAAAAAACTAAATATATGGGTACAAAGTTTTTATAGAAATGTATTTAAGGCAAATATACAATATACCTAATCTATTTAAACTTATGATAAATTTCTGATATCGACTTAAAAATGAATGAGCATTTTCAAAATAGTTAAAAAAATTTTAGAAATTTAAGAAAAACCTTGGAAAACTGCCATAGAAAAACTTGCATTATACATACACGATCTGGATGTAGTCTTTTTTAAAAAAATTGTTTTAGTTGTAGGTGGACACGATACCTGTATTTTATTTTTATGTGGTGCTGAGGATCAAACCTAGGGCCTCGGGACTGGGGTTATGGCTCCCTGGTAGAGCGCTTGCCTAGTGTGTGTGAGGCATGGGGTTCAATTCTCAGTCCCACGTATATGTAAATAAATAAAATAAAGGTTCATCAACAACTAACAAAACACAAACAAACAAAAACCTAGGGCCTCATGCATGCTAGGTGAGTATCCTACCACTGAGCCATAACCCCAGGCCGTCTTTTTTTTTTTTTTTTTTTTTTATAATTTGTTCTTTTCATTTATACATGACAGCAGAATGTACTTTGATAGATTATTGGATGTAGTCTTGATTACAGAAAAAATTTAAAATGTCTGTGACTAAAGGAATATAAAAATTGTAGTATGGTCATATAATGGGAGTATTATAAAATATTAAAATAAGTAAATTAGATATACAAGGATTAACATGGTGTAATTCAAAAAAGGATCAACATATTTTAATCTCAAAAATACTTTATGAGTAGAAAAAAGATTTACATAGTGTTTAAAAAACATCCAAAATATATTTATATATTGCTTAAGGATATGTACATTTGAAGTAAAAGAGAAAATCTGAATTTACCACACTTTATTATTTTCCATTTTAAAATGAACTTAAATAAATTGGCAAAATGTTAATATTAACATTGTTAAAATACTAAATTTGGGTGGTAGGGAAGTAGGGGTTAGGTTATTTGTATTTGTTTGAAATATTTTAGAAATAGAACAAATATTTAAAAACATTTTAATATTTAAAAATATTTAAAAACAAATATTTAAAAACTCTAGTAATAGAGAGAAATCCTTCTAAAATGAAATTACTTACAGGCCAAGGTGGTGGGACAGAAGTTACCTCTGGAGTATGAAAATAAGCAACACCATTATGGTAAGTATAAGGATATCCAGTTGAAGTTGTTAGATACATTGTTCCAGCAGCTGGCATTACACTAGAACCTAAAGCAAAGATTAAATAATGATAATTGAAATGTTCAATTTAACTTTTAAACAAGTCATTTCTGAACAGTTTGGAAAAATATTTATCTTAACACACCTACATAGCTACCATATATTAAAGTTATCTTTGAAGCATGTATTTTCAAATTCATTAATTTGTAGTTTTTTTAGCTTAAGGCAATTAAAAGAAAAGAAGACAAGGTTAATGAATATTAAAAATCCAGAAATTCAGACTAAAGTAAAACATGGAGCTTAAGAATTTACATTATTATCAGCCAACTTATTAGTTTTACAAAAATATATAATTTAGTTACTTGAAGACTATAGACACCATAGTAAAGTTTCTAAGATCTTAGCTAGATTTTCTATTTGTAAAAGTTCAAAGATGATGGAGGCAGTAAAGTTGGAGAAGTTTATTTTGCTGAAGACTATTAATTCTTTGGGTTTACTAACAACAAGCATTCATTCATGTTGACTCTCTTTCATCTCCATTTGCCCTTTGTTACAATTGCTGCTGTTGTAAACGTGACCAGAAGTCTTCTTATGGCTAGTCTGGGGTCCTCATCTCTTTCCAGGCCAGGCGGTATGAAGAAAATAAAAATCAGATTATACACACACACACACACACACACGCACACATTTTGTCGTAGAGGAGAGTTTACAAAGTTACACAAGTGAACTTAGATTACCGGCCCAGCAAGGTTATGTAAATTACTGTAATTAGCAGTGCTTCTTCTACTATACCAGAGCTTCTCAAAATTTAACATTAGAATCACCTACATAGTTTATTAAAATATAAATTTCACAACAAATCCCACTATTATGTGCAATTATAATGCAACAATAAAAATTAAAATAAACAATAAAAATATAAATGCATACAATTATATTGTATGCTTGTAGCAAAGAATAAAAAAAAAAAAGCAAACAAATACAAATTCCAGGGATTTGGATTTGGTAAGACAGGGCCCAATAATTTGCATTTTGAACAGTTTCCCAAGTGAACTGATGCTGTCTGCAAACCACTGCAAGTAGTACTAGACTACTTTAAGTAGTAGTACTATTCTTAGCTTTTATATTTTCCCTGTATTGGATCTAGTATTTTACTGTTTTTAGTCATGTGCTTTTGAGAATCTGATGAAAGCCATGGACCTTTTTCTCAGGAATATGTATAGTTAAACAAAAGTTTACACACAATTCAGGAGGTTCATGGATTCCCCCCAAAGATCATCAATGAATCATGGTTTATCTGTTAAAGAAAGAAATACATATATAAATTTTTAGTGCATACTATTATAGGGCATTGAATTAAAACCTGATGATATAGAAAAATTAAAAACTGGCCATGGCATCATCTCTTATCTCCACAGAGTTAGGGAAGATAGTCATCAGCTCATTATATAAACATATGAAGAAGAGGTGTAGAGTATAATGCTAGGTCATATGGGGCTCTATACTGAACGTTAACATTATTTATATATAATAACTATATATATAAAATGTAATATCATTGTTATTATAGCAGTATGCATTATATGTAATAAACAATAATACATATAATTAATTAATCTCTCCATATATATGGAACATTTGTGAGAAAATGATAGCTGGGCTGGCTTTGAAGAATGACTGGATGAATGGTATGGCAAAGGAATCAGCATATCAGAGTTTTGAGAAGGAAAAAAGTATGATTTCTGGAACTAAGAAGACCAGATGGCTAACGTACAAAATGAAAAGCGAAGAACAGCTCAAAAAGAGCTGAAAATAAGATGATAAAATGTGCACTTCTGTAAGATCACTATGACTGCCTTGTGATGAATTGGAAGGCAGCAAGATTGTACTCATAGAGACCAGCAAGGGTTCTCCAGTAATCAAGGAAAGCAAAATAGCTCACGATGGTGGCTCTGGAGGCTGAGGCAGGAGGATGAAGAGTTCAAAGCCAGCCTCAGCAGCGTAGTGAGACCCTAAGCAAGTCAGAGAGAACCTGTCTCTAAATAAAATATAAAAAAGGGCTGGGAATATAGCTCAGTAGTTAAGTACCTCTGGGTTCAATCCCTAGTACCAAAAATAAATAAATAAATAAATAAGAAAGCAAAATAGACAGCTGAGACTAGGGTGTTAGTAACATAGATGGAAAGAAGTGACAGATTTGAGAACAAATTAAGAATATTTTGTATTTTGCAAATGTATCTTTAATATCTATTTTTCTTTGGAGAAAGATAAAAATAGCTTTGGAGTCAAACAGTCCTGGATTTGAAGGCTAATACTACCACTCACCATTTGGTTAGGTTAACCTTATATTTTATAAGTTTGGATATAGTTATGTTATGGCAGGAGGTAAGAAAAGGCACAGGCTGAACACAGCAATGTTCCTATAGAATCAGTGTTAGTCAAGCAATTGTTTTAAGGAAATCTTTTTATATAAAATATATAATGGAACAGAATGCAAATTATGCATGAAGTTTTTACATAAACCATGACACTTTAAAGAAATTGTAACTCCAGTATGTTGTATTGGGTTAAGACCCATGACTGGCCAAGACTAACTTTCTTTTACTGTAAGAGTATTTCAGCTGAAATGTTTTTAAAACAATGACCCTCCCTAGCAGTTCTCTATTTCTAGAAACAAAGCTTAGAATACCTTAAAGTTTGCTGTGAAGATTTAATGAAATAAACAAAAATCTATAATACTGATCCTTGTACTGAATAGTTGTAAAAATTTTTTCATATATTTGAAAAAATTCAGCATAGTACTGATTTATTTTCTATTTTAGCAACTGGTGGGTCATTACTTATTGTACCTCCTGCTGGGGATAATGGGCTAAAGAAACTTTACTATATATAACAGCAGCTTAACTCTTGCAACTAACAATAGTGTGAAAATATCAGCTTTCTGTCATGTTTTCTGCATTTCATTTTGTAATGAGCTAAATAAACACTAAGTCAAAATTAAAATTAATTCTGTTAACTCATAAGTAAAAGAACAATTCAAATGAGCAAATACATTAATTTGTTAAGACAGCTATAATAACTACCTAATGTTTTAAACATTACAGCAGAAACTTTGAAAAGGCTAAGGAAAAATAAGAAAAAGTTAGGTAAGTTTATGTTTTCTTCTTAATATCTTAATAAATGTTATAGGCAAGAAGTTAATTAATGTAATAAATGGGAAAAATGAGAAAAAAAAATTGAAAGCATTATAGAAATTTGAGGAAAACAGATATAACTCAGTTAATTCCCAAAGTTTTAGTGACTGTTCACTCTAATAGTTAAGACACTTGTAGTTGGGTTACAGTACATACCATGCAGATGGTTTCTGCTATGAGTTCTATATTTTCACTTTCAGTATTTTTACTGATGAATTTTAAATTACTTTTCCAATTTGAAAATTCTATAATTGGCAATTTTAAATTACCAAATCACTCCTATTGCTTTTAATGTCTTAAATATTTTCATCACAAAAGATCTTTCCTTTAAAGCTATATCTATATAGATCATAACTAAGCAACATTATTTATGTGTATTTTTCCTTAGTCTCCCCAAACTGAGCTATATTAACCCATTAAGTCTCAAGTTTTCATTCTGTGACTATTTCAATGAAATTGACACAAGTGCATTAAAATAGGTTGGAAATAATAATCTAGATTATATATATGATTATATTAAGTAATGATAAAATTATATTTTTATTATTATAATTATATTGTATATCACATAATTTTATTCACTATATTTTTTACATGTTCTATATCAAGGGTAATGAGACAAGAAGGGTAAATTTGGGACAAGATATATTTATGTGACCACCAACTTTGCTAAAACAACTTTATTACAAGAAAGAAACATAATGTTTTAAGAAGGTTATATAAATATTTCAGAAAAGAACTATGCAAAAATGTTGAAAATACATTAGTTCTCAATACATACGAGGGATCCCTACTTGTTGTTTTCTTATTGCTGGACCAATATTCAGTTTCTTATCTTTATAATTAAGTTTTTCAGCCTAAAATAAAAAAAAAACTTTATTATTTTGGCACTGCTATTTCTAAAACAAATAAAGAAAAACTAGTGAGAAACAATTTAAAAAATTCAGACTATAATATCTTTGAAAGCAGTAGGGCAGTTGAAAGGGCAGATTTTGGATTCAAACAATCTGGGCCTGAGTCTTGGTTCCAATACTCTGACTCCAACTTCTTATTTATAACATAGTCAATCAATATTCATTGGTTCTATATTTATGAATTTGCCTATTCACTAAAACCTATCTGTAATCCCAAATGAATACTTGTGGTGATTTCAAGGTTATTATAACATGTGCTGAATGGTGAAAAAATTGGGTAGCCTGACATACAAGTTCCTAGCTGAGGTCAAATAAGGCAATGTTCTTTCTTCTTATTTCAGCTTTCATAATGTAAAAAGGTGTCTTTTTTTCATATTCTATTTGGTGCCACATTTTTTTTTTTACAATTTTGTGCTTTTTGTTAGTGATTTTGTTATTTAAAATGACCTCCAATTACAGTGCTGAAGTGTTGGCTTATGTTCCTAAGCACAAGTTCCTGTTATATGCCTTGTGGAGAAAATATGGATTAGATGTGCTTAATTCCGGCATGAGTAACAGTGCTGTTGGCTACAAATTCAATGTTAATGAATCAATAGTTTATTTAATATGGTGTACTGAAATGGAAACACACATAAAACAAGGTTATGTACTGACTGATGATAATACTGTAATCAAAGGTTTTGGGGAACCTTGCACTGTATTTCTCCTAGGAATAGCAACAGCTCAGTATTCTCTAATTTAGTATTCAGGAAAACTTTATAGAACAAACTACAATGAATAACAAGCATTAACTGTATAAGGTTTTGATAATATATAATTAAAACTCTTACTTTTCTCTAAAAAATCAAATGTTACATTTGCCATAATTCAAAGTAATTACACTGAACTGCAGGCTACAATTTTTTCTATGAATGATCTTACTTTATATAAACTTTTTCATAAGAGGGAAATAATCTCAGATAATTTTGCTCTATGTTTGTGGTGATTTTTAGGAATTAAGATCTTATTATCATTTCATAAAAGATACATCTCCAAGTTATTAGTTCAGGTAAATAAGGTTAAAAGAATTTTAGTATAGACTCATAATAACAGTCATGTAATGATTTGGAAATTGTCCTTCTGCAGTTTCCTGGAGATCAATGGCAGTCTTACAAAGCACATACTTTTTTTTAAAGGCAGTTCAATATAGTTGTACTTTACTATTAAACACCTTATAAAGTATTAGTTTCAAGGAAAGATGTTCCAAAAATGAAGTTAAATACATGAAAGAACTTACCTCTTGTAAAATTTTTTGTGCATCTTCTTGTGTTTCAAAAGTGACAAAACCATACCTAAAAATGCATTATTAATGATTATTTTCTTAGAACATTGCATTAGTTATATTAAACTTTTCTTTCTTTTTTTTTTTTTTTCTATTGTTGGTGACTGAACTCAGTCTCATGCATGCTAGGTAAGTGCTCTCCCAATGAGTTATATCCCCAGCCCTATACCAAAATAATGTTCGTTTAAGGATATATCACTATAGGAGTAAGCCTCTTTCTATGATGTAACAGCATCAAAATCTTAGAGGAATCATTTACAGCATAACTCTTTTTAAAGTTAGGGGACTGAAATAAAAAAAAAGAAGAAGAAGAAACCAGGGACCTTGAAACAGTTTCAGCCCTGAGTAGAAAATCATGAAATTTATGTTGTTTTAAAAATTGGGATGTGATGAATTTCAGTCTAAAGCAATAATCTTCTTTAAAACTAGCATAAGTTTGACTTTTGAGGAATCAAAGTAGAAAAAAGCTTTAAAAAATAAAAATCTCAGTATGATAAAATTTCTTGTATTGGTAAAAGACTGTGTAAATGTATTAATTATTATTGATATGTATAAACTGATAATAAAATTATTAGTATGTTTCCCAAACAATATCAATTAAAATGTATACAACTTAGTTTTTATATCTGCTTTTCATATATGATTACTATCTTCAATTACAATTCATTATAATGTTCAAGATAAATGTATGACATATACAATTTCCAAAAACCCCAATTAGGTAGACAAAAAAGAAACGATAAAAAGTGTACTTAAAATGTGGTATATATACACAATGGACTATTACTCAGTCGTAGAGAAGGATGAAATTATGGCATTTGATGGTAAATGGATGGAATTAGAGAATATTGTGCTAAGTGAAATAAGACAGTTCCAAAAAAACCAAAGGCTGAACGTTCTCTCTGATATGTGAATGCTAACCCATAACCCATAACCCATATCTCTCTGATATGCTGGGGAGGGGAAGAATAGAAGTTAATTGGATTATCTTCCCAGGGAGATAAAGGAAAGGGAGTGGGGAATGGGAATAGAAAAGACAGTAGAATGAACCAGACATAACTTTTCATCCTTATATATGAATACATGACCAGTGTAACTCCACATCATGTACAATCACAATAAGTTATATTCCATGTATGTATGATATGTCAAAATAGTCTACTGTCATATATATCTAAAAAGAATAAAAAAGTGTATCTAAGAAGACATAATTTCTATTTAGATAATGAAATTATTGAGTAGTGTTAAATATCCTGTAATTTCTACTTATAATTATTTATTGTATTTAAAGTTCCTTCCTTGCTTACTTCTTTTCTTCCCTCCCTCCTTTCCTTTCTTTCTTTCCCAGGGATTGAAGCCAGGTGCACTTAACCACTGAGCCATATCCCCAGCCCTTTTTGTTTTTTATTTTGAGGCAGAGTCTCACTAAGTTGCTTAGGGCCTCACAAAGTTGCTGAGGTTGGCTTTGAACTTGTGATTCTCCTGCCTTAGCTTCCTGAGCCGCTGGGATTACAGACATGTGCCACCATACCTAGTAAAGTTTATTAATAAAGGAATTTCTCTTTATTCACTTGCATATATACATTAAATAAGAGTTAACTGTTTTTACAAGATTTTTTTTTTTTAGAACACATACACCATCCAGTGGAAAATGCATGAAATGCAGCTTACATTTCCATGTGCATTTTTCAATGATAAAAAGTGGGTATTATAAAAATAATACAAATTCTGCTAACTAAACAAAAAATGGATCATTCCAATTCATCTTAATATTGTCTGGCACTCTGAGAAAGTATTTTATCTATCTAAAAATAACCTTTTCATAGGAACCCATCTTTTCCAGAATACCCACTTGCCATATGTTGTTTCTCACTAATACTGTTTCTATATGTTTCATTGGTTCCTTTCTTATGTCTGTAAATATGCATGTCCTGTCTCTCTTTCTATAAAATAAACACAATCCTTCACTGGTTTCCTTTACTGTCTCTATTTTATTTTACCTTTGCAATAAAATTCCTATGTGAATGCACTATGTGAACTACCTTTCCCCTCTCCAAAATATGGCTTTTGTACACACAGCAATCTATTAAAACAGCTCTACACATTTCTAGACACACCTTATTGCTTTTGTCTCAATTTTCAATCTCCTTGATATGGCAATTAAAAATAATTCTCTTCTTAAAAGTTGTATTCCTCATATTAGTTCTCTAATTAGGTCTCCAAGGCATAATCCTTGGATTGCCAGTCCTTGGAGTCAGCTATTTTTTTTTTTTTTGCGGCGCTGGGGATTGAACCCAGGGCCTTGTGCCTGTGAGGCAAGCACTCTACCAACTGGGCTATCCCCCCAGCCCAAAGTCAGCCATTTTTAAATAAAAATTTTTAATAATCTAAAGCAGGAATAAAATTCCTTAAGTATCTAATCTTTAAGCTTCTGGTTCTATAGCTACCAATACATTTGGTTCTCAACATTAAGTCCTTGCTGTTTAACACTGAATGGGCCCTCAGTCCACATAAGCATAAGTTCCCAACAAATAAAGGAAAATTATAGTGTCCTTTCCCACCCCACCAAAATACACACACAAGCATCCCATACATACAACAGACTAAAAGGTAGAATAAAAAGAGAGGACATGGAATTCTGTTGAAAAAATGAAAATACCACAGGGAAATACTTCATTTCCCTTTGTCTAATGAAATATTAGACAAAGGGAAATGAAGGGAAATGAGGGGCAAAAGGAATAGGAAAGACAATGGAATAAATCTGACATAATTTTCCTATGTGTATATCTGAAAAAACCTACACAAATCCCACCATCATGTATATCCATAAGAATGGGGTCTTAATTAGAATAATATATAAATATGCACATATAATTTTATCAAAACAGATTCTACTATCATGTATAACTAAAAAGAATCAATTAAAAGAAAGAAAGAAAAAATGAAACTAACTTACTATATAATTCAATACAAATACAACTGTTAATTCTATATACTATCTAATGATACTAACCCTTTGGATACTCCAGCTCTGTCATTTACAATCTTCACTTCTTTTACAGATCCATACTGGGAAAAAAATTTTCTTAAATCATTTTCATTTGTCTAATGGCATAAAAAGAAAACATTAGTTAACATTTTTAATTAATAAAGATGAAAGAATTCTTATTTCTTTAAGATGAAACAATTCTTATGCATTTTTTTGGAGACAGAAAAAGTTATAAATAAAGAATACTATGGTTACAGAATGCCTCTCATTAAAACAGTGCTGAAACCACTATGTCATTAAAATAAATACCTTGTTTTATATAGCAGCTATGTTGTTAAACTATTATAAATCAAAAATATTTAAGTCAAATTATTCTAAAACTATAAGGAAGGTTCACTATTTAAAGGAATCTTTGTCACTCTTGTTCTCTAGTTGGCAATTTTTGAGAAAACAAATTTGGATTAAACATGCTATAACCACAGTAAGGGCATATTACTACTGGATCTTGTGGCTCAGAGATGCAATAAAACTAGGTTAATATTGGCCTATGCCAGTTACTTTATTATTATCAACACAGTCTCCAGGAAAAGTCAGGGCTTAGAAAGAATATATTTCCAAAATTACTTGAATTTAATTTGTGATAACAATGGACTGACTGTAGGATTTAGAGTTATTAGATACTTTATATGTGTTCAACATACATTTCAGGAAATTCAGACATTATATAATATTTAAATTAAAAATTAATATTACAGATTTATAATGTATAAGATTTATGTACAAATATCATTTTTTACACATATGGTTTTATTTGAAATAGTCCAATAACAGACTTAAAACATCTTTTCCTAGATTATTCACACTATATTCACTGCACTTCCATTTTCTGGTTTAGTTGCAACATTTTGCATCTAAGAATAAATATCTCTGGTAGAAATAACTTTACATATGTAGGAAAAAGATATGTCTTAGAGCAGTTTTACCCTTTGGTTTCAATTGCTACCTCACTACTTAAATATATTATCACTTTTTAATTGGTAACATAAAGTCTGCTAAGCTGAATGATGACAAATGTTAAGTTAATCTAAGAATAAGTGAATGTCTTTTATTCTAATAAACAATGTAATTAATGCTAGAATAAGGATTGTTATTAGAGATTTAAAAATTAACTCATACTATTCTCTGATGGAAGACTCACTCCATTTTGCAGTTCTACTTCTTCATGAGAGAATAAGGAGACAGACAAGATGATTAAACACTAAGAAGAATACTCTGTAGGCTTCTAAAAATAAGAGGTTAAAAAAGTCTGAGATTGCTGGTTACTAGAGTAAACTATTTCTTTGGGGGTATTTATCTATGGTTTTGAAAAAGTTATTAGGGAAGCATTATGGAAGGAACCTTAGCAGTTACCTTAAACCTAAGGCTTCACTTTAACAATGGCCTCTTAAGTTCATATTGTAGATGATGGGGTTCAGTAACTTAGAATAATCTAACTATACAAATAATGCTGTAATAAAATGAATTCTGAACTGAGCATTTCTGGTCATCATTACTATTTTCCAGAGAAAGTCTTTAAACATTTTATGGGCTAGGGATATAGCTTAGGGGTAGAGCAGTTTAGCAAGTATGTGCAAAAGTTCAGTCCCCAGTACTAAAACAACAACAACAACAAAATTTTTCTTATTTTTTGTGTTATTGGGGATCAAATCCAGGGCCTCATGCATGCTATGCAGGCACTTTACAAGCTATATCCCCAGTCCTCTTTATTTTTAATGAAGTGATCACATACTTAAGACTCATTTTGGAAGATATACTGTGACATTTTTCTTAAGCAGGAAAAAAGTAATTTTACCTAAATTGTGACACATTGATTATATAGAAATAATGTGTTATAAGTATCAAATGTCACATCTAGTGGCCAAAAGGATTTTATCAAAAAGATCTTTCTCCCTATAATTTGTAATATGTAATACGGAAACTTAGAAATACTTCCATATATTCATTTGGAAGTAAGGGATATTCAACTTAAAACATTCATGCATGCCTTTCTTACAGGTGTTTTCCACCTCCCATATGGAGGTACTAAAAAGTATCTCACAACTCTGCTACTGTAAGTGAACGGCTGATTATCTGATTTAAGTATATTATTGTATTGCATTATTCTGACAGTATAGGCCTTTTTTTGGGTTATCAAATCCTAAATTCTATAATAGAAAGTTATCTGCAAGAGATTGAAGTCTGGGAGGTTGCTGAGGAACCTGAAATAAAGTTTGGGATAAAGAAATGGGGTTTTATAGTACTGGTTTAAAAAAATTATCTGAGTCTTCTTTTGAAAATTATCATCACCCATTATTTTGAAAATTGGCATATTATGCAAGAAAGTATAAATAGTGTGTTATGGTGACATGAACAAAATGGGGTTTGAGTCAGAAAAGCAGATTCTAATTTTATTCTGCCACCATGTAGAGAGGAACCTATAGCCAAGTGAATGAGCCTCAATTCTCTTTTATGTGAAACTGGAAAATTATATATGCTTTATTAAACCTACATAATTATTGAAAAATTTTTTATATTAAGACAATGTGAAACCTACTAGTCAATATACAAATAAATACATTATGCTGTGTTCATAAAAGGTACCTTAAAGTCAATTCCTCCTACAAAGATGCGATTAGGGATCACAGTTCCATATCTTGGGGCACTTGTTGGGTTATTCAAAGGCACAGGTGACACAGGATTGGGGGATGGAGATAATGAATCTGTTTGCGTCTGATTTGATGTTTGCTGTAAAATAAAATTCTTTTAAACTTTTAGCACTAGATATAAGTTCCAATGCAGATTGTAAACATTTTTCAAAAGATGTCATTTAGGTAAAATGTAGTATTTTACATTTGACTTTTATTCTAATATTTGAAGATTATAATTAAGAGTTAGTAGCTTTTTGGGGCAACAAATAATAAAGAAAATCTAATACAGAGAAGTTCTTAACTATTAAATATGCTATTTAAATATACTTACTAGTAATTATTATTAAGTACATTGTTTAATTTTCAAGGAAGAATAGTAAACTCATAAAGAAGTTAGAGAAAGAGAAAAGCAGTCCTAGACAGATGGTAGCAGGTCTGGTACTCACTGCTAGGCTATGGTGTGTTCTCTTATTAATGGAACACCAACATCAGACGTCACTCTGATACATCAAGATAAAAACTAGACCACTCCATAATCATATCTGAACACTGACAAAAGCAAAAGCATTTTCCAAATCACAAGAATGACCAAACATCCCTCTATCCTAGCTGATATGAGTAATTGTTCCTTGTTTATCAATCACAGCTTAAACCATGATCTACTTTCCCTGCTTTTTAGATAAGAATTAACATGTTCAATCATAGAAATACTCTCAATTCTTGACAACTTGCACTCTAAGATAGAGTCCTTCTTCCTGGAATCCCTGCCTAAAAACTGATCACTGAACTCCCCCATGCTGTACTGTCTTCCTTCTTTCAATGAGTTAATAGATCCAACTTTATTAAATTATACATGTGTTCCTGGTGGTCTTTGGCTAAAGGGCCTTGAGAAGTTAATAAACTCTGACATTCAAATACACCATTTTCAGCCTGAAAAATCAAAAATTTAAATTTACTTGTATATTAGAAGATTGAACCAATTTTGTAAAAACAAAAATTACATACTTGAAACTCATGGGTATAAATTATCCTACCAATGAATTGATCTCAGTACATATGCATATTTTCACAATTTTAAGTCAAAGGAACTAATATAAATTTAATAGATCTATATCAATGTATAAGCCTTTGCACAACAGTAAGCTAATAGATTTGTATGGTACAACTGAAAAAAAATGACTTGCGAATATAATTTTGAAGAGAAACTTACTAAAAATCTTGTTAATTATTTCCCTCCTAGGAATAGTCTTAACATACTAAATAAAAGCTCCAAAAAGATGGAAGTTCATAATTCCAATTCTCTGAGAAACAAATACATGAAAACAAATTTCCAACTTAGGTAGATTTGTTCCTTTTCACTTCATTGGCTAATAAAACTATAATCCCTAAATTAATTTCTGCAAGATGCACAGAGAAGTAAGCAAGCCGGTGTGGCCACTAGGTTATAGGGTAAACCTTATGACCCTCTTTCCCATTCGGTCTTAAAGAAGAAAAAGATATAATCACTAATAAGGAGTTCATGAGCACTTCTAAAAATAAACAACAGAATGCATCACATTTAACAATTACTATGTAGTAATTTCCAATGAAAGAAGTTGGAAATGCAATTTTAGCTTCCTCTCTGAGTAGTTGGAGTTTATTTGCAACTTTGATTACTTTAATCATAAGGATACAGTATTCAGAATGATAATTCTGTGAGACATAATTTTACTTTTCAACCATGGATTTATATTGCCAGAGACAACCTAACAGTTACAGTAGATACAACCTTGTCTCTCAACCCATCTGTTTACAGTGTAGAAATTACTTATTTGCTAAATTACAAAAAAATGAGTCTTCACAAAATTCTCTTCCAAAAGTCAAGAGTTCAATGAGTGAATCATTTGTTCATAAGTGTAAGTAAAAGTAAATAAAACTTCATTATTTTTCAGATAGAAGGATGAAATGAATAGAAATGAATAGTCCCTTCTTTCTGATCTTAAGAAACAAAAGCATACTCATCGAGAAAAGAAAAACACCAACTTTTTGCACTCATTTCACTTGCATTCCAACTGCTTAACTTTTTCTCCTTACCACTTAACATTTTCTAACACACCATATAATTTACTTATTCATTTTATTGTCTCTTGTCACTGTAATGTAATATTCATGAGGACAGGAGGTTTGTATTTCTTTCTTTTCTCCTCAGGGCAGCATCCAAAATAGTGATATTACATAGCAGGTGTTATGGATCATTTCTTCAGTAGACCTGCTGGCGATATGCCAAACATCTGGATGAGGGCTGAAAATATTAATCATACCCCAGAAAATATTTTAATGTTAGTAGTAACGAGGCTTGGGTAGAGGCAACATCTTAAGTTCCGTGGGGATCAGCGATGCGTTGAATTAGACAACAAAGCCCTGAATTCCACTGGCAACAATTTTGCAAGTGTATGAAAGCAGCCAAGAGAGGCTGCTATTGAGTTAGAAGTGAAGGTCCCCTGCTTATAAATCTCCCAGCACTAAAGAGTTTATTAAAATCCTCCAAAGTTATGAGCCCTCACTGCCTTCTTGCCTTGAGAATTAACCTCGAAATCTATCACCTCCTCTGCACAGACAAGAGGAAGAGGGCGGGCTAACCGTCGCAATCACGGCCTCGGTGCTCCTTCCCCTCCGAGACCAGCAGGCGGAGGCGCTGGGGGATAGGGCCGCAGCGACAACTTCCTCGGGTTCTCTCAGGTCATCGTGGACTTGGGTACTGCCACGAGGATCCACCCCCTCCCCACCAAAGTGCGGGAGGGAAAAGAAGGCTAACCAGCGAGAAATTTTGCCGGGCAAACCCGCCAGCAGCAGTGGCGGGAACCCTCAACGGCACCGACACCGCCGCCGGCCTCGTGTGCAGCAGGCCTCCGCCCTCACGCGGCGCGTGCTGATTGGCTGCCAGCAGGGCGCGGGGCGGGGCGCGGCGGCACGTTACCGCGGCCCTCGGGCCTCTCGGGCGATCGGCCCAGCTCCCAGCCTCCTACCCCGCTTCCCGAGTCTGACAGGCCCAGGGCGTGCACCCCATGCTAGAGGGCCTGGTTCAACCTGGGCCAGTGCATCCTCCCAGGTCTCTCAGGATTTACAGGCCCCACTGACCAGTCAGGTAGTGGAGGCGTCGACTGCCAGGCAACTCCTCTAAGCCGTGGGCGGAGAGGCGGAGTCCGGCAGAAGAGAGCGTCAAAGGCACAGCCGTGCGCAGTTTCGGCGGGAAAGCGTTTCTAATCTGCCGAGACTCCGTCGGGTGCACTGGGCTCGGCCACTCAAGGCCTCCCTTCCATTTCTGAGGCTCGCCGGCCCGCCCGCACACAGCCCAGGCCCGGTGGACCCTCGCCCAGCAGCCGACAGGGCCTGCAGGCGGGCGGGTCTTCGCAGCGCTTAATTGGGCACCCTGGCCATGTTTCTTCCCAGCCAAACAGCAAAAGTTTGTGCTCTCAAGTGCGCCCTTCCAGGCCCTCAGAGACGGGGCCCACGGGGCTCCTTTTCCCCGCCACCAGGGCCCCGGCGGTCCCCGTACTCACCGCCCCGGATTCGGTCTCCATCTTCCCCTTCGCTCTTCAAAGACGGGCGAAAGGCGCAGAAACCTAAAAGTTTGAAGGCACCTTCACACCAAGGAAGCCACGCCACGTTTTCCCTCTGGGACTCTCCCCCTGGCGGCGACGGCGGCGGAGGCAGCTTTAGGGGCGCAGGCTTGGACCCGGGGCCTGAACCTGCCACCTGGGGGGGATGGGGAGGGGCTGGCGGCGTCGCCTCCAGCGGCGGGCCGCAGTGCGGGCGGGCGCCGCAAGCCGGGGAGGGGCGCGGGCGGGCGGGTATCAGCGAGGTCTCCAAGGCGGCACGTCTCAGGGGCAGAGCGCGCAACAAGTTGAGGCGGGAGTAGGGTGTGCGGATCGAGGGCTCGCTTCTGGGACCGCTCTCGTCTGCTTTCGGAAGGTTGGGGAGGAGAGAGCGAATGGTAATGCAAAGCTCCAAGCACCGCACACTTTTCACTGTCCTCCACTGTTGGATTTTGAGAGGTTGAGGTGACTTCAAGGCTTTACTAAGGTGCAAGAAGCCGGAAGGGTAGACTTCCGAAGGCTGGTGCGAGGCGAGGAAGACACTTGCCAGAGTCAAACTCTGACCCCCGAGCTCGACGCACCAAACTCGGGGGCTCGGAAGAAGCTGCAGACGCCGCGCTGCACCTGTTGTCGCCGTCACTCATCCACGCCGGGCGGGCGGGGCGGCGCGGGCGGCTTGGTCGCGACCCGCCGCGCAGCCGGGAGCCGGCTCGGGCGCCGGTCCCAGGCCCGAGCCGAGCGGCTTCCTTGGACCCCTACTGCGCTGAGCGCTGCGGAGGAGCGGGTCCGTGACTAAGCCACGCGCGGGAGTTGCAGCTCGGCTGCAGAGGCTCCAACCTCCTTTGGGATTTGGATCACCTTTGAAAGACTGCTTTGCAAAGAATATTTTCTAAAAGGTAGCAGAAATATTATATATATATATGAATATATATTCAAAAAATATATATGTTCAAGTGGCAAATTATTAGCTAAATTGTGTAATAACTATTCACATTATTGCTACCGTTCATCAAGAAATTTGTTTCAGGCTTAATGCTTTAAATCATTTCATTCCCACAGCAACCCTTCAGACAGATACTCTTACCCTCATATTACAGGTGACTTGGAGGGTAAGTGATTTGGTCAAGGTCTAAAACTATAGGAGATTTAACCCTGGGTGTCTAACTCTGCTCTTGATCTTAATGGTTTTTCTATGTTTAAAGGATCAGCAGAAACACCTGTTAAAAGTTGTATCAGCCATAACTTTGGCACTCTTTATTGTGAAGTTGGGCTACGTGTTATTTTATTTTCCAAGATGGGTTAGGCATTCATATTATTTATCCAAAATGAAATGGAAACAGTTTTTGTTCATCTTAACTGAAGCGATCTAAAAGTTAACATTTTTTTTTTTGCATGAAATTTAAACTCATTTTTTTTTTCAGGTTTTAGTTTCTGTGGAAACAGTATAGAAACAATCAAATGGAAATTTATTCTAGAGCAAAATAAATTTACTGTTCAATACAATTAGATGCTGTTTGGAAATTTTTTCCAGTACTAATAATAATGGGTTTGAGTGGATATTACTATACTCACTTATGGTGAAGTCTTTTTTTCCTGACTAAAAACACTTATTTTTCAAGATTGCATCCTCTAAAATAATTTATTCACCACAGTAGGTGTTCAGTCTGATGCAAATTAACAAAATTCAGGGAATAAATGAGTGTATTCCATGACCTGTGTTGGGTGTTAGGGGGATATGTACAGTATGGTAATTTTCTGTTCTTCCCTTTTAATTCTTACACCAAAAGACAGTTCTGATTTAAAAACTTGGATAAATCACATAACATTTTATAACTCAATCCAATTTAGTAGACATTTGTAAAACTGTTATTTTGTCTAGTACATAGTGGAATATGCTATGGGAGACACAAAATGAGGATCAAACCTCTGTTCTCAAGGCATTTTAAATATAGAAGGGTTCAGGCTGATGGTAGATGCCTCTAGTCCCAGTTACTGAGGAAACAGGCAGGAAAATACTGCCTTTATACTGTGAGTTCAAGGGTAGCCTGCACAACATGGTGAGACCTTGTCTCAAAAAAAAAAAAAAATGTACAAGGGGATAAAAGACTACTGAAAATAGTAATTATATCTAAATATACATATAATAAATAGAATATAATCAGAATAAGATCAGTGATATATCAGTGATATACAAACTATGATTGGAGGAATGTGGGCCCACAGAAGAAGGCATCATGATGCAAGGTGGCCAGGGCGGGATAAGAGCACTATCAAAGTTGGAATGCTGGTGTGAGCAGAAAAATGGGAGGAATGGTATTAAGATCCTATCATGTACCCAACTCATTCTTTTAAAATTTTGGTTTTTTTTTTTTCTCTTTTTCTGTTTCTGCTTGTTCTCTTACTGGAAATTTGGACCTTTGAGAGGTAAAAGTGACCCTTATCACATTACTAGTAACTGTTGGATACAGTTTTCAAAACTTCTCTTTGACTCCAGTGCTCATGCACAGTATACTCTCCTGTTATTTCTACCATGGCAATGAGGAGTTAGAATTTTATTCTGTACATTAGAGTCATTGAAGATTACTGAACCACGAAGTTACATAATCAGAGCCAAAATTTAGGAAGATAGAGAAGAGGTTTCAAGGGATAGTGAGGGAAACAATTGAATTAGGAGAAGAAAATGGCACAGGTGCATTCAACAGAGGTGACAGGAGTGAGAATAAAATGCTGAGAGAGGGTTAAGGAGATCCCACTGAGGACTGAGGCTATCTCTCGTGGGTGATGATTGGTAAGGATCTTTTAGAAGTCTCAGTTTTAGATATTGGAGATGCCATTTATAAAGGTAATATAAATGTACAATATATAACAAGTGGCAAGTCTAAACATCTCATTTTCTGCTAGTATCCCAGGGTTTCTCATCCTTTAGGCTACTCAGGATAGTTTTGTGTCTTAGTCTGTTTTCTGGTGCTAGTAAATGAGCATCACAGATTGGGAACTTTATAAAGAAAAGGGGTTTCTTTTGGCTAATGACTCTGAAAGTCCAAGGTTGAGGGACCACATCTGGTGATTGCCATCTTGCTGGCAGAGTCTTGAGGTGGTGTGAGACATTCCATGGCAAACAGGGAAGGTGTGTGTCTCTTCTGACACTCTCCCTCTTTTCATAGAGCCATCTATATTCAATCATGTGGGTAACTTTATCTAATTCTAATTCTTCATCTAATTCTAATTGCTTCCCAAAGGCCCTTCCTCTAAACACGATGGTTGGATTAAGTTTCCACTGTTAATACCTTACATTGGGGATTCATTTTCAACATATGAATTCTTTGGGGACACACTCAAACCATATCCAAACCATTGGCCTTCCCCTGCCAGCCAAGATTTACCCAAATAAGCCTTCCTTTTTTGCTTGTCTTCTCTTTCTGACAGTTTTTCTCTTTTTACCTCCTGAGTTTTCTATCTTCAGATTCTAATGCCTAATCTACTTCAAGTTCTCCTTTTCTTGATAACCCTTTTGATGTGCTCCCTAGCTTATAAAACTAGATAACCACTGCATAGTTATTTTGGGTCAATCTATGTGCTATGGCTTAGAATATGACAATGATTAAGGTCTGGTTTTTGTTGGGGTAGCAAGTCCTGGTTGCAGCCTGTGGTCTACTGGGAGAAGCAGCTAGTGGGAGAAAGTTTATATATTCACTGTCCAAAGCACAGAAGTTGCCATGTGCGAGATAGAACAGACCAGGGAATGGTTTAACTTGGTAGATAACATGAAAAGGCAAGTTTAGAAGATGCCTCCGCTTCCCTTTTATTTATTTTTTGTTTCCAGGTCTGTTATTAACCATTTGCTTCATTTGGGGGAAGGAATTTCTAGGGGTTTTCTTTTTCTGTGATAGTTGAATGTTTGAAATAGGAGAGATGAGAGATAAGATTTAAAAAATCTTGCCTTAAAGAGGCAAAAAGTCAGCTCAGATCTCTTTTCCTCTACTGAGAATATAATACACTTGGAGAGGATGTTATAGAGATAGCCTCTACTAGAGCAATATCTCATTTGTTGGGAAATTCCTTATAAAATTAATTCATTTGTTTAATTATACTGATCACCATGAACAACTACTTAAACACAGGGTATATGATATAGAACTTGCTGCATAGCATAAGGCAGGAAATCAATAAATATTTGTAGAATAAATGAACAATTAACCCTCCTCCCACCCTGCACTTTATCCCACCCCTACCACTTGACTCTTTAAACACTTGGACCTAATGGGTTACCAGCTGGACTACCCTCTAAATACTCCTTATCGGTAAAGTGGAGTCAGATATCTACTTTCTTATCTGTAACTCTTAGAAGTTAACCAAGGGTATATTTAGCTATAAAATAAAGTTTTTGTTGTGAGGTTTATAAGAGGTAGCTTTTTAATAAGATAAAACCTGGGAGACTAAAGAACTTCAGAGAGTCCAGGCATGGCTAGACCACAGCTGTCTTTCTAGACCGCTATAATTTTCTTTTCAACTGAGGTTGAAGAACAGTTAATCATTTTCAGAGAGCCTCTTTCTTCATTTTTCCCCCCAATGGATATGTATATTTTTAATTTTAATAGATTTTTCTAAGTTGATGCTCTCTTAGTAGTTTATATGAATATAGATTCATTCTCATTCTTACACTTTTAAGTTCTCACTCTGAAACTTCTGGCAGCCTGGTGGTGGTTGAATCTGAAAAACTCACTGGTTTGTTAGTCCTCTAACCACTCTGATGTTAAGTGGTTCTTTTTTAAAAAATTGACAAATAATAATTTTATATATTCATGGGATACAATGTGATGTTTTGATATATGTATATATTCTGAAATAATTAAATAAAGCAAATTAACATATCTATCACTTCCCCTGCATACATATACATGTGCGTATACCTGTATACACACACACACACACAAACACACACACATATATATTTATTTTGTGATGAGAACAGTTAAACTCTTTTATCAACTTTGAAATTATAACATTATTACTAACTGTAGTGACTTGTCTAACTAAAATTTTGAACATGGGAGTGCAGATATTTCTTAGACATACTGATCTCACTTGTTTTGGTTATATCCAGAAGCAGGATTTCTGGATCATGTGGTAATTATGTTTTTAAGTTTTTGAGAAACCTCTATACTTTTTATCAAAATGGTTATACTAATTTACAATGTTACCAACAGTATTCAAAGTTTTTTCCACATCCTTCTGATCTTTTTTTTCTTTTGTAGTGCTTAGGATCAAACCCAAGGCATTTTTGTATGCTAGGCAAATATTCTACCACTGAACTATACTCCCAGCCCAAAATGAGATTTTTTTTTTTTTTTTTTTTTTTTTTTTTTGAGACAAAATCTCACTGTTTCTCAGGCTGTTCTGTAACTCTTGGACTCAAGTGATCATCCTGCCTCAGGCTTCCAAGTTCCCAGGTCTATAGACATGTACCACCACACCTGACTTTTTGTCTTTTGGATGATAGCCATTCTAAGAGGTGTGAAGTTATATCTCATTGTAGCTTCAATTTTGAATTTCCCTGATATGAGAGATGTTGAGTACTTTTTCATATATCTGTTGGCCATTCATATGTCTTCTTTTGAGAAATGTCTATTGGGGTCCTTTGGACAGTTTTTAATTGGATTATTTGTTTTCTTGCTGCTGAGTTGTTTGAGTTCCTTATGTAGTTTTCATATTAGCTCCTAATCAGATGTATGATTTGCAAATATTTTCTCCTAAATATAGGTTATTTCTTTTCTCTGTTACTTATTTCTTTTGCTGTGTAGAAGTTTTAGTTTAATACAATTCTATTTGTATATATGTATGTATGTGTATGTGTGTATTTTTTTTTTTTTAATCCTGGGGATTGAACTGAGGGGTATTCTATCACTGAACTACACGTTGATCCTTTTTATTTTTTTTATTTTGATACAGGACCTTGTCAAGTTACTAAGATTGGCCTTGAGTTTGCAATCCTCCTTTCTCAGCCTCCTGAGTAGTAGGGATTACAAGAACACAACACCATGCCTGGCTTATTTTTTCTTTAGTTGCTTGTGCTTTTGAGGTTATATCTAAGAAATTATTAATGAGAACAATGTCATTGAGCTTTCCCTCTGGTTTTTTTTTTTTTTTTATAGTTTCAGGTCTTAAACATTTTAAGTCTTTAATCCAGTTTGAGTTGATTTTTGTGTGTGGTGTGAGTTAAGTAAGGATCAGATTCATTCTTTGGTTTTTCCCAGCACCAATTATTGAAGAGACTATCTTTTCTTCATTGTGTATTATTGCCATCTTTGTTGAAAATCAATTGGCCGTAAAATGATGCAGGTTTATTACTGGGTTTTCTATCCTGTTCCTTTGGTCTGTGTGCCTGTTTTTATGTCAGAACTGTGATGTTTTGATTGCACGGCTTAGTAATATATTTTGAAACCAGAAAATAATGCCTTCAGATTTGTTCTTTTTGCTTAATATTGCTTTGGCTATTTTTTTGTGTTCTATAAAGATTTGAGACTTTCTATTTTTGTGAAAAATTCCAGATCTTTTGATGGGGGTTGCATTTGAACCTGTAGATTGCTTTGGGCAGTATGGACATTTTAACAATATTAATTCTCTGAACCCATGAACACAGAGTATCTTTTTGTTTGTATGTATCATCTTTGATTTCTTTCATCAGTGTTTATAATTTTTAGTATGTAGACTTTTGCATCTTTGGTTAAGTTTACTCCTAAGTATTTTATTTTTTGATATTTTTGTAAACGGAATTATTTTCTTAATTTTCTCTTTTCAATGATTTGTTGTTAGTGTATAGAAACACTATTGATTTATGTATGCTATTTCATATTCTGAAACTTTGCTGATTATTCATTCATACAAACATGATTTAAATAATTATATATGTGTTTTCATTTGCTTTTTAGAAGATGACTTTATGTTTGGGATCATCTTGCTTCTTTGAATTATGATCAGATATTTACTTTAGAGAAAATGAAATTACTATGTATCAAATATAGGACACATAACAGCAAGACTTTATTGCAAAAATGTTTACCCAGAGTACATTGTTTGTTCACTTGTATATTCAAACTTAACAATGATTGCATCAGCTTGCCCCTTTATCTTAACTGCTCTCACCATTTGGCCACTAACTTTATCGTTTTTAAAATTCTTTGTATTCTTATCTATTTCCTGGATTTCATGACTTGAGGTATTTTCATGACCAATATTATGATAGCTTTTAGTTCACATTTCTCATACCCTTAGGTGTCTTGGCAATTCTTCCTGTTTATAGTGGCCTTCTTCAATGCATAAAATTTCAAGTACCTGTGTATAAACATTCATTTAGTTGAATTGTCACTTGACCACTCTCCTCTAGCAACTGCATTACTCTTTTTTTTTATTGTAAACAAATGGGATACATGTTGTTTCTCTGTTTGTACAATGGAGTAAAGGCGTACCATTTGTGTAATCATAAATTTATATAGGGTAATGTTGTTTGATTCATTCTGTTATTTTTTTCCCTTCCCCCCACCCCTCCCACCCCTCTTTTCCCTCTATACAGTCCTTCCTTCCTCCATTCTTACCACCCTCCTTAACCCTAACCCTAAACCTAACCCTAACCCTAACACTAACCCCTCCCACCCCCCATTATATGTCCTCATCTGCTTATCAGCGAGATCATTCGTTCTTTAGTTTTTTGAGATTGGCTTATCTCACTTAGCATGATATTCTCCAACTGCATCCATTTGCCTGCAAATGCCATAATTTTATCATTCTTTATGGCGGAGTAATATTCCATTGTATATATATGCCACAGTTTCTTTATCCATTCATCAATTGAAGGACATCTATATTGGTTCCACAATCTGGCTATGGTGAATTGAGCAGCCGTGAACATTGATGTGGCTGTATCTCTGTAGTATGCTGATTTTAAGTCCTTTGGGTATAGGCCAAGGAGTGGGATAGCTGGGTCAAATGGTGGTTCCATTCCAAGCTTTCTGAGGAATCTCCATACTGCTTTCCAGAGTGGCTGCACTAATTTGCAGCCCCACCAGCAATGTATCAGTGTACCTTTCTCCCCATGTCCTCGACAACACCTGTTGTTGCTTGTATTCTTGATAATAGCCATTCTAATTGGGGTGAGATGGAATCTTAGGGTGTTTTTGATTTGCATTTCTTTTATTACTAGAGATGTTGAACATTTTTTCATATATTTGTTGATTGCTTGTAGATCTTCTTCTGTGAAGTGTCTGTTCATTTCCTTAGCCCATTTGTCAATTGGGTTATTTGCATTCTTGGTGTAGAGTTCTTTGAGTTCTTTCTATATTCTGGAGATTAGTGCTCTATCTGAAGTATGATTGGCAAAGATTTTCCCCCACTCTGTAGGCTCTTTCTTCACATTGCTGATAGTTTCCTTTCCTGAGAGAAAGCTTTTTAGTTTGAATCTATCCCAGTTATTGATTCTTGCTTTTATTTCTTGTGCTATGGGAGTCCTGTTGAGGAAGTCTGGTCCTAAGCTGACATGTTGAAGATCTGGACCTACTTTTTCTTCTGTAATCTACAGGGTCTCTGGTCTGATTCCGAGGTCCTTAATCCATTTTGAGTTTAGTTTCGTGCATGGTGAGAGATATGGGTTTAGTTTCATTCTGTTGCATATGGATTTCCAGTTTTCCCAGCATCATTTGTTGAATAGGCTATCTTTTCTCCATTGCATATTTTTGGCACCTTTATCTAGTATGAGAAAATTGTATTTATTTGGGTTTGTGTCCATGTCCTCTCTTCTGTAAGATTGATCTACCTTTCTATTTTGGTACCAATACCATGCCGTTTTTGTTACTATTGCTTTGTAGTAGAGTTGAAGATCTGGTATTGCGATATCCCCTGCTTCGCTCTTTCTGCTAAGGATTGCTTTAGCTATTCTTGGTTTCTTATTCTTCCAGATGAATTTCATAATTGCTTGCTCTATTTCTTGCATTACTCTTGAGTAGTGGGAGGTTGTTGCTTTGATTCACTCTGATCTTTTGTATCTAAGGCAGGCTATCATGTACCATTATGCCAAAGGAGAGAATAGGTTGGTATCCACCCTTTGTCACAGAACCATGTAGTCCCAGAGTTCTGTGCATTCAATGGGAGTGCTGTTTTCTAACTCATTAAGAGGTACTATATTGGCTAGTGGCAGCCCTACCTAAATATGACTCCTACACCATAAAACAGTATCAAGAAACACTGGTTTATATTCAACATCTTTTATTTTCTCATTCTCAGAAATTAGTAGCTGCTTGACATTTGGAAAATTTTCATATTAGTGACTATTGCAAGTTGGGTTTCTCAGGAAACTGTCTCTGAGATTTGTGTTCAGGAGGTGTATGTGTGTTTGTACCTGCGCTTGGGAACAGAACCTGAGAGGGGTGAGGGAAGCAGGACTGGGCAGAAGTTGATGGTGACATGACAGCAACAAAGGCCTTAGGCAATCCTGGAGGACTCTTCAGGGTTGTTCCTGAAGACCAGGATCCTGTCATTTGTAACACTCACTCCATTCCCCTCTTTACCTGTCTATATTCCTCAGATGTATGCTACTCTTTGGGAGGAGACTTAACCTTGGACGAGGTGGTACTCTTTACCTGATGGCAATTTCTGGAAAGGGACTCAGTTGAGAACAGTCAATACTCCTAGCATCTGGGCCTAGTATTGAAGGATGTGTCTGGGTACTAGACACATATGGTTATGAACTCACTTCATATACTAGAATATATGGTTATGAACTCACTTCATGACTCACTTCATAAATGACTTTTTCTCCACAATGGGATTAAGCAGGTTACTGTTGCTTAAAGGAAAATATGATAGAAATGTAATAACTCTGGGAAAGATTCAAACTATTATTTTTCTTTAGGGAGTGTATCTCAAAGATTATAGGGGGTGGCTATACACTAGGAGCACAGATTTGGTAACTTAATAGTGTAACAGTGAAAGTCCAGGAAGCACCTTGTATTTAATGACCACAAGCTTATAAACATCTTTATGTGAGTTTATTCTCTGTTAGTTCCATGCTCAAGAAAATATCTGTATTGGTTATTGTTTAAAAACAATACCTTTTTATGACAAAAGGTAGTTTTGCAGATGGGAGCAAGTTGCCCAGTCAAGTTAGGCTCTTACACCCCTCTTGAAACTGGAAGATAGGGGAGCTCTCTCCTTTGATGTTTGTATTTCAGGTTCTTTAGGAAATATTCTGGGTTGTGAGACTAGCAAGGGGCTTATTAGACTTTATTAAGACATATATATTTATAAAGAACAAAGAAATGCTGAAAGTAAAAATAGAGTGGGAGAAGTGTCTTCCCTTATTTTCTACAGGGAGAATTAAGCCTTTTGTTTTTAATTTGTATTTGCCCTTACATTATATATCTGAACTTATTTAAAGTTGAATTTCCTTTGAGCACTAACAATTTTTAGAAACAACCACATTCAAAGCTATCATTTAGACATATGATGTAGCTTTATTGACCACTACTTGTTTTAAGAGGTAGGTAATATAGTGATACAGTGGTGGTGGTAGAACTTTGGATTCTGTCTTGGCTGTGTGTTCTTGAAGGAGCTATATAATCTGTTTTCCATCTCCGTCGTAAGCATGATAGCTCCTACTACATGAGACTATTATAAGAGTTAAATGAGATAATGCATATATAGTCCCAGCACAAAGCCCACATTCATAAGTAGTCACTGATTTCCTCCCTCCATCCTTCTCTCTCTCTCTTTCTTTCCTGAAATATGTTTCTAGGTAAGAACAGTAAAAACTTAACCTAGGTTTCAAGATGGCGGACTACAGGGTGGCTGCATTTCATGTTGCTCCAGGACTCAGGATTCAAAAGAGGAGACATTGAGAGACTTGGGACCAACTCAAAGCAGCCGGATGAGTCTCTCCCGTTGGGGAGGCGTCCCAGATGGGGCGGTAGTCCCGGAACGCAGGGAACTTTGTGAAGTAGAGCTGCCCGGCGAGACACCCCTCCCCCGCTGGAGCAGTGAACTTGGACAACTGGGAGCATCATAGAGGAGGCCGCTCAGCACAGCTCTGGGACTCGGAGCAACCACTGGGGCTCCGGTGGCTGCCCAGGGGAGAAGCGGCGAGGAGAGCTGTGTGGACTCAGAACACTGGGGCCTGCCCTGAGGAGGAGGAGGAGGAGCGTGGCCGCTTGCATTCGGAGTGACAACACCAGAGCTACAGGCAGTTGCCAGAGGAGGAGCTGCGCGGCAAGCAGTTTGGACTCAGAACGACTGCTTCTGAACACCAGGGCCTGCCGTGAGGACGAGGAGGAAGAGGAGCATGGCCGCTTGGATTCGGAGTGACTGCACCAGAGCTACAGGCGGTTGCCAGAGGAGGAGCTGTGTGGCAAGCTGTTTGAACTCAGACCACTTCTGAACACTGGGGCCTGCCCTGAGGAGTAGGAGGAGGAGGAGGAGAGGCGCGGCAGGTCGTTTGGACTCGCAGTGACTACATTAGAGCTCCAGGCGGCTGCTCAGAGGAGGAGGCGATTGGTGAGTGGTTTGGACTTAAAGCGACCGCTCCTGAACACAGGGGGGCTGCCTGGAGGAGGAGTGCGGTGGGTCGCTTGGTCTCGAGTGGCCACACCAGAGCTCTGCGCGGCTGCCCAGAGGAGGTGTGCAGCGGGTCACGTGGATTCAGAGCCACTCAGAGCGACCGCTCCTGAACACCCGGGGGGTTACCTGGAGGAGGAGGAGGAACGGGGCGGGTCACTTCGACTCGGAGTGATTGCCCAGGGCAAGGGCGGTTGGTGGGAGGAGGAGGGACGCAGTGAGTTTCTTGGACTCCTAGTGACCACACCAGAAGAGGAGGAAGAGGCGTGCGGCGGGTCTCTGGGACTCAGAGTGATTGTACGGGGCCCCAGGTGGCTGCTCAGAGGAGGGGCCGCATAGCCAGGTGATTAGGTGCAGAGCAGGGTCCCAGGATCTAGGAGGCTTCTGGGTGGAAGAGCCGCACAGAAACACGCTTAGGGGCAGAGCGAAGGTTCCAGGACTGCAGGCAGATTCTCTGAGGAGGGGCAGCCTAGGGAGATTCATCTGCGAAGGGTGAGGCTCCCAGGCCCATGAGGTAGGGCCGGGCCCCTGGGAACTTTGCAGAGGAAGACAGCCCAGCCCAGGCAGTAGCTGTAAATTGAGGGAAACCTCTAGGAGGGGAACTGACCAGCGAGACCTCCCCACCGGGTGAGTCTTCCCTGCCGGGTGGGGTTTCCCCAAAAGGACGGTAAAACCAGAGACACAGGCCCAAATAGGCCTTGCCTCAGCCCGCAGCCTAGTTCCCCTTTGGAAGACCATTGGTCAACAAGTGGAGGCACCTCTGCACACTAGCAGGGAATATACCCCACCTGAAGGCCACCACTCCTAGAGAGGCAGGTTCCTTGTGGAGCACCGCATTATCAACTTCCTCCAAGACTTCAGCCTACTGAAGGCTAAGAGGGGATATATATAGAAATCTTCAAGGACATTGTAAGTCAATAGAGGAAATCTGCAAGATCTCATCGGTCCACTGATACCTGAACAATATGAGAACACAAGGGAAGAAAATGCCGCAAACAAATCTAGATGTTACATCAATAAAACCCAATGACAGCATGGCAGAAGAAATGACAGAAAAGGAGTTCAGAATGTACATAATTAAAATGATCAGGGAAGCAAACGATGAGATGAAAGAGCAAATGCACACACTGAATGATGAGATGAAAGAGCAAATGCAGACATTGAATGATCGCACCAATTGACAGTTAAAAGAGCAAATACAGGAAGCAAAAGATCATTTCAATAAAGTTAGAGATATTGAAAAAAAACCAAACAGAAATCCTTGAAATGAAGGAAACAATAAACCAAATTAAGAACTCCATAGAAACCATATCCAGTAGGATAGAACACCTAGAAGACAGAACCTCAGACATTGAAGACAAAATATTTAACCTTGAAAACAAAGTTGAACAAACAGAGAAGATGGTAAGAAATCATGAACAGAATCTACAAGAACTATGGGATATCATGAAAAGGCCAAATTTAAGAATTATTGGAATTGAGGAAGGCCTAGAGAAACAAACCAAAGGAATGAACAATCTATTCAATGAAATACTATCAGAAAATTTCCCAAATCTGAAGAATGAAATGGAAAATCAAGTTCAAGAGGCTTATAGGACTCCAAATACACAAAATTACAACAGACCCACACCAAGGCACATTATAATGAAAATATCTAACATACCAAATAAAGACAGAATTTTAAAGGCCGTGAGAGAAAAGAACCAAATTACATTCAGGGGGAAACCAATACAGATATCAGCAGATTTTTCAATCCAGACCCTAAAAGCTAGAAGGGCCTGGAACAACATTTTTCAAGCCCTGAAAGAAAATGGATGCCAACCAAGAATCTTATACCCAGCAAAACTTACCTTCAAATTTGACGATGAAATAAAATCCTTCCATGATAAACAAAAGCTAAAAGAATTTACAAAAAGAAAGCCAGCACTACAGAACATTCTCAGCAAAATATTTCATGAGGAAGAGATGAAAAACAAAGAAGCAAATCAGCAAAGGGAGGAATTATCCTAAAGGAATTGTCAAAGAAAGGAGGAACCAAGTAGTGTCAAATAAATAAATAAATAAAATTTAAAAAATGAACCATATGACTGGAAAACCAAATCATATCTCAACAATAACCCTGAATGTTAATGGCCTCAATTCATCAATCAAAAGACATAGACTGGCAGACTGGATTAAAAAGAAGGATCCAACAATATGTTGCCTACAAGAGACTCACCTCATAGAAAAAGATACCCATAGACTAAAGGTGAAAGGATGGGGAAAAACATACCATGCACATGGACTCAGCAAAAAAGCTGGAGTATCCATCCTCATTTCCGATAATGTGGACTTCAAGCCAAAGTTAGTCAGAAGGGATAAAGAAGGACATTTCATACTGCTTAAGGGAAGCATAAATCAGCAAGATATAACAATCATAAACATCTATGCCCCAAACAGTGGCTCATCCATGTATGTCAAACAAATCCTTCTCAATTTCAGAAACCAAATAGACCATAACACAATAATACTAGGTGATTTTAACATGCCTCTCTCACCACTGGACAGATCTTCCAGAAAAAAATTGAACAAAGAAACCATAGATCTCAATAACACAATCAATAATTTAGACTTAACCGACATTTATAAAATATACCATCCAACCAAGAGCGAATACACTTTCTTCTCAGCAGCACATGGATCCTTCTCTAAAATAGACCATATATTATGCCACAAAGCTAATGTTAGCAAATACAAGAAGATAGAGACACTATCTTGTATTCTATCAGATCATAATGGATTGAAGTTAGAAATAAATGAAAGAGTAAAACACAGAAACTACTCCAACATCTGGAGATTAAACAATATGGTATTATATGATGAATGGATAACAGAAGATATTAGGAAGGAAATGAAAAAATTCTTAGAGGTAAATGAGAACAAAGAAACATCATATCAAAATCTCTGGGACACTATGAAAGCAGTACTTAGAGGGAAATTTATTTCATGGAGCGCATTTAATAAAAGAAGTAAAACTCAACCAATAAACGACCTAACACTACAGCTGAAAGCCCTAGAAGAAGAAGAACAGACTAGCACCAAAAGTAGTAGAAGACAGGAAATAGTTAAACTCAGAGCTGAAACCAATGAAATTGAAACAAAAGAAACAATACAAAAAATTGACAAAATAAATAGTTGGTTCTTCGAAAAAATAAACAAAATTGATAAACCTTTAGCCACACTAACAAAGACGAGAGAAAACCCAAATCACTAAAATTCGGAATGAACAAGGAAATATCACAACAGACAGGATTGAAATACAAAACATAATTAGAAGCTATTTTGAAAATCTATACTCCAACAAAATAGAAAATTTCGAAGACATCAACAGGTTTCTAGAGACATATGAACTGCCTAAACTGAACGAGAAGGACATACACAATTTAAATAGACCAATTTCAAGTACTGAAATAGAAGAAGTCATCAAAAGCCTACCAACAGAGAAAAGTCTGGGACCCGATGGGTTCTCAGCCGAGTTCTACAAAACCTTTAAAGAAGAGCTCATTCCAATACTTCTCAAAGTATTCCATAAAATAGAAGAGGAGGGAACCCTCCCAAACTCATTCTATGAAGCCAATATCACACTGATACCTAAATCAGACAGAGACTCATCAAGGAAAGAAAATTTCAGACCAATATCCTTAATGAACATCGACCCAAAAATTCTCAACACAATTTTAGCAAATCGCATACAAAAACATATTAAAAAGATAGTGCACCATGATCAAGTGGGTTTCATCCCAGGGATGCAACGTTGGTTCAACATCCGGAAATCAGTAAATGTAATTCACCATGTCAATAGACTTAAAGTCAAGAATCACATGATTATTTCAATAGATGCAGAAAAAGCATTTGATAAAATACAGCATCCCTTCATGCTCAAAACACTAGAAAAAACAGGGATAGTGGGAACATTCCTTAACATTGTAAAGGCCATTTATGCTAAGCCCATGGCTAATATCATTCTAAATGGTGAAAAACTGAAAGCATTCCCCCTAAAAACGGGAACAAGGCAGGGATGCCCTCTTTCACCACTTCTATTCAACATCATTCTTGAGACTTTGGCCAGAGCAATTAGACAAACCAAAGAGATTAAAGGGATACGAATTGGAAAAGAAGAACTCAAACTATCCCTGTTCGCTGATGACATGATTATATATTTAGAGGAACCTGGAAATTCCACCAGAAAACTCTTAGAACTCATAAGTGAATTCAGTAAAGTAGCAGGTTACAAGATCAATGCCCATAAATCCAACGCATTTTTATACATAAGTGATGAATCTTCAGAAAGAGAAATTAGGAAAACTACCCCATTCACAATAGCCTCGAAAAAAATAAAATACTTGGGAATCAATCTCACAAAAGAGGTGAAAGACCTCTACAATGAGAACTATACAACACTAAAGAAAGAAATTAAAGAACACCTTAGATGATGGAAGGATCTTCCATGTTCTTGGATAGGAAGAATTAATATTGTCAAAATGGCCATACTACCTAAAGTGCTATACAAATTCAATGCAATTCCAATTAAAATCCCAATGACGTACCTTACAGAAATAGAGCAAGCAATTATGAAATTCATCTGGAAGAATAAGAAACCCAGAATAGCTAAAGCAATCCTTAGCAGGAAGAGTGAAACAGGGGGTATTGCAATACCAGATCTTCAACTCTACTACAAAGCAATAGTAACAAAAACGGCATGGTATTGGTATCAAAATAGAAAGGTAGATCAATGGTATAGAATAGAGGACACGGACACAAACCCAAATAAATACAATTTTCTCATACTAGACAAAGGTGCCAAAAATATGCAATGGAGAAAAGATAGCCTCTTCAACAAATGGTGCTGGGAGAATTGGAAATCCATATGCAACAGAATGAAACTAAACCCATATCTCTCACCATGCACGAAACTAAACTCAAAATGGATTAAGGACCTCGGAATCAGACCAGAGACCCTGCAGATTATAGAAGAAAAAGTAGGTCCAAATCTTCACCTTGTTGGTCTAGGATCAGACTTCCTTAACAGGACTCCCATAGCACAAGAAATAAAAGCTAGAATCAACCACTGGGATAGATTCAAACTAAAAAGCTTTCTCTCAGCAAAGGAAACTATCAGCAATGCGAAGAAAGAGCCTACAGAGTGGGAGAATATCTTTGCCAATCATACTTCAGATAGAGCACTAATCTCCAGAATCTATAAAGAATTCAAAAAACTCTACTCCAAGAATTCAAATAATCCAGTCGACAAATGGGCTAAGGAAATGATTAGACACTTCACAGAAGAAGATCTACAAGCAATCAACAAACATATGGAAAAATGTTCAACATCTCTAGTTATAAGAGAAATGCAAATCAAAACCACCCTAAGATTCCATCTCACCCCAATTAGAATGGCGATTATCAAGAATACAAGCAACAACAGGTGTTGTCGAGGATGTGGGGAGAAAGGTACACTGATACATTGCTGGTGGGGCTGCAAATTAGTGCAGCCACTCTGGAAAGCAGTGTGGAGATTCCTTAGAAAACTTGGAATGGAACCACCATTTGACCCAGCTATCCCACTCCTTGGCCTATACCCAAAGGACTTAAAATCAGCATACTACAGAGATACAGCCACATCAATGTTCATAGCTGCTCAATTCACAATATCCAGACTGTGGAACCAACCTAGATGTCCTTCAATTGATGAATGGATAAAGAAACTGTGGTATATATATTCAATGGAATATTACTCAGCCATAAATAATGATAAAATTATGGCATTTGCAGGCAAATGGATGCAGTTGGAGAATATCATGCTAAGTGAGATAAACCAATCTCAAAAAGCCAAAGGACGAATGATATCGCTAATAAGTGTATGATGACTCATAATGGGGGGAGGGAAGGGTTAGTGTTAGGGTTAGAGTTAGGTTTAGGGAGGGGGGCAAGTATGGAGGAAGGAAGGACTGTATAGAGGGAAAAGAGGGGTGGGAGGGGTGGGGGGAAGGGAAGAAATAACAGAATGAATCAAACATTACTCTATGTAAATTTATGATTACACAAATGGTATGCCTTTCCGCCATGTACAAACAGAGAAACAACATGTATCCCATTTGTTTACAATAAAAAAAATACATTATATAAAAAAAAAACTTAACCTATAGTCAACAATACTGTATTAACAATTTAAAAAATTTAAAGAGGTTAGATCTCATGTTAAATGTTCTATTATAAAGTAAAATTAATAAAGTAAAATAAAATAAAGATAAATGTAAAAAGAACAGTCAAAAGTTGACTTAGTAGCCAAAGTGCTGCCTAAGTACTTTGTGTGCAATACAAATGTATCACCCAAAAACCTTAGCTTGCCACAGTTTCCTTATGGTAGTATTTACTTTGGCCTGCTTGATATATTAATTTGGTTTGGGTTCAAATTTTTTTTTCATTTTTTGTTTGGATTATTTTTATTTTTACTTGCGTTTTATTTAGCTTACCTTTTTTTCCTCTGGAGAAAATGGGCGTGGTCAATGGCTCTCCAGTGTAGGAGAATGCTAAGGGAAGTAGACAATTTTGAGTTGCATTTATGTCTTGAATGTCCTGACTTCTGCGCTGATTCCTGGTGGGATGGACCAATTCTTCAAGGGTTTGCTTTGCTATTGTTTTCTTCTTTGCTTTCTTTCCTGTGATTCTTCTTTTCACCATTCAGTTCCCTCCCATCTTTTCCTTGTAGCTTAATTCATTGTAAAGAAATTCCTTTCATCCCCAATGTGTTCAGTGAATACTTTAGCCACCTTCTTGACATCATAAAATACAAGTAGACCTTGGGAACCTTGGTGGTCTGCAAAGGTTTCCACACATTCTGTTGACACACTCTAATTGATTTCTGAAGATGCACAGCATTTGTATTTATTTATTTATTATATACATTTTCTACTAGTGTTTATGCACATTATAAAATCTATACAAAGGAGTTTTAAAAGATGAAGTAAAAATTAAAATGTCTCTCTAACAGTGATGACTTCATACTAGCATTAACTAGCATTTTAAGACAATATCCATTTAGGGTCTTCTGTTGTCTTCATAAGTAGGTGTGCATTCACATATCAAAAGGTCATTTTAGGGGGCTGACTTCTTGTCAGGTGTACTATTTTTGTTTTTATATCATAATATAGTTGATGATGTGCCTGTAGTGGGCACAGAAGAAGGAGCAACTCTGATGTTTTTGAAATGTTCACTAGAATTATCCTTGATTCCTGATGTTTTCCAGCAATATTGGATCCATTCATCCATTTTGAGTTATTTTTGTTTAAACCATGTAACATAATTTTAAAATTCATTTAACTGGGATCATGGACCAGATAGTGAGTTGGAACTGTAAACTTCTCCATGTTTTGAAAGTTTCAGTCTTCCCTCAAAAATAGTCTTTTCACCCACATATGGACGAAATGAGGGTACCAGTAGAATTTGCATGGAATCTGCATATCAAACACTGGAAAAACTCAATTTACTTCATATTAAATAAATTTACTTCAATTTAGATAAATATAAATATGAGTTCTAATATTTTCTTCCCACACCCCTGGGGAATCATTACTTTTTGAGAAATGTCTTATTTGTTCTTTTTAGATATATATGCTACCAGAGTATATTTTGACATATTATACATACATGGAGTATAACTTTTTCTAATTAGAATCCCATTTTTGTGGTTTTACATGAAGTGGAGTTTCACCGGTGGTTTATTCATATATGAACATAGGAAAGTTATGTCCAATTCATTCTACTGTCTTTCCTATTCCCATCTCCACTTCCCTTCATTCCCCTTTGAGTTTGAAAAATTTTTTATTGAATGCCTGTTATGTCTCATTATAGGGCTAAGTTCACAGGGTACAAAAATTTATAAGATCTGAATTATTAAGTCTAAAGCAGAGGCAGGCCCATATAAAGAGATTTATTAATATAGTACAGGCAAAAGGTATTAATGGAGAGTAAAAGGTAATTTGTGTGATTTGGAAAGGCTTTCTGGTAAAGATGATGTCTGAACTGAATTTCAAAGAAGGAATAATCAGCACAGTGAAAAAAGGTGGGTAAGGCATTTCATATGAGCAAAATATGCAAGCATGAAGTAGCATGATGATGTTCAGTACACTTTAGCACAACAGTCCTAGCTTACACAGTCTTTTTTTGGTGAACATTGATCCCAGGGTGTTGCACATGCTGGGTAAGCACTGTACCAATGAGTTACATCCCAAGCCCTCTGGAAGAAGAGATGTAAAGCCAGAAATGTAGACAGGAACCATGGCCATATGTGCCAGAGTAGCTGAACTCTGTTCAGCTGGCATTGGGAGGCCAATATAGTGTAATAGCACAACGTCAGACTTGTACTTTACATATCCTCTAGCTACTGTGTAAGGGAACATTAACATTAGAACATAATATAGGGTTACTGTATTAATTGGTATTAGATGAGAATCAGAATTGGTATTGGATGATGTGAGTAGAAGAGGAATGATAGCTGCAAGATATACCAAAAAAATGTAAGAAAATACCAAAGCAAAAATATGCATATGTTCACAGTTATGTTATAATTTCTAAACTTAATAAGCACTATTGGGGGCTTTATATAGCTTTCAGGAAAGAAATAAATGAGAAAGATAGGTGACAGAAATGGAAATAACTTCACAATTTTATTGTATGTATAAAAATTTTTAGTTTTTACTATTTTAGTAGATGCCAGGAACATTTACTTGTTATGTATGAATCAAACTGTATCTAGCCAGGTGAACCAGTAGCATGGTTGTGGGAGACATAGGGCTTTCAGGAAACTTACATATTTGTATAGGAGGGGCTAGTTACTCTATAGTAAGGAATGATCCCAAGTCCAAGGGACTTAAAACAAAGGTCGCTTTCTTACTCATATGTCCACTGTAGATTTGTCTCAGCTCTGCTCTATGCCATTTTCATTTAGGACTCATTTCCTATCTGGTGAGTGATTAAGCTTGTGTCAGAGAAAAATGAGATGTTTTTTGCTGTCTCTTAAAGCTCCTGCTTAAAAGAGTCTTCCACTCATTTTTCATTGGCCAAAGCAGGTTAAATGGCTGAGCCTGCTGTCAGTGGGAGGAGGTTGTATAGCCCTCTCCCAGGGAGGATCACTTAACATCCTTCCTACCTCCAGTATAAACATCTGCTTTACAATAAAGAGTGTTAATGAAGTTTTGCATTTGAACCACAACTAGTGAATATTATTAATGATTGGTGAGAGATAATTAAGAACCCAAATAAGAGAAAATAGAGTATGTATGCTATTTTTCATAATTAAATAAATGCTGTTTTTCTCATCCACTGGGTGTAGAAATAAGAGATATTCCTTTTAGTTTGCAATCACAGATTTCAGACCATCTCTTTACATTCCTTGAAACTTTGAAGGTAGGAAAA
This sequence comes from Sciurus vulgaris, assembly GCF_902686455.1. Classification (NCBI taxonomy): domain Eukaryota; kingdom Metazoa; phylum Chordata; class Mammalia; order Rodentia; family Sciuridae; genus Sciurus; species Sciurus vulgaris. The sequence continues at coordinate 150,698,336 of NC_136463.1, forward strand.
GTTAAAGTAAATAGAAAGGTAAAATTCTACCTTAACCATATATTTTATTTTTCTGAAGTTTAGAATTCACAGTGGTGTGTTGATGAGAAATGTAGTGATCATTGAAAATCAGAAAATATTCCTTTCTTTAGAAATAGTGGTCTAAATGCAATTGTGTTTTGTGTATTTTGCCCAGAGTTCACATATGTGCTAATCATAGTCTTCCAAATAAATTCTATCTGCAGCGATCAGTTTTGTTTTTAAAATTCCATTTTGGTTAGGGGAAAATTTGAATAAAAGATTTATGACCTCTTATTATACTATGTGTAGTATTGTATAATGCTTGCTGCTTACTGTCCCACTTCACATTTTAAATTTGAGTACTTTGCTGCTGCTTAATAGTTCAGATATTTTCTGTAACATACTTAAAAAAACTTTCAAAAACAATTGTGACATTATATGAACTGTTTCACCAGTACAATTTATATAGAGCAGAGAGTGGCAAAGATCCCAAATGTAGTTCAACAGCTGTTGCTCCTCCTCCTCACACTAAGGGTAGAGGTGGTTGTATCCATGGTGACCTATGTGACTCACTGAGGATGGGAACTTCTGGATTCTCACAGGGGTTAGTGGCAGAGCAAATGCTGATGATTCAGCTTTCATGTTTGGCTTCAGGTGGGATTTTTTTTTTTTCTTGAAGAAAGTACTCACTCTTTACAGTTCCTCATTTGTAAAGCAGATGAATTTATATTGTGGTTATCAAAAGAGTTATATATCTGGAAATTTACAGCAAAAAAAGGGACTACAAGAGAAACCATATGTTTGTTTAATATTTCAATTTAAAACATGCATTACAATTTTGCATTTACTTATGCATTATACTTTGCTTCTTCCTCCCAAAAGATTTGAAGTACATATCAGGAAGATTTATAAAATAGGTCTAAGAATAATACTCGTGATAAAAGGAAAGGAGAGGACTGGGGTTGTAGCTCAGTGGTAGAACACTTACCTAGTACATGTGAGGCACTGGGTTCAGACCTTAGCATCACATAAATAAATAAATAAATAAATAAATAAATAAAGGTATTGTGTCCATCTACAACTAAAAATATTTTTTAAAAAAGGAAAGGAGAACACTACAGAAAGAAAGGACTTAGTATTTTCTTCCAGTAGGTCCATTAATAGCATTCATGGCTTGGCATAAATTGGAGGAAAAAATCCCCACTGATATGCAGATGAATTAGATTTGGGATATGTACCAGGAATGTTGGGAGGGGAGGAAGAAACTACTATGTATTCACTCCTGCATTGAAAGCTTCAGACATCAGATGTATTTTTGATTTGAAGAGTTTTCTGTTACAACTTTATACCTGGGAATTAACCCAGTTGTTAAATAAAATAGAGAGATCTTCTTGGGGGCCTAATGTCAGTGGTACTGATTATAAATGCCTTTGTGGTTTCCGAATCAGAGGGGAACATAACCACAACATGGGCTCCAATTCCAGGATCCATGTCAAAGTAAGTTAATACACATAAAATAAATCAACATCAACTATTTTAAAAAGACATTTGCCCTACACATACAGACTGTTCCCAGATGATTGGCCTGGAGATCCTGGTAGTGTATTTTAACCTTAGGGTTTATATGGGGTAATTCCTGTTGTGTTAATGGGCAGAGGCCCAGATATTCTGCTCTCCTACAGATAGTAGAGGTTTCCTAATATCTGAAAGAAGCAGAAGTTATCAGACATTGAAGAACATTGACTGTAATGAATATTTCTTAAACTTATCACATTTCAGTACTTTGAAGCTTCAATAAGCTGGGGAACTAGACCTATAAGCAATTAATAACTTCTCATTTTTGTTGGAGTGGCGTTTACTTGTACTTTAAAATAGAGTCAGATGAATTTTATTTTTTAGTTACTGAAATTTCCTACTTACTTTGTAATATAAGCAAGATAGAAAACCTTTTTTTTCAAGAAAAAAACTTGAAGACAGGTGAGATGGCACATGCCTGTAATCCCAGTAGCTGAGGCAGGAGGATCTCGAGTTCCAAGCCAGCCTCAGCAACAGTGAGCTAAGCAACTCAGTGAGACCCTGTCTCTAAATAAAACATGAAATAGGGCTGGGGATGTGGCTCAGTGGTTCAGTGACCCTGAGTTGAATTCCCTGGTACCAAAAAACAAACAAACAAACAAATGAAAACTTGAATTTTTAGGAGGCATGTTTGAATTTTGCTTATCTTATATTTACTCTGTATTTAATATAATATTTACCTACTAGTTACCGTGCAAATACTGTTTTCATGAACTAGCAAAAAGAAATGATTATAACATATTAGGAAGGGCTATGACTCAATATAAAGATGCATGTGACTTAACTGAAAGAGCTGTATCCTTCTTTGATAACATTCAATCCATCTTTGAATTATTAGAACTGACCCTTAATAATGAAATATTTTTCTTACATATAAGTAGATGAGAGGATAAATGTGTCTCTGCACACTAGTGGAGCAGTCATATCCACTTCATGTTGATGACAGAGGTTGTTAGTCAGCTTCCATCACTGTAAGCTACCTAAGATAAATCAAATTCTGTAGAGAATGGGGTTGGGGTTGTGGCTCAGTGGTAGCACACTTGCCTTGCATGTGTGAGGCCCTGGGTTTGATCCTCAGCACTGCATAAAAATAAAATAAAGGTATTGTGTCCACCTACAACTAAAAAAAGTCTTTAAAAAATTCTGTAGAAAAAAGGTTTACTTTGGCTCACAGTTCTGTAGATTTCAGTGTTCATGACTGATTGGCCCTTTTGCTTTAGACTGGTGGTAAGTCAGAATATCATGGCAGGAAGCATGTGGTATAGGAGGCTGCTTACCTCATGGCAGCTGGGATTCAGTGAGGCAGGAAGAAATCAGAGTTCCACAACTTCCCAGTTATCTAAAACCTTGTATTAAGGTCCTACCTCTTTGCGTGTGTGCGGGTATCTGCACGCGCGCTAGGGGTTGAACCCAGGTGTACTTTACCACAGATACACCCCGTCCTTTTCATTTTAAATTTTGTGATAGAGTCTCAAATTGCTGAGGGTCTTGCTGAGTTCCCAAGGCTGATCTCTCACTTTCCATCCTCCTTGCTTCAGCCTCTAGATTTGCTGGGATTATAGTCATGTGCCCTCACACTTGGCATTAGGCCCTACCTCTTAACTATTCCACTGCCTCCCAATAGTTTCAGCTGGGATTTTTGTTTTAACATGAAGGTTTTTTGGGGGACATTTCAGATCTAAAATATAGCAGAGGAAAGGCTAATGTTAAGGGGAAAGAGATCATGGCAAATTGGAGTGCTTCCAGATTTGAAAGACTATTTTTTTTTCCCCTTTAGTCTGTAGGACTGCTGTCACTTGACTTGGCATCTTTTGAAAACTTTGCATAGCAAGAGGAGCACAGACTTTGAAGTCACTGACAGATGCTCAAATATTGATTCCATCGCTTCTTAGTTGACTCTAACTTTGAGCAAGCTACTTGAAACTTGATCATGAGTTTCCTTATCTGTAAAGTGGAGATAACAATACTTATAGAGAAACATAGAAATCAGTTATCAAAATGACTCTTCTCACTGGAATTTTCTTGAGCCAAGGGTCATGGAGAGACTTCCCTAGGCTGAAAAGACCACATTGCCATTTCTGGTCTTTGAATTTGAGCTAAGCATTTTCAAGTTTTCTAGACCTTGCTAGTTTCCTATCAGTTGTATTCCAATTTATAAATTTATAAATGCCTTTCTAGTTTTACAACTGCTTGCTCTGGAACTTCTTTGATTTCTGCTCTAGAATGGAATTATAGGATCCCTGAGGAAGAGAAATCCTATTATGTGGGAAGCAACAGAACCATTTTTCTCTATCAGTTGTTATTTTATGTGATTGGAGGACTATGAAGTCTTCTTTATGGAATATCTACTATGTGCTGGGCATGGTTCTGGGAGCTGGAGATAACCAATGAATAAACTGGCAAGGTCTTTCTGCACATGGAAATTATACATTTTCAGTGATCACAAATAGGGCTCAGTATAACAGAATATATAAGTAAATATTTTCATGGACAGGACAGTTTATTCAGTGATAATATGCTATAAGAAAATAAAGCAGACTAATATGAGTGACATGGAATGGGTGGGGAGTTGTAGGGGAAACTTGAGATTTGAGTTCAGAGAAGACCTCAAATGTCTGAGGGGGTGACATTTGAATTGCTGATTCATTTCTTACTTCACTTTTCACCAGCACCAACCTACATGATCCCAACTTCCAATCTACCAGTATGGTGATTGCCAGCATGATTTTGTGAAAGGATAGAAGGCAGGAATTGTGGGTGACAATAATTTGGGTCCAACTGTTTTCTCAAAGCAGAATGTATTAGACAACCTTTATGAACAGATGCTGAGTGCAAAGGATTAAGAGGTTGTATGTGGTTGCATTTGCCTTCACAGAAAGGTGAGAGGGAAAGCTACTAAGGGAGGGAAGAGATAAGAGTGCATCTGGACATTATCTAGTTGAAACATAAAACATTGTGCAAACTATGTGCTGTATATTCTTATTTGAAAATCACTGACCAAAGGTGATGCTAAATTTAATGCTTTTAAAAATAAATTTTTATCATAATGATATACAAACAGGTTAGGAAATCCTGGTAAATGCTATTAATATCATAGAATAAGACAATGTTAAGATAACAAGTTTCACGTTTCTCAAAGGACAACCCACCAATAGAATTTTTATTTGAGTAATAAAGAAGAATGAAGCACTGATAACAACTATAAAAGACAAAAGTCAAATGTAATAATAGTTGAATATCAAAGAAAAATAATAGCCTAAAATAGGTTATAATTGTGAGAATAGCAAGTAAAGTTTTTTTCCCATAACCTAAATTTACTAAACAATAGAAATGAGGATTTGTAGGTTGTTTTCAGTCTGGGCACCTCTCTCCTTTCTTTCCTCTAGTCTTCCAGTTTTAAAGGCAGAGTAGTTGAAAAGGACCCTTAAGTTTCCCCTCCAGTTCTTTATAAATCAAGGGTGAAAAAAACCTTTGCTATTATAGATGTAGTTCTCAGACTCTCACTAGAGGGTACTGTTGGCTCTAAAACCAGAGGTTGTTACTGGTCTATTGTACATTCATTTCTGGGTTGCATTTATATTTAAAGAAAAGGTAAAGTCAAGCCTTCTCAGTTTTCCCTAGAAGTTGGTAAATGTCAAATCTGAAACCTCCCAAGAGCCCCATGCAAATCTGGCTGACTGTAGCCTCAGAGGAGCCAGATAAAACAGTGAAGAGATTACTGGAGGAGTTGGGTGTCAGATTCTAATTTCAGCTCCTGCACTAACCAGGAGGCAAGACTCACTGTACCTTCTCATCTGCTAAATAAAAGGACTGCCATAGATGATCCCTAAGTCCTCAATGCATCTCTAAAGTTCTGAGATTCTGGCAAAATTCTGCATTTAAAAGGCTGAAGAGTTTGTGTGTGTGTGTGTGTGTGTGTGTGTGTGTGTGTGTGTGTGTGTGTTTGGCCAGACTAAGGAAGAAGCAAAATCTTAAATTATTAAATTGTTAACAATTGAAATGCAATTTAATATAAGTGAAGTTTAATATAGATTTTAATACCAAAAGAGGCTTTAAATTAAAAAGCCTAGTCTTCCATCATATTAGGGAGTCTTAGAGCCATTGTTTCCATCTGAGCTTTTTTTCCCTGTCCTTAATTTCAGACACAACCCATCATTCAAAGATCTTTTCTTTTGATTGCTAGCTTGGTTGAAATTGGAAAAATATGTTTATGTAGAATTGTAGAAAGGAGGTTGAATCTTGTTGAATGGAATGTTTCAGGTTAAGGACTAAATCTGCTCCACTTTGTATTTATCTAATTTCCATCATACCTGTGCTTTGTTAAGAGTCATCTCCAGAGGGATTTAATTGATTCAGTTTCCTTTTTACCCTTGCTCCTTTTTATTCAACTCCCTTTCCTTGTCGTATTTATTCATGTTGCAGAGTGAACATAGAATCCTTTCATAGAACCTTAAGAAATTACAGAATTCTAGGATCCCAGTAAACCCTAGTTTATTTCTGCATGGACTTCTAAGGATTAGCAAGACAGCTTGCCAAGCTTCACTTCACTTCAAACGCTTTGACACTAATACAAAACACCTCCTTTCCTCCAAATACTTTGTTTTACAGATGAGGGTTTCCTCTCCTCTCTCCCACCACCTATAATCTCCGGATTTTGTTTCATCTTAAGGTTGGTTTCACACACCTCAACTTCCTAAAATGTACACTGACCGCCTGCGGGTGCGCACACGCGCGCGCGCACTCTTGCTGGAGTACACGAGCCCCGCAGGGCCGGCTCGCAGCTACAGAACACATTCCATTCTTCGCGCTCGGGCACACCCCTCCGCAGTGAGGATTGGTCGGGCCAAACTCCCCTTGGCGGGGAAAGGCTCCTAAGAGGCTTAGACGCCTGCCAATCCCCACGGGCTGTCAAAACAAGTCTCCCTCTCTTGTCACAACAGAGCGGAGTGGAGGCCGCCGCCACCGCCGCACTTCCTGGGGCCGCTGTCCGCAGGCAGGTGGCGGTTGAGCCCGCCTGCAGTCACCCGGCTCCGGCCCCTCTTTGGCTGCTCGCGTCCCAGCTCCGGAGGCCGTCTGGCCGGGCGCCAGGTGCCTTTTGTCTGGTGCAGAGAGGGCGTTTGCATCACATTTCGGATACCTTCCTCTCCTTTCCCCTCTTCTCTCTCCCGCTCACATCATCATCTCCCCACCCCCGCTGCCGTTGCCCGCCGGACTGTTGACCTCCTGGACCAAAGCCCGAGGACATCTCTGCTGGAGTGATGTCTTCTCTCCAGAAAGTTGCTGCCGTCCCTGCTGCTGCTGCTACCGCCTTCTCCGCCACCGCAGGGCGGTGAAACAAAGTCTAGCGGGGCTGACTGCCGGTGCATGAGTGCACCCCTGCCCGGCAGCTGGACTCTGCTGCCAGGCGTGCTATCTCCTCCAGGGGAGTCCGAAACGCGCCCTGCCATGGCCGAGGGCGCGGTCAGCAGGGAGGGTCCGGCGCCGCCCGACGCTGCTGGCGGCGAAGACGACCCCCGTGTGGGCCTCGACACCGCCTCGGGAGACGCCTTGGCGGTGGCCGCTGGGGGCCGGATGAGGGACCGTCGCAGCGGGGTTGCACTGCCGGGCGCCGCAGGAACCCCAGCGGAGAGCGAGGCGGGCCTCCTGGAAGCTGCGCGAGCGACCCCCAGGCGCAGCAGCATCATCAAGGTAAGCGAAGCCACAACACCCCGGAGTGTTCACGGGGATGATGTGGGTTACGGACCCGGGCAGGATGTACTATGTCCCGAGGCGTCGCAGGCGCGGCATTGTTTTCTCCCACCTCCTTCATTGCCAAACCTTCCTTCCTAGTCCGGAGGTTCCCAACTCAGCTCTTGGCCTTGAGAAGCAGAAGTGACTTTTTTTCCCCCAGACAGCGGAGAAAAAGTTCCGCTCTGCGTCTTTGCATTTTGAGGGACGCTTTCCCTGATTTTCTCTGCAAGCTTCATTAACGGTGGGAGGGAGAACTTAGAATAGAAGGAGACCCACGGGATAGCTGTGTACAGCTCTCCAGCGAAGGGTTAGCATTTCCAGAACAGCAGAGGAAAGACACAGCTTACTCTCAAATGAAAAACAAACAAACAAACAAACAAAAACCAAAACAAAACTCTTAACAAATGGTCCTGAAATCCTAAGACGCCTGGACTTTTCCTGGAGGCAGGTAGAGTTTTCCGCGAACGCTGCAGGTCAGTAAAGAACGATGAAAGAACTCAGAGTTTGGACTGCAGAAAGCACAACCAGAAAGCAATCAATCCCCAAGCTTCTTCCCTAGCCCTTGTGGTTACCACCACATCCAGGAAAACGCTTCCCGACCCCTATCCACTCCCACAGGATTTCTTTTCATTCATTTGGCGAGGAATTTGTAACCCTTTTTTTCCCTCCCCCTTTCCTGTATTCCTTCCACTTGGGGTTTGTTTCCTTTGATTGAGATTTCATCCTCTGGTTGCATGACTTTGGGGTAAGAATATTGGCACAGGTTCTGGCAGAGGGCCTCAGCATAAATTCATGTTAGTAACCATGCGCATGTCAGATTAAAATGGATTTTTGGTAGAGTAGTCAGTATGAATGAATATATATTCTTATATATAATATATATAAAATCTCTCTCTCTCTTGCGCGCTCTCTCTCTCTCTCTCTCTCTCTCTCTCTCTCTCTCTCACACACACACACACACACACACACACACACACACACACACACACACACCCAACACACCAGCCATGGCAGTGAAAGACCAACTGGAACTGCTTACTATTCTACTTACTGAATGACTGCATCTGCTAATAACATTCACAATGCTTCTTCAGGTTTAAGCTGTGTAACTGCTGCATAATGCATGTCTCTTTCCTAAGCTACTAGTGCCAGTGTGTGCTCCCACAGCATATCCATCTAGCTCCAAGTAAGATTTAGGTTTTTTCCCAACATGGACACATGGAAATTTGAAATCAACCAGGAGATTTCTATATTAAAAGTAATGTGTTTGTGGGTAATTGCAAATAACTCATAGTATTTTCTGTTATTTTGTGGCTTTTGAATTATGTGAAAAAGAATATCCTGTTCTGGGTGTGAATTTAGATAAAAGGGAAATGACCTCCTTTTTTTTTAACCTACAAGTCAAAAAGCATATTGTTTTGAAACTTACAAAAGAATCACAGGGAGTGGGTACATTGTGGATTCTAAGATACCACACGTGGACCTGTGTGCATGTGAAAATAGGTACCTTAAGATCGTTTAAAATATGTAGATGAGCTCAGGCCTATAATCCCAGCCACTTGGGAGGCTGAGGCACGAGGATCTCGAGTTTAAAGCCAGCCTCAGCAACTCAGTGAGACCCTGTCTCTAAATAAAATACAAAAAAGGGCTGGGGATGTAGCCAAGTGGTTAAGCGCTCCTGGGTTCAATCTCGGGTATTCGCCTGCCCCGCAAAATATACATATATAAATGATAAAAAAGCAGTGGGGATTTATAATGTTGTAAAAAGTAGAAATACTGAAGTATAAAGAATATGTGAACTTTTTTTTTCTTTTTTTTTTTTGTAGCTCTGCCACTGAGCTATATCCCCTGTCCTTTTTTTTTTCCCCCTCCTGTTCTTTTTATTTTTAAATTTGAGACAGAGTCTCACTAAGTTGCTGAGGATCTTGCTAAATTGCCCAGGGTGCCCTTGAACTTTCGATTATAGATATGCACCACTGTGCCCAGCAAGAATGGTGAGAATATGCAAATTCTTGCAACCAAGTTTGCCACTTTTAAATTGCACTATGCTGGTTTATATTCTCAGAAGGAGTGTTGCTGAGTAATGGTGCCTCTTGTTTTGAAGTTTCTTTTTGTGACAAAAAAGGAAGGAGACAGCAGAGTACAGCTCAATCTTTTCCCTACTTAATAGCAAATTACATAAAAATGTGGTAAGTGGTCTTTAAATTTAAAGATACTGCAAAAATGAAGCCAATTATTTAAAATTAAATTGAAAAAGTAATATATACATATAATTTTTAAAAATCAAATGTTGCAAAGGAGTGTGAAGGGAAGACTCTTAGCCATTCCACACTCCCACTTACATAGTCCACCCTCACAGATGTTAACACTTTCTTAAGTATTCTTCCAAAATATTCCATACATATGTAAGCATATGTATCTATGTATATCTGGGATAAACTGTATAAGTTCCTGATTTATACAATAAAATTTGGCTAGTTTTATAGGCCTCAGAGTTTTAAATTTGCTTTAAACATTTTCAATGCCTAGAGGGTTGTCCAAGGTCATTGTGATGAATTAATCTTCAAGGATGACCTGGTGGGTCTTTGGTGGGCAGCAGTTGTTAGGATCTTTTCCCAGAGGTATTCATTCCCTTCTGGGGGGAAAGAGGCATGTGGGCTCTGTTCCTTTCTCTTTGAGATCAAGAATATTTTTATTGATATCTTGAATCTGCTGTCCCACTGTTTGTTCACTTTAGCATAGTAAAATGAGAATTTCTAAAAAAACTATAGACCATATAAAAAATATATGGTCTGTGTTCTATAGTGAGATAAAATGCATTATTCACAGTTTTGCCAAGAGTTCTTTTTATTTGGGGTTGAAATATACATAAAAATAAAGGCCTTAGAATATTTTATTTTATAAGAAAAACTGTTAAATACAGACACAAATAGCTGTGATACCATAGTTGATATGCCTAATCATACCTATGAGCAATTGAAAAGTTGTGAATCATCAAATATTAAATATTTCAGCTCAATTTAGGGCATTGTTTCTATTTTAATGGTATTCTCTCAACTTGAATATTAGATAAATCAGAATAGTGCATTACTCTATCCTGCCAAAAACCAGACTGTCTTGTATATTAATAAAAGAAATGTTTGCAGTAAATTTGCTCTTCCTAATTTGAAAACATGTGTGAAGTTGAGAAAACAATTTCCTTCTGAGCTGATGAAAACAATGACAACATTTATCTGCACACATCTTTGGGAAGTCTTTCTACCATCATTGTGTTTCTTCCCCTATGCACCTAGTCCAAGGTTTTAAAAAATTTAATATAAGAATTAAACTAGGTTCTCTTTAATTCACCTACTTTTTTTCTGTGATTATTTTTCAACAGCATTGATGTTTATAAATGCAGCTTTTTTTGGTAGGTGTATTATTGTACTATACCATAGTAATTCAATTGAATCCATTTTAATTTCTTTTTGACATGTGGTATATAATGACAAGTTAGGACCATACTAACAGGTAATATCTAACAGGTACTATTTTGCATTTAGATATATTTCTAATTAAGAAATGAGACAGCAGATGGGTGGCGCATGCCTGTAATCCCAGTGGCTTGGGAGGCTGAGGCAGGAGGATTGAGAGTTCAAAGCCAGTCTCAGCAATGGTGAGGTCCTGAGCAACTCAGTGAGACCCTGTCTCTAAATAAAATACTAAATAGGGCTGGGGATGTAACTCAGTGATTGAGTGCCCAAGGTCAATCCCTGGTACCAAAAAAGAAGAAGAAGAAGAAGAAGAAGAAAAAAAAAGAAATCAGACAATTTTAGGTATCTATACTTGATATCAACCTTAAAATATTTAACAAATTAAATTGTATTCAATTCATATGTAACTCTATAATGTTCTGGAAATAGGAAGTAGTGAAGCTTATTCCTTATACCAGATGGTCTGTACTGAGATACATCCATGTTTATGAAGTAGCAGTTGGTTTTCCTTCCAGTATCTATAACATATTGATGAGTTCTGCATTCCTCTCTTTCTTTTTGATTCTATTTAAGTATGAATTACCTAGTCAGGGAAGAGTAGAAGTTGTCACTTGGATCTCATGAACATGGGTGTGTGAGTTGAACGTAAGAGTTGAGAATGAGGTATTGTAAAGCACCTAAGTTTTGGTGATCAGTTTTGGTGTAGTTCATGCCTCATTATTGCATTATCATGACCAGGCTTACTATATCTGGGGTTTTGAGTTGCAGCCTCAAAGGTAGGCCTTGGGTACCAGTTGACTCATAACAAAGTTATGATTCTTCTCAGAGGGGTGAGTGGAATGGAATTCACATTAAGTGCTGCCTTCTATGAGTCAGGTACTAAACTAGAAGCTTTCATATATTTCATACTTAATTCTCACAGCAAGCCCTTTAATGTAGGGGAGGCACAGAGAGCTACTGATAAATGTGGAGTCAGGATTCAAAGAGCCATGTTAATTCCACAACTTTTGCTCCTATGCTGGTTCCACATGCAGGAGATTCACATCCAACAACACTTTTAAGTTAGTAACAATCCGAATACACAAGAGCATGACCAAAGAATCTGAATCTTGTACCCCATGGCTTGTTGGGATAAATTGGTAAATTATACTTTCTCTCCCTACTCTCCCCAATTCAGAACATCTGGAGCTTGTGGATTTAGGAAAAGGATTGCAACCTTTCCTATTTTGGGCTATTTTGTTAGGCCTGTGCTGTTTTTGAATTTGGCAGGTGTCAATATATGAATCTCTCTCCTGTCATTATATGAATACACATATTGGTGTCAATATATGAATCTCATACATGTTGTTTTACACCAGGTCCATTTTCCTTATGTCCCTTTAGACAGTAGGGTTTGGGAAGGGTTGTGTTCTCTTTTAGAATGATACATAGAAGGAACAAACATCTGGGAGGTAGAATATGTATTATTCTAGGGGAGTGAGAAAATAAGGAATTTTTAATTGTGCTATAAAAGCATTTTATAGAGACAGTTATAAAGGGAAGCTAAATGTGATTTAAAAAATACCTTAAATATTAGGCATACTATGAATTATATGTGGATTTTTGTAGATTGACTTGGGAATTAATAAGCATTTAAAGACCTTTTTCTCCCCATACATATATATGTTGAAAGCTCCAAGTAAAATATTTATGGATGAATTTCAAAACAACAACCTGATTATTCAGTGGATCTGGCCAGAGTTTATGTTAAGGGGTGCTGTAAGAGTGTGCCTGGGTAGCTTCAACTGGGGTTCTGTTCCTGAGGGGTGATTCAGCTGTATAAGTGACATTGAATCTCTTAGATGGTTTCAGTTTATTATCCCAGTAACTTCAGTCAGAGGTTTGTTTTCTCTAAAACTGCCATAGAAATATGGTCATGTTTCACCTTAGAAGTGGTTGCTTCTTTTTATAGTGACTTTCTAATGTGACTTCTTTTTCTTTTCTGTCTTTTTTCTTTTTCTTTTTTTGGTTGGTACTGGGGATTGAACCAGGGATGCTTTACCACTGAGTTACACCCCCAGTCCTTTTTATTTTTTATTTTGATACAGGGTCTTTTGCTAAGTTGCTGAGGGTCTTGCTTAGGTTGCTAATTCTGGCCTTGAACTTATGATTCTTCTGCCTTAGCTTCTAGAGTCACTGAGATTACAGGTGTGTACTACTGTGCCTGGCCTTATGTGACTTCTTATAGCACTTCTCAAAAGACTTTAGAAATATATGCTAGGTAAAGAGCCTCGTAATACTTGATGAAAGGTTTTAGACTTGCCAGTTCATTAGCCTTTGTTACTATTAGAATTTACACCATTTGCTTTCCTTTTTGGAGAACATATTAATGTTTAAAAAGTATAAGTCAATTACATAGCCCTTGAGGGGTTAAACACACGTGACTACTATGGAACAGTTGTCTCTGCCTTTCCCTTTTCACAGTGGAGAAAACAGACAATTAAATTGTGTACAGCAAAATGTCAATTGAACATTTGTTGCTAAATAACACCTCAGGCATAGCGCAGAGCATTATGAAATGACATCAGGAGACAGCCGACTCTACCTTGGTGCTACTGCACAAACAATCCATTACCTGCTTTGGGTAATAATGCCAGGGCAACTGAGTGGGCAGTGACCCGGTAGTGGCCTAGAGAAAAAACTGAACCATCCTTCCTGCTCCCTTAGTCTCTTTTGTTCAATAACTGAATAACTGTGAATAGTAAAAATAATCCCACATTCAGGAGTAGTGTCCAGACTAAGAGACATATAACATTGTACATTAAAAAAGCGTCTGACTTTAAATGAGTAGACAGAAGTAAGAGGCAGGAGTAAAGTGACTTTTTGAGTTTGCCTTAGGGTCTCAGCACAGTAAATGAGCCACTGTTTATAAGATGGGGAGAGAGGTAATAAGTCAATAGACCTTATTATAGTGAAATTTATCAGTTCTGCAAAATTACATATTTTTTAATAATATAAAATAGGTTTATCTGTAGTTCTATCAAATCTTACTCATCTCTGTATGCTAGTTCATTTCTGTATGTGATTTCTCACAGTCAGATGCACTAGAATTTATTATCATTAATGATTATTTTAAACTGATATTAACAATTAGGACCAAGAGCCAATTTCTTTCTTTTTTTTTTATTATCATATTATTTTTTTTGTAAACAAATGGGATACATGTTGTTTCTCTGTGCATGGAGTGAAGGCATACCATTTGTGTAATCAAATTTACATAGGGTAATGTTGTTTGATTCATTCTGTTATTTTTTCCCTCTCCCAACCTCTCCCACCCCTCTTTTCCCTCTATACAGTCCTTCCTTCCTCCATTCTTACCACCCTCCTTAAACCTAACCCTAACACTAACCCCAACCCTAACACTAACCCCTCCCACCCCCCATTATGTGTCCTCATCCGCTTATCAGCGAGATCATTCGTCCTTTGGCTTTTTGAGATTGGCTTATCTCACTTAGCATGATATTCTACAATTTTATCCATTTGCCTGCAAATGCCATAATTTTATCATTCTTTATGGCAGAGTAATATTCCATTATATATATGTGCCACAGTTTCTTTATCCATTCATCAATTGAAGAGCATCTAGGTTGGTTCCACAGTCTAGCTATTGTGAATTGAGCAGCTATGAACATTGATGTGGCTGTATCTTTGTAGTATGCTGATTTTAAGTCCTGTGGGTATAGGCCAAGTAGTGGGATAGCTGGGTCAAATGGTGGTTCCATTCCAAGCTTTCTGAGGAATCTCCATACTGCTTTCCAGAGTGGCTGCACTAATTTGCAAACCCACCAGCAATGTCTGAGTGTACCTTTTTCCCCACATCCTCGCCAACAACTATTGTTGCTTCTGTTCTTGATAATCGCCATTCTAATTGGGGTGAGATGGAATCTTAGGGTAGTTTTGATTTTCATTTCTCTTATTACTAGAGATGTTGAACATTTTTTCATATTGATCGATTGCTTGTAGATCTTCTTCTGTGAAGTGTCTGTTCATTTCCTTAGCTCATTTGTTGATTGGATTATTTGTATTCTTGGTGTAGAGTTTTTTGAGTTCTTTATATATTCTGGAAATTAGTGCTCTGTCTGAAGTATGAGTGGCAAAGATTTTCTCCCACTCTGTAGGCTCTCTCTCTTCATATTACTGATAGTTTCCTTTGCTGAGAGAAAGCTTTTTAGTTTGAATCTATCCCAGTTGTTGATTCTTGCTTTTACTTCTTGCGCTATGGGGAGTCCTGTTAAGGAAGTATGATCCTAAGCCAACATGTTGAAGATTTGGACCTACTTTTTCTTCTATAAGATGCAGGGTCTCTGGTCTGATTCCGAGGTCCTTGATCCATTTTGAGTTGGTTTTTGTGCAGGGTGAGAGATATGGGTTTAATTTCATTCTGTTGCATATGGATTTCCAGTTTTCCCAGCACTATTTGTTGAAGAGGCTATCTTTTCTCCATTGCATATTTTTGGCACCTTTGTCTAATATGAGAAAATTGTATTTATTTGGGTTTGTGTCCATGTCTCAATGACGTACCTTACAGAAATAGAGCAAGCAATTGTGAAATTCATCTGGAAGAATAAGAAACCCAGAATAGCTAAAGCAATCCTTAGCAGAAAGAGCAAAGCAGGGGGTATCGCAATACCAGATCTTCAACTCTACTACAAAGCAATAGTAACAAAAACTGCATGGTATTGATACCAAAATAGACAGGTAGATCAATGGTACAGAAGCGCCAATTTCTATAACCACAGCAATCTGTCTCATTTTACGTATTGGTCAATGTATTGTAATTCAGCTAACATTGATGGCAACAAAATCATAGTATGACAAAGTATTGGAATAGTCTCTTGAATTTAAAATCGATTTCATTTGTAGTTTTATTTGTAGCATCTTATGTGGGTGTGTTTAAAAGAGATATTATCTAGTTTATTTTTAACAGTACCACTTTAACTCACCTCATTTATAATCAGTCTAGCATTACTTTGAGAAAAGTGGGATTGTACATGGTGAGTAGAAAAGAACCGTTATTATGTTATTATTATCACTCCAGGAAGAACAATTTGACAACAATACAATCCATCCAAAACAAAACAATATACTGGCTGAACTATTTCAGTAAGTGTGTTTAGTTTCCCAATATTTCTCATTTTGTATTTGTAAATTTATGAATCACATAACTATTATAGGCAAGGATATCGTGTGTATCTTTAATCATGCAACTTGGTATTCAAAAGTTCAAAATACGCTTGAAAGAAAATATCTGCTTTGCTCATTCTTTCATTCTGATCTTTTTCAAGAATCTTTTAAAAGATGCTAAATCTGAAAGAAGCATAGAGGAAGTCTAGGCAATATGTGCAAGTCAGAAAAGTTGAATTATTTGTATGGCACAATAGCCTGGTTAGAAGTGGTGAGATGGTGATCTACTGAGGGTTTGGGGAATTAGAGCTATTCAAATTTAGAACACTTCCCTATGAGACATAAATGCACATGAAGGCAAAATGAGGCAAAAGGACACTACAGTTAGCTGGAACCAACATTACAATATAGAACTCTGGAAAACTGGACCTGACCATGTTGTAGGCACGTTTCTCTAAGGTCTAAGTGACTTCAAACCAAAACATGCCAAATATCCTGTGTGCCTAAAGTCCATACCCTCATTCTTACATCTGACAGCTGGTAATGAGGGTGATCAGAGGCATACTGCCAAAGGCAGAGAATAAGGAGTCAGAGATGTGGTCAGCAGGGAACCTCCTTTGTCTGAGGCTGAGTCAGAGTCAGGCTCAGAAAAAGGGCATCTGTGTTATAGACTGACTTTTCCTGTTCCTCTTCAGGTTCACCCTAATTGTTAGGTTGAGGAGGAAAGACAGAAGACCACAATGTGCACCCAGGCCTATCTCTCTTCTGAAAGCTTCAACTGATAAAACAGTCCAGTCAACCTCCTTGAACTTGGCAATCTCTTAATTTTTGGATAGGGGGTGTGGGTGTGGGTGTGGGTCAAGGAATGGAGCCTTGTGTTCCGCCTAGAGACTGACATGCAAGATGCACAGTCATCTTTAGCAGTTGGTGGAGTCCAGTTTTGAAATATTTTGGAATTATTGATTCCATAATTAAATACTATATATTTAGAAATGCTATTAATAATTAAATTCTTTTCTGTTTCTATTTACTGTAGTAGATAAGACGCATAGTAACCTCTTGAAGAGGTCTTCCTACTGAGAAAGTTTCTTTATGAAAACAGGAAATGTTTATATAATATAGCCTCTGAGTTTGTATTGTTCCAAGCACTTTGTGTGTATTAAATTATTTGACTCTCATAATAACCATATGAGATAAGTATTGTTATTATTATCTTAATTTTTAAAGATGGGGAGATGTTAAGTGACTTGCTCTAGGTCACATATAGCTAGTAAATGCAGATCCAGGAAATGGGCCCAAATCTCTAGCTTCAGAGATTGCTTTTAATCTTTATACTAGTATCCTCTTAAATAATATTGATTTAAACCTTAGCCAGTATGGATGAAATAGCAGATTTTTAATTGTTATCTTACACAATATGTTCAGCTGAAAAATAAAAAAGATACAATTCAGAGAACAGTTTTGGGAAATTCTCTCAAGGACTATTTGAATCCATTTACCCCTCAATTTCATAGCTTTCCATACAGAATATTCATGCCTTTACATTAACATTGTATTCCATTTCACTTGGGAAGATTGGAACTCCTGCTAATATACTCCTTAACCAATTTTAGCACGAAGCAAGATTTTATGATCCAACTTTGGTATAAATTATACATGCTAAAAAGATGGACTATTAGTCATTGTAACCTGATATGATTTATTTTATAGTTTGATAGTTCTGTCTTCCAGCATCAATAAATCAATAAGGACTATTTGAATCTCTAGTCCATAGAATTTGCAATTTTGTTGTTAAGTGGCAGTGAATATGATGCTATATGATTGAAATTTGCTCCCCTTTAGCTTTGAGATAGAGATAGTACCCTATAGGAGGAACTTACTAAATATTTGTCAAAAGTCTGTTTGATCATTTAATTCCTTTTCTTCAGTAGAAATTCCAAAGTCAATGTATGGGAAATTCAAATACAGACTATGTCATGAAATTAGTATCCTTTTGTGTTAAAGGTAATGAATTCACTGTGCTATGCAGGGATACAGTACATGACTAAATGGTACGTAGAATATGACCACCTCATTTGGAGACTGCCAGTTTTTAAAGGTACAGCCAATTTTCTTTCTGAGACATTTGTGTGTCAGTTTTAATTATCTAGTTGCAGTTATATTAAATTACTGAAAGGATATACCTCTCCCCTCCCCCCTTACCCTTCTATTGCAGCATTTGCACTATAAAGTATTTGATTACAATCCCTTAACGTGGGTTTTTTTGACCAGATAGGCTTTTCCCAAATATATGAAACTTTAAAAAAATTTTTTTTCTAATACTTTCTCATGTGTGGTTAGTTAGTATGGGGTCAAGCTAGTTCTGCAATACATGCAATGGTATTTGCTAGACATATGGGAAGTCAGAAGTCTCAACAACAGGTAACCTTTGGTCTTTGACTTTCTGTTGGGGGTGATGGTTTTTATCCAAAGAAATGTTCATTAGAAAAATAACTGCATGGGCTGAGAAGTCACACTTAGAAATATTATTAGTTAAGTTTGACTGCTGGGCTGGGATTGTGGCTCAGTGGTAGAACACTTGCCTAGCATGTGTAAGGCACTGGGTTCGATTCTCAGCACTGCATATAAATAAATCAATTAAATAAAGGTCCATCAACAACTAGAAAAAATATATATAAAAAAAGTTTGACCAGAAACTGGGAGGGAAGAGGAATGATCAAGGTGTGCTAAAGAGGAATGGAATCAGAGGGGGCCATATTTGTAAGTGGGCTGAGTAAACAACTCAACAGTGTCTCTTTACAATATATTCTCTTATTCTGCTGAAGCTGTACATTTTGGAATTTATTTGTTTTGGGTTTTGATGGATTTCATTTTCTCTGGAGAGCCTTTTAACTAATGAGCATTCCACATCTTAACATGCTTAACAGTAATTGCTGAGCACAAAGCTCTTTGAATCTAGATACTCCTAGGAGGGATTGAGGGAGAACTGGTCTGGGTCATTGATGGGAATGCTTTGCCAATTTTGTTACTTTGCTATTTTTCTAGCCCAAGCCCTAGGAAAGTCCAAGGAAATTCTTCATGGTTGTGCCCTCAGCATGACAGGTTCATCAATACAGAGGAATGCTTTCTGAAAAACAAGTCATCTTAGCAGTTGGCATAATGGGATGAAGATAGTTATATTGCTAGAGTTAACCTTCGAAGTGTAAGACAAAAGGTTCTGAATAATTCAGAGGACCATGAACTTTTATGTCCAACCCTTTTTTCCTTGCCTCCATCTTACTGAGAGGCAGCCTTCATTATTTTTCTAGCTCACATCCTTTCCCCCAGGATAGCTAAAAAGAGAACTGAGAGGAAGAAGGTAGCCTTGGTGGTGAGGTGTGGTTCCTTAAAAGAGCCTATTTCTTCTACTTAACTCCTTGTTATGATTTGGAGAGAAAAAACTCAAGATACAATTCTTGAGTATAAGAGTAGGCAGGTAATGGTGGTGGGCATCTAACCATACCCCTCTTCACCATTTTCTACCATTAAGCTGCGATGAATGCTCATCTCTTCTAAGTTACTGGAATGTCAGAGACCCTGACATTATTTTGGATATGGGGAAAAGGACACTGTAGAAGGTGTCTGGGCCTCTTGCTGTTGCCCAATCCAGAAAGGCCACACAAGTGAAAGAACTCTAGTAGCAAAAGACTGGGGCAGGAACTGGGGAAGGGTAAAAAAAAGTCATTGTCCACAGTATGTCTCTAATATCAGGATGATGAATGTGCAGGGAAGGAGGATTCTTTGGGTAACAAACAACCCCAGAGAGAGTCAGCATTCAGATGTTTGCCTTACACAGAGAGCCATTGGTTTGTTCAGGGTTAAACTGAGGAGCAGAGAAATCAATCCAGTGGGACCTACAACATCCCTGTGAGGTCCATCCTCTAGGGAACTCTTGGCCTCTCCTATTCCTACTCCATCCCAACCCCAGAAGGGGAGAATTGGGGAAAGAAAAAGGGAGAAGTGGGTAGAGTAGACCTACCACTAACACCATCCACTACAACCATTGTAACTTACTCTGGAGGCCATGAGGTAGAGAAGAGGATCTGGAACCAAACATAAGATTGCAGTTTTAAAGTGAACAGGACTAAGGGGAACAGGACTAAGAACTGAATCCAGGGGAACTCAACCATTGAGCCACACACTCAGCCCTTTTGTAAAATTTTGAGCTAGGATCTCGCTAAGTTGCTTAGGGCCTCACTAAGTTACTGAGACTGGCTTTGAATGTGCAATCCTCCTGCCTCAGCCTCCAGAGCTTCAGCTAAGTTTTTAAGAACTTGAAAGAATCCTAACGACTGATAGGGACTGAAACATTATGGAGTCTGAGTGAACTACTGGTAATAACTGGAGTATGCAAGGGCAAAAGGGATCTAAGATGGGCATTTGGGTAAAAAATAATACTTACATGTTTATACCCCAACATCTTGAGACTGTTTTAAAATTTTTTTTTTTTAGTTCTAGATGGAGACATACCTTTATTTTATTTATTTTCATGTGGTGCTGAGGATTGAACCCAGTGCCCCACATGTGCCATGTAAGTGCTCCACCACTGATCCACAATCCCAGCCCCTTTAGACTGTTCAATTATCCAGTTACATTATTATAGAATTGGAGAGCTGGATGGGAGCTTAGAGATTATTCTCTGTTTTTACCCCATCATTTTACTAACTATGGCTGTCTACCGTCTCTCTCATTTTTCAAAGGAGTTATTAAATTAGATTATTTGTGTTAATTAGAATTGTTTATGGATAATTACCATGAGTAGGTGGTAGAAGTTTGTTTCAGGCATTCCATGTTATAGAACAATAATGGACACTGGTCTTGACAATGTCAATTCTTCTAATGACCTGGCAATATGTATGTATCATTATCATTTATAGCTTGCAGATGAAGTCAAGGCTGGGCGAGATAAAGAAACTTGCTCTAGGACTCAGCTCTGTTAAGTATGTGTGTGGTGGGATAGGGAAAAGGCAGATATGTACTCTCCTTTTTTTTTTTTTTTGTATCCTGCAAAAACCTTCAACCCTCATACCTCAAATTCCCAAAAACCAGGCAATGATTTCAAAGTATATTGATCTGACTGGAATGGAGCTGGGCAGAAAACAAAGTTAAAGTGATTTAAACTTGCTTTTTTCTGCTATAAAAGCCTTATTGAGCCTGGTGTCTATAGGTTATTTAAATCGGAAGTTACAGGGATCTAGGAAATAACAATGGATCCGAAGGAATTGTTTTGGTTCCACTCCTAGATTAGGGATTTGGGTTTCTCATTCTTGAAAGTTTATATGTCAGAAACCCCACGTATTAATTTCTTGTTGCTGCTGTAACAAATTGCTGCAAACTTAGTGGCTTAAAGCAACACATATTTATTTTACGGTTCTAGAGTAATTATTGTGGCAATGTAAGATATTAAAACAAGAATAAAACCCATAGTTTCCTCAGTGCTGCTTACAGTAAAATGTAATTTCCATGTAAGCTCACATCATAGAGAATCAGTTGCTATTTGGGTTCATGAGTGATAAGACCAGCTTATGGAATGTTTTCCATTGTATAAAGCTTATTAAAAGCCAAAAGTGAAAAACAGCAGTCTTCACTGACATTGGAGAATGTCAACTGAGAATGTAATAGGCTTAGTGGCATTAAATAAGATAAAAAGCTGGAATCATAATTTAAAAATCCCTGGATGCAGTTAGTAGATATTTATTTATATGAAATGAAAACTCCACATAGTATATTTTTGTTGTTTTAAAATTCTTCAGAAAAAATCCAGAGAAAACCAAACTGTGGTTCAATTTCTTTATTGTGACTTATATATCTTTTAAAAAAATATTCCTTTGTATAGGGTATGAAATGATTGCTTTGAATTTCTTATGGACATAGAGCTTAATTGTGTTTTATTATGTAAATCTTTCTGTATCTTATTAATAGCTTAAATTTTGATATTTAGTTTTTATAATTGAAAATAGCTTTTACATTACAGATGAAGTAGATGATTTAAGTAAGTTATTTGTCTTATTCCTACAAGATCTTGGAGTTGTGACCCATGAGGAACTGACTTTGTAGTTTTCTTGAAGTCCTTTGTTTTCTTCTGTTACTTGAGGTTTTTTCCAAGCTTTCAGGAAGTGTACTGTTGGTGTTGGTACCCAAGTCTCCAAAGTATTGTTTGCTGTTGATGATTGGCTTAATCTACATCTGAATTTAAGATTTCACTGTAAAATATTTATTGTGTGGAATTTAGCTGAGAATATCTATATGTGAATACCTGAGCTTTTAACAAATGCAAACACTAGAATTTGTTATGTTGCTCTAACAAAGCAATTAAAAATCTAAATATAACAATGGTTCACATAAGACAGAATTTTATTTCTCTGTAAGTAATGGTAGGCAGGCTATTCCAAAGCAGATAGGTGGCTCTGTTCCATAAAGTAATTCAGGAAAAGTTCCTTTTGTCTTCTTTTTGAGTCATTCCTTAGGAAGTTAACTTGTTGTTTGATAGGACTGTCCCACTACCAACAAATCTCCCTCTACCTCTAGAAAGGGGGCAAAGAAAGTAGAGAACAAGTAGCCTCCTTTTAATGAAGTGACCTCTAAGTTGCATATACCATGCTCAGATCCTAATGGCCATTAGTTATATGGCCATACCCAGCTGGGAAATGTAGCATCTACCTGGGTGGTCGTGTGTGTCTTACCAAAAATGTGTATCAGCTAAAGATTAAGAGATTCTCATTAGTAAAATGAAGAAGAGGAGACACTGAGTTTTTACTGAGGTTAAAAGAATTAGCTATGGGATGTAGTCTTAACCTGGATAATGAGTCGAAGCATTTTGTTAGATGAAGGGGTTGAATATTACTCTGTTGTTTTTGGGTTCACATTGTTTGATCTGGTTAACATACTTGACTGGAACGTGGTTCACATCCTATTAGAGCTTGTTTCAAAATTATGTTGTATAAATATGGACTGTACTTTTTATCCTGACTTGCAAATGTATGTCATTGGTAAATCACAGAGAAACCCCAAACAAAAACAATATAGGATGTCTTGAGTCACTACCATGTGTCAACACATTGTGTGAAAGAATCAGGGAGTTCTCTTAGGAGAGCCTTTGGAGGTTGCTTCACAGTTAACCATACTAGAGCAGGAACCCCTCTAGCTGCATGGAATTGGCTTCCAGTTAACTGGGAGTTCTCTCATAAGGGAGCCAATTCTGTTTTCAGGTTGCATTTGTTGTCTGAAAAAATTCTCATGTTGACTACAAGTCATTCTTCTCTGACACATTTTATATTCAGTCCTAGTTCTACCTTCAGAAGCTATAAAGAGTAAGTTTAAATTCTCACATGATTGTGTTTGACAAATTTGAAGGGGTTTACATGGGTGTCTCCTTCCACACATCTACAATAAAACCGCTGCCATTTATTGAGTTTTTACTGTGTTCCAGAGAGTGTTCTAAGCACTTTATGTGTATTTATTCATCTAATTTGCACTAGTTTTTTGAAGCAGAGACTCTCTAACCCATGTTATTGATGAGGAAATTTGGGCACAAACTGTTTAAGTAACTCCCCGATTACCCAGTAAGTTAGTGGCATGTTGACTTTTCAGTCTCATTTCAAATGTTGTCCCTAGACCACAATGGTTGCTATGCTAGATGCACTGTGGTCCACTGAAGTGGACTGTCTTAACATTCCTTTTACTGGTTCCTGCATTTCTAGGAAAATAACCATCAGGAAAATTTTTCCTTCTGGAAAAAATACATATTGATAGAAGTTAAATAGAGTAGTGTTTGTATTGAAGAGACTATGCTTCTAAATTTGAGAAGATCTGACGGGCTTCTTTGATCTGGCCATTGGATTAAATTTAATATGATGCATGAGGACATGGTACCTTTCTTCACTAGGGAAATAATTGTTCAAAGAATAGTTAAGAAAGATTTTCTTAACTATGAGATACAATCTGAGATAAATTAGGGATTAGGTGTAAGTATCTAGAATTAGGTGCTAGATCCAAAAGGTGGTTTAGCACTGCTGTTAAAGGTTCTAAAATTGGATAGCCAGAAGTGGAATCCTGATTGTCTTTAGCTGTGTGATACTGGGTAGGTTATTTAGTCTCTTTGACCTTATTTTCATCATTGTAGCTGACCTTACCTCATGGAGTGATTGGGAGGATTAAATCAGATAATTTATGTAGAGTAGTTTGCCAAGTAGTTGGTACTTGGTAAATAATCGATAAAGGTTAATTGTTATTATTTGGAAATATAAAAAATAAAATCTGTAAAATCTGAGGCTTGTTTTGAAGGAAGAATTTTCAGTACTTTTCAGAAATAAGAAGCAATCAAGAACTGAAAATTGTTCTAAAGAGTTTGATCATGGAGGATATTGACTAGAATGGTACCTTTGAGAGATGGAGCAAAACCGGACTTCAAGCTGTTAGGTGTAATCTGACTGGACTGTGGTGGCCTCTTTTTGGTGTGATGGGGAAACTTCATTGTCTGCTCATGGTCTTTGAAGTTGTAGGTATTGGTCAGCAATGGTTTTCCTCTGATTTCTTTCAGCATTACAAAGAAAATTCCTAGAAAATTTGATTTGGGTTGAAATAGCTAGTATTATTTAAAAAGAAAGTTTTCCATACCTTCCCCCCAAAAGTCCTCTATATCAACCACCAATATTTGTAATTGTTATCTTCTGTTCCTTCTTGGCGATCATACAGTTTTTACTAGAGAGTCAACTTGTTCAAAGGTGGTTTCCAACTTCCTCAAATTCTGGAGTAGAAAAGAAGTACATATGAATTTATTCTAGTTTCACTTATTTTGACAAATGATTTTATGTACTTATGCATTTGGCATTGTTCTCTATTCCACTCTTGATCGTTCTTTAGTCAAAAGTTTCATCTTAATGAACAGTATATAATGAAATCTATATGTGTGCTTAGAAAAGTGTCCAAATTCCCACCTGGCACTAACTCAGCCTTGAGGGACACTTACAACTTAGTAAAAGCATCTAGTAGAATAGCCTCTTCATTTATTTAGTTGAATCAATTTTACCTTTTCAACTGCATCTTTGAATTTTGCGTTTTATTGAACAAAAGATCTCTTCCAGCTAATGATCTCAGACTTCTTTTTCTGAAATGAATTAGGCTTATTTTGGTAAAGTTTGTGGTTGTATACAAGAAGTGAATGAAAACTTAAGATTAAAAAAATATGTCTGACTCAGACTCAGGTTATCAACTTGTTTATTTAAGATTCTGTTTTCCTTGTTAGATTGTAAAGTTCATAAAAGTCAGAGCTCTTTAAAAATGTTTGGTTTTGTGGTCCTTTCAAGGACAGAGTACAATGCTCTATAAAGGCCTGGAGGCCTTAAATAAATAATGACCAATTTTAAAATAAGTGCTTAAAATTAAGGAGCAAACCATTAAATTTGGCAGATATTACTAACTTAATTATGAGTAAATAATATCGTTAAGGGGAATGCTGTCTACTTTTTCCTGCAGACGTTTCAAGCGAGGCAGCTGAGACTCTGAGGTGCTTTGTGATTTGTTGTCTTAGGTCCTTCCACCTGCCACCCTTTCCTCCAAAGTGAACCAAGTTAAATCATTTTCTTTCACTTTCCTGAAAGGATTCTTGCTCTAAGTTAATGCAGTGTCCTATTGGTAGGTTCACTTTACTTAATAGGAACTTAAATCTTTGAGAGATAGCTTGGGCAGGTAAAAGGACACAGACTTGAAAATTTGATCTGGGATCCTGAAATCTCATCTTTGCTACATACTAACTGTGCTTTAAAAATTTTCATTGGTAAAGTGGGAATTTAATGCCTGCCATGCAAGTTTGCTGTAACACTTGGAGGTAAAGAATATATCTGTAGAGAAATATTTTATATATATTTTAGGCTATACCTAAAAAAGAGGATTTATAATCCACTTGCCTCTCAGCTCCTCAGATAAAATGCTGCCTATTGGCTAGTAATGGAAAACCTAAAATTCTATAAAAATATTTTATGCCTGGGTTTATATATTTACCCAGGAGCTGTGACCCATATTTCCTCCCTGTTATATTCTCATTTAGGCTCACAGTAGTGTACTAGTGTTAAGAGAACCGGTTTTATTGTTTACCACTATCTCTTTTCAAAAAAAACTTATTTGTGCATATGTTTACGCGGAATAGTGGGTTTCACGGTGGCATATTTGTACATGGACATACATAAATCGATCAATTGAATTCCCCAGTTACCACCCCTATTTCCCTTCTCTCCTCCCACTCCCTGGTCTCTTTCTTCTATTCTAATGCTTTCCTTTGTATTTTCATGAAATCTCAATTTTTATTCTCTCTTGCTTCCACATAGGAGTGAAAAATTATGATGCTTATCTTTCTGAATCTGGCTTATTTTGCTTAACATGATGCTCTCCAGTTCCATCCATTTCCCTGCAAATTACATAAATTCATTCTTCTTCATGGCTGAGTAAAACTCCATTGTGGATATGACCAGGTTTTCTTTATTCATTTATTCATTCATCTGTTGACAGATACCAAGGCTGGTTCCATAACTTGGCTATTGTGAATTGTGCTGCTATAAACATGGGAATTTGTGTATCTCTAGAGTATGTTGTCTTTAACCCTGGATAGGAACTGAGAAATGGTGTAGCTGGATCACATGGTATTCTGTTTTTAGTTTTTTGGGGAACCTCTATGCTGATTTCTATAGTGACTGTGCTAATTTATATTTCAACCAAAATTGTACAAGAGTTTCTTTTCCTGCATCCTGGCCACCATTTATTGTTATTTGTGCTCTTGATGATTGGTATTCTGACTGATTGAGATGGAATCTTAGTGTTTTGATTTGCATTTCTAAGAGCCATATCTAATATCATTTGTCTTTGTTTACCACATGGATGTTCCAGTATGCAAGGGTAAAGAAAACAAAATAAACATCTGTTATAAATCTATTTTTAGTTTCCTTCCAACCATTTTCTGAATGGTATCATTTACCTCTCCTGACAGAAATATAATCCAAAAGTTATGTCATAGGAATTCTCACCTACTGTTTTATATTACCACTATTTCTTAATAAACACTTATGACATATCTTCAGTCAAATTGCCTTTCAGTTATCTTAAGATTCATGTCCTGCGGTAGCCTAAATTAATGGATGTGATGATGGGCCATGTCTGGTCTCCATGCTCTGTCATCTACCTGCACTTCATCCTGTGAGATAAAATTAAAATGGAAACAATGTTAAGTCTTTAGGTAATTATATATGAAGGAATGTCTTAGTTATTATAGGTTTCAACTTATTCAAGTTGAATTGATAGACAACAATATATATGTCAGGGTGAGGAAGAATGTGGGCCTTGTCTCTTGTTATTCAGTGTCTCATATTTAATCTTTAAATATATGCTTAATATCTCTGTTGTAGAGCCAAGGCCATTGCAGTTTGGCTCTAATAACAGCCTTTTTGGCAACATTAATCAATTTTTATTTCACTCAGTAATGCATTTGGCAAAGTTGTTTTTAATGACCGATTCATTCATTCATCTGTTCATTGATATTTCTAATATTTGTGACAAGTCTTTTGCAATATAGAGATTCAAAGGTGAGACTGACATATTCTATACCCAAAGTATTAAAACTATAATTCCAGAGAGAGAATAGGTGCCATAAAAGAATGAGCACCAATGTAGGTGCTTAAAAATGTTTTTTTGGAATGAGTGAATATATTCAGACCTGTATTACAGTTTGTTGGGTATTTCCAAGTCCCTGTGTCTTTCCTCCTTCTGTGTTCTTCAACTCATCAATAGTACCACCATCCCCTCAGTTGCCATTGCTAGCAATCTGAATGTCATCTTTTGCTGCTGCTTCTATCTCTGATCACATCTTGTTCACCCCATCTCTTGGTTTTGCTCCCTGAATAGTTCTCATTGCTGCTGTTGTTCAGGCTACTTCCATGCTTGGTCCTTATCACCAAGCATCTTCCTAACTGGTGTTCTGTTTCCAAACACATTCTTTCCTTAATCCATTCTCCAGAATAACAGCTAGAGCAGTGTTTCTAAATGGCAGCTATAATTGCATCATTTTCCTGCTTAAAACTTTTTATGGGGGGATTAAACCCAGGTGTGTTTAAACCACAGAGCACATCCCCAGCCCTTTTTATTTTTTATTTTGAGACAAGTTCTTGCTGCTAAATTGCCCACAGACTTGCTAAGTTGCTGAGGCTGGCTTCAAACTTGTGCTCCTTCTGCCTTAGTTTCCTGAACTGGTGGGATTATAGGCACCCAGCTCCTGCTTTAAACTTTTTGATGACTTCTTACTGCCCTAGACTAGAGCACAAATTCCTTTATATGGATGAGAAGGCCCAGTGTAGTGCAGAACCTGCTTGACTTTACAGCTCTAGCTCCTACCACTTGGTTCCTGTCACATTTCATTCTGTGTGATGACACTACCTAGGGTAGAGCTGCTCAACATGTGTTATCTTCTTATTTTTCTCAAAGTGCCTTCTCAGAAGCTGGAAAAACATGTTTTAGGAGCATTACATATGGGAGGTTGGAAGGACAAGAAGCTCAGAGCTGATAAAAGGATATGTTATAATCTAGGTTCTGGCAACTAACTGGATACCAGGATAGATCTTAAAAAGTTATTCAATTTATTATACTTTTGAAAAATAATTTTTGGGTTGCTTTTGAAAAATAATTCAGTGTAACACATAAAAAGGACTTCATTGGACATTAAATTTATTGTTTCCTGAGATTATGTTTCAGTCTAGAAAAGTCACCAGATACTTACTCTTCAAGATTTACATTGTTTTCCAACCTCCCCCCAGTGGTCATGGCACTGTTGTTAGGTGTTTAGTTGGCTACAGAATTTCCTTAAATTGTGATTTTTAGTCAATGGGATATGATGACTCACAGGGAATGTAACTGTTTGCTGCTTTGGCCTTCTGATCTTATCTTTACATGGTCAAAATCTGTGTTTCTTACTCAGATTGTCAAGTGTGTATTTTTATAAAGGAGGAAATTGAATTTTGTTAACTTTTTGTGTCTAGAGTGATAAACATTATTAATTTGAGGTTGAATCATTTAAATTATGCTTTTCGAAAGAAGAGAGAAAAGTTTGTCACCACTGTTTTTCTGTTGTATATTCTAATGGGTTTGTAAATCCATTTTCATTTGTTTGATATGAACAGATCTTTTGAAAGTAATCAGCATTTCACTGATGTTCATATTAACTATGCTTTATTAATTTATTTAGCCATTTGCAAGAGATTGGTTCATCTTACAACTGTTATCAAATTGCTTTGGATTAGTATCAACACTACATAGAGGACTTCCTTGTATTAATGAAATATTTCGATGATTGAAATTATCTTTGAGTTCAAAATTTAAGTTTTAGTGAAAGTGAAATACCACAAAACATTTTATTTACTGCATTTGTGCTTTTAAATTAGATTCAAAGTTTTAATGTTTTGCTAATTCACTATATATATTTAGGTAGAATTATCTAAGAGAATTAAAAAATTCTTATGCTTTGATGATTATGATTAAAAAATCAAGTGTGGATTTAAAAAAATAGTAATGCTAATTTGGAAGTTTAGAGCAAATCTTTTAAAAACTTATAGCTTTCCAGCATCATAGGAAGCTTTGTAAAAACATCCACATACCTGGGCATGGTGGCTCACACCTATAATCCCAGCAGTTTGGGAGGCTGAGGCAGGAGGATTGGGAGTTCAAAATCAGCCTCAGCAAAAGTGAGGCCCTAACCAACTCAGTGAGATCCTGTCTCTAAATAAAATAAAATACAAAATAGAACTGGGGATGTGACTCAGTGGTCGAGTGCCCCTGAGTTCAATCCCCAGTAAACACTCCTCCCTAAAAAAAGCATCCACATAGTGATGTAAAATGTGTGTGGATGGGCAGAAAATTGATTGCTGTGATCAGTTTTATAATTATATACATAAATCCATAATTAAATATTCTAATCACTCCCATTTGGGTGAAAGCAAATACTAAAAGCTTTTATGTCCCCTTAAGAAGCACATCAGGAACAGATGGAAATAGAGTGTCTTTAAATGTCCTAAAACAATTCCATAAATGGTTACCACTTTCTTTCAAAAGTTAGAAATCCTATTAAATCCATTACAGCACTTTACATAGACTGCCAGCTAATTGTGTAATTACATGCCATATAGCTCAAAGCATGACTTATGATGCTGTTGTTATGATGTGCTTGCTAAACAGAAACTAAAAAATAGTAAGTATAGCCTTAGCAGAAGTTCTAGGGGTAGGGTTGCCACATAAAATACAGGATGCATAGTTTGTGTTTCAGATAAGCAATACTTAAGTTTTTAGCATAAATGTGTCCTATGTAAAAATTTTTCATTGTTGATCTAAAATTCAAATTTAATAGGTGTTATGTGTTTTTATTTTAGATCTGGCAACCCTAGCTGTAGGTGATTGGGTAAAATATAAATAAAAGTAAAGGAACTGATTTTTCTGATGGGACAGAATTTTTCCCTGAAGTTCCTCCAGAATTAAATAAAGAAAATCTTGGTCACCCGGTTGTTAAGTTATTTCTGGAGCTATGATTTGAACTTAGGGAATCAGCATCAAGAGCCATACTGTGTCACTACCTCTCGTACATTGGTTTTGTGCTAGTAAAATTAAAAGTAATTCTGAGGGTTGGGGATGTAGCTCAGTGGTAATGTTTACCAACACAAGGCCTTGGGTTCGATCCTCAGCACTGGAAAAAAAAATCCTTAAAAGTAATTCTGAAACTCCACACTCCTTTATCCTGTATTGTTGTGAAGTTTTCCATCATTAAGATTAATAAAAAATCTTTTATTTTATATTAAGAAATTAAGCTAATAAAGTGATTTTTTTTTTTTTTCTTTTCTAAAGTCTGGGTATTTTTGACTTGAGAATTTTTGAAGAACATGTGGATTTTTGCTATTCTATTTTAAGTGTTCATTAGTGTAACCAAATGTTTGGTTCATCACATGATTAACAGTGATCTGCTTTTACTTCTTAAGACTGAATACTGAATTTGTGCCATGCAGCTGGGAAGGAGTCACATTTGGAGCTGCGCACTGCTCTGCTTGCTGCTTTAGCTTGGTCAGCCTCTGTCCTGTCTGCTGCAGTTATCAATCATCGAGTACTCTTTGCGTGCTATGGGATTGCTTTCTCCCATGAGTGACAGTGCTTCCCTTTTATGACTTAGTCCTCATTAATAATTAGGCAGGTATTACATATAAAATCTTGCAATAATTCATGATTTGCATTCTTTTGTTTATAAATATAAATGCACAAAATCCAGCAGTCACAAAAACCTTGAAATGGAACCTTTAAAATATAAAGATGAAAACATCACATGTGTCATTAGTTAAAAATATGCTCTTGAGAATGGTTGAAATGACTATGATTTTTTAAAACATAGTTCCACCTTTTGTCCTCTGATGCAGCCTTTCCTCACAGGGACAACAAATAATAATGCCAATTTAGAACATTCAAAGTGCAGAAGGAGCACCAATTGAATAATAGAAAAATAGACTAATAGGAACTATTTAGAAAGATGATAAAGGCCTATTTACTAATTAATTTAATTATACATACTGGTTTTGGTTTATAGGAATAAATGAATTCATGTCTTTTCAGTTTTTGTTCTTTAATCTGTAGTATTTTTATTTAAAGGAAAAGCCCTATGAAATAATCTAATGAGATCTTAATGAATGGTATAAAATGTATCGGTTACAGTGATTTGTTTTTGAAAATGCTTATCATTATATCAATCTGCATCTTCAAATTTTCTTGGAATTTTCTAATATGACAGTCACAAAGTTGAAATGATCATGGTTTTAGAGCCTTCTGAATTCTACATTAAAATTATAAAATTTGTAGAAAAATAACTAAATGGGTGACATTGAAAGCTACTTAAAACTGTGATAAAATAACATAAAATTTACCACTTTAATCATTTTTTAAGTGTACAGTGGTGACATTAACCATATTCACATTGTTGTCTAAACATTCCCACTATACATCTCTAGAACTTTTTCATCATTCTAAAATGAACCTCTGTACTCATTAAATAGCTCCTCATATCCATTCTTCCACCTTATTCCTGGCAACCATTATTCTACTTTCTGTCTATGAATTTGTGAAGACCATTTTTAATAGTGTTAAAAATCGATATCCACTATTAGTTGGGGTAGTATGAGAGGTAATAAAATTTGGGAACCCTTGGAGTCAAATCCTTTCTGCCATTTTCCAATTGATAATCAGGACCAAATTGTTTGATTTCTCTGATTCTCAGTTTCTTCATCTCTAAAAGGGAAATAACAATTGTACCATTGGGAGAATTACATCAGATGAGGTATGTAAAGCCTCTGGCTCATAATAGGCATTTAATAAACATTATAAATACAGACTTCTCAAAATATTAACTTTTTTTTATTAGTTACTTTTTAATGGCTTCTACAGGAACTGTGAACCTACTATAATTTAATAGTAGGTCACTGTGAATTCAAATCTCTTTCCCAGATGGTTCACAGTATGTTACAAATAAAATGCTTTTACCTTGGAATGTGGAAATTGCAATTTGGTGCATTTAATTTTTATTTTTTTTAGCACATTATAATTATTATACATTAGAGTGGAATTTGTTACATATTTTTACATGCACACACAAATGGTACATTTATAAACTGAAATTTTGAACAATGTTTTGATATGGCTATTGCCAGTAGAAAACTTAATAATGATTTAATTAATTTTTTTGGTTCTGGGGATTGAACCCAGGAATGTTATACCTCTGAGCTTCATGGCCAACCCTTGTGGGTTTTTGGTTTTGTTCTGATCTGTTTTTGAGACAGAATTTTGCTAAGTTGCTTAGGCTGACCTCAAACTCGCCATCCTTAGCCTCCCAAGTAGCTGAGATTAGAGGAGTGAGCTACTGTGCTCAGCTAAGAATTTAATTTTTGGTCAGTGTTTTATTTATTTTTAAAATCACTTTCTAATTTTCCTATTCAAATTGTCATGTTTGTAAACAATTCATGTTCTTTTGTTCCATTCACTGTCACCTCGATCATAGAGCATATAGAGGAAATAAAAAGAGATTTAACTTGAGTTTACTACGTTTTTGCTAGCTCTGATAAAACAGGTTTTCTGCATTTCAGGAATCAGTGTGTTAAACCAGCCCAAAAATAAAGTTGTACAAATTAGTCAAATTCCTAAGTCAAGTTACACATTTAACTAGTTTTGATTTATTTATTGAAAAATATTTACACAGTATTTTCATATCGTAAAATTTTAGAGATTAGGTTCTGTTAGGGATTTTTAAAATTCTAAGTCATGGTCTCTTTCTTGAAAGAATTTACAGTCCCATTGGAAAGATAGGCCACCTGTATGTTGCAATTTAATGTTACAGGGGCATGAATTTTGGAAGACTTGTGATGAGTTTGGCTTTGACCTTGTTGTATCTTTGGTGAGGATGGGGAATCCTAATTTAAATGAGGCTCTCGGTCTCAGCATTGTTATTGAACCTGCTTTTATAAATATGTCAAAATGAATCCTAATGTTATGTATAACTAAAAAGAACCAATAAAAAGAAAAAAAAAAAAAACGAATAGAGATAGTAATTAATGAAAACAAGAGTAACAACAAATAAAAAGGTAATATGCATTACAATGAAAAAAGCAGAAGGGTGGCCCAATTTACATATCTTGCTCCCTAAATAATAATATCTTTTATTTTATTTTATTTTCTTGGGGGTGTACTAATATTTTGTTTTTTTTGGGGAGTGGTACAACTTTTCATTTCAATAAATGTCTTTTAAATGTTTAACAAAACGATCAAGTTTACCAACAGTTTTCAGTTACTACCTCTTTCTGTGGTCTCTACCTACTTAGCTGTTTTCTCGAAATCCCTGACTTTCTTAAAGGCACAAGGGCATCAGGAATATATTAGGATTGTACTTCAAGATCAGTCAAACTCAGGCCACATATCTTCACCACTTCCTTCAGGCATACAGATGCCAAAAATCCAAAATGGCTGTACTAAGGATGGAAACTGAAGATTGGGCAAGGAGAGCCAGGATTGATAGGGGCTGGGAGAAAGGCATTTAGTAATGTCCGAGGGGTGAACCACTGAGTGAAACCAGTGCATGGCTGCTTTACATACAAAAAGTTAGAGTGTAACATTGTCAGCTAAAATTAGATTTCTGGAAAAATATCAGGACTTTATTCAAAAAACTGTGCTGGTCCTTAATTGTCATAGGAATCATTGGATCTGTATTAAAAGTACAGGAAGACATGCATGTAATTACAATATCACACAACTAAGCATCCCCTGAGAAGGGAGGCAGTAGCAGAATTTCTGTTTGAAACTGGAGGCTTTTTTCCCTCCAATTTTTCAAAGATTGCTAAT
Organism: Sciurus vulgaris; assembly: GCF_902686455.1. Lineage (NCBI taxonomy): Eukaryota > Metazoa > Chordata > Mammalia > Rodentia > Sciuridae > Sciurus > Sciurus vulgaris. The sequence goes on from NC_136463.1 coordinate 150,732,706, forward strand.
AGTACATGTTCCTATTTTGGTGAAGAACAAAAAGTCATTCACACATTGAATTCAGCTATTTAATAATTCTGATTTTCTTGAACTTGTACATGATGTACTAAGTTTTCTTTCCTCAGTAGCTCAAACTGGCAGGTTAAGTTAAAGATGAAGATATCTAGCACCCATATGGGTCTTAAAAGAGGCAATATGTTTCTGAACAAGTCCCAGTTAGGACCTCTGAGTTTGTTTGAGTTCTTTTGGTCCTGGTGATGCCAGACAATCATTTTCCAGGGTTTTAGTTTCCTTTTGGCTGTCTCAAGAGACTGATATGATAAACTTTCTTCTGCTTTTCTCACTTAAGTAGGAGTACCCATATAATTCTGCATTTGAAGAGCTTTTAGCTTCTCCAAAAAGAAGCACTTAACCAATTAATGAATCATAAGAGGTGTAATGGATTTCATAGTTAATGTTTTAAGTTTTATTCTGTAGAGGAAGAAAAAATGCAGATCGTGGTTATTTCCTCCATTTTAGTGTTGAAGGATAAAGCTGGGTATTTCAAGAAAGTCTGACTGGAAAAACATTAGATCATGAAGAACATACAGCAGGCTATCAGTTTCTTTTAGTAAAAAAATCATGAAAAAATTTTAAAAGACTTTGTTTACACTGGGTACTTCTATGCCATTACAATATAAATGTGAGAACACTATTCAAAGGGGATTTAAGCAGTACATTACAGAATGATCAAAATATGACTCGAGGGGGAGCAGCAGCGGAGCATCTCAGCACCCTTCCTGTTTTACAGAAAGGATGGCAGCCACAGTTGAGGAACCAACTTGGTCCTATATGGGTATGTCAAGAGCACGAGTCAGTGGGCCACTGTCCTGACCCACAGTATAACCAAATTATTCTCTCCCTGATTCATCTAAAGAGGCCACTTTGAGAATTCTCTTAGGAACCTGCTTTATCTTGGGAATATGACAATTAGTAAAATTGTAAGGATAAACAACCCACTGTTTTAGGTCGAAGATTATTCAGTGGAAAAGGTGTTGCTGCATACATTCACTCTAATTCAGTTTTTGAATTCCTAATGCTGTAGTTAGCTTTTATAAAAGAAGAATTTAATACCACATTTTTTCTTCTTATATCTATTTTTGAAAAGCAGTTTTCTGAACACTGCTCTAAATACTTAAAAAGAAAAGCATTTCACTAACGCAAGAATTATTATTTGTTATCTCCTTGCCAACAGTGTACAGAGTAGTTTTTTAAAAAATTGGAAAACACACTTTAGAAAGAGTCCAGACTCACTGTTCATGTCAGACTTATATTCTAAATAATAATTCTAATAATCCATCTTAACCTGCAATAGAAGAAAACTGCATGATGGAATAAAATGTTGTTTAAAGAAGCAGGTTTTATTTATTTATTTTTTGCTTTCTTGAGGGAGTCCTTAAAGCCAGTTAGACTATTTGGAAAAATTACCCATGTATTATTTTATTAAAAACTGCATTAGTATGTTCCAAAGCTGCAATTTCATTTCGTTTGTGATTTTTAACCCTTGGAGAGTACCAATAGAAATAACTTAACTATTAGAGATGAATTCTAGGAAAATAAATGTAAACAGAAATTCAGTCTGAATTTATTTTTCTTCTCTACAAGAACTGTTCAAAACCTGGCAGTGCAAGACTGTTCTCTTGTGTACCAAGTATCATGGCAGAAAATGCAAGGCTATTTCTAAATACAAAAGACTCTAGATTTATAAGGAAAGAATGTATCTTAAGGAGTGTAAATGAAACAGTTGGCTAAGAAGGAAGTGAAATTTCCTTATTTCACCCAGAAACTTGGCAGTATTTCTGAAACAGAGCGTAAAACTGAGATGAATTAAAGATAGTTTGGTTCACCTTCTTTGGGAGCTCTTTTGCACCTAAATTACTTTCCCCATGTTCAGCCAGTAAGGGACTTCATCTGCAGAGATATATATACACACTTACATGATGGAATATTACTCATCTTTAAAGAAGAATGAAATTATGGCGTTTGTTGGTAAATGGATGGAGTTGGGGAATATCATGCTAAGTGAAATAAGCCAAACCCAGAAAACCAAAGGCTGAATGTTTTCTCTGATATGCTGATGCTATTTCACAATAGGGGAATGGGACACGAGGGAAGAATGGAGTTACTTTATATTAATTAGAGGGGAGTGAAGGGAGGGGACAGAGTATGAGAGTAGGAAGGATAGTAGAGTGAAAAATACATTATTATCTCATGTACCTATATGACTACATGACTGATGTGATCCTACAATATGTACAATCAGAAAAATGAGAAATTATACTCCATTTATGTATGATTTATCAAAATGCATAAGTGCATTCTGCTGTCATGTAAAGCTAATTAGAAAAATAAAAAAATTTAAAAAATGGCCATGCTACCAAAAATGTTATACAGATTTAATGCAATTTGTATTAAAATTTCAATAACATTCTTCATAGAAAAAGCGATCATGAAATTCACTTGGAAAAATAAGAGGCTCAGAATAGCCAAAGCAATCCTTACTGAGAAAAGTGAAGCAGGAGGCATCAAAATACCAGATCTTAAGATATACTACCTAAAAACAGCATGGTGCTGGGTGCGGTGGCGAATGCCTGTAATCCCAGTGACTTGGAAGGCTGAGGCAGGAGGATCATGAATTCAAAGCTATCCTCAGCAATAGCTAGGCACTAAGCAACTCAGTGAGACCCTGTCCCTAAATAAAATACAAAATAGGGCTGGGAATGTGGCTCAGTGGTTGAGTGCCCCTGAGTTCAATCCCTGGTCCCCCCCCCCCCCAAAAAAAAAAAAACCAAGAAAAACAACAACAACAACAAAAAACTCAGCATGGTATTAGCTCCAAAACAGACATGAAGACAGAATAGAAGACAGACAAACCCACGTAAATACAGTTATCTCATATTAGACATAGGCTCCATAAACATACATTGGAGAAAAGTTAGTCTATTCAAAAAATGGTGATGAGAAAACTGGAAATCCATTTGTAGCAAAATGGAATTAAACCCCTAACTCTCACCCAACACAAAACTCAACTCAAAGTTGATCAAAGACCTAGGCATTAGACCAGAAATCTTGCACCTACTAGAAGAAAATGTAGACCCAGTACTCCATCATGTCAGCCTAGGAATAGACTTGCTCAACAAGACTCCTAAAGTGCAAGAAGTAAAACCAAGAATCAATAAGTGGGATAGTATCAAATAAAAAAGTTTCTTCACAGCAAACAATCAAGAATGTGAAGAGAGAACCTACAGAAAGGGAGAAGATTAATGCTCTATCTAAGGTGCAGATTAATCTCCAGGATATATAAAGAACTCAAAAAACAACACCAAAAAATCAAATAACTCAATCAATAAATGGGCAAAGGAACTGAACAGGCACTTCACAGATGAAGAAATATGAATGGTCAACAAATATATGAAAAAATGGAGTGAGAATGGCAATAATCAAGAATACAAGCAACAATAAATGTTGGTGAGGATGTGGGGGAAAGGGTATGCTCATACATTGCTGGTGGGATTACAAATTAGTGCAACTACTTTGGAAGGCAGTATGGAGATTTCTCAGAAAACCTGGAATGGAATCACCGTTTGATCCAGTTATCCCACTCCTTGGCATATAGACAAAGGACTTAAAATCAGCATACTACATTAACATAGCCACATCAATGTTTATAGCAGCTCAATTCACAATAGCTAAGCTATGGAACCAATCTAGGGGCCTGTCGGCACGTGAGTGGATAAATAAAATGTGGTATATGTACACAATGGAATGTTATTCATCTGTGAAAAAGAATGACTTTATAACTTTTGCCAGTAAATGGATGGATCTGGAGACTATCGTACTCAGTGAAATAAGCCAATCCCAAACAACCAAAGGTTCAGTGTTCTTTGTGATATGCAGATGCTAACACACAAGGGGAAGGAGAAGGGGAAGAATAGATGTTCAGTAGATTAGTCAAAGCAGAATGAAGGGAAGGAAGGGGGTGCAGGAAAAGGCAAGACAGTGGAATGATTCTGATCTAACTTTCCTATGTACGTATAAATGCGCCACAATGAATCCTTCCATCATGTATATCCACAAGACTGGGATCATAAAAAGAATAAGATGTACTCCATGTATGTATAATATGTCAAAATATACTCTATGATCATGTTTAACTAAAAAGAGCAAATACAATTTTTAAAAATATTGATGAAGATTATACTTCTGAAGAAGAAACTACTTCTACAAGAAAGCATTTGGGTCACAAAAATGAATACTTCAAATATAAAGTAATAAAGTGTTGTTAAATTTGACATGTTGATGAAAATAATAGTATAAAGTTTTGTTTAGTGTTTAAAATATAAAGTGTATTATGGAGAAACATGCATATAAGTAAACAAGAGTAGCAGAACAAAAAAATGGTCAGAATAAGAAATCAGAAATAAACTGCTGGAAAGTAGTGAAATTTCTTCCATATCTCAGGGATAACTTCTTTTAATTAACAGATGGTATTTTTTTAAGAACAGCTTTAGATTTATAGAAAACTTCAGTCAAAAGTACAGAGAATTTCCATGAACCTGTCACTGATCCTTCTTTTCTACAGTTTTCCCTACTATTCATGTATTATTACAATCGATGAACCAATATCAATACTTTATTAGTTGAGATTCTTGTTTACATTAGGGTTCACTCTTTTTGTTGTTCATTCTGTGGTTTTTCACTAATGTAGGTGTCCCCCATTTTAGTATTATACAGAATAGTTTTACCTACCCTAAAGATCCCCTGTGCTTCCCTTGGCATCTTTCCCTCTTCCAAATCCTTGGACACCTCTGGTCTTTTTACTGTCTACATAGTTTTGCCTTTTCCAGAATATCATATAGTTGGAATTATATAATGTAGCCCTTTCAAACTGGCTTCTTTCACTTAACTTACATTTAGTCTCTTTCATATTTTTTTGTGGCTTAATAGTTAATTTTTTAAACCACTTAATAATATTCCACTATATAGGATGTGCTATGGTTTCTTTATCCATTCATTTATTCAGACACATCTTGATTGCTTCCACATTTTGACAATTGTGAATAAAACTGCTATAAATGTGTGTGCAGGTTTTTGTGTGGACATAGTTTTGAACTCATCTGAGTAAATACAAGAGAGTGTATTTGTGAGTGTAGTTGTTGGTAAGTGTGTGTTTAGTTTTGTTAGAAACTTTAAAGGTAACCTTTTCTATAAATAATTGTTCATTTGAAGGAAGGAAAAATAAAAAGCAGAAATAGTGTTACCTTCAACAACTGTGAACTTGCAACTGACTAGAAATACCTGATCTGTTGCTAAGTGCCTTATCTCAGTCTTATTGCAGGTCCTTGGGGGTAGATCTTCCTTTTCTCCATTCTTCTCCTGGTAAAAACTGCTCTGTATGTTTAGCATTCACTATAGCAAAATAGTGGAGAGATGGCTGGGGATGTAGCTCAATGTAGAGCACTTGCCTAGCAGGCTTGAGGCCCTAGGTTTGATTCCAGCACCATAAAACCAAAGAAAACAATAAAGAAAAGAAAAAAAAAAAAGTGGTGGGGAGTGAATAGGAACTTCATTAAGTTCAGAAGATGTCCTTTGGTGTCACAGGAGCTGAAACTATCTATTTGTATATTTGGGGGTACTACATGGCTAAAGTCGCCTCTACCCTCACATTTTCCTTTATCATCCTTATATCTTTTCACCATAACCATAGTGTACCTGTCCCCTTCCATGCTCCCCCAATAGTCATTTTTATTCTCCTACCTTTCATGCTGGTGTTGGGAGGAAGGGTGAGCATACTTCTCCATGCCTCCTCCCAAAGTTTTAAGCTGCTATCCGGTGCCATCTCTCAGGACTCTACTTCTCCCTGGCAGTGAGTGGACACCTGGCACTTCAGCTTTTCTCACCCACAGAACTGTTTGCCACTTTTTTCACAATCTTATCATTTTTACTATTCTTACTCTATTTCTTTCCTCCAAATTGTCATCAGACGTCAGCATTCACATTAATGATCCTTTCAGCACTGGCCTCACAGTTGTTTAATCTTCTTAACATTAATAATATTCATGCTTATTCCACTTCAGCACCTCTAAACACTGCCTCTCTGTGGGCTTAAATAATCTATGAAACTAATGTTCCAACTTCAAAATTGCAAACTTTGAATTTCTCTTATGTGTCCACCATTTTATTTTACCCTTTCTAACTATTATTGAACCATTCTTTTTGTGGTGTCTGATTTCTCAAATGCCCCTGTCTTTTCCCAGCCCATTAATTCCCTTTTGCTCTCCTTAATTCCTGTCTCTGATCCACAATCAACACTATTAACAAGGCAATCTGTCACCAGCACCTAAAATTGTTTTTCCCTCGTCTCTGCCTTGTCAACCTCTGCTGTATGCTTTCTCAACTCTAGTTCTATACCTTGATGGAAAATATAAAGTGGAGCCTTTTTGTTTCTCTCTCTCTCTCTCTTTCACACACACACACACACACACACACACACACACACACACACACAAACACAGATTTCCACACTGAACTTCATTTGCTAAATTGGAAAGAATAAGAAAAAAATCTAAATTTGTCAATCCTGGCATTCAGATCACTCGGGGATCTTGCATATATGTTAAGTATTTGTATACTATTACTTCTTTGTGGACTTTCTATGCTCCTACCAGACAGTGCTGCTTTCTTTTGTGTCATTTTGTCTATTTCTGTGTTTTGTGTTTTCATCCTATGTGTCTGTTCTGATTGGTTTGTGATAATAAGGAGGTCTGTGTTGAAAGGATTCTGAGGGTCAGAATAAACTACACAAGAGAGATTGCTGTCATCAGCTAGTGATGTCTGCCAAGGTTATGGAATATGGAAGGACCATGCACCATCAAGCATTTTCTAGATCTTTTCCCTTCCAGCTTTACATTTTGTATGTACAGATTCTCTACATTCCTTAAAGTTCAGGTAAATTTCTAAAGAAAGGAAAACTTTTTTGTTTCATCTGTTACCTTTCTGTAGACTTTAGACATTTCATCTGTGTGAAGATATGTAGTGTCAAGCACACATGTTTCTTTTTTCTTAAATTCAGTGTTAGCTCCTTCAAGGTAAGAAAATTCTCATATTGCTTTGTATAATGTCTTATAAATAGTATAAGCAAATGTTCAGTGAATATTTGTTGGGTGAATAAAAAAGTTAATTTTTCTTCTCCTCATCCCTTTAGAAGTTTATTCCTTAAGGACAGAAAATGTCTTCCCTCTCTTTTTAATAATGTTATTGTATTTTTATCCCTTTATTTTATTTATTTATTTATTTATTTATTTATTTATTTATTTATTTATTTATTTATTTATTTATTTATGTGGTGCTGAGGATTGAACTCAGTGCCTCACACATGCTGGGCAAGTCTGCTCTACCACTGAGCTACAATCCCAGCCCCATAACTTCTCTTTGATACTACCTTGGACACTGCTCTGTCCTCTGAAGGGTGAGTTCCCAGTAATATTCTTGAGAATTAGAAGCCTAGGAGACCAATGATAGGGTCCCGAGGGCATACAGACAGAACTGAGTCTGAGAAGTGGTCACAATGGAAGCATGTGGAGAACCTGTAAGGAGAACCTCAACAGTTGACTTGAGCACAAGTGGAGTATCTGGCACTTAGTTTGTGGATATGGAATTTGTGGAGATGAGGTATGTTGGGGAGACTTAAGTAAGGGTCAAGGTGGACAGTGAAGATGGTATCCAGCCCAAGCTCTGCAACTGCCTATTCCATTTGGTTGTGCTTTCCAAAATTTTACACCTTCCCAAGGCAAGAAATTTACCTCTTTCCCTAAGAGGGAGAAGGAACAATGTTAGTAGGTCTATTGAAGCCTACAGAAACTTATTGTAAACAGTTGACTCAGAACTAAGAAACATTTGTGATTTGTCCATTTTCACAGATAATACTAACATTACTCCAAGATTTGGGTTAGGGGCTTGTACTTTTTACTAGGCATCCTGTTTAATAATTATATTACTAATTTTGGGGAACATACATCAACTGTGCTATTATTGTTGTCTCATATTAAGTTTCATGCAATTAGAAAGAAACCCAAGAGTTCTGTAAAATAACTTTTTATTAATATGAAGTTTACAGGTATTACCATTATTATTACTATTATTTTGGTGAGTAAATTTTTAATCAAAATATAGTATATGTACAGAAAGTGGTGGAAGCTCCAAGTGAATAATTTGATGGATTTTCAACAAATGAAAACACAGTATAACTAGTACCCAGGTCAAGGAGCAGAGCTATGATAGTACCCAGAAGCCACCCTTATATATCCTCTCAGTTGGTGCTGTCTCACCCTCAAGGTAGCTACTCCCCTGACTTCTGATGAGTTAGTTTGACCAGTTTTTGACCTTTGTATTAATGAATCCATATAGCATGCATTCTTTGAGTCTGATCTCTTTCCCTAAACATAATATTTGAGATACTTTTGTGTGAAGCAAGTTTGTTTATTTTTATGGCTGTTCAGTATTCTTTTGAATAAATATACCATATTATGCATTTTAAACAATCTCTTAAAACTGTTACTGTCACTTCCAAGCTGGAGTTTGAAATACTAAATATAAATTGGCTAAGATTACAAAATTCCTTGTGTTACTTAACCTACTCATCATTTCCATTATTCTAATCTACTCCTTAGAAATTATACCTATTTCTAATATAAGCCCTAAAATTTCAGGATTATATATAAGCTTTTTGAACACAACAATTTTAATACAGAAATCCTTTGGAAAGGTGTTTAAAATAAATACAGCCTGGAAAATCCTAATTTGTTGTAGGAGTAAACCCTCTGTGTCTTGTTCTTATAACTTTATATATTGTTTCTTGAAATGACTGGGAACTCTTGGATTCAACAGCCCATTCAAATCCAAATGCCAGATCAACATATAATCCTTCAAACAGCTAAGACAAAATGCTTCATTTTACATCCAAAGTGAAAAAAAGAAAGAAAGAAAGAAAAGGTACACATATAACTTACTACAGTCAGTTTCACAGACAGGGAAATTCAGTAATATGGAAGCATTAAAAGAAGAAGGGTCTGGCTAAATATAGTCTACTCAGAAAGTTGGAATGGAACAGAATAAAATAATAATAATAATAATACCCATGGAAATACTAAAAAAATTATGCAAATTTCAAGGGTTTTCAGCTAAGAGTAACAATTGTAGTAAGTTATATGTGTACCTTTTCTTTCTTTTTTTTTTCACTTTGGATGTAAAATGAAGCATTTTGTCTTAGCTGTTTGAAGGATTATATGTTGATCTGGCATTTGGTAAATTTTTTTGTGAAGTGCAGAAAATAAAAGATTAGTTAATAAAAAACAATCAGACTAGAGAATTAGATTTGGAAATGATTCACATAGAAATCATAATTATGATGACAAATTATGTTTAAGGAGCTCATGTAGAGAATATCCATCCACTCTTTTTTTTATCTTTTTAATTTATCTATGTTATTATTTATTTTTGCTGTTTGTTCTATTTAGTTATACATGACAGCAGAATGCATTTTGATTCATTGTACGTGAATGGAATACAACTTTTCATTTCTCTGCTTGTTCATGATGTAATTACACCATTCATGTAATCGTACATGTACATAGGTATTAATGTACGTCTCAATCCACCATCTTTCCTTCCCCCCTCCCCCCTCACCTCATTTCCCTCTACACAATCCAATGACCCTCCATTCTTCCCTTACCCCCACCCCCAACCACACTGATAGCAGGAAGAAAGCAAATATTGAGTTTTTTTGGGAATATTCAGATGACCACAAGGCAAATCACCAGGGGAATGTATTTTTAAATTAAATTTTATTGTGTATGTTTGAAGTTTCTGACATAATGATATGGGACCATATCAATAGTAAAATAGTTACCATAGTGAAACAGATTAACATTTCTATTTCCTCACACTTTTACTTTATTTTGTGTTAGAACAGCTAAAATTTTATGTAACAATATAATAAGTTATTATTATTAGCCTCAAAAAAAAGAAAACCCTGCTATTTGCCATGACATGGATGGAACTGGAGGACATTATGCTAAGTTAAAGAAACCAGATGTAGCAAAAAAATTATCCAATCTCACTTATATGTGGAATAATAATATAATAATAATAAAAAGATCTCAAATATAGAGATAGGGAAAGAAGCAGTGGTTACCATTGAGGTGGGGAAGAACAGGAGAGAGGAAATGGGGAAATATAGGGCAAAGGATCCAAAATAGCAGAGATGTAAGATGAACTAGTCTATAGAGCTAATGTACAACAGGAAAGAGTATTTTGTTAAAATTGGGAACTATTAGAAGGAATTCGTTTAAATTTGAGAACACGTTTTTTGAGGAGCTACCATGTGCTAAGTGCTAGGGCTGCAAATATGGGTAAGATGGAGTGCCTGGGGCCTCAAGAAACTGACAACTTAAAACCAGTAAAGAGCAAAGAAACTCCAGATAATCAAGATGAAAGAACAATAGTTCATTTTATATACACATGTGATGGAAGAGTGCCTGGCAATTTACAAAATTATTTTTGAAATTAATTTAAAAGGTAAGAATGAAGTAGTATATATATTTAGGATAAGAGGATAAGAAACAAAGAAGTTGCACATATGCATTGATTTGATAGTAAATATTGGCAAGGCAGCCATATATAGATGATAAACCATCAGGAGGTTTTATGGGTATACTGAGATGAACAGTAGGTCCTGTTCTTTAGGAAAGGATCTGGGTGGCTGTGCAGTCATATTACTGAACTGAGACTTCGAGTTTCTTCTCCACATTTTATAACTATGAAGTAGTGGGGTTGGGTCATTGAGCAAGTGTGTGTTCTTTGGTTTGCATGAATGGTATGTACTTTGAATTCTTAAAATAGAACTCCAGTTTATTTTCTCAGTAGTCTGAGTGAGAAATGCTATATTTCTTAAATATGGTCAGCAAGTACTTGGGGAAGAGTGATTACTGTAGGAACCTGTGATTGTCTGCAGGCACTGGCATAAATATGTTTCCATTACTGAACCCAAGGGATAATCTCATTATTAACCTCTTAAAACTTCCAGTCAATTTATTTCTAAATGCTTGTTTTAGTATTGTAAAAACAGTAAGTGAACATGGCAAAAAGTTAAACAATATAAAATGAGAGTATATAACGAATAGTAAACCCCAGCATCCCAGAGGCTAATGCCTTTAACAGTTTCTAGTGGGTCTCTCACACAAAGGATGTTTTATTTTCATTGTGAGAATGGTTTTTATTTTACCTCTGGAAGACATAAAGGTAACTATAGTTCCCCTGGAATGTAGTCAGCAAATGATCTTAACTTCTTCTTCCTAATAGTCTCTGAAACATGAGTTTTGAGGAAGAGGATTAAGCACTCTGGCCTAAGAGACATAAATATTTGAATCATGGTGCAGACATGTCCCCACTGATCTGACATTTGTAGGAACTAGAATTAATAACTTTCTCCTCATGCTGAAACATGGGAGTTTAATGCATTGGCTCCAATTATACATTTATTCTGTTTTGAATAATGCAAGGTAGAATATTCAAACATTTTAGGCTATCAGAGCACTTTCCCACTCTAAGCTGTCTCATTATATTTGTGCTGAAAAACCACATTGCATATGACAGTGGAAAAGTTGGCAATATCTCTCTTAGAATAAGCTTTCCCATACAGCTTCAAACACCTTTGTAGTTTGGGTTGTATTTTGACAGTTGCTAGGTAGCTTGAGTCAGAGAGTCCAGATGTGCATTTTAAGATGATTTTTCCCCCTATCCTATTCTCTAGAGAGAGCTAAATCAAATAAAACTATAATACTTTCTAAAGTATTGAAGTCAGCCAAGCTATTTAGAATCCATACTATAGAACAAAGTGGATGAATTTTGACTAAAGCACAGATGAGCTAAACTATACTAGTGAATTTAAATCAGATGAAACCAGGTAGGCTCACTGTGAACAGATGAGCTTCTGAAATCTCAGAACTATTTCCTGGAAAGGCAAGACACTGGGTTTGGGAACATGCAGACTCCTGGAGCAGGTAAGTGGTTGGCACTTGTTAGCCACTAAATTCTGACATGAACATGCTGTTTGTGATGAACAGGCAGGGAGAGAGACTAGGATTTCTGAAAAAAGAGTGGAGGACAGTGGAGATATCCTATTTACTTAGTAAATTGGGAACACTTCAGATTTAGAAATAGGTTCTTATACAAGGAGAAATATAGTTTGTTCATAGGGTTCCTATTCTTGGAGTTTTTCTTGTTGATTTATAAAGTATAAGTGTACTCTTCCATGGTGACAGGAGTAGGCTGAGGAATGTTGATGAAAATGTGGACGATCGCTTGTTAAGGATACGTATTGGACTGTGGTAAGAGAACATCATGAACAAACAAAACAGAAAATAAACTAAAAACTTTGCAGAAAGTTATCCAAGGTAGATCCTGTAAGGGGCAGGTTGAGAAGATAAACAAGAAGATGACTTTGGAAAGAGATAAGGTCAAAGACATTTTATAAGCAAAAAGGACTATCAGATCAGCCACAGGTATTATGTTCCTGCCAGGAGATCACTTTGACTTGACCCAGGTGATGGTGCCAGGAGCCACACCATTACTAGTGAGCTTAAATACAGGAGAAATGCAGGGCCACTGGGATGAGAGAAGGAAAGAGAAGGAAACGGAGAAGGAAAATTCCTTTTCTTAAAAAGGGAACAGCCTGTGAAGCCAACCCATGTGCTTACAAATCTATATGCCTCTGGTACGCTGATACACCTCACAATGTATGTTTTAAGCCCTAGGTGCTGATAAATGAGTTGGTGCTGAAGAATTGGTATTGAGGGAATTAAAAGGCAGATGAAGCTCTGTTCCCAAGGCCACAGTCCATAGAGGATAACTCTGTTCCTGCCTCCTTTAATCCCTGGGTGTTGGTAGCAGGCAAAAGATAAGCAGATGCAGAGAATAGCAGGTTTGCAGTACCTTAGGCATTCTGTCATACGTATAATTTAAAACCACGACAAAATAATAATAGAAAAGAAAATAGGCTTTTGTAGGTCTACTTCAATCTTTGGGTTGAATTTTAAAGGAATATTTATCAATCTACATGATCAAACTGATTATGAGATGTCCAATTGACATGGAATAATGGAAATTTAAAAAGTATATTAGTATTGCCCTTTTTCTGATGATGAAAGTAATACAGACTCAAAGCAGGAAGTTTGGAGAAATATACAAGTAGAAGAGTGGCATTTAAATGTAATCCTAGAATATTATTTTCCTGGAATGTTCAGTGGTGGGGTAGGCAAAGGATGAGGGATAGAAACTAAGGAAATCAAGAGGGTTTAAAGAGTCATAAGAGATTGGACACATGTCCTTTAGCAAGTATGGAACTAGTCTTTAATCAATTCAGTCAAATGTAGAAACATCTACCAAGAGGTAGTCTCTCTGGGGAGATCATTAAAATGAGAGTAGATTATCAGTTGAGTGAATGGTTCAAGCTGGCTCAGGTTCCACTGACTGTTGAAGCAGGAATCTAAAATTGCCTGAACACAAATTTTGAGTGCTTCCGTCTGAGAACACACACACACACAACACACACACACACACAGAGCAGCCAGGAAACCTGGCTCAGTTACCAGGTAGTGGTATGTCATTCTTGGGCAAGTAATTTAACCTTTCTAAAGTTTAGCAATTCCTTCATTACTAGGAGCTTGACAGGATTGAATCAGATTTTCTCTGAGGTTCCATCTACCTCTGACCCTGTTGTTCCAAGGCATTGATCTCATTCTTTCTCTTTGTTTCTGTCTCACCCCATTTCCCCTCACTCCCAAGGTAATTAAGCCATTTCCAGTTCAGACAGTGAGCTAAGTGCTTTTCTGAACATACAAACTCACAGAATGTAGGAATGATTTGAGAAAGTTTAAATCCTGCCTGGAATCCAATGTGATTGCCAAAATTATCATAATAAATAAGAGCACATGTTTATGTGTGATAAAGAATGCATAGGGGCGGGGCTGTAGCTCAGTGGTAGAGAGCTTGCATCACATGTGTGAGGCACTGGGTTCAGTCCTCAGCACCACATAAAAATAAACACATAAAAAGATACTGTGTCCGTTTACAACTAAAAAATATTAAAAGAATGCACATAGGAACAAATGACCAAACTTATCATTTTTAGTAATACTTGGAATGAGAAAAAATTCGATTGCGAGGTACTTAATGAGAATAATTCTGTAGGTCACATACATATCAGGAGAGTTACTTTATTGCTTATATGTTTTTCTTTCTTCCAGTCTTGTAGAGGACAGGTTATACCATCTGTGCAACAACTATTCCTATCTAATCAAGTTTTTCATATTATGAGTGGCAGCCTACTTGGAACCCCAGAATTGGTACAAAGATTTGTGTGTGTGTGGTACTGGGGGAATGAACCCAGGGCCTTACAGCTCACAAGCTAGGCAAGTGCTCTACCACTGAACTACATCCCAGCCCTGACAAAGATTACTTTAAGCTGAAGACACTAGAGAGTTAATGTGGTAAGAAGACATGTTGGAACTTCTCTTACCTGACTAGAAGCAGCAATTTCTGGGAAGTGAGTCTGCCATAAGTCCCCTCTCGAGGGGAGTTTCATGGCCTTGAAGAAGACAGAAAGACCACTTGCACCTGCATAAATATTGTCAAAAACTTTCTTTTCTCCTGTATGCTCTACTAAAAACCTATTTGTCTTTCCAAAGGAAACCTGTTTGTTCTTCCCATTTTCTTCCCATTGCAGCTTCTTTCCATCTTTCTTTTTTCCTCCAAAATTCGGTATATAAATTCCAAATTCTAACTACCCCTTTGAGTTATTCATCACTAAGCATTCCCATGCATATGTGCATTGCATGTGTAAACAAAGTCCTTCTTTTTCTCTTGCTAATGTACTTTTTTTTGTGTGTGAATTAATTCACATATCCCCAGGCACTCAAACATACCCGCCCCCCCCCCCCCGTGTGTGTGTGTGTGTGTGTGTGTGTGTGTGTGTGTGTGTGTGTGTGTGTGTGTGTTTGACATCTGTCATCTGTTTTATGTGAATGCATTTTTGGGGGTGCAGTTCTAGGGATTGAATACAGGGCCTGATACAATTGAATACAGTTTTTGTTACATGAGGATAGGATTTCTGAAAATTTGAGATTTGAGAGTTCTGTATACAGAAATAGAAAAGAATTTTAAAAAATTCAATAAGATGTTCTTGGTAATAAAATGGCTTTATGAACATCAAGCAATAACTAATTTAGAAGCTGAAGATATTTTTCTATGGCACAGTGATGGAAGTATTGATTAGCTCTATTGGAAGAAAATCAGTGTTCTGATAGGCTACACTGGTCTTTATTTGAAGAAGCATATGAGGTAATTGGTATTTCTGGTAAGGTATGGTCCCTGTACCACCACGTTGAATGTTACTGCTCTGGGAAATGTTTCCAACCATCCAAGTGATAACAAGAAGACTTTTCCAATGATACCAGAAATCTGGACACAAGTGATAGGAGGGACATGAGACAAGAACTGGATAAAGTGGGTAAGAAAAGACATGAGCTCCAGAGAGAGCAATTTTACTTCTCTCCCCCTTCACCTGAAGATCCTGGTGCAGAAATAGGCATGGCAGAGGAAAGAAGGATATGACTTTGGATGAAATTCAATGGGCCTTTAAGCCTACACAAGGTGAAATAGAAGGAGAACTGGCACCTGACTCCATACACTTGATTTCACCTTGCTCAAGTCCTAATGATTATATATTAAGATCTAGTCTGTACTAGTGTGAGGCCACATGATAAATGGCTCCTGGCTTGGCATTAGCATTTGCCATTAGTAGTAAGAGGTGAATGTGGAACAATTTCCAAATGGCACACAATCTCATGTAAATAAGGATGATGGCATTAGATTTTGCTGTGTATTTGAAAGCTGTAAGTAACATAGAGAATGAATTTAACAGCAGGCTTTGGTCATGTTTTTAATGTACTGGGCTGTGATAGTTGGAGGTAGGAGGGACAAAACAGCATGTGGACTGGGGGGAAAATGTCACTCAAGGCAATGGGCCTCTCAATTCCTGGCAACCTTGGCTGCACAGCTGCAAAGTGGCAGGCTATGGGAGGGTGTATGGAGGATGGTACCACTGGTTGCAGCAGCTTGCCCTGGTCAACCACTCTGGACATGTCAGCTAGAGAACCAGTCCTGGCTCTAGATTATCATCTGATTACATATGATTTTACCTCTTTTATAACTGATAACTGTTTGCTGTGTCTTTAAAAATATCTGTATACCTGGAAGGGTGTGGTAGTGATAAAAAGGAGAGAAATCACTTAATATGCTCATTCATTTTCAGTTTTTGGATTAAAGGGGGGGGGATGAAAGTCTAAAATATTCTTTTAGAAGTGTTTTGCTTTTAGGATTAATAGATCACATTTCTTCCTTCATTTAAAATTTTGGTACTGATTGATTTTTCTTCAGTGTTCAAATATATAAAGACAGTCATTAATAATTGATATTAAGATTATGAGATGGTGGTGGGTCATTGGGAGCTTTAGCCAAAGTATTTTCTTTAAACTTTTCTTGTTTTGACCCTGAGGATGACACTAGTTGCTTTCTAGGAAGCAAATCTGGGCTTGAACCCTAGTGTAGCCATGAGATTGTGTGTATACATTTTTTCTTATGGTGGTAAAATATACTTAACATAAAATTGACCATATTATTCATCTTTCAGCATATTGTTCAGAAACATTAAATATATTCATATTGCTACAAAACCATTACTGTCTCTCCCCAGAACTTTCTTATCTTAAGTAAGACTATTAAACACTTGTTCCTCATTTGCAACTCTCTTTAGTTCCTGGCAACCATTATTCTGCTTTCTGTTTATATGAATTTGACTACTGCATGTATTTCTATACGTGGAATCATACAATATTGTTCTTTCATTACTGCCTTATTTAACTTAGCAGGTGCCTTCAAGGGTCACCCAATTTGTAGCAGGTGAATTCAGAATTTCCTTCCTTTTAAGGCTGCATAATATTCCATTGTATGAATGTACCACATTTTGTTTGCCCATTGATCTGGTGATGGACACTTAGATAGCATCCACCTTTTGACTATTGTGAATAATGCATTTGTGAATATAATACACAAATATCTGTTTGAATCCCTGCTTTCAATTCTTTTTGTTTTATACTTAGAAGTGAAATTGCTGGATTATATAGTAATTCTATGTTTAGTTTAGTTTGCTGAGGAACTGTCATACTATATCCAGGACAAATTTTAATATCTCTGAACCTCACTTTTTTCATTTATAAAGTGAAGGGGGCTCTCAGGGTTAGAGATAATGTAGGTTAAGCTCTAGAATACTTTCAACCTTAAGAGACAAGCAACAAAATGTGTAGTTTCTGTCCAACACTTTCATTTCTCAACGTTTCTTCTCTTTCTATCTTTGAAATATGCTTCATGCCTGTCTTCCTCCTGCTAACCCTATACGACTTATACAGGTGCTGCCTTCTCCAGGAAGTTGTCCCTGCTTCTTCCCAACCTAGGTTACATGTTCCTTTTTGTGCCTTTGTGGTGCCTTTTTCATTGTACCTACCACATTGTATGAGATTGCCTGTTCATTCCTCTATTTTGTAGAGGAATTTATTTTTGTAGATTCATTTCATACACGCCAACATACCTACCATGTGCTCAGGGCTGGAGATTCAGTGGTAATACAGACACTTATGGAATATACCTGCGAGGGAGTACCATCTGGACCAGCTTCTTAGCTTGTGCTATAAAAGATAATCTACATCACAATCACTTGGGGGCTTTGGGGACCCACTCTGGACCTGGCAATCTGAATTTTTAACTTCCTCTTGGGTAATTCTGGGAGTTCAGAGATTCTGGGAGGGCAGGCCCTGTTTGTCAGTTCGACACTGCATACTTAACCCTGAGCACAATTCTTGGTAGGAAGCAGGTGTACCAAAAAATATTTGTTGAAGAATATTCTGAATTGAAAGGAAGTTGGAATGACAGGTTTCTTATGGGTTACACAATAGGTGTAACCAGCAGTAGTTTGAGGTGGAGATGAACTCTGTCTTTTCCCCACAAGTGGAGTATCGAATGAATCAATTCAAACATAAATATAAACATATTGGCTACTTACTGAGTGGGGGTTCTTCCTCCACTGGTCTCAGCTCTTGAAATTTCATAAAGGAAGAAAATAGGCCATCTTTATCTTAAATTGTTTCAAATTGTAGACTAATTCAGAGTCTTCAGGCTTCTTTGGTTTCCAGGGAAAAGTCACTTTGATTAGCTTTTATTAAGCATTACAATGTTTAAGAGGTATATTGTACATGAATTTGAAATAGAGTTTTCTGAATTTCTTAATTCATATTAGCATTTATGTTTAAAAAATATGCATATGATAGCATAAACACTTGTATAGAAGAACTACACCTATAGTATACTTGTATATTGTACTTTTTTTCATGCTGTATAGAAAGGATAAGTCTTTGGAGCATTCATGTAAAGGAAAAAGTAAAGGAAGACTCAAATTGCTTAAGGGGCTGAAATTATCAGCACCAAGTATCTTCCTTAGTTATTATGGATGGGCTCAATTAAATGGCATCTCTTTTTTTGGTACTAAAATGTTGTGCTCCCCTATCCTTTTGCCTTTTGATTTAGAGTTTAAAATCAATATCATTTTGAAAATTACTTGTGATTAAGATGAAGGCAGGATTTTTGCAGTTAGTTCTGTGGTCATTGTGAATTTTTTTTTGGATAATTGAATTGGTCAGTCACTAGGGTAAATATTCCTGAGTTAGTGAAGGCTCTCTTTCAGTTAATATTTCTGGGAGCAAGTAACTTGATAAAGCTCATAAATATTCAGATCAGTAAACCGATTTCCTCATTTAGTTGAAGGAAAATGGGGAAGGAATTTTGATAACTGAGGACTGGACTAAAGCAGTATGACTTTTCCTTGCATCTGTGTTTGCGGCTGGCACCTGTTTGTCTCTAGTTTTCTCTCACGTGCAATATTTTCCCATTCTTATCCATCTATCTAAATCCTATTCTTCATTTTAGATTTGCCCTCTTTCCCAACACTGCTATTTTTTCAGAGCTGAAGCCACTTAATCCCTTCATGAGAGATCTGCCCTGCTTGAGATTTTGGTACTGATCTCATTCAAAGCGATTTAGTCTGTTGTTCATAACAAATCAAGCTGTGGTTGATTTTGCTATGCCTATTTCTATTTGATGATAGATCTTTTTCTTGTTCCTTGTGACCAAACTTCTGCATTATCACCTTCTTTTCACCTTGTCAGGTAGCTCAGTTACTCTGATTCTTGGCTCCTACATCCCTTTAATATTCTTCTCTGAAACAGTCTAGTTGGCCAGGTTTTAATTTACATTTTTCGAATGCCAAGAGTTTAGTTACTTAGACCTCTCCTTCACTCTACTCAGTGCCTACCTAACGTGGGCTGCCCGCTTGATGTCTTTCACTTGTCCAAAGTCATCTTTCTCTTAGGTGAGTTCCTGTGTAGTCTTTGTGTCCTTGCTTTCCTTAATAGGTCTCATCCTTCTTTCACTGGTTACCAACCAAATACTGACTGGGTGGCTAAATTATCACAATTGCTTTTTATTAACTATGAGATATATGTCTTTGTTAACCTTTGCTTCTCAATCACTTGTTTAAAGGTGCACGATAAAATATCACTTCAGAATCTTACTTAGAAAGGGCATTTGTTTAAGCATGGCTGCCTCTTTTTGACTTAAAACAGAATTCAGCTATCTTTCATGGCAAGGATTACCACCAATTTTTCTCCCAAGCCTTATCTTCTAAGAAGATTTTGAACTAAACTTGAAGAACATATCAATTTTGATTTTTGAATTACTTCTTTAGTTGTGCTTTTTATTGTACAACATTTTGTTTATTAATTCACAGAGTTCATGGACTATTTAGGGTTCTATAGGCCCAACTCCACAGGTCACAGTAACATTGCCAAATCAATCTCTTTAGTATCATAAGTTTTTAGATTCATGGTGTTTGACTTCCTGTTATTATTTTTATAAATGTGACTTTTTCAAAACAATCTAGAAAAAGGCACACATGCATGAAATGAACTTGAAAATATGAAAAGCATTTATTTTTAACAGAATGTTATTGTCAAAACATTTTTCATTAATGTATGCATGTAGTTACAACTTATATAAAAATGAGTTTTAGCTAGCAACCAAACACCATATTTTATTTTAGAATGGAAGAATCATTTAGAATTTTATTAAAATTCAGATTTGGATTATTTTATTTGGAAGTTGAAGAATTATGGCTAGCCCAGTGGTTTATATAATGTATAAAGTATGAAAATCGCTTTAAAGGACATTTCATTGCTTTGTTGCCAAGTTTCTCTAACCAATATTTAGATAAAGGTGAAACGAGTCATTATTTTTCCACTAGCTGCAATATGTCACTGAGCATTTATTACTTATGTCAGTCTCCATTTTCTTTATTCTGTTGTTTTTAATCTTTTTTTTTGGTTTGTCTTAATCTAGTTTTTGAAATACATTTTGATGAGACTTTTTGAAGTTTTTTCAAAATGGTCTGACTTTAAAAGATTGTATATTTAGAATCCCCACACTTTAAAAATATTTATTGAGGATTGAATACTTTTTTTTTTTTAAGATCACTTTGATAAGGATAATAAAGAAAATCAGCAGATTCATAGAATCTTACAGCTGAAGCTGCCAGAAATGTCCCTGTGACCAACAGTCTTCGACTGGGGGCGCAGAATCCTTCCTGCATTCTTTCTAGGCTGCCTGGCAGGCAAATCATCACCTGAATAACCTCTGCGGAAAGTGTCAGCTATTTTCTCCAGCAACTTCATTTTTCTCCCAAGGTGAAACCTTACACAGAAAGTTTGTTCTCTGATAGGAATAGGGACATTGAATAAACTGCCACAGTAAGGCTGATCAGGGCTTCTGACCTTGAAACTGAGCTGCAAAACAGATGATCAGCTGACTGGATCAGTTTAGCAAGGTAAAAACCTAGGAATTCCTTGCAAACAAACAGCGCATGTAAATGTTAAACCAGAGAAATCTGGTTTCCACAATGCTGTAGTGATTCCCCAGTTTTCTAGTGAAGGTCATTTGAAAGGAGAGGGAGTAGTGATTGGTAGAGTTGAACACAGAAGGATTAATTAGAAATTATTAAAATCTAACTTCACTTTGGGTTTATTTTGCAGAGGCATCTTCAGATACATTCTTGAAGGAACTCAAAATAAACAAGGCAGGAGGAAACTGGGAGTACTAGGGAATAAATGAAAAATGCCAAGGCAAAGGCATATTTTAGGGGAGTAAGATAACTGTGTTCAATTTTTAAAAAATTGTAATTATTAGCACATATTAATTTCAAAAAATAATGGATTTCTTTGTAACATGAACATAACACACTTTCATGTACTTGATACTTTTGACATTGTATATCCTTCCCATTAGGATATTAGCTTATGGTTAAAGGGATTGGGCGGGGGGAGGAAGTAAACAGGGTCCTTGATTGAGGGCATTTGCCCTAGTCATCTAGTCAGAGAATTGGAGAGTTAGCTCTTCTTGTTTCTGCTTCCCAGGGTTGGGGAGCACACCTCTTGAGACAAGAAATGATTAGATAGACTCATTGGTGGAGCTTCCATTGCCAAGGAGACATATTTTGGGATATTGAAGTAGAGGTGTTTTCCATTGATGTAAAACTTGGTACAAAATAGATCGTAATGTAAAAAAGAAACTGTGATCTACTGGCTGGGGAACAGAAGGAGTATTGCAAAGAGAACATGATTTGGAAGCAAAGCAATCTGAGCTCAAATCTTATCCACGTGACCTAAGGAATGACAACCATAGAGTTGTAGTTCCTCTATGTAAATTGGGATAGTAATGCTAACTGTTGGAAGTTAGTGGTGCCTAGCTGATAATACTTCCTGGAAGTGCCCCAGCCATGTGGTCACTTGACTATGTTTTTATTAAACCTGCTGTTTATTTCCATTCTGTCTTCTCTTCTATTACATTTTCCCTTATATAGGTTGGTGCTAGAGTGGCCAAGGGAATCTGGGGACTTAGTGTTATTATTTACTTCCTTTGTATGTATTAATTTTGTATAATTTTGTTATTTTTTGTGTTATGTTTAGTATTTTTCCTAAAGAAAACTCCACAAATAAAATAGGCTTCATGCCTCACCAATTCTGGCTCTGCCATGGTTTAATTTTTAAAATTCTTACTAATTAAATAACTAAAGAAAACACTGTATTCATTATTTATTGCCAAATAACATCTCATCACAACACTTGATGTTTAGAACAACTATTTTATTTGTTCATGATTCAGGGGATCAGTACTTTGTCCTGGACTCAGCTTGGTAAGTCTGCTGGTCTGGCCTGGCTTCTCTTTTGTGGTAGCAATCGGTTGCCTGAGAAGAGACTGAGTGGTCTAGTATGGTCTTATACTCTTCCTTCTGGCAGTTGCTGGCCTATCAGCGGAGTAACCTTGTTTTTGCAACAAGGGGCCTCTCCAGTGAACTAGCTGAATTCTTCACTGGCTAGGTGTTCTAAGTGGGAGTGAGTGAAAGTTGCAGGTTTCTTGAAACTACTGTAGAACCGCCAGAGTACCCCTTGGGCTACCTTCTATTTGTCAAAGCAAGTCACAAGGTCAGCCCAAATTTAAGAGATGGAGAAGTAAATTCTACTTCCTGAAAGAATGAACTGCAAAGAATTGTGGCTGTTTATAATCTACCATAAACTCGGTGCCTGAAATAGAAGATCCTGAAATATACTAGCTTTCTCTTGGTGCTTCTTTTCCCACCTTGAATCTTCGTTTCTACTAAGTCTTATTTGTTTATAAGTTGAAGAGAGGCTTCCAATGAAGAAGAGAAAGTTTGCACATAAATAAGGCTTCTTCAGATGTATCTGATATTTATTTGGAAAATTCTTAAATCTTTAAGTTAGATTGAAGTTTTAACCCAGTGATTCCTGCTTAAAATAAAATGCTTAACATTTTTATGGTATTTTAATTAAAAAGTTTACATGTGAGGCAGTAAGCTGTTTCGCTTTTATTCAGTTTATATCACATAAAGAATTTGCTGAAAAAATGAGTGCTTCTGGAATGAAAGTAGGCTGATAAAGTACAGAAGAAGGAATAGGGTTAGCAGTTTTTAAATAAAGGTTCATGGCAGTCTTATTTTTTAGTTTAATGGAATCTTATATGTGTCATTAGGACAATCCAATAAAGCAAATTTCTAGGATTTTTGTCTTTAAATGATAATTAATTATTGGTTAATTGAGTAATTAAATTAATCAGAGTCTAAAATTACATGTTACTTTTAATGATTTAGATGGCATTTGTGACTTTTAAAAGCTTGTTCAATGGCAACGAGAGTCAACCAGGTCCTCCTGGTGATGCTGTGATCATAATAATCAGCATCACAACTAAGAAATAAATTAGAGGATTAGTTTGAAACACTTGTTATTTTACAATTTTCAATAATAAATGTTTTCCTTATGAATACTCACTTGACTTTGCAACTGTTGAAGAGTAAGAATAATCAGTGAAAAGAGATACAGAAATAAAAAGAAATACAAGCTGTTAGTTGTCTTTGTTTTTTTTTTTTCAGGTCTGTTAGTCAAGACTCTTAGTTGCAGAAAATGCAAAATGTGAAAGTACTGGTCCTTAGTGGGGAGTCAGGAGGAACACATTTTGGCATTCTTGGGTACAGAGGCCCTGCTAGGTAATGAGCACCCAGTTTTTCTTTCTCTGTGGTTTGTGTCTCCTCCATCTGTGCTGGTGTCAGGCTCAGATTTGATAGGGGTGTAATTTGACTGTAGGGTTTAAGTACAGTGGAAAAAGCATGATTGCTCAGGAAAAGTACCTGAGATTAACTCTGATTAAGCTGGCTTGATTTGGTGTGAGTCACGTGTCTGTTCATCCCAGACCATCTGGTGTGACCAGGAGGAGGGAATACATTGCATTACCTCCACTCTCTCTTGCCTCACTTGCCCTTCTGGAGCCCGTTCAGGGACCCTCATACCAACCCCAAAGCTTGAGGGTAGGAAAACAGTAGGCAAGCCAAATCCCAGCTGAGGGATATTACCAATGCAACAGACATATTCCCTGCATATGCTGGATGCTTAATAATATATCATGAATTAGGGTTGATTATAAAAAAAGGATATTTTAGGTATTTTCTCCATGGAGGTTTTTCTTTTTTTTTTTTTTATTTTGCTCTGAAAACTCTGCTGAGTAAGTATAGATAAGAGTTTGCACTCTGGTTATTTCTCAAAACATTTGTTAATGATTATGTGTCTTTTGCACACTTATTTAGCAATAATCTTCCCATTTTATAGATAGAAGACATTGTATAGCTTGAAGCTATTTATAAAATGCAGAATTGGACAAACTTAAAAGAAAATGTAAATTGTGTTTAAAAAGTACTCAAAACAGCTAGCTCTATTATTATATTTTCCCTAATCAGTTATTAAAGATAGTCTTATGAGTGTTAGTCTGATAACAGGTAAATGTGATATATCATTGCACAGTTTTTGGCTACTTATCATATGACAACTATCTGTAGAATTTTTGGACACAATTGATGTATTACTTTAAGAAGTAGAATGGATATTCTAATTTGTTCTGCCTGTAGGTAAAATTCAAGTAAGAGATGAATTAGCTCCTGTCAACTTGGCCTATTTAAGAAGTTTCAAGGATATATACCATCAGGTATCATGAAATTTCTTTTTATTGTCACAGATTACTGTACAGATGGGTGATAATATCACCAATCATCCAAACCAGGATGCTCTTGAGAATGATAGTAGAAGTAACACTGGAAGACCAGGTGCAATCTAGGCAAACCAGGACTTTAAGTCATCTCTGTGTGAGTAGTACAACGTTTATTAAATGAAAGCTTACAGTTAAATTCTCTATATGAGAGACACTATCAGAGTACTTTTTCATTCTGAAAGCATTCTGATAAATGAGTTGTTAGTCATGTGAGTTTTTGGCTTGGACTGTTTTCCTTCAAAAGTTAACAACATTTTAAACACATGGATGTGATAGCATTTTGGGAAGTCCCACTAGCAGAGTATGCAAACTACTACAAATAATTAGTTTTCTTTTGAGTAACAGATTTAGTTCTTTTACCATGTTCCTGGTCACCTTTTAGAATAATTTAGACCATACAGAGTAAACTACAAGAATTGTGTCTGATCAAGATATCTCAATGGAGATGTGATAATACCTCAATAAGGCAGTGGATGTTGGAAGAGCACTGAGAGGTTTGCTAATGCTGGGAGATTTCCTCAGATCCATGGGGCATTTAAGGAAATGGGGGAAGCTAGCAGGGAGGCAGATTAGATTGTTTATAAAGATGAATTCTAGAGCATATGCTATGAGGGCCATTTCTGGGCCCTGCAGAAATTTCACTAGATTCTGGATCCCTTTTGCAAACCATTAAAAACCAACACAGGACTGGTTTTAAAAAATTGAAAAGTAAACTTTACCCCCTTGTTAAAAATTTTGGAAATGTTGAGAAATATAATAAAGATAAAAGTCTCCATAATCCTCCTCCTGGAGATATTCCTTTTTTTGTGTGGTTTGGTATGGTTCCTTCTAATTTTTAGTCTTTTTTTTTTTTTTTAGTATATACTAAGGATTAAGATTACAAAACATTATCAAAGCATATATATATATATATATATATATATATATATATATTCCTGGAAAGAACTAATTTGTCAAGGTTTTGGATGTATATTGCCAAGTCATCTTCTACGAGTTTCATCTAATACATTCCCAAAAGCAGGACCTGAGACCACTAGTTTTCCTGCATCTTCCACAACTAGCAGTGATTATAATTTTTAAATACATTCTCCAAATTTGGTAGATAAAAAATACTATATTATTATTATTATTTATTTGTTTTTAGTGAGGGAAAATATTTTCTTACCTTGATTGCCAGTTTGTAGTTCTTTTGTGAATGTAGAACCTTTGCACTTAAGGGTTCATGGCATGTCCTTTTTCTCATTGATCTTTCTAATGTATTAAGAAAAATAACTTTTTCATCCTATGTGGGCAACTAATTTCTCTCCATTTAACATTCACCTTTAATTTTAGGGTATGTTTAAAAATGATGAACAAGTGTTTAAGACTTTTATATACTTAAATCTATCAATCTTTCTCTATATGATAAATTCTGCTTTTACTTTGGGATAAAATAGGAATTAGTCATATAAATGAATTCCCCTTCCCCAAATAGTTAAATGTTAACCATAGACTGAACAATAAGAAATTCATCCTTCCTCACTGATTTAAAAAGTAAACTTTGTCATATATTAATTTCTCATGCATAGTGAATATACTAATGCTTGGTGCTGGATTTCCACTTAGTTCCATTGATTTTACCCCTTTTTTACCCTCTGAAAATTGGGTAGTTATCTTGATTTTGAGAAGGAGGTCTTGTTTTGCAGCACTGTTAGGGGAGAGAATGAGCACTTTGGAGTGATCAAAATTTGAACCTTAGCTACTACTGATGAATGGGGCCCAAGGTTCCCATCTATAAAATGGAGACAACAAGCATCTACCTACCTTTCAGGCTTGCTTGGGGGTTATGAGTAATTCTGTTTAATGTGAGGTATGTGGATATCATTCTTATATTCCCAAGGCGCTGTTCAGACATCTACAGGAGTTTCCTCTTGACCTCATTTGACTTACAAGGCCTTTTTACTCTGGCCCTTATCTACTCCTAGGACTGTTTCCCTCGTCGTTCAGCACATGATCGTACCATGTAGCAGGCATGTGTCATATATTTTTCTAGAGACTGGAAATAGTGATGAAGATGGCAAAGGATCTGTGCTTTGTGGATCTTATCTTTTATTAGTGTAGGTAGACTAAGTTAATTAAGAATATTTCTGATCAAGTTAAATGCCATGAAGAATTAAAAACAGGGTTTTATGACAGAGGGTGCTGGGGCGGCTGGCATTTGGGTTGAGATCTGAAAGAAGACAAGGGCGGCCTTGCCAAGATCCAGGAAGAGATGTGCCGGCAGAGTAAAGGGGAATTATGAAGGCAGGTCTGAGGCAGGAACAGAAATGAGCCCAGAGGGGTTGGAAAATACAGAGCGAGGATGGCGCCGGAGAGAGGAGTAGGAAGAGATGGCTCTTACGCGGAAATAACTTCCCAATATGTGTCATGGTTTCCTTTCCACCCAAATTCTACCTTTAAAAATTGTTTTCTTTTGTATTGGGGATTCAACCCAGGAGTGCTTTTACCACTGAGCTATATCCCCAAACCCTGAGGACCTTGGCAAGTTGCTGAGGCTGGCCTCAGATTTGGGATTATCCTGCTTCAGCCTCCTGAGTCATTGGGGTTACAGGTGTGCTCCGCAGTGCCTGGCCTACCCATTCTTAAAGGCCCAGTTAATGTCTCATCTTCTCTCTCTTTGAATCAATGTAGCCCATTCTGGTCTGGTTTGTCTCTGAGTTCCCTTTACCCTATGGCCATATCCATAATTTTGTGTGATGGTTTCCCCTGCCCTGCCCCCTACTGGACTGTGAACTCCTTGAGGGTAAGGGAACTGGATCTAAAACTTCTCTGTTCCTTTTTAGATTTCTGG
The DNA here is from genome assembly GCF_902686455.1 of Sciurus vulgaris. Taxonomy (NCBI): domain Eukaryota; kingdom Metazoa; phylum Chordata; class Mammalia; order Rodentia; family Sciuridae; genus Sciurus; species Sciurus vulgaris. The sequence goes on from NC_136463.1 coordinate 150,760,391, forward strand.
TAGAGTGTTGGGAATATGTTGGATATACCATTTTTATTGTGGATGGAAACTTTGGATTAGGGACTTTTACATTTTCAGTTTACTCTCATAAATCTTTAATAACAATTTTGACTAAAACATAAGCTCAAACATAGACTAAAGTTGCTAATTAGCACATTAAAATAGAAGAAACTTCAATGAACTCAAACTTCATGCTTTAAATGATGTATTTTAATACTTTAAATCTTATAGATTAAGGCTTGAGCAAAAATGAACAGTGAGGTAGAAATTTTTGATAGCTGTTCTTAGGTTAAACACTAAAAATATCGTGAACATTTGGGTTGGCTGAAAATGTTCTTCATCAACAGTGAGAAAAAAGCTACATTTAAAAATTTTATTTTTTTTAAAAGAATTAGTTATATCTCTTAGTAATTTCACATCAGATTGTTTTGTCACTTATTCTAGCGGACAAACATGAATAGACCTGAACTAATTGACCTGAACGTTGATGTGGCAGATGCTACAGTGCCCACCCTTATCTCTGGGACTTTTCACTCTGCTCTCTTGGATGTTCAGTTGCCAGAATCTGCATTTCTGTGTCTGAGGGCTGTCCCTCAAAGGCTGCTTTGTCCATGGCCAAAGGTCAGTTCTGGGGAATTAATGTTCCCCCTTCCCCAGCAGACCTCATCCAATAACTCTCTGGAGTTGGCACATAAAATACGTCAGCTCCCTCGTCCTCAGATGAGATAATTGTGGAGCTGTGCTTTGCACCATTTCCCAAGGTTTTTCTGCGGTTTTTCTGTGGAATTCAGCTCCCAGCACCCAATCTGGCAGCTGTCTTACCAGATGCTTTGCCTTCCTTGTGTCCCTTCCCCACTTCCTACCACTGTGCCCTACACCTCCCAAACAATTTGCACCTGAATCCTTGTCTTGGGGTCTGCTTCTGGAGAACCCAAGCTACATCCAAACATTTGGCAGTGTTGTTAATACACTTCTGTGCACCTCCTGGACCAACCCTGTGGGGATCTCAGTTTGGGCATTCTCAAGTGTTTTACATAAAAAGCATTGTTTGTAAAACTGAAGAAGGCCTAATAGGATCAATAGTGCACACTAATGGATTGGAAGAGTTATCTGGCATGACCTGAGATGCATTAGCAAACACAGGAAATCTGACTTTGGAAGGAAGTCCCCGATCTGAGCTTGGAGAGTCAGGCCGAAGTCAGAATGATGAGACTAGCTTGTGCTCTGTCGGCACTGCTCTGAATCTGCTGCAGAGCTAGAGGTCTAGGGAGGAGGATTTCTCCAATGACTTTTTTGACTCTTGCATTCCCTTTTGGCCTGATGAGGGTTAACAATGATCTCATTTTACTCTTTATTCCTAAATCTTCTACAGCACTACACAAATCAATGGTGAATACTTGTTGATTAATGTGCCACTGTGTGCTGAACACTGTGCTATCAGGAACTGTATCTGTTATATCAGTTATTTTTAGCATTGTAGCTCTTTTCTGGACCATAAGGCCCTGGTTTCTGTGGCTGTTATATTAGAGAGCACTGTCAAATATTATTTTTTTCTTCAAGGAGTTCTTGGCAAAATTAGCTTCTAAAGATTTATTTTTGAAAATTAGTGATAAAATAGTAGTAAAATAAATATGCCTTCCAATCTTTTGTTTCGACTCTCATTATTTCTGTACATGTTTCTGTCTGTGAATGGAACTTTCACATGTTAAGGACATCTCCTGGCCTTAACTGGCTGCACCTTGCGTGTCCCCAAGGCAATAGACAAAAACTATCCTTTTCTCCATTGCTCTGCTCAAGGATTTCCAGCATGGCTTTCCATGCTCCACTGTGTGTCTTGATCAGAAACTCCTTACAAATGTCACTGTGACTCTTGATGGGATCTCACAGAAATACTCATAAAAATGTGGGAATGGTTGTACGCCTGAATTGCCTTTCTCAGTTTGGAGTTCTACCTTTTTAACTGCTTTTAATCACTTCAGTGACAACTGTATGAATGCATCATATACTTTAAACACAATAATATTTGCTCTTAATGGACAAAATATCAACTGACAACTGAAAACACGGGGCAAGCGTTTTATAAAGGAAAAGCCTATTCACCCCATTATCACTGCGTTATTCATTGCAGTGGGTATAGTCTTTGTGATTATAACTTTCTGGAATTTCTGTTAATCATTTTTTGTTCAGCCAAAACTTCATACTCTGCATGTGCTTGTTTATGAATATTGCTTCTAGCTAAATAAGTGTTCATTTTTTTTTTATTTAAATGTACTTTTAGGCATTTACTGGCAATTGAACTGTTCACTAATGGTAGATTCCAGCAGCAGCCTCTTATCAGCTGTTGTTTATCTGGCAACCATAACTAGGTGGATCCTAGCCAAGAAGCAGTTAGGAAGCTGAACTGACTGTGAGGTAACCTAAGAGATATCTCAGCGTTTGTGCAGTACCTATCCTCATGCACTTTATTCTCTGGAGAGCCCCTTGAAGACCTTCATGCAAAGTATGTTCTTTTCTATTTTACATATGATTTTAGCAGGTTTGGTTCAGTTAGTATTTGTTAGTAATAAATTAGAAGGAGAAAGAGAATATACTACCAGAGAAAAAACATTGAAAAACTATATATTAATAATTAAGTATATTAATACTTAAGTTGTTAAACTTAGTGAAAGGATTTTAGTCATATTTTAATTAAAAAAACTGATAATAATTGTGTTAGAAGACTTCAGAATGTCAGTTTATGGTTGCCTATTATGTGCCAAGCAATGCACACTTTACCAATGTCCTCTCCAATTCTTACATTCTCTGAGAGAGACATTATTATTGCTATTGAGAAATAAGAAAACACCGATGCTCACAGGAGTGAAATGATTTGCTCAAGACAAAGTACTTAAGTGACTGAGCCACAACTAAACCCTGTACTGTCAAATTTGAAAATACCTGTCATTTCTGTTATACCAGATTGCTTCCATTTGGACCATTCCATAATGTACTTAGAGGAATTATTATTTTAAGAGCAATGCACTCCTTAGAGGAACTTAATAATAACTTCCATCTTGTCCTTTTTTGCCCTGGAATAGACATGTGGAAATCTTGATTATTTTGGTTCATAATCATATAAATGACTTTTGCACTTTGTATATATTTGATTTATAATGCTGTTTCTGGCCTCAGTTCCATCAGTAATTGACTAGCACAGTCTATACTTGTTCTTTAGATGTTTGTGATGAGGGATTTTGTGAAGGAAGGAGCATCCAGAACATCAAGACCAGAACTCTTTTCAAAATAATTGTGGCAACTGCCACCAGTGGTACAGTGATTAAAGAGGACAGATAGTTACATAAAAGTAGTTTGTTTACTAAGCCATAGCTGATGCAGAATATAATTTTGGGGACAGATGTGATTGATAGAAATTTTGACACTATCCTAGTGTTTAGTTTTCATCCCTCCCCAGTCCTTGATACTACTAACTTTTTTCTGTCATATAAAATCAGAGGGAATGACCCACAGCAGAAGCTATGCTACAAGAGTCATTTCATGGTGAGATTTCTTGCATAATTCAGGGCTCACATGAAAGAAAACCACAGGATTATTTTCTAACCTCTTATCTGATTTAGTAAAAAGATTTTGAGCACACATTTCTTTCATAAGTATTATTTATCAGAAATCACAATGATGGAAACAAAACTTTGTCAAACATGAGGGGCAATAAAAATTCCAGTGTGACTGGGAGGCCATGAAGCCTTGTGAAATTCTTGTTTCTCTCTGGAGTTAACTGGTTTAAATACTTTTACTGAACTTTAGCTAAAATGAATAAAAAACAAAAACAAAACAAAAAAAAAAAAACAACTAATTAGAACTGGCTTATGCCAGAAGTAGAATCAATCAGTAAAGCATGCAGAAATTGGAGTAAACTCTAAGAGAATGTTTTCCCATTTTCTGGGTGCTTAACCTGATGTGAATTCTGCTTTGGCCTCTAACTACCATCGATCCACTGAGTTCCAGAGGTACATGGGGCAGAGGTGTTCAGACACATGAGGACTCCCAAAACATGTCTAGTCTTACCTTTTGATGAACCAGATTGACCTTCTTTATTGATTTTAACATAAAATGTAGGTTAGAGGCCCAAGTTATCCACCCTCTTTTTTCTTTTCCTGGAGTTAGGCCCACTGAATCAGAATTTTTTGGTGTAGGACCTAGAATGTGCATTCAGTGGAGCCTCAGGTAAATTTCATGCAAGTCTGAAAAACTCTGCATAGGCCTCCTGAGGATAGTAGGACCTCCTGAATACGTGACAGCTCTAAGTATCAGAGAATGTCACCATATTTGTTAGGAGAAAGGGAAGAAAGAGAAGTGTCAAACAGTGTAACACTTTGAATATCCTTATTTTTCTATAAAACCTCCAAATCCAATTATTTTGTCCTATTGTATTTCTTGAAGTTTCAGATTTTCCCTTGAGCTAAAAGAGCTTCTGCTCTTTAGGTGTGGAAACAGAGTGGGAAATGAGAGTGAGTCTTCCCAGAGAAGAGATTCTTTGTATGAGGGGCCAGGCTTCCTTTATACCTCTGAACCTCTTCATTTTGATATTTCTGACTCATTATCTGGTACATGTGATTCACATGCTCGGATTTGCTTTTATAGAGATTAGAGTATGTGATCAAGAGTGAACCTTTTATATTTGTGTAAAACTCCATGTTTGGGCTGGTGTTGGAGGTGGGGAAACTTTCCAGGGCCTAATAATAACAGAGACTTTACATTTACTCTCAAGTAAGAACAAGAAGACTCATTCAAATTTAGACTCCTGCAGATTTCCTTGAGGGATGTAAAGAGAATTTAGACTATAGACTCATCAACACGACCCCAAAGAGCTCTTGTGCTGAGTCTGGGAAGTCCCTGGTCTTCCGCACAGTCTTGGCATACAGCTTCTCTTGGACATGTTCTCAGAATGAGGGCCTTAAGGGAGGGGCAGCATGGCTCCCCTGTGGCCAGAGGGCATAAGATAGGGCAGGGGTCTCAGGTGTTGAAGAGCACCAGAATTGCCTGGGGCATTTGGTAACATGCTAATTTCCAGAGTGCAGTCATTACTGGCTGAGTGTGGTGTGTTAGCTTCTTAGTGCTGCCATTGTTATCCCTCACTGACTGACTTAAAACAGAAATTTATTCTTTCACAGCTTTGGAGGCCAGAAGTCTGAAATTGAGTTGTTGGCAGGAGTGGTTCTTTCTGGAGGCTGGGAGGGAGAATTCATTCCATGTCCTTTTCCCGGTTTCTGGTGGTTGTTGGTGATCCTTGGCATTCCTTGACCTGTAGATACATCACTCCAATTTCTGCACCCATTTGAACACCCCCTCTCTGTTTCTTCTGACTTCTCTAAGAACACCAGATATTGGACCAAGGGCCCACACAAATCTATGATGAACTATCTTGAGATCCTTATTTAATAATATCTGCAGAGACCTTTTTCCAAATTAAGGTCACATCCACAGGTTCTGGGTGAACATATCTGTTAAAAGTAATTATTCAACCCATAACCAGTAGCATCTGGGGACCTGTTGTTTTTTGGGGGGGGTATGTTGAACTCAGGGGCACTCAACCACTAAGCCACATCCCCAGCCCTATTTTGTTTTTATTTAGAGATGGGGTCTCCCTGAGTTGCTTAGCACCGTGCTTTTGCTAAGGCTGGCTTTGAACTTGTGATGCTCCTACCTCCCTCAGCCTCCTGAGCCACTGGGATTACAGGTGTGTGCCACTGTGCCCAGCTGGGGACCTGTTCTTAAACAAACTGCCCCATGACTCCAATACAGATGTTCTTAGCAACATACTCTGAGAAACACTGGGATGGGCTGTGCCATTCTCTGGGTTGCTTAGAGTGGATTCTTCATAAACAACATTGGCATGGGTAACAAAAGCACTGCATATCAACTGTTGATGAGAAGGTTTCCTGACTCTGTAGAGGGAAATATAGAAAGTGGGGTGGATGCAGGAATATTCCTCACATTATAAAACTGTGGTTCAAAAAACACTTGAAAAAGCAAATCGTTGTTAGAATTTCCTATAATAGTAGTCTCCAGTTATTGAGCACTGTTAAATGTTCATGATTTTGCTTAATATTCAAATACACTGAGAGATATTATGGTCTTATTTTGCAAAGTTAGGGAACTGCTATCATCACAGCCAGTGATACCTGGTGATTTGAACCCAACCCAGCCCTCTCTGAGAGCCAGACCAGGGACACTGAAACACCATTATTCATATCCGACCACTTGATTCATCTCAGGCATAACCTCTTGGAAGCCTTCTTAGAACTCTGACATCCACCCCAAACAATGCAAAATAAAGAAAACAAATGTGAAGTGTGGTGGCCTCTCCTCAAGTGGGCTGCATCAGTCTCTGACTTAGCCTTGATTGGTGTCCTTGTTAACACCTAATTGATAAAAAGACAACTGGAACTGAATACTGATGTATCTTATTGAGGAAATCTGTGAGACTCTTTCACATAACCCACTTCCCCACAAAGGGTCTTGGAGGTTCTTTAGCCAGTCAGCCCTCCTGACCTTTCTAAACAGCTTGCCCAAGCGCGTGCTTTCAGCAGGGGAGGAGCTGGGACAGGTTCTCAGCTCTTCTGACTCCTGGTTGGTGACTAGTTTGCTCAGCTGTGCTACAGTCTTATTGCTGAAGACATTAAACTCGAGTCTGGGCTAAAAACACTTTGTGGGAAACTCTTTAATATTTACACTGAAGAAAGATGTAAAATAAAAAAGTAAGTTGGCTTGACATAGTTTGTTGGGTTTTACCCCCTGGCATAATCCAAGAACTTTCTGCATAGTTCATCAGATCCTTCAGTGACCTTAATTTAGTTTTAGGGAGTGAATTTCCTACTACATACAAGTAGAGGAAGCTCTTTGAATTAAATGCAGCAAAATCAGGAATATTAATCACCTATCTTTTTAAGTCCTTTGTACTAAATCTGGAAGGCCTGTAGGGTATTGAATCTCTACTTGCCTGCTTCTTCTTCTCTTCATCTATATTCTCTTTCTCTGTTTTACCTCATTAAACTGTTGGTATACATCAATGCCAACCCTGCCTTTTTAAAAAACTTTATTTTATTTATTTATTTTATGTGGTGCTGAGGATCCAACTAAGGGCCTCCCATGTTCTGGGCAGGTGCTGTACCACTGAGCCCCAACCCCAGCCCCAATCATGCCTTTTATACCAAACACACAATTTGGCATCCTTTGCAGGGAGTCATGGTACCCTGGTGGTTAAGGGGTATGCTACAGATCCAGATCAGTATTCCAGCTCTGCCATTTACCAGGTTATGACCTTGGGTAAGTTATTCAACGTCTCTATGCATCAGTTTTCCCATCTGAAAAATGGGAATGATGATAATGATGATAATACCCACCTTACTACATGATTGAGAGGAATAGATGGGGTAATTAAAAAATTTGTTCTAATCAGTTATGCATGGCAGCAGGATGCATTTTGTTCATTGTACATAAATGGAGTACAAATTTTCATTTCTCTGGTTGTACATGATGTAAAATCACACCATTAGTGCAATCATACACATACATAGGGTAATTATGTACATTTCATTCCACCATTTTACCCATTCTTCTGCCCCCCTCCCTCCCCCCACTCCCCTCTGCCCAATCCAAAGTTTCCTCCATTCTTTCTTTGCCCCCTCCCCATTATGCATCCCATATCAGAGAAAACATGTGGTCTTTGGATTTGGGGGGATTGGCTTATCTCACTTATCATGATATTCTCCAAAGATGAGGTAATTTTTATAAAGTGTTTATCATATAAATCTTCAGTTTCTTTTGTGATTACTGTTATTATAATAGTTATTATTTTATTATCATTGCTATTTTTGTCCAACTGCTTTCTATATTCTATTTTGTATAAAATGCATGCAAGATAGACTTGAATAAAAACTTTCTCATTATAGAAAAGAAACTAATGACTCTGGGATGGTAGGCTGAGTACAATTAATTATTTGGATAATCACTGACATCGATTATGCTCTTAATGAGTGTTAGCACCATTCCAAAGTGTCTCACATGCATGATCTCATTTAATCATAATGCTCATAAGAACTATTAAAGTTATTCCATTGTCTTGATGAGAAAATGGAAGAACAGAGGGAATAAGTAACTTGTTCAAAGTTTCTTGGAGTTAAGAGGGATCTAATATCTACCATATACATGGTAACCTCTGCATTGGCTTCCACAAACTGATGGAGGGAAGGTTTCCAGGTCACTTATTATTATACTGTAAGGCCCCCAAAAAGGAAACCCCAACTCTGACCCATGGATCGACGGCAACCCCAATCAACGGCAGGAGGCATCACTTGATGCAAACCGCAAGAGGTGTTTATTCCAGCGTGCTGGGACCCAACTCGTGACTCACGCAGGAGTCCAGGAGTCGAGTCCTGAGCAAAAAATCTTGTAGGTTTATAAAGGCAGAGACCACACATCAGGAGGGGTCGCACATGAAAGGGAAAAGGGGAACAAAGCTGCCGGGAAATTTCAAAGGAGGTCTGGGTTTGCTGATAACATACAACATGTTTCACAATGTTTTACAACAGGGCATAGATTCTGGTGTCTTAACTGCCTGAATACTATCTTGCTCCAATTACTCTTTTACTCTCTGTTTGGGGCTGTTTCCTGGAACAGCTTTAAGGGCTTTGTTCCCATCACTGGGAGGGAGACCTTAGGGAGTTGAGATAAAATAGACAGCTTAAAAAAATGTCCATTCTTTCAATACACTTATTCACCATGATGTTGATTAACTTTCCAGCTCTATTACAATCTTATGAGACCACTGTTGTGGAGAGGGTTGGTCTGTCATTGACAAAAATGTCATTAATGTAGAGCATGATTGTATGAGTTTTGGCAAAGATATTTCTCCATCTTTGTCAGAAATGGTTGCAAAAGCTGGAAAGGAAAACTGCCTGAATTTTCATAGCCCTCCATACTGACTAAAATAATTACCCATTTAAAAATTAGAAAATTTCAGACTCATGAATTAAGGAGACAAACTGAAATCTATTAAACTTTCCTCAGAACTGGGTTTACTATGTTTCAAAGCATAAGAAAATCATAATGTCCTTGGAGTCTACATATATCAATGAATGAATGAATGAACTGTTTTTCTTATGACTAAAGAATCTATTTTTTATTATCAAATTTCATTGTTAAACTACCAGCAAGCACAATTTAGTTTAGCACCTCTAAAATTACAATATCAGACCTGCTTTGGTAGATACCACCACCACAAATTAGATGTTTATTAAAATAGATAAGCATTTTAAGCATTTATATATTTTTCTTTTTTCTTTTCTTTTCTTTTCTTTCGGTACTGGGGACTGAACCCAGGGGCATTCTACCACTGAGACAAATCCCCAGTTCTGTTAATTTCTTATTTTGAGACAAGGTCTTGGTAAATTGCTGTGGCTGGCCTCGAACATGGGATTCTCCTGCCTCAGTCTCCTAAATCACTAGGATGACAGGGATACACCACTGCATCCAGCTCATTTATATTCTCTTTACCTCCACTGTGCGCCAACCCTGGGCCCAAACTAGGAATTCTAAATCCTTTGAACCTGAAAATCATTCATTTTGGTGGCCAAATGTCTATGTAAAATAAGTAATAAGGTTCTCAATGATCACAGAGCTGTTATACAAAATCTGGTCCTTAATTAGAAGACTAAGGTAGTCTCAAAAAGGCAGCTTTAAACTGGTCTCAAATTCAGATGCCTCCAGAACTGAACAGGTAAATAACTGCTTGGATTGGGTGTGAGGGCATGAATTCATGCTGAGAGTGTGGATCACTTGACAGAGCTGCAGAAGGAAGCTATGGCCCAAGGGGTGGGGGACAGCTGTTCCTCAGGTCAGCCAGTTGTTCCCCTATCTTCTGATTTCTAAAAACAATCCAGAAATGCAGATTAGTATGTGAAATCTTCCTATTAAAATGTTGGCACAAAATTTTTAAAAGCACTGCATGGGCCAAATAAAACATGTCTGTGGGCAGGATTCAGCCAGCTGGCTGCCAGTTTAAGAACTCAGGGAAACTGGAGAGAAAGCAAGGAGTAAAATATTTCCTTGACTCTCCCTCCTCCAACCTGGTAATGTGCAATCTTAGAGATTACCATGAAAGTCTAGTCAAGGAGGATTAAAAAACTATATGGAGTCTGATCCTAATGGAGACACTTCTTTTCTACCATATATTTTCAATGACCTTTTTACAAACAGGTGTGTGTATGCACACTTTTTTTTCACACAGCTGGATCACAAATACCGTTTGGAGCATTTCCATCATTTGGTTGAGATATATCTTGCTTGTGTTTACCAGAAAATGGAAATCCATTTAAAACATATTTATATCCCAAGAGACAGATGACTAATCACAACTGTCTCTGCATTTAACAAAAAGCAAAATGTACTTAGCTGCAAATTGTTCTCGGGTATTTGAAACAACCCATTCAAAATTGAGGAAGCTCATTCTCGGTGACAAGTCAAATGCCTGCTGCCACCAGGCTACTCTTGCTTTATTCATTACTCAGTCTGTGATGTGGTACAAGCAAAGTGTGGGAACTGGAGAAGAATAAACAGAAAGCCCAAACTTCTAATTTACATGCAGCTCTGATAATGAAGAATGTTATTTCTCACTATCTGTTTGCAGAGCAAGGCAATACAGCTCAGAGGAAAATAACAGTTTTGCATCTCAACCAAAAGAGAAGTTTTTTGTATAAACAATTTAATAACATAGATATCATCTTATTGCATTCCCAGAAATTTAAGCTCCTTTCATCTTTGTTACCATAAACATGGACATATTTTATAGACTTTATGTTTTTGCCAACTATTTACCACTATCTCTACCTTAATGCATACTGGTCCTGTTGGTTTAATCAATGATTCCTAACTTTTTAAAGAATTTGATAAAAATGGAGGACCCATCTCCCCCTGAGATAAGGCTGTGGTTTACCACATTTTGCATACAACTTTAGGGGGTCAAGGACCCCTGAAGAAATTTATCCAAGGACCCTTATTTGAGAACTATACTGCAAAACCACTGTGATTTCATTTATTCTGACCTCCCCAAAAACATTTATTTCAGGATTTGCTGTAAGGAATTAAGGCACTGTACTTTTTATGTGTTTCCTTTTTGTTCATATGTATTTAAATCATTAATGTTTTAAAATTATAATCATTACTAAAACAGCCAAGTCTGGGTAGATTATTAGGTTACCATATTGGCTAAGAATGAGTTACAATTCACTTGCTGAAATGTATGCGTTTTTAATTTCTGAACCATACAGACATACTTTTTTCCTTTTCTTTATTAGGTTGTTACCAATATTTAGGTGGCATGGATAGGCAGCAAAGTAAGAGAATGTTACCAAAAAATATTTTCCACAGCTACCATGTAAGATGGGACAATATTTTCCATTTTATGAAGTTTTTAAATGGTGTAATCAACTTCCAAATCTATGAATAAACAAAGGCCCCTCAAATTTCTTTTTTTGCTTTATCATTAACTCTCTGCTCTCTGCCACTTGAGCTTTCATTTATTTCCTAAGGCATTTGTCTTATAAAGAAGAGAGAAATTTAAGGATTTATTTATATATTGCCTAACTATCAGTGATCGTAAAATATTTTAGAGAACCACCTAAGTGGACCTCATTAGAGTTGCCAGGATATGTCTATCAGTAAATGCAAAATGCTGTTTCTGCATGAGGCTTTGATGTTACTATATTTTCCTTATATAACTGCATCTCATTGCTGGAATATGATTAGGCCTAATCTCTGTTTACAAACAAGAGAGCACATACGGAAACAAATAAGAATAAGATGCTACAGACGTCACATCTGAAAAACAAAAATGTCAACTAGTGAAGTTGTTTGTGTTGGTATTAGTATTATGCAAGAGATTTTGCTTCCTTGGAACTTTAATTTCATTTAAACATCTATAAATGAAATCTATAACATAACCTATTTTAAAAAATTAATTCTATCAAAATGTTCTATGCAGCTCAATTGAATTTATTTGTAATTGGATTTTGATATGCACGATTTGACAGTGTTCGAATTTGTCTGAAATAAAACATCTGAACGACTTTGAACTTAACAGCTCAGCATTTTAGATTCACTGACGAAGAAGGAAAATGTGGTAAAAAAAAAAGAAGAAGAAATCATTCCTGACAAACATGCTCCTTCCAAAACCAACCCTCCCACAGCAGGCTTTTGTGATGCTGGATCTAGGAGGAAAAACAAAAATTGTATATCCAAGGAGCATCCAACTGCCATCTCTAGATATTGTCATTATTGTTTCAATTTTAGAAAGATATATATTGTGTTTGAATCTAGTTTCTTAAAATTGGGAGTTCAAAATATCATAAGGAAAAACGTAGGAAATCTGACCTATAATCTAGACCAAAATTCATGCTTGTATATATCAGATCGGAGTGAGGCACGGCCTTCTTCAGAGGACCACCCAGGGACTCCTTTCCTATGAAGCTGGTTATCAGTCCCTCCTCTGTGGTCTCACAAAGCCCCATGCATCATTTCAGTTTGTATTGTGGTCAGTGTTCCTGAGTTCATCTTCCCCAGGGCTGGCACAATACCCGGTGCTCAGAAACATCTGTGGAATCATGTTGCTTAACTGTAGTTCTTAACTATAAATGTAAATTTAATCTAAAAAAAATTTTAATAGTTAGTGTCTGTTTAAGCTCATAAATCTTTTTCCTCTGAAAGTCTAAGGTTTTAGGAAATTCTACAATATTTATGGCTCAAGCAGTGTTCTATAATCAGACAACACAGAGGAACATCAAAAGAACTGCATTCCAATCCTGGTTCAGCCAAACATTTGCCCTCCCTGTGTCTATTTTCCTTATCTGAACAATGGAGACAGCAATACCAGCCTGTCTCACCCATCTGGTGCACACAAGAACTAATAAAATTTATCAACCATCTAGAAAATATTTAAATGACTTGGGAATTTCATCACAAGAGAGACAGAACAAATGGTAGCCATTCTACCTTTTTTAAAAACCCTAATGAATTCTTGGAAATCATGAATGAATGACAGTAGATCATATTTCCTGGTGAAAATAATAGGAAGATTGGGTGGGATTTCATGAACAAAAAGTAGGTATCAAATTAATATGACTTCTGAAATAATTGTTAATTTTTTTTATTGAAATATATCACATATACAGCAATGTACACAATATGTAAATGAAACTCAATGCCTTTTTAAAAGCGAATACACCTTTGTAGCTTCACCCAGGTGCATAACTAGATCACTCTGAGAGCCCCAGATGCTCCCCCCTTGCCTTTCCATACAGCTACCCCCAACTCCAATAGTAACGAGTGCCCCACTTCCTGGCTGCCCTGATTATCCCCACAATGGATTAAGCATACCTATTTTGAACTTTATGTAACTACAATTATACAGTACCTCTATTATTTTGTTGTTTCTTTCAACATTAATTTATGAGGTTTACTTATGTCATTGCACATGACTATAGTTCACTTGTTTCATTTCTGTTTGTTTTAATATGTAAGTCATTACTTATCTACTGTATTGTTAAAAGTCATTTTGGTTGCTTTGGCTGTTACAAATTAAGGTTCATAAAATTACTTAAAACTCTAGAAAATAGGCACCAGCACACTTTTATACATACTGTATGGCAGTACATGGCATAAATACATAAGAAACTTCAATGTACTATGTGCAAATTGAGTCTCAACACAAAATTATGCCACATAATACCAAAATATTTCTGAGTCCTTAGACAACTGAAATCTAAAACATCTGCACAAGAGATATTTACTAATTAATTTGTGCATTTTTTTTCCCTTTTAAATTTTCTGGTAAAATGTTGATTTACTTGCTTTTTTAATGGTTTGAAGGAGTTAGGCTTCCAAAAATCTATCAAGATCAGTCCAAACAGATAATTATTCTTATAATAAACAGTATATTTTAAGAAATCATTTCATTATTAAAATCAAATTTTAATAGTATTTTCATTTTATCTACAGATCATGAAACTTTTAGAATATAATTTTTAGAGCTACTTTTTTCTTTCAAGGAAATATTAATAAGCCTTCAAATTGCAATATTTAAAAATAATCTAGTTTCCTTTCATCAATGAATAAAGTATGTGTTTGTATAAACCAACAACACATTATTATTTATCCATTTGTTTTTTACCTTTGAAAAAGCCAGGAAAAGAGAAAGGAAGGAAGGGAGGAAGGAAGGAGGGAATAAAACAGAGATCACATTAAGTTAGCAAGTATTAACAAAATGTGGAAATTTGAAATGCCAGGAAGGACTTGTGCCTGCCTATTAACTATGAAAATGTTACTACAAATCATTGAGATTTCAGTCATTATTTTAGCAAGCAGCTGTTTTCCAGAGCAAAGACTATATAAAGGGAAATTTATAAGTAAAATTTTATGAGCTTGCTTAGAAATTGTGCTTATATTTTGGTTAAAGAGTCATTCTAGATATTATTGATAATATTGTGTTACTAATGTTAGCAAATACAGAAAATACCTCTAAGAAGAAAAAGCTATCATTACATAGCTGAGTGTGAAGATGAAATGAACTATATTAGGAGATCAACAAGAAATAAGTAAGTAAACAAATAGCAAGACTGAGCCATTGAACTTCAAAGGTTGTTTTGTGTTTTGATTTTTTTCAATCTTTTAAAGTCTTGTCCAGAATATTTGTCATCACAATTTAAGCCCTGATTGTGGTGTACCAGGAATCTGGCAAAGATTGAGACACCAATGTCAGGCCTTTTCATTTTATTTTTTTAAGATTTGCCTACTCAAGGAAAGTGGTCTAATATAGTGGCTAGGCCCAGAGGCAATGAAGTCAGGCTGCCTGAATATGCATGCTCTACTCCCCAACCCCCAGCCCTGGCTATGTGACACTGTGGACCATATGGATGCATGAGTTGTGACTCATAAGTCCCAGAGATAGCCACAAATAAGGGTTCCATTATTTGCATATGTGTAAAACTCATAGCCAGATGGGTGGAGATGGCAGAGCCAATGTCCCCTCTACTTTACAGAGGCCAATTGTAGCATGTTTATGAGCAGCTACATCCCAAAAGAACCTCTCCCAGCAAGGACCCTCCTCATCACAGAATGTAAAAAGCCGACCAACACAGCTTGATGACGCCATTTCTCTGCAGAGTCCTTGCTTTCCTCTGCTGGCCACCAGCACCTGACTTCCTGCTGGCTATGAGGCCTAGGCAGCCACCAGGGAGAAAAAGAGCACACCTTGCCTGCAGGCTCCCACTTAGCAGCGAGGATACTGGGGCTTTTAATCTCTACCCCAAAAAGAAATCTTTCTATGTTTATGATGTGGACATTACTAGGAAAGTTTTTTTTTTTAACAACTTTGTAGTAAACAATTTTTATTGAGTAAATTTATCATCTAGTGTATTTACTGTACTTTTTTATGTTTACATATATACATACCATTGTGTTACAGTTGCCTACAGTCTTTAGTATAGTCATTTGCTGTACAGATTTGTATCCTTGGGAACAGTAGGCTGTACCATGTAGCCTAGGTGTGTAGTGGGCTATATCATCTGGGTTTTTATAAGGAACAGTCTATGATGTCTGCACAGTGATGAAATTGCCTAATGATGCGTTTCTCAAGATGAATGCCATTGTTAAGTGACATATCTGTATTCGGCTTGTTGGAAGTCTAGCCTTTATCTTTCTTCCAAGGTCTATGTAAACCACTTTTAAACTCACTAAATTCTGAGGTTTAATTAAGATACAGGGGCTGAAACATGAGGTGTTTAGTAATGTGAATATGACGGTAATTAGCATTTAACTTTTGAAAGAAAAAGTTAGAAAATTTTCCAGTATGCTAACTTGGAGCAGTTACATCTCTTTCAAAACAATTTAGTTTTCACACGTTGCTAGACTGGAATGAGATAGGATGCATAAAAGCTCAGGGGGTTTGGGAATGGATAAATGTTTTATAATGAGGCAATGAATTATTGCCCAACCTTAGGAATAAAAGCTCCACAAAATTATGCATGTCCAAATCAATAGCATTTTTTATATTATAAATCATTTTTGGCAATGCTTATTTATGAACAGAGAAGTGATCTAATGATTATGAAATTAGGTGTCTTGTTTTTTTTTTTCTTTCTTTTCTCATGGAGGCAGCCAAGGGACCTTGAATAAAACCACTATAGTTTGCTTAGTTTCTCCAACAGTGATTAAGATTTTTGTTTAGCATGATTAGGGTTTAGATTGAAAAACATTTGTTTTTCACACAGAAGAAAAAAATGGAACATTTATAGCTTATGGAGTTTCAAAGAGCTGAAATCTCCTGAAAAGGCATTCAGATAGCTTCCCTTTTTTCCCTATGGGAAAAACCTCCCTTAATATATGCTTTAAAAGAATTGCACAAGAATGTTATGGTAGTATTGTTTATAATATCTAAAATTGCAAAGAATTCAAATGTTCATTAACAATAGATTAGACGAATGGAATACAGTGTAGTCGTGAAAAAGAATAAACACTGACTTCCTGAAACAATATGGATGTACTTTATAGATATATGTTAAGTGAAAGACTGTATAGTGCACTGTTCCATTTACATTGGGCTTTAGACAGACAGAATGAATTTGCGGAATCAGAAGTCAGGAGAGGGGCTAGCTTTATGGGGGATGATGATGACTAGAGGTGGCATGAGAATATTCTGGATGCTACAAACACTCCACATCATGCTCTGAGTGCTGGCTACACGAGGTGGTCATTTTGTATAATTTCATCAAGCTGACTACTTAAGGTCCATGTACTCTACAGTATGTATGTTTTACTTCAACCAAAAAGGAAAAAGAAAACAAAACAAAATGAAATGAAACCTTCCTATCTCACTACTTAAAGTCTAAGCCAGTTTTCAGTGTGATCTTAAAAGACATAAGATTTGTCTCATTAATCAGATTTTCTCTTTTTTAGGATAACAGAAATGGTAGCTGGAGGAAGGAGTGATAGATGCATATTTTTTATTGTACAAAACATTTATTTTTCTGCATCCTGAGATAATTATTGGTGCTGGGACCTACAGAGAACTTAACGTTATTATCCTATAAGAAACATGATTTATGGGTCATGAAGGGAAGGTCTTGGTTCAAGATTGGAGAATGTATCAGAAGCTAAAATTACCTTGTAAGGCAAAAGGAATTCAGAATTAAGTTCAGCATATATTTAATTGTAAGAGCAAGTATAAATATAAGCAGCAATTTAATACAATAGAAATAAATCTAAGGCTGAATGGATCAGATGAATATAGTTAAAAATATATTGTCTTAGTAAGAAAGTAAGGCAAGTGACATAATATTGACATCATATAAAGAAATAGTAACACTTTTAACAGAAGACAATTCTTCCTTATATTGGGTGGAGTAGGGCAGGGTGCCATGTACAGAACTGGTCATGGACATGATTGTACTATTGGAAACATTGGCTCTAGGCCTTCTGTCTCCTTTCTTTTGGGTATGGGACATGGTATAAAAACTTGAACTTTGAAGTCATACTGTCTTTGGTTCAAATCTTAACTTCTATCTCACAACTGAGTATTGGCTTTGGGCAAATAAACTTTGATGTTTTTATCATACTTAAAATGAGGACTCCACCTAATCAGAATATTTTAGTCAGGCTTCTTCAGAGAAATAGGAGCTCTGGAGAACACTGATTCATACATATATATCATGTCTTATATATATACACAAAATAATATTTTATTATGGAGAATTAGCTCACATGAATATGGAGACCAAGAAGTCCCACAATCTGCTATCTGCAACCTGGAGAATCAGGAAAGCTGGTGGTGTAATCGAATTTGTGTTTGAAGGCCTGAGAACCAGGGGAGCTGGTGGTGTAAATCGCAGTCCAAGGGCAGGAGAAGATGAGATGAGATGGCTCAACCCAAGCAGAGTCAGAAAACAAGGAGCAAAGTCCTCCTTCCTCTGCCTTTTGTTTTATTTAGGACCTCAACAGATTGGATGATGCCCACCCACACTGGGGAGGGCAATCTACTTCACTGAGTCCTCTGATTCAAATTCTAATTTCATATGTGAACACCCTCAGAGATGTGCCCAGAAATTATCTTTAACCTGGGCAACCCATGGTTCAGTCAAGTTGATGGATAAAATGAACCATCACACCAGAAGGTGTGGGATAAGTTTCAGCTCAGACATTCCTCTCGTATACAGGCGTTCTCTCACCAATATAGCTACAGTAATTTTTCTAGCTTCATATCCAAGGCATCCTCTGTCTCATACAATTATATTTGATTTAGTGCCTAACACATCTCTGTCCTATTCTACTAGCTAGACAGAAAATTGGCCATGGTGAATTGATCATGGTGTGGGGAAAGAAGTACTGATAGTATATGCACTATTATGGAGTGTGTATTGGCCAGACCTCCTTGGAGAGCAGATTTACAGTATCTTTTAGAACTGAAATATAGGGCTGGGGGTGTGGCTCAGTGGTAGAGCGCCCGCCTAGAAATCCCAAGGCTTTGGGTTCGATCCCCAGCACCACATTAAAAACAACAACAACAAAAAACTAAACACAGAACTAAAATATGGAAAACCACCGCTTCTTAGCCTGGGTTGCTTCAAGCGGCTCATGCCGCTTCTTGCTTTTTCGGACCAACCAGCGGGACAAAAGACACGTACTCTTTAGAAGGTCATGAAGCAACTTTTCTGTTTATTCAAATAACACCTTTAATATATAAGCAGTCTCATGCATAAGCAATTGTAACCAGATATGTCCATCCAATCCTGTTAAAGGTCAAGCGATCACTCGCTCAAGCATACATGTAAAGTATATCTATCCACGCGCTAGGCGGCAGAACTGATTATCATACAGCCAATTGTAAATGCTTCCTGCCTCTCTCCAGGCATAATCAGGATGCCATTTGCTCTCTGCCAGTCGCCATCTTTAGATGCACGTGGCGTAACCCTGGGCCCCGGGTCTCGCCTGCCACAACTCCCCCTTTCTGTTTATAAAAGGGACTGTGCCTGTCTTAGGTTGTCCACAGCAGAGCCACATCCTTACCCGTCATTGGACAATGAGGCTCTAGCCCTCATTTCCTGTCTTAGGTTGGTATGAGCTCCCCGTGAATCTTACCCGTCATTGGCTACTGGTCCAGCATATTTAACCAGACTTGGGGGATGGGCCAGCATCAATTGCGACGAGAGCTTGGTGAATAATGGCTGTTTCTCTGCGCGGATGTATATGCATTTTGTATATGCACAGGACAGATACAACATACAAGAGACCTCCCCTGGACAAAAACCCAAACCATTCTTTTCCCCATAGAACAGTGGACTGCAGAAATGTGGCCAAATGTTGTAAAAATAGGAGGATATAGAACAGAGAAGTTGGTAAGGGGTACAGGATAGGGCCACATCTTCACTATCCCCCATAGTTCTCGCGAGTCTCCTCCATTTACTTGGCGAGAATTCGCCAGCACCATCAGCGGGAGAAGCCTCCTCATCTTCTCCCTGTTTTTGGGTCTCTGTTGAAGGCTTGACCAATCTCTCCAGCACCCAAATTGGCGATTGTGCGTCCTGTGGAAAAACACAAACAGATCCTCGGTCCAGATTAATACCGGATCCGGGCCTTTCCATTGTCCTGATAGAATGTCCTTCCAGAGCACTTGAGGTAGATGCTTTTTATTAGGCTCTGAATGACGGTCAGCAGCCGATCGGCCCTCAGAATCAAGATTTAAAAAATTTAAAATGAACAAGACAATGGACAATTTGTCTTTTGGGGATCTGTATGATGCCCCTATTCCCCCTTTTTGTTTATAAAGCATGTTTTTAAGCATTAAATGGGCACACTCAACAATGCTTTGTCCAGTAGGATTATAGGGAATTCCTGTGACATGTTGAATACCAAAGGTGGAACAAAATTGTTTAAAGGCCTGGAACATATATCCAGGACCATTATCTGTTTTAATTTGTTTGGGAACTCCTAGGATGGAGAAAGAGTGTAAACAGTGTGTTATTACATCTTTGGTTTTTTTCTCCAGTAAGAGCAGAGGCCATAATAAATCCTGAAAAGGTATCAATAGACACATGAATGAATTGTAGTTTTCCAAATTCTGAATAATGAGTTACATCCGTTTGCCAAATATGATTGGGCTGAAGCCCTTTTGGATTTACTCCTAATGAGGGGTTAGGAATAAATGTAACACATTTAGCACAAGACTTGACTATGTCCGGAGCTGTTGCCTTAGTAATTTTATAGCGTGTGCATAGAGTGGAAGCATTTACGTGAAATTTGGAATGAAAAGTTTTTGCGTTTTCAAGCGTATTAAAGATGTGTGGGTCTCTGGTGGCCATGTCTGTTAAATCATTGTGTAAACTTAGAGGACCTGGAAGGCCAGTATGAGCCCGAACATGCCCAATAAAAAAAGGATCTTTTCTGTCCCAGATAAGTTTTTGTAAACTTTGCAAATATTTAGTAATAGCGGAGGTGAGGGAAATCAGACCAGTTAATTCTAAGTTTTGGACAGCATTAACAACGTATTTGCTATCAGAGAATAGGTTAAAAGGCTCATGGTGGGTTTTGAATACTTCTATAGCTACTAATAGTTCCGTTTGTTGTGCAGATAGAGTATTAAACAATAATGTTTCTGTAACATTATCTATAGTAATAGCACCCATACCATTTTTTGATCCATCAGTAAATATAAGGGTAGCTCCTGTAATAGGTTCTTTTCGGGTGACTTTAGGAAAAATTATAGGACGTTGACTCCAAAATTGGAGAAGAGGATCAGATGGCAAATGATTGTCAAACACAGCAGAAGTACTAGTAAAGACTATAGCCCATGAATTTGAATTATTAAATAAGATATTGTATCTGATAAGTAGTATATGGAGTAGTGATAGTTGAGGGATGTGATCCAAAGGTGGAAAGGGATACTTTTAATGCCTTAAGGATTAATTCTGCCACAGATTCAGTAAACAAGGCTAAGACCTTGTTAGGGGCATAATTCATGTGAACCCATAGAATAGGACCCTTTTGCCAAAACACTCCTGTGGGTAACTTATTTGTGGCCAAGACAATGAATGGTAAAGGCTTATCTAGGTCAATACAATCAAGATGAGCCTTTTCCATAGCTGTTTCAACAAGCTTGAGAGCTGTTCAAGCCTTAGGGGTAAGCACTCGCTTAGAAAGAGGGTCAGAATCACCTTTAAGAATATCAAACAGGGGGCCCAAACTTGAGGTGGGTAAATGAAGGTAAGGTCTAATCCAATTAATATCACCCAAAAGTTTTTGAAAATCATTTAAAGTTCTAAGCTCGTCCACCTGAATGGTAATTTTTGCGGGTTTAACCATAGTTTGATTTATGATAGATCCCAGGAAGTTTTTGGTGTCTGTGATTTGTACTTTATTAATGGCAATATGTAAGCCCCATCTTTCTAGTGACTTTAGTAAGGAATTATAACATTGCTCTAAGACAGGTTTTTCCTTATGAACTAGCAAAATATCATCCATATAAGGATAGATTAAAAGTTGAGGGTTAATTTGTTGATACACACCGGGTGGAAATTAATCTGATTACCTTGCCCTTCATATAGTCCTTGGCCTGTCAGCATGTTTAGATTCCATTGAGGATTGCCTGCAACTGCATTACATCGGGCAGTATCAGAACATAACTCCTGGTTAGCCACCTTCCATTTTAATATGACTGTGCTTTTGTTAGGATTGGAAGCCATACCCAATTCGCTTAAAGTCTGATCTGCCTGTTGAAGTGGCCAGGCTTTGGGCCATTCTGTAATTTTGATAATACTTTTGTCAGCACCAGTATCTAAGCCCTCAAAACTTTTGCCTTCTATCATTAACTTTGTCATAGGCCTATCTTTTAAACCCCATGTTAACATGACCATATTTTGGCCAGTAGAACCTAATCTTTTATTTCCCCTAATAATATTTTTTGATGGATATTGATCATAGCAACTGGGTAAGACCAACAATTGTGCTATGCGATCATCCTGAGCTATTATTGCTACACCTCTTGGTGAAGAAGCAAGGATTTTTATTTCTCCTGTAAAATCAGCATTTATAACTCCAGGGACAATATTTAATCCTTTTAAAGCAGAAGAACTCTTCCCCCAAACTAGTCCCACTGTTCCTTTAGGTAATGGGCCGACAACCGAAGTTGGCATTGGTTGTACTCCCATCTCTGGAGTTAATACTGCTCTGGCGAAGGCACAGAGGTCTGAACATCTACTTTCTCTTTCAGAAGCTTGACTTGATTGTTCTTTTTCTACAGTTTCTAATATCTTTTCCCCTTCTCTTAACTGTTTTTGAGATTTTGGTTTTTTGGAAGTCAGACAGAAATGAACTAATGTCACAACAACAACAACAAACAGAAACCAAACAAGGAAAGGTAACACAAATAACTTACACATATTCGTTATGGGACGTCCTTCGCTGTCTCTTGGACAGCCTTTCAATATATTCTCTCTCTAGGAGAATCTTCCGTTACGCTCCCTCTCTAGAGGACCCTTTCGTTAAAACCTTAAGTCAACCGTTTCCTCAAATAGGGAAACCTTCTCGTTAATTACGCTGGCGAAACTGTCTTTTATTTATCTGAGTGCTCACCAATTCCCAGTCCTATCCTCGTCTGATCCCAGTCCGGGCCACCACTTATGGAAAACCGCCGCTTCTTAGCCTGGGTTGCTTCAAGCGGCTCGCGCCGCTTCTTGCTCTTTCGGCCCGACCAGCGGGACAAAAGACACGTACTCTTTAGAAGTTCATGAAGCAGCTTTTCTGTTTATTCAAATAACACCTTCAATATATAAGCAGTCTCATGCATAAGCAATTGTAACCAGATATGTCCATCCAATCCTGTTAAAGGTCAAGCGATCAGGAGCTCAAGCATACATGTAAAGTATATCTGTCCACGTGCTAGGCGGCAGAACTGATTATCATACAGCCAATTGTAAATGCTTCCTGCCACTCTCCAGGCATAATCAGGATGCCGTTTGCTCTCTGCCAGTTGCCATCTTTAGATGCATGTGGCATAGCCCTGGGCCCCGAGTCTCGCCTGCCACACTAAAATATGATGGCTTCAGGGCTGGGGGTGCAGCTCTGTGGTAGAGAGTTGCCTAGCATGCATGAGGACCTGGGTTAGATTCCCTGCCTTATAAAAAATAAATGAGTAAAATTTAAAGAAATTATAGTTTTATGTGGGTAAAGGGATTATAGCCACACAGGAGTTCAGATACTTGTTGAAAGAATGGTGGGTCTGAGGATTAAATAATAAAGCATCTAATCTCAGGTTTTCTCTTCCCCCCCCCCCCCCCATTTTTCTTATGTCCTTTATCACAACCTAAAGTTCTCCTCTGCTGAGAGTAAATGCATACCCTTTAAGGTCAAATGTCTCAGACTGTTGTATCTCAGTTCTTGGGACAAGTCCTCAGAATAAATCTTGTGCTTTTTCCTGAGTTTTCAATTTTATTTGAATGTTTTTGAGAAAAAAAAGAATGGGCATATTAAAAATGTGAGGTATTTTTGATACACATTCTAGGTTGGGGGGGTGGGGAAACAAACTCAGTATCTTTGACATAAAGGATAATTTGGTGAAACAGTTTGAGAAGGACTGCTTAAAGCTTTAGCTCTGAGGTGGATATTTGCATTTTAATAGAGAATCCTTCAATCCATCATGAAGTGTTTATTGAGGAATTGTGCCTAATAGGTTTAGTGTGAGGCAGTAGGTGCTAGATCAATACAAAGTCTTCCTTAAATGTTAGTGATAAAACAATGCCCAGGATATCCTAGGTGTGTGTATCTGCTCAGCTTGCAAAATGCTTCGACATAACATTATTTTATCTAATTGGACTGACACATCAACCAGGTTGAGGATAAGCATGCAAAGTATTAAACATTGCAGACAGTATTACATTTAAAAATAATTGAAATGTAAATCCCCCTTTCAAGCCAGACTCTGAATTATCTCACTTCTCTTCTTTAATGGGGAATTTCTTGGGTTCTTCCCAGAAATATTTTATTAAACCCATACCACTCAGATCTTAGGGTGTGTTTCCCAGACATTCTTTTTTTTTTTTTTTTTTTTTTTTTCCATTTGTATATGATATACAAATGAGGAGTATGCCACAATACTATTCTGTTTTTCTTGGAAAAAGGTGTAGTGTTTTATATTGGAATGTTGTGTTTTGTTATATGAGGTATCCCCAAACTTAATTACGTCTGGTGGGTGGATAATTGGATTGTCTTCAGTATTTTGCTGTAGTAGCTGATGTTCTTAGGAACATCTTTTACATGATGAATTTTTCTCTTTTATTCACATAATTAAAATAAATAACAAACTCCTGGGACTGAAATTGCTGTATCAAAGGCTATATTTTTAATTCTGACAAATTTTGTAACATGGCCAGAGAGATTTTAACCAGCGCATTTGCATTGAGAGTGTTTGAGAGTAACTTTTCCCTACACCATGGTCAATTAAGCACATGAACAATTTAAAAAGTTATGTTAATGAGGAAAAAAAGGCTTATTCTTACTTGGAATTATTTACTTGATTGAGATTGAACATTCTCCCCCAAATGTTTCCAAGCTATTTTGCATTGAAGTTTTTGTAAACTTCGGTTATATTTTTGTCCTAGTTTTCTATTGAGTTGTTGGTTGTCGGTTTCTTCCTTTTTTTTTTTTTTTTTCCTTTAATGTGTAAGGACTCATCAGATATTAAGGATAGGAAATTAACCTTTTCTGTCACATGTATTTCAGATATTTGTTCCCAGTTAATTGCTTATGGTATTCATGAGCAGTCATCTACATTAAATTAGGTGAACATGCATTCAGTTGGAAACATTAAGAATTTATGCAGCACAATGGTGTGGAGAGCGAGCACCAGATTCAGAGTGAAATGTCAGTGAGTTAGTCATAGATCTGGTGCTTTCTAGCCTCATGACCTTGGACAAATAGTCCTCACATTTGAAATGGAGGCACCTTGGTTTCCTCAAATCTGAAATGGGAATAATTATAATACTTCCTCATAGAGTCATGAAGATTTCGTGCCATCATACAAACACTACTATACCTCAGCAGTAAGTGAATGTGACTGTTTATTACTGATTTGATAATAGCTATCTTGCTCATTGAAATATAATACTTTGGGAAATTGGAATTTCTGCTTTCAGTTACTCTTTGTTTGGAAGAGAAAGCTAATTATCATTATATCACAGATATTTTTCTGCCTTTAGCATATTTTATGACTCCTACTTATTCCATAATTAGTAAAGACAAATTTCCAATAGTGGTACTAGAAAAAAGAGTGTTTTAATAATGCTAATGTATAATGAAGGATAATACTAATATTGAAAATTAATATATTGAAAGGGTGGGGCAATATCTTTGTTTCCGTTTTCAAATTTCAGGGGAAAATTTTTTGCTAAAATGAAGTTCTTTTATTTGCAGTTTCAGTGAATTATAAAAATAGGGTGTTTTCAGTTTTGGTGTATGTAGAGAGAACGTATAGAATTAGTGCTTTAAGAAATTTTGATCTGGAAAGAGCATAGACATCATCTAGCCCCATGCTTGTTTTTACAGATGAGGAAGTAAGAAATTCCGAGAAACTAAGGAACTAGCTTGGGTCATGTGGCCAGTGCAGAATAAAAGGGAATAATTCTTCTGTCTTCCTTCTCCCAGTTCTCTCCTGCTCCTCACTGTATGACATCCTGGATGCATAGGTTGTATTTATACATGGTTAGGGTTTATGACAGTAGCCGTACTCCTAAACTTGTCAAATGAGTAGTCATAGTTCTTTAACCTAGGGGTCAGTAAGTTGTACATGACTTTGTTCTTTTAGAGAGGTGATTTTGAGCTAGATTTAAAAAAACACAAAACAAAAACAAAAATAGGCCTGATAAAAACTCTTTCTATACTTCAACTTACACTGAATTTTAATATTCCAGTAAGTCCCCCACCATTTACATCAGGTTTTCATGTCATGAAGACATTTTAGGGGAACTCAAGTGGGAAAATAGGTTCAAGTTATGACGATATATATTTTCCTGTTGGTATTAAATATGTATTTAAGGACTGGGGTTGTGGCTCAGTGGCACAGCACTTGCCTAGCATGTGTGAGGCACTGGGTTTGATTCTCAGCACTGCATATAAATAAATAAAGAGGTGCCAACTATGAAAATATTAAAAAAATGTATTTAAGCATTTAAACTTGATCCAAAGTATGATAAAATTCAAGCAGTGACTAACAAAATGATGTCTGTTTTTTCCTTACAAAGTCTTAATTTCATTTTTGTTTAAGTTTGAATGTTTACCTTAATTAAATACATTTTGGATTAATTAACACATTCTTTGGTTGGAGGTGCAAATTTCATTTAGTTATTTTTCTTCAAATCATCTTGATTTCAGGAAGAATATTAATTGAAATGAAATTTTCTTGTGGGTTTTGCTTATATTGGAAGCACAAAAGTTGGGGTATCTCTTGCCTCCATATCTTCCCTTCTTGTAGTAGAGGAAGTGCCCCAGTTTGGTGATGGTAACTGAAAGTCATTGACACCAGCCAGAACATCCAGTTTTGGTATCATGCTAAATAGAGTAAAGCCTCCTGTGTAATAAATTCATCTTGGACAGTGAACATTCTCAAAAGTGAGAGAAGAGCCAACAGGGAAGCCAGATGAGTTTGGAAGCTGATTTTCACAAATGAAAATATTGGCAACATTTTCTTTATGCCAAGACTGATATTATCAAAATTAAGCTATATTGTTTTCCCTGGAAACCACTGTCTTTATTCGAGAAGTGTTACAAAATAAGATATTAAAGCGTATTTAAATATTTTTTTCTGAATCCCAGACAATAGGAGGAGCAGTTATGAGAGCCAGTTGCTAAGATACCCATTCCTACTTTCTCCTTCTTCCACTTAGCAGCAACATCAGCAATGTTTGGGTCATTGCCAACTTTTGGAAATCCCTGACCTTGGAAAGAGAATAAGTTAAAGCTATCACTTCCTATGACAACACCCATTGTTTATGCTTTTAAAATGGGAATGACTTTAAAATGTAAAATAGCTACACAATGTTTATTATAAAAAATCCAAATAATAGGTATAAAGAAGATAATAAATGTCATTAAAAATTTCACTATCCAGGGAGAAACACTGTTAACATTTTGATATTTATTCTTCAAGATCATTTTTGCAACTTACTGTTTTGCTATGGGTATCTTGGGTATTCTTCAAAACAAGAAATAATGTCATTATTTTAAATGAATGCATAGCACTGCACTACATGGTTGTACTATAATCTAGGTAATTTCCGAACAATAAAGTTTTAGGTTGTTTCAGGTTTTTTCCCCCAAGAATAAATAGTGCTGCAATAAATCAACAAATATAACTGAGCACTTCCTCAGTCAAGGATGTGTTTGATGTTGGAGATATGAGGATTCATAGTAGACATTTCCTAAGTTTAGACGCTGGACGGGGAAACTAGTATGGAAACAACAACAGAGCAGATATGGGACAGTGGTTACACTATAAGGACGGAGTGGTCCCTTATGCTTGGGTGCACAGGGTGAGAGAATTAGTACCAAAGCATGGACAATTGTTTCCCCAAAATCACCTGGGAAAGCTGATTAAGATCACTCCTTCCCAGTTCTATCTCTTAAAGGGCATGATTTGGAAGGTCAAGGGTGAGA
The DNA here is from genome assembly GCF_902686455.1 of Sciurus vulgaris. NCBI lineage: Eukaryota > Metazoa > Chordata > Mammalia > Rodentia > Sciuridae > Sciurus > Sciurus vulgaris. Next base: position 150,788,135 of record NC_136463.1, read on the forward strand.
CCTCCTTGGGGCTGGGGTTGTGACTCAGTGGTCGAGGGCTCACCTACCATGTGTGAGACCCTGGATCCTGAGCACCACATAAAAATAAAAGTATTGTGTCACCTACAACTAAAATATATTTTTTTTAAAAAAAGGGTAAGACCTCCACCTGGTTCTGCAGCAGGTGGTCTGCTCTTTTTTTAAAAAAAAATTTTTTTTAGATGTTGATAGACCTTTATTTTATTCACTTATTTATATGTGGTGCTGAGAATCAAACCCAGTGCCTCGCACATGCTGGGTGAGTGCTCTACCACTGAGCCACAACCTCAGCCCCTGGTGGTCTGCTTTTTACACTTTGAAACGAGCCCCTGAAGGGGTGCAGGAAAATGCTAGGGTGGAACATTGAATTGGGAATGGGAAGGGAGTTGCTGCCAGATGATGGAGGACCTTGACTATCAAACCGAGGGCATTAGACCTTAATTGGTAAGTGATGGGAAGTCACTAAAGGACCTGAGTGTCATTGTTAGAACTGTGTTATTTAGATAAGCTAATCTTACAGGCAGAATATTGTGGAAAATGTGTTCCCAACTTCTTGTGCAGAGATAATCAACTCTTCTTGGTTTGCTGGTTATTTTCTTCAACAATAAATCGGAACTGAGTGTCAGCTGAGCAGGGATCAGTGCCTCTCAAACTTGAATGTGTCTATGAATCTCCAGGAATCTTGTTAAAATGTAGATTCCCGTTTAGTAGGTCAGGGGTAGGGCCTAAGAGTCTGCTTTCCCTGATCTGTGTACTGCACCAGCATAGGACAAGTATCTTGCTAAGTTGCCCATGCTGGCCTTGAATTTGTGATCATCCTGCCTCAGTAACTAGGGTTACATGGGTGTGCACCAAGCCTGGCTTTCTACTTTATTCATTATGTGTGAGTATGTTTATAATCTTAGGACCTAAGTAAAACTGCTTTGCTAACAATTATGGCAATATCCCCAGCAGTTACATTTCAGTTGACCTTTTTTCCCCCAGTGCAAATAACATTCTGTTTGCTCACCATTAACTATGTGAAAACTTCAATGCAGAGGCAACCAATATATAACTCAGAGTCAATTTTATAGTTAAGTCTTATGCCTACTGGAAAATGTTATTGAATAAGAGGAACTTTTATAGAATAAGAGGTCTGAAGCTGGCTAACTGTATTGAATCATAAAACAACCATTGTTTATTTCTTGGTATAGTTGTTCCTCATTCAAATTTATTTTTTTTTTTTTAATTTTAAATGGACACAATACCTTTATTTTATTTATTTTTATGTGCTGCTGAGGATCAAACCCAGTGCCTCACACAGGCGAGATGAACATTCTACCACTGAGCCACAACCCAGCCCCTCATTCAGATTTCTTGATCAATACTACAGACAAGTGAATCAAAAAGGTGGGAACTAGAATTCTCTGTAAAAGTAAATTTTTTCCTTTACTATATACCCTACCTTTCATTATATTTAAACACCTCCGGTTCAAAATAGATTGTGTGTTGGCTATGGAGCTGCCATAAAGATCTTTTAGGGAAGAGCAGTACAAAAGTTCATTAAGCTGTGTCTTATTTGGTGTTCTTCAGTAAACTCTACCATAGTATATTTGCTATAGGACCTGGGAGTAGGCTAGGTGGCAACTAACTATATACAGGGAGCATAATGTGTATGAGAAACATGCAACTTTTACACCCAGAGAACACTTTAGGGTCCTTTACCTGATCTTCATTACAATCATGTGAGACAGGTAGGGCAGGTATCATTATCTTACATTATCCTACATTTTACAGATGTGGGAAGATTGAGACTAAAGAGAGGTGAAATGCTTTTATCTAAGGTCAAAAAAAGTCATTGTCAATGTCTGGTCTAGAGTCTAGTGTATTTTTAATCCCAGAATGAAAAACCTCAAACTCAAAGGAAGTTATGTGCTTAGTTGTTCTTGGTTAATTCGGCTTTAAGTGGGTACTTGCCATTTTTATCTATTGGAGAAATAGCTTTCAGCAACAGAAAGTTTGACTTACAGTGGCTTATACAAAGAGGGGTTTCATGTTTTCCTATGGTGAGGGGCTGGAGGTTGGCGATTGCCAGTGTTGGTTCTGCTGCTCCACGACCCAGGTTCCTTCAGACTTCCCTTTGTCGTTCTCAGACAGCTAAAGTCTCCTCAGGTGTGTCTCCTCATAGCTGCAAGATGGCTGTGCTCGCTCTGGCAGAGTGGCGAGGGAATGTGTGTGCAGTGGGAGTAGGGCGGGTGACGATTGTCAGCTTCACCTGTCCTTATCAGGTAAACAAAAAGCTGCCCAGAGATTACACCAGGTGACCTCTATTTAGGTTTCATTGGTTAGAGGACTGGGACATGTCCTCTTGTCTAATCCGCGTCCTCCTTTTCCCTCCCCATCTCTTGTGGATTAGAAAAAAAAAAAAAAAAGGCAGGGAAAACGAATATTTAGCTTTGTTTACTTTAAAAGTAGAGGTAGGCAGGGAGCAAAGTGGTTGGTGGGTATTGAGTAAGCCAGCCAGCCGTGCCTGTCACAGTCTTACTGTAATTTGAAGGGGAACAAACATTGGATTAATGCTGAGTGAACATCCCTGTACTTTCCTGCTACTGTATGGGTTTTGTGATTATTGCTTCTGAATGCAAGGTAACTCTTTTCTGATAACTTCCTGAGAAAGTCAAATTTAGGGAACTCTCATGTCATTTATTTAGATGTAATTGCATTTGGGGAAGGGTGTTGGTTTGTATTTTATTTTATAATTCTTTGCCAGTATATTTGTTTCATGAGATTATTTGTTTGATGTGTAAATATCTACTCCATCATCCTTTGTAAACATGTTTTGTGTGTTATTGTAAATTAGTAAAGAATAAGAATTAAAATGTGACCACTTGTCTCTAAGAATTATGTAGCATCAGCGGGACTTGGATAGAGTGTTTGGCTAGGGAAGAGTGTTTTCTTAAGGCCTAGACCTGCTCGTGAGCTGCTTTAAGCTATAGCAAAGTGATGTCATGTATTTTATTTCCCAGGTGAGAGGCATAGGAAGAGTTTTGGAGTCAGGTGGACTTGGGCTGTGAGTCTAGGTCACCTCCTGAATGATGGCCACCTTGTGTTTCAAGTGGTGGTGAGGGATTCCTGACGGGATGCATGTTACCAGCGGCACCAGAGCTGGTTGGGAAAGGCGTTCACTGTGCATTGCTCTTTTTTCTCCTCATAGTTTCTTGTTTGCCCTACAACACCCTGGCTTGTTGAACTTGGAAGCTGTTTATCTATTTCCTTTGATAAAAAGGTTTAGTTTTTGTTTCTTACTGAAAGGGGAAGTAATTTAGGAATTTTGGCTCAGTAGACTTCCCTTCTGATTAAATACACAGCAGTCCTGTCTAATGAAAGAAAGGCAAGTACCCAATTAAATGATCGTAAGTTATCACCTTGGAGAAAGGATTCTCTCTACCCAGGATAAAAGGGCTAACTCAAAATGAAACCCATTGCCATCTCCCTTTGCCCTCCTTTCATCTCTATCCCAGTGAACTAGCTTGAGTCAGAGACAGAAAAAGATCATTTTAGGGTCATTTGGAAATGAAAATACTAATTTGGATATATGAATCTAAGAGACTATATAGACAAATCAGAGATCAGTCATTTTAATTTTTCTTTTTGTTGTATATTTTTCATATGTATATAACCAACTTTTCACATGTAGAAATGCATGTAATAGTTAACAAAGTCAACAGGGACTATATTCTGATACAGTTGCTTTCCAAAGAAGGTTGTAAAAATATAAATATTACCATCCCTTGGGTCTTCTAGTTCCAGTGAAAAATTCAGAAAATTTCGTTTAATGTACTTCAAACATTTCTATTCTGTTGCACAAATTTGGTGAGCGATTTCAGTAACAAGTTACATCTCACCATACAAGGGCCATTTGTTTTTAGCAGGAACAAAATGTGGAATTTTGCAATTTGGTTTGGTAGAGTGAGCCCAACAACCAAGATTAACATGAGAAATAAGGACCCAGAGTGAGAAGTCTTGAGGGAGAATGAAGCATGAGGGAAGTCTGAGGAGGGTGGCTTAAAGCTTATTGGAACCATGTCCTGCAATTCCGTTGAACTGAATATCTTTTGGTTATATTATCACATGGAATGATTTTTTTTGGTAATTGCTGAATTTATTCAGGATTAAATATCATCCTTTGTCTTACAGGCTCAAATACATTTTGAAATAGCTAGTTGAGATTAGAAGTATAAATCTGAAAAAGAAAAAAAAGACTCTGTCTTAACAAAATTGAAACTCTGTCTTTGACCCAGTTATCCCAGGCTTTCAGTGAACCGAGGCAGATTATAAACTGTGTACTGTTTAGGGGAGGCATTTGTGTTGTACTCTTACTTTGAATTTTAAATTGTGGGCACAGATTATAATATCTGGTATACATGTATTTATAAATACCAAATTCCAAATTAACTCCAGTGTAATGTGTATTTTAAAAACTCTTAAATAGCTTAAAGAAATCTTCATTATGGAACATGTCAGACGTGTCAGACATAATTGGTAGAGTAGTACAAATAAGAAACAAAGAGGACCATATAGCAAAACCTCATGTATCTGTTATCCAGTTCCAGTAATTCACAACTCACTTGACTTCCCTCATTCCCTGTCCTTGGTTTCTCCAATCCAGATTATTTTAAAGTAGTCATTAGTTTCTTCAATAAATATCTCAATATGTGACTCTAAAAGATAAAGACTATTTTCTAATGTTAAACAATTTGAAACAGCTTTCTTTTGGTACAATAGATGTGTAAAATATGAAAATAGCATTTAACATCAGGCATAATAAATTGCAGATCTGCATGGTTTTTACACATCTGTCTGCATTCAAGCTCATTTTCTACCAAACCACCACTTTTGCTGCTTAAAGTTTGGTGGTATTTGTTTACATGTAATTTAGTTAAAATGTTAAAACATCTTTGTGTTTGTTTTTCCTTTTGTTGATGACTTTTTTCCAGATGAAAGTTTTTGTGTCCACAGAGTAGCTGATCTCTGTTTTACATGGAAATATTATTGCTATCCACTTGACCTCTGATGACTTTCCATCTGGGCTCTTCTGTCTTAAAATCATACCCTGTATTTCAAACCAGAAGGAAGAAGATCAAAACATCTACATTTAAGATTTGGGGTTTAAGGCAGACTTGACATTTTCTTTGGAAAACTATACATCATGTTCAGTGTTTTCTGATAAAGCTACAAAGTATAGTTGAACATTTTCATAATACTTTTGGGGATTGCATGATGATCTTCCCCATTTTTTTTTTGTCAACTCTGTTATATGTAGAATCTAATTGTGCTGGAGTAGAGAATTTGATTTGAACTGGATGGATTTTCAGATTAATGTGTAAGGGTATACATGATAATGATTTTTTAGTTTTATATAAGGGAATGGAGGCCATAGAGAGTATTTGTGCTTCATAGTGTGGTTTCTGGGTCAAACTGCCAAGATTTAGAGCCTTTGCATCACCAGCTAATAGTCTTGTGGTCTTAAATCACAATTTCTTAAATCTTCATTTTCCTTATATGTAATATATAGATAATAAGAGTACCAAACTTTTGTGGTTTTTATGGACTGAGACAAAGACAAACAGAAACTATCATTAGTTTTGGCTTATATTTGGAAAGATTTTGTTACTGAACTTTTTTTTTTCATGCTGTAATTGCTTGTGTCGTGATCGAAGATATAAGGATTGTTGGTTTCTAGGTGTCAGATGAATATATGTTAAAGGATTATAAATGTATGTTTTAAGAGGCCAATTTGTTGTTTTGAGCTCTGGTAGCTGCTAAATATTTTATATGAGGAGTGTTGTGTATGTCAGATCTGTGATTACTTGAGCTGTGCTATTCCTTATCTGGTGTTGCCTCATGAAGCACGCCACAGGAGCTGAAACTGATCTTCTTTGTCATCTCAGAAGTGGCCCTGGTTTACCTTAAATCCCATTTAGATTCATGGTTGTGAATTCATTTACAAAGCTCTTGAGCTTGTTTGTATTTTCAATTTGTGCCCTGTGTTGTAGAAATAATTTTAACAGACTCACTATCTCTGTGTGTAATAGCCAGGAATTTTGGCTAAGAGGTTTCTGCCTACCTTGAGAAGATAGCTAGTTGTAGTGTTCTGGCATTTGTCCCCTTGAGAAGTGGACTCTGCTGGCTCTTTTCAGTCCATGGGGTTTGACATCCTGGTCAGAACATCAAGCTTGTGGTTAGGTTGAATTTCAGGGCTTGGCTGGATCTTCAAGTTCTTGGGGTCTTCTAGTTTTAGTTTTGCCGTGGGATAGGTAACCAGGCTCACAGGGCTCAGTAGATCAGAGAACAGTGGGACACATTAAACCTGGGTGCAAATACTGAAATGGAAAGTGGAGAGACACCTACCTGCTTTGTAGAGTTACCAGATCTAATTCTTGGGCTTGTGAACTTATAGCTTGTCATTCTCTAAGTGTACTTTGTTTTATTTTTGTCAGGTTGGCATTTCACACCCCAGAGATGCTTAATGTGTTATTTGCAAAATTTGAAACAGCAGATTACTCAGTCTCTTCTATCCATTTATAAAATGTACAGGGAGGCTGATTTGGCATCACTCCCAAGAGAACCCTTGTATTTTGCCCTTCTTCTAAGAAGTGCCTGTTCATTCCTAACTTTGTGTTCTGTTCCTGCTTCATGTTCCTCAAAGAGCATTTTAAAAATACTTTCAAGTTTTTAATATAGATGGTGGGTGTCCATTTGTGTATTTCCTTGTTCCCTGATTAAAACACTCTGAGTTCGAACATGAGTTCTGACACAATTTGGTCATATTCACCTCTTTCAGCCTCTGCTCATTCAACTGTAGCATAAAGATGATAATAGTACTTTCTCCATAAATTTGTACCTATTATATACTGCACTTTAAAGAAGGTCAGCACAGTGCCTACCATCCTATAAGGAGTCACAAAATATTGCAAGTTTTGTTATTGTCATCACCATAATAACATATTCCCTCTTTGGTCAAAATAATAGCAAATTTGCATTTCCCATTTGTAACATAACTATTTGTTCTTCAGTTTTCATTGAGATAAAGTAGACAGCTCAGGTACTGTTTTCTAGACACATGGGCTAGAATGTTAAACAGAACAGAGTATCTGCTATCATAGAACTTACATTCCTGTGGAAGAGAGAGATACTAGTTAAATAATATGATGGTAGTAGTGATAAGGAGGATGAATTCTTGGACATTTATGTACTCATTTATATGCTCTTACATTGCCATTTCATTTACTTAGACAGACAAAGGCCAAGAATGAGAATGAGACTTTGGAAACACTGCATTCCTATTGCATAAAGTTATTTTCATATCTAGGATTCTTTACAGTCAGAAAATGGTTTTGTCCATCTGGAACTGTTTGAATACCTACTGGTATTCAGCAATAATTAATTCAAGGAGATAGTGTAGTCTTAAGTTATTTTGTGTTTCATATGGCAATTTCTATTGGGAAAGTAATTTAAAAGCTAGTAGAAAGTTTACAAGTCCTAATTAAATGAAGTCTTCAGCTGGTGTAGTCAGATGGGCTATAGAAATTCCTAATTGTTACTGTTCCTTGACCAGTCTGGCTTTTCCCTTAGGGCCTTGGTACATAAGTTCTTTCTAGCAGGAGTGTACTTATAGATTTTTATTGGGATTGTTCCTTCACTTCACCTTTTACCATATTTTCTAAAATAGTACACTTCTCCTAGCACTTTCTAGTCCCATATCCTGCTTCACCTTTCCTCATAGTATTTAATATCTGCAGACATATATGTGTTCGTTATGTTTCCTCCATTGAAATTTCAACTCCTTGAGAGCACAATTTGTGTGTTTTGATCACTTATATATTCCTAGCACTTAGTGTAGTGAATAGAATATAGCAAATGGTCAGTAAATATCCAATAGATGATAATCAATGCAGACGCTTGTACTAACTTCATAGAGGGAATGTTTTAGAATGTTAGTGGGGCAGACTACATGCTAAATTTAGGTGAAATGGAGCAAAAGATCATGGTATTTTTCAGAAGAGGAAGACAATGATTAACATTAAATTAGATGGACTCTTGGAGGAAATAAAAACTCTTAGTTGGAAAAATAAAAGAATGAAAAAGAGAATAGGAAAGACCACTCAATGTTATTTATTTAACTACATTGCCCAAGAGTAATAAGTATTCAGAAATATTTACTTTGAGTGCAGAAAACACGTGGCTCTCAACAGTGTGTGAAAGAGTATTTCTTGGGATCATTATCTAAGTTAGCCCTGATACAAAATCCCTACGGAATCTGAGCAAGATAAATGCAGCAATTCACTTCTCATTTCAGTTTTTAATATTATCTGCTAGGCCGGGTGCAGTGGTATATGCCTATGATCCAGGAACTTTGGAGGCTTAGGTAGGAGGAATGCAAGTTCAGAGCCAGCCTCAACAACTCAGTGAGACTCTAAGCAACTTTGTGAGAATTTGTCTCAAATAAAAAGGACTGGGGATGTGGATCAGTGGTTAAATGCCTCCGGGTTCAATCCCTGGTGCTGAGAAAATACTATCTCCTAGTCTCTTTTGCTCTTATTGATAAGTTGTTGTTTGTCATTCAACTAATATCTGTTTTTTTATGAAGTTAAAGTGTTGTCATAAGTAATGTTTTTTCAAAGCAAGAAAAAAATATAATTTCTGACAACCAATAAAATCTAAGGACTTTTCTGGAGGGTTTCTGCTGAAAGTTACAAGAGGAAGTTGGTTGAAGACGAGACCCTGTTTCTACTCTAAAGTTTACATATCTCCAATAACATTTTCCCCAAAGATTGTAAACATTTTTTTTTTTTAAACCCCCATTGCTAATTTCTAATTTCTCTTTTACTCAACTCTACTCGCTGGGATTTTGAAACAGGTCTCTTAATAAAAGAAACAGAAAAAATGGATTAGGTACATGTACATTAAGAAGTTTCAACAACATGTATCCCATTTGTTTACAATAAAATAAAAAATAATAATAAAAAAAAACCAAGAACAACTGAGACAATGGAAAAATAAAAAATAAAATTTTAAAAAGGAAAAAAAAAAGTTTCATCTTTGGGTTGAATCTGTGACTAGCTCATAATTTGCTCAATAATAAAGATACATGTTTCTAAAGTATACTACTTTCATGGTAAGTACTAGAGATAAGACAAGTTTAGCTTTTACTAATCAGTATTGAGAAAGCTTTTACTCTATTTTATTCATTTAGTACAGGTTAAGTGTTTATTATGTGTAAGACATTATAAAATATACAAAATCGAGTAAGAAATAGTTTATAAAGTAGTACAAGGAATAAGTATACAATCCCTATGATAGAGGTTAGTATCATAAATGAATAAAATAAAAACTGGTAAGGTGCATAAGACAAAGGGATTACTCATAATAAGGACTCAGAATATGTAAGAGGCAGTGACTGGCATTTCTTTTGGATCTTTAAAATTTTCTGATGAAGTGGAATGACAATCCATCATGAGCAGAGACATGGAGGTAGAAAACTATGGGTCGTGTTTAGGCAACAGCAGTGTTCCAGATAAGACAAAAGGATAAAGTCAAGAGCCAGGTTGGAAACTCCTAAGAAGGAAAGGTAGTGCCAATTTCGAGAGAAAGACCTAGAGATTAAAGGTTCAGAGCAATTCGAGTGGAGAGGCAGAAGAGATCCTTCCACAGCTTCAGGCTCATTAGATTATGGGGCAAGGTTATCTGTTGAAAAGGAGGGAGATGGAAGTTATCTTTAGATTGCTTATTTCAAGAGCTTTACTTCAGGGATAGATCTTAAGAGGTTAAATGCCATTTTGAGGGACAGTTTGATACAGGAAACTAGAACCCAGGTTTTCTGTTTTTCACTCCAAATCTTCTTTCGTGGCAAAAGTCAAAATCCCCGAAAGGCTTATATACCAAAAATAATTTTTCTAAGTTAAGCACTTCTCATCAAATAAAGTAACTTTGATCTATGCACATGATAATGCAGGCTATAAAACAAATCAGATGAACCCTTATAAACATCTCTTTTTAGATGGGAAAAAGGAGATTTATTGCTTTCAAGTAAAAGAACACAACAGAAGCACTATATATCAAACAAGGACAGGAGCCTGACTGTGGCTCAAAAGACTATTGGGGCTCTGTGAAGTCCCCTTTTCATTATTACCAAACTGTTGTTTTTGTTTTAGAGATTTAACCCAGGGGTGTTCTGCCTCTGAGGTACAGCCTCAGTCACTTTTTAAATTTCATTTTGAGACAGAATCTCACTAAGTTTCTGAGTCTAGCCTTGAAGTTGCAATCCTCCTGCCTCAGCCTCCTGAGTCAGTGGGATTACAGGCATGCAACATTAATACCTGATTTGCCACACTGTTTTTATGAGACTGGTATGCAGCTATTCTGGTATATGGAACTCCTGATCTGCAGCTCTTGTGGTCTGTAGATCCTGAAATGAATAATTCCAACCAATATCATAGTTTCAGTAAATTTATGGGTTTTGTACAACTGGAAGTTAGGCATTTCTGATGTATAAGTTATAGCAAGTTTGGGCATGGCACATGTCAGTTTCAAGTATGAATGCAACTTTGTATCATTGGCATCACAAGAGAGCACAGAAGAGAAGGGCGGAGTTGAGGTTATATATGAGAAATGAATTTAGGTAGGCAGTATATCCTATTTCTTATCTCTGACAAAAGAAATTCCCCAATAGTTTTGTAGGCTGAAGGATTGTTTGCAGAGATATAAAAGTGAACTTACTAGGATGAGGAACAGAATGGATTTACAATCCTTGGCATTTAAAAATGGCAAATATCAGGTTTCTTACGTCCACCCATGTGTGTACTGAGAGACTGAAACTCTCCTTGAGATAACCCTGAGGCCAGCATATCATGGAGTCCTAGGAATGAGCTTCTCTGATTCTGAGCTAAGACACTTCATAAGGGATGTTTTGGGCCTATGCGATTTAATTTCAGAAACAGACCTCAGCATCCCAGGGCAGGAGATAGCTGATTCTGCATTCGTGTTACTGTTGATCTAAAGGAGTCTACACTTTGCATAAGCTACATTTGTAAAATCTGTTGACATGGTTCATGAGATTTTGCAGGCCATGGGACAGTTAACTGAAAATAAACATTTATTAAAAGTACTGAAAAGAAATTTTGGTTCATCAATAAATCTACTGGTGTTAGCATGTTTTGATACTTTTTTTTTTTTTTTTAACCCTAATGTCAGTCTTTGTTCATTAGGAGAAACCATAATAATTCTCTAGCCCAAGATTGGGAGATTTTTTTTTTTTTTTTTTTTTTTTTAGAACTGGGAATTGAACCCCGGGGCACTTTACCACTGAGCTACATCCATGGCCCTTTTATTATTTTTAATTTTGAGACAGGGTCTCACTAAGTTGCTTACAGCCTCACTAAACTGCCGAGGCTGGCCTCAAACTTGAATCTTCCTTGCCTGAGCTTCTGAAGTCACTGGTATTATAGGTGTTCAGCACCATGCCTGGCAGGGAGAATTTTCTTAAAGGATTGGATAATAAATACTTCAGAATTTATGGGTCATATGGTCTCTGTTACAACTACTAACAGTAGCTACTATTGTAGCCACAAAACAAAGTGGCAACAGGCAGTACACAAAGAAATGGGTTTGCTTATGTTCCAGTAAAACTTTCTTTACACAAGCAGGTGATAAACCATAGTTTGCTGATCTCTGCTCTGATTCAATGCCTGTATTTTACTAAATTCCAGAGAAGAAACTAACTAAAAGTTACACAATGGTGGACTTGGGTCAGAAATATAGACTTCCTTTCTGTTTCATTCAAAATATTTAAAATTTTGTTTTAATTATTAAATAATTATAAATGTTCACTAGATATGAAGGAAGTATAAACAATAGCAATAAAATGAACTGCTGTGTAACCATCATGTAGTCAGCTTAAGAAACAAAACATTACCATTTCCCTTGAAGCTCTGTGTGCCCCTACCTAATCCCTTCACTTCCTCTCTCCTCCAGAGATATTCCCTTCCCTGAATTTTGGGCTCTTTATTAAGTTGTTTTCCTTACTGGATTCACCATATATATTTGTATTCTTTAAGTTAAAAAGGTTATTCTTCCATGGCTTTATTTCATTTCTCTAGTATGAGAAAGTTTAGGAAAAGATAGTTTTTGCTAACATAAGGTTTTGCTTAGTGAATAGTTATGCCGTTGGTTTATTTTTGTCAATAAGCTGAGAAGGTTCAGGAAGCCGATTGGAGTGCTTACAGTATCTGACTTAATTCACCTTATGACCTAGTCTTGGTTTTCTTGGTCATCATAGAGAACTGGAAGGGCTAAGGGGTAAGAGTAGGAGTTTAGTGTCTATTCTACTCCCATCCCCTCTTCCTAAGGATATTGTGGCAAATTAAGTCTGGTTCCAGGAATGGCAAGGTATATTTGGCTAATGGTGATTTTATCTTTGAACTAAATACATATGATAGTACCATAACTTTCCCAAGTTATATAATTGGAGAACAAATTTTTAAAAGAAAAAATTTGTTTGTGGCATATGATAGGCAAAAAAGATTAATCTCAAGTACAATATTTAATCAATAATAAAACAGAATTAGTTCTAATATTTGTAAGTATTAGATATGTAAATATTAGATTTTAGAATGTGATTTAGATGAACCCTATTTCTTGCTTTCCAGGTACCCCAATTATTTTAGAACCTAAGTTTTCAGGGTATGCCTTTGGTAATTCTTAGAAAGCATTTGCCATCTATTTACATGAATGCCCCATTTCCCCCTCTTACATTTACATATAATTAGTTTAATCCACTGTAGATTGTTCCTTGGGGATAGTGAAAAATGTAACCCATTCACTGACTTACTTTCCCCTTGTTCCCCCGGTGAAGTGAATTATGATCTCTGACCATGGCATAAGATGAAGAGTTGGGGTTTTGCTGTAAGAGGTTGCTTGACACTATGTTCTAACTCTCTCAGTTATTTCAAAATATTTTTCAAATTCTCTTCCCAACTGTAACTTTCATGTCCATTATTTGATATTTGAATTACTTCAATCCAATACCTTCCTATGTGGCCTGCTGCCTTTTTGTCAGTGGTTCTAGTTTTGTTTGTATATTGGAATCATCTGAAAGCTGTCTTTAAATATGTTAGTGCTAGTCTATCTCACAAAGGTTTGTATTTGATTGGTCTGGAGTATAACCTAGGCACAGTAAAGTCATGTTACAATTTAAAAATCTCTCCAGATGGTTCTATGATCAGCTAAGATTGAAAGTCACTGCTATAGTATGTGAAAGTCATCTTTTAATCTATTACCTGATGTAAGAGATATTTGACAGGGAGAATGTCCCATGTTTGGTATGACAAAGAGGGATGTGTGTAAGATTTTGCATAGGTTTTGGGCTTGTGCAATGGGAAAGGTGCTATTTACTGACATAGTAAAAGTAGACATTATGCTTGGAAGAAAAAATAGTGAATCAGTTTTAGATATGAGAATTTGAGCAACCTAGGAGACATCCATTTGGAGATTAGAATCATTAATAAGTATTAGAGCTGACAAAAATGGAATAGGGCTTTATTATTTTCTATTGCTGAAAATATTAAAGAATCCCTGATAGGATCTTATTAACTTTTGCTTATATTTCTAGCTATAGAGAATGAATGACCATTCTATTTTAGAGTAGTTAAAATAGTTCAGATGTTCTTCCTTTTATTAACCTTGAATCTGCCTTGCTCCTATCCTGTACCTGGTGATCCTCTCTCTGCCTTTGGAACTCTTCATAACGAGTGCATTTTCTCTTCCAGGTGATGGTCTTCCAGCCTCAGGAGGAACTCTTTCAGGAGTTCTTTTTCAGCCCAAGGCTACCAAGTCTTCATTTAAATATGCTTGCAATAGTCATGTTTTCTGAAATATCTTCTTGCTAAATCAGCTAAACGTAAATGTTAATTCAGTACCTTAAATTGGATTAATTAAAGGAATAAGCATTTCTTGATATCTTCATTTAACAGTGAATATCCCAGTTTTCTAAAGAGATGTATTTTCAGTGTAAAAGAGGTGCTATTCATCTCTGAAATATTATTTTTCTATATCATATTCAAATGTTAGATTTTAAAAATAGAAAATTTATGTAAAATATGTTAGATTTTGTTGAATAAAAGATCCTTATCATTGTTTTAAGAATTATTTCAATGTGGACAAATACTTGACTGTTTTGTTTCAAGAGTGAAGGTAATGGTCACTTAGAAGTTTTTTTAAAGTTGTATAAGAGTATAGTAACTCACTCACTTCAAGCAAACAACCAACACCATCTAACAGAAGGCATTTGCTATTCCTCTTGCAAAAGATTTAATCTTCAAGGAAACTGAAATAGCATTTAGTTTCCCATTGCTTCTATTCCAGGAGGTATGCACACATTTGCATAACTGATCTCCCTTCACTTCCCTTGGAAACCGTTTTGAACTAGGAATTTGTTGTTTAGATCATGATTCATACGTCAGAGAAGAATTGGAGTCTCCTTTACGTACTTGGCAGAGCCAGTGCGTGTTTCCATATATAGCTGGAGAAACCTTTCTTGCCCATTCTGGCTTGAGAGGATATTATTAAAAGTTCATTCCTGAGTTCTTTTTCTGCCAAGGAAAAGGAGTGGGCACTAAAAATTGCTGCTTGTGCCAGCAGAGGACTGGCTGTGTGTCCTGAGAACTCTCCTTAGGTGCCCTGGGTCACTCCCTGTATAGCACTCACGTGTGCAGCTGTGGGGGGCAATTGTTCCTTCCTTCCTGGCTTGCTCCCTACTCATGGCCTGGAAAACCCCACTGGCTCTTTGCAGAGATGAATCAAGGCCGTGCCTAATTTCCTGAGTCGAGGCCAGAAGCTCCTCCGTCACTCTCTGAGGATGGGATCTGTTTACCTCAGAGTTCCCTCTCTGAGAGGGTATTTGGAATTTTGGATGGTGGCCTGGAATTTCGGAGAGTGGAATTCTCTAGGGAAAAGTGCTGTAGCAGTCAGCTCATAAAGTTTATACTGTCTGCCCTTTGATAAGGGTCATATGATGTAGTAAATGTTCTTTGGGAAAATGAGAAGTCCGATAGACCCTCAGTTCTAGTGTTACACATTCTGTGACTTTCAGGGGTCAATGTAGGGAAACAGGGAGGGAGTTTTCCATGTCCCTTTCCTTCCTTCTCCATGTTCTATGGTTCTTTTAAGCTTATCTCCAAGTGAGGGTGAGACAGACCTATGTTTGAATCTTGGTCCTCCCTCGAGGTGAGGAACTTTGGTTAGGTTAATTTGCTTTTTTGGACTTGTTTTACTCTTCTATAAAATGAGGTTAACAATGCCTATTGTTAGGACTTTAGGTGAGGATTAAATGAAATTAAGTGGGTTAATGTATATAGGGAGGGGGTTAGATGATTTTTTGGTTTTTCAAAAAAAGAAAATGTTTTTAGCCAAAACAGCATGAACTTTCTAACCATTCTTCTTCGGGTTTTATTCTGTTTCTCATTGCTAATTTAAGATGCCCAGGCATTTATTTATATTCTGTAATCTTTGACTTCATCATCTGTAAAACTGTACTCTCCTTGAGATTGTTTTTAGATTTAAGTAGATCATCTTGTCCTTTTTTTAATTTTTACCTTTATTTAATTTATTTATTTTTATAGGATCAAACTCAGTGCTTCACATGTGCCAGGCAAGTGCTCTACCACTGAGCTACAACCCCAGCCCCCATCTTGTCCTTCTTGGGCAGCAGTTAGTAAGCATTCAATAAACATTAGTTCCCCTCTCCAATCCAAGCCCTCCTTCAACTCCATTACTTTCTCAGAGACATTTGTTCCTTTTCTCCTTCTTCCAGTTTTATTGTTTTTATTTATAGGTTCACCACATACCTTATTTAACTGTTTCTCACTGCATGTCTGTCTCCTCTCCATTTGATAGGCAGTTACTTGGAAGCAGAATCTTTTATTCATCTCTGTGTTCCCACAGGTTTTCCCATGTTGAATTACATTCCTTACTAGCAACCTGGAAAGATCCCCTTTCCTCCCACTTCCTTTAACGTGGAATTCCATGTTAATTCAGAGTTCATTTTTTAACCTTGTATTCCCAACTCAAATATCCTGTAATAAGTTACTGGAGAAGTAAATAGCCTTATGTTTAATGCAATGAAGTATTTGCTTTGAGTTATATTATGGTTTAGATATTAGGTATCCCCAAAAGCTCATGTGTGAAACAATGCAGGAAAGTTTAGAGGTGAAATAATTCAGTTATGAAAATCTTAACCTACTCAGTGCATTAATCTCCTCATAGGGATTACTAGGTAGTAACTATAGGCAGGTAGAGTGTGACTGGAAGAGGTGGGTCCCTGGAGGCATCCTCCTGAAGTATATATTTTGTCCCTCTTGGAATTTTGGAGCTTTCTCTCTGCTTCTTGGTGGCTGTGTCCCCAGCTGCTTTACTCTGCCACACCCTTCCGCCATGATGTTCTACCTCACTTGAGCTCCAAGGAATGGAGACAATGGTCTATGAATTGAGACCTCTGAAATTGTGAGCCCACAAATAAACTCTTCCTTCTCTAATTGTTCTTGTCAGGTCTTTTGGCCACAGCAGTGAAAAAGCTGGACTAAAACAAGGTGTTTACCTCAAAGTTCAACGACTTTGAGTTTTCCTGGTTTCTCTGTAAAGTTGCAAGAGAGAGAGAGAAGCTAGAATAAAGATTATCCAGAAATGAAAACTTTGCATTTCAACATAAAATTAATGGACATGGTGTTCATTTAAAACAAACCAAGCCTGTACACATTGTAAAATGAATTACAATCCAGAATGTCGATATCTTTGATACAACATACCTTATTCAAAAGCCTCAAAGCACATAGTGGTAATATTGATTCAATCATCTTTTAATAATAGCTTAGCAATTTATAAAAGAATTTAAGAGAGTATCCAAAAGTCAGATTTTCTTCCAGAAAATAAATCACAACCAGATGTACTTCAGAAATCATAAAGGTTTAAATACAAATTAGAACTATGTGATGCATTTTATTTGCCTTTCAAAGATCATCCATGTCTTCTGAGTGTTACTGAGTATTAGATGGTAGATCACTCTCTTCCTAGATCTCTACGTGGCTCTCTACCTACTTATTTGGTCATTTGTCATTGTGGAAGAGATTTCCTGTCACTTTCTATCCTTTTACATTGATGTAGCTTTCCTTATAGGACTTTTAAGTACCATGTTGTACCATAGATTATTTGCTTATGTTCTTCTTATCTGTCTCCTGCACTAGAATGTAAGCCCTATGGAAGCAAGCAGGTTTTAGTTTGTTTGCCCGAAACAGTGCTTGGCACATAGTATTCTCTTTATAACAACTTGTTG